>NC_092133.1:44773487-45433070 GCF_043159975.1 Macaca nemestrina | reverse complement strand
CAGGCGCCTGTCACGACACCCAGCTATTTTTTTGTAATTTTAGTAGAGATGGGGTTTCATTATGTTGACCTGGCTGGTCTTGAACTCCTGACCTCATGATCCACCCACCTTGGCCTCCCAAGATTTCCTTGATCCTTAGCCAGTGATAGTTCATTTCATTCCTAAGCATGTTGTTAGGTTCAGTGTGACTCCAATAGCTATTGCCATCTTGCTGCCAGTCCTCTGAGGATGTCAACATTGAGAGTAGAAGAGAGCAGAGAAAGACAAAACCTAGGTCTTTTAAGATATTGCTCAGTTCCTGAATCAATGAACCCTGAAGTCTCTCCAATCTTCTCCTTAGATAATGTATTATTAGTCAGCTCAGGCTACTATAACAAAATACCATAGACTGGGTGACTTAAACAACAGAAATTTCTCACAGTTCTGGGGGCTGGGAAGTCCAAGATCAAGGTGCCGGTAGATTTGGCTCTTAGTTGGGGCTGTGTTCCTGGCTTGCAGATAGCTGTCTTCTTATTACGTCCTCACATGGTATGTGCAAGCCAGGATAGAGAGAGAGAGCTTTCTCTCTTTTGTTCTTCTTATAAGGCCATCAACCCTACATGGATAGGGTCCTACCTTTAGGACCTCATTTAATCTTAATTACCTCCTAGAACCCCATCTCTAAATACAACCATATTGGGCTTAGGGCTTCAACCTATGTCTATGGAGGAGACACAATTCAGTCCATAGTAGATAATATAACAAATGTCTTTATGCTGTTAAACAAGTTTAAAATTTTTTTTCTGTTATATACAACTGAATACACCCTGACAGATATCATATCTTATGATGAAATATACAAAGGATAATGTCTAATTCATGCCATATAACATGAAAAGATCAAGGGTTAATCTTCTTTTCTCAGAATAAAGCAGTTGTAGAGTTAAAAATGGTTAGTCCATTGCAGTTCTAAGGCATTTCATGAACTGCTGATTGTACATATATGTGGTATCATGTTAACATAAACAGTCCAGCCCTAAGGGAGTTTTAAGTTATAAAAGAAACATTTTTCTAAGATCATGAGCTCTGATATAAAAACCATACTCCAGCCCAGTTCTATCATTATGAAGGTCTGGTGAGCTGAGAGATGTTAGTTGGTGATTTTATCAAGCCAGACTTCTAACTAATGGCTTGGTGAAGCCATCACTGTCCCATAAAATACCATAACAGATTGACAGGACGATTCAAGAGTTTTAGTCATTTTACATCCTTATGGTTATTCCACAAAAAGCAGCATCTCAGGGATCACTGCAATCCTACAAATCAGAATACACTTTCACCTTTTTGCCTAAAAGGAATCAGTTATGTTTTTCTTACAATTCAAATCTAATTTTTATAACTATCTTCAACAAAAAGGGTGGAGTGTAGATTTATCACATTCTAGTAAAGCTCTCATGAAACATTTTACTCATTACATTGTTTCTAAAGTAAATTTACCATTTTCCCCCAGATGAAATGCAAATAAACAATAAAATTATATTGAAGTGAAGGATTTTCATAACATAGTAAAATTCTCCTTTAATTTCCAGCTGAGGGAGTGGAAGAGCAGCACTTATCAAATTAGAAAAAAAAATACCCAAACCAAACAAACAAAAACAAACTTCACCAAGAAACAAATGAGAGATACATTTGCATATAGATGCATCCATATTAAAGAAATAGAACTTGGGTCATTTTGAAACCTTAAACCTTCTGACACTATTTTCATGAACTCAGTAATATAAACCATGTGGTGAATGAAATTCTGAAAAACTTTGCTGGTTTCACTGTGTATTTTATTACTGGCCAAATGTGACATTAAATTTTATCCCCTGTGGCTTGGAGTTAAATGCTTGCTCTGTTCAGAATGGTAACACTCAATTAAACAGCATTTTTCATGATCTACACCCACCATTGTTACTGTATTTAAGGGAAATAATGGGGGTACTGACCTATATTGCGCTTCTTATTATCAATGGAGACGAAGCGTATGCAGGGATTACTGGTGATGTACTGCCCAGCCCAAGGGACATCAATCTTCGTGCCAGCTTCATAAAAGAGGCCCAGAGCATATCGAGAGGAGTAGCTCACAGCCTCCAGTTGCTGCCTTTGGCATTCACTAATTACTGTGGAAGAAAAAATAAAAGGCATCAAACTTAAAAATATCATCTTTCCTTTTAGTACATCAAATATAAAACTCCTTTAAATCAGTTACAACAGCTTCTACCAACTCCATCTCACTTACAATGAATTTTGAAAGGTAATGTAAAATAGCATCAGCTCTAATTTCTTTTTGGAATAATTCTTAACTTTGGCACATTGTTTTTATGAAGTTAAGGTTCACAATCTTTGGAATGGCACTCAAGGTTCTCAAAATCTGGCTCCAAATTGCTTTTCTATTCTGATATCCTAGTCCTTGGACTGTCTGGTCACATCATAGATTCCATATACTGACCCCTTACTACAAGTCAGGGTATTTGCTATATACTTGACATAAGCATTTCACTCTATCATAATAGTTTTAAAAGGTAGAGTATAATTTCCAAGTTACAGATGAGGAGGCTGATGCTCTATCTCTTATGACCTCTTAAATTGTTCCATGGATACAAGGTGGGAATAACACACACTGGGGCCTGTTGGGAATGGGGGCATTGTGGAGGGAGGGCATCAGGATGAAGAGCTAATGCATGCTGGGCTTAATACCTAGGTGACGGGATGATCTGTGCAGCAAACCACCATGGCACATGATTATCTATGTAACAAACCTGAGTATCCTGCACATGTATACCTGAACTTTAAAGTTGAAGAACACAAAAACTGCTACACACACACACACACACACACACACACACACACACACACACACACACACACAAATTGCTCCATGTCATAGAGTGATTTGTTCGCCTGTCATCTTTCTGCCAGTGCATTATAATAGCTTCTTAAGCAGAGGGACCACACCTTAGTCATCTTTGTTTACAGGTCCCTACTGTACTCATTACAAGCACACCAAAGATGAAACTTTAAAGGGATAGAAAGGCAAACACAGACATGCAAAGAAATAATGTCTTTGTCAACTTCTTCACAAAAGAAGTTGAAATGTAGGAGGTAAATAATAGGAAAAGCTTGGAAAAGGAATTGAGTAGGTTTAGGTTTAAATCCTGACTCTCCACTTACCAGATATGTGACACTGGTTAAACTACTTAATTGCTCTGATTACAGTTCTCTTGTCTATACTCGCAATAATAGTACAGAATGCATTAGTCTGTTGTGAGGATTATATGAAATAATGCATAGCACAGTGCTTGGCATATAATAAGTGTTCATTAAATAGTGACTTTTTCTACTATAGATAGAAAAAAATACTTGGGAAAATGGGACAAGAAAACATACTTAGGAAAATGGGATAATGTTCCATCCTGAGGTAGGGAAAGAAGACATATTTTCCACTTTTTACTTTCTATCTCCAATACCCCTACCTTTAAGGTCTCAGGGAGCTGCTTGTTTATGTATGTACAACATTAATAGTTTAGGTTTCAGAGAAGGTCATAGTTCTGTTCTGCCTTAGAAGGCTCATTCAGACATGGAACACATGGGAAATTCTCATTTAATTGGGGTAAAATATCCTAATCTACAACAGTAGGGATAAGCAAACCTCAAGGATGAGGGGCAATTTTAGTTAAATATTACAGAAGTAGCTTTAGGAGGTAGAGAGAGGCAGGAAAGGGATTCAATAAATGATTATAGCACAGTAATAATCCTATACATTATTTCAACTACAAAACATTTTTACAACCATGACCTAATTTAGTCTTCACAAAAGCCAACCTCATTTCACATCCCCAGGAAGGTGAGATTCAGATTGGTTAACTAACCTGCCGTAGGTTACACAGCTTCCAAGTTGTGTGGCCAAGATGAAGCCAGAGCTCCCACATTGGAGCTACACATATATTCTTATAACCCTACCCTTTCCTCTGCTCATCTGCAAGTCTGAGTCTCAGAATAAACTTCGGCATTGCTTTCTCCTTGACATTAATGGCTATTTTGTATTCATAAGTAAAAGCCATATTTCCCTTTAACCATAATTTTCTGCCTTATTAAAAGCTGTAACTACTTGATGAACGAATGATCTGACATTGGCCTCATTACACTCAATGAATTTGGAACTTCATTTTTTAATTTAATCTGCTTTTAAAGTTGTGGCTTCATGTTATACTTACTGTTTTCTAAGAGGGAGGAGGTGAAACATATTAATGCTAGCCGCTGAGCACATAATCACTGTTTCCCATTTTTTTAATTAAAAAAAAAAAAAAACACTAACCAAACAAAACTGTGTAGTTAGCTACTTAGTAACTGAAAGGGCCTAAAACTTTTATTTTTTTTAACCAACACTGAAGGGTCAATATGTTGACAACCAAATCAGTCCTCTCCCCACCCCCCAATTTTTTGCTAGCTTTTAGACAAACTGCCAAGTGGTAAATCCCACTGGGTAGCCCGTTGAAAAGGTAATTGATATCTATATAGAAAGAGCAATTAACCTTACACACCCTTGTCTGTTCCAGGGGCTCTACAATTCATTCTGAGAACAGGGAGGTGAGACTTCTGACTGAAACTATCACAATTTCTGGACATTCACTGACAAAAACTTTGTCTTCAGAGCCTTAAAAGTTTTTATTGTTGGAATGCGGGCAGCATCTTAAAAAAAGATCTCACTTTGTTTTAAAAAGTTTCTAGTGCAAAATGCTAAAGAACCCAGCCCTAGGTCCCACATATTTTGGCAAGCAAAACAATAGATTCTTTCTTATCATGTTTTCAAATAGGACAAATGACCACAAATCAAGGCTTATATAAAAAGGCCTAATTCCAAAGTAATAAATCTTTACCTGGCTGTCATCCTCATTTAATTCTCAACCAATAGGATTATATAACCCACAAACACACATACACACACATATATGTGAGTAAGATATGTTATATAATATATATCTTACACATACATAAATAATATAAAATATATTTTATGACTATGAGTAAAATGGCTAAAAATTGTAGTGAACAGAGTAGTTCACATGCACACTTTCATTAATGAGGAAAATTGTGCTTATTTCATTCTCCTTGTGCCTGTGTCTTTGTGTGCATGAGTGGGTTTGTGGGAGGTGAAGAGCAGAGGGAGAAAAAGAGAGAGAAGAGGAGAGTGAGAGAGAGGAACAGAAGACCTGGCTGTACTCCTGAATAACACTGAGCAAATATTTCATTTTCTTTGTTTCCTCATGTAATTTCATTCTGTTAGTTTCCAAACCTATAAAAGAAGGTTAATAATACATATTCTGCCTATTTTCTACATTTTTTGGTGACAATCAAATCAATCTATCCATCCATCCATCCATCCATCCATCCATCCATCCATCCATCCATCCTTCCATTACTTTATGCCATGCACTTTTCTAGACGTTAGGGCTGTAAAGCAGAAAGATAAAGTCCCTGCTCTCATGTAGCCTACATACTAGTGGCAGAAAGGCCATTATAAATCAATAATCAAGTAAATGATATGTCAGTTGGTGATAACAGCTATAAGGAAAAATAAAGCAGGTAAAGGGATAAGTAACAGGTCTGAGGGAGGCTGTTTTATATAGACTAATCTACAACAGTAGGGATAAGCAAACCTCAAGGATGAGGGGGCAACTTTAGTTAAATATTACAGTAGCTTTAGGAGGTAGAGAGAGGCAGGAACTGCCTGAGAGAGGCAGAGGTGTTACCTCTGAGGTTTTTACTTGGATTGACATGGGAAGCTACTACTCGTTATGAGCCAGGGACAGACAATGGCATTCCTTCTGTCTTAAAATTCTCATTCTGGCTACTGGTGAAGATACAGGGGTGCAAGAGTGGAACTGGGGCAAGCAGCTTTTGCAGAAGTCTTAGATTAGAGAGAACAGTAGAGGAAGCCAGAAGTGGCTACAGTTTGGATGAAATATATAGGGGGTGTGTGTGTGTGTTTGTGCATATGTGTATATACTCTTAAATAAAAATTATGAGAGGCTATTGATTTGGGGTAAGATCTTGCACTAGGTCCCAACAGACCAACCTAAACTGGAGTCACTCATGCTAATGTTCCTGATCGCCAAACCAAAACCTAAGCTGTTTACTTGCAAGATCCGACCTGAGAGATTAGGGGAGAAGGTCAGTTTTCCAAAAACAAAAAAAAAAAAAAAAAAAAGAAAAAAAAGGAAATCCACAACAACCAATCCAAAGGGCCCAGTCAACCTGAGCTGAGCGGGCATAATAACCAAGTCCCCACTGCTTTAATCCATACGAGGAGAGTAACCTTTAGTAACCTGATGTTAACCAATTTACCTTTTGCACTAGATGTTTCCTTGTTCCCGCTCAAGTTGCCTTACAAAAACCAACTCACGGCCAGTGGAGTTCTCTATTAAACCAATTCACTGGCCATGACCTCATGGCCAGTGGAGCTCTTGTCTGTTTTATAGACTGGATGCTGACTGGTTTATGAATTGCTAATAAAAGTCGATTAACTCATTAACACTTCATTTGTTGAAATGTTGTCATTTCACATACATGCACACAATATATGTGTATATAAATATATAATATGTATAATGTAAATTTTAATAGAGGTTTAACATACATAGAGAAAATTATGCCTTGATGAATTTTCATGAAGTGAACACACCCGTATAACCGGCAGCCAGATCAAGAAACAGAGCATTACCAGAACCCCAGAAGCTACCTTCTGCTCCTTTTCCAGGCACTCTTTTCCTGCGGCACGTAATCAGGAATCCTAAATTCCAACATCATAGATTACTTTAGCTGTTTTTGAACTTTACATAAACAGAATGATATGGTATATATTTTTTGTGTCTGGCTTCTTTCACTCAATATTATGTTTGTTATATAAATGTTGTTAGATGTAGTTGTAGTTAATTAATTGTAGGACAGTATTGCTTATACGTATATACTATAAGTTACTTATCCATTCCACTGTTGATGAATATTGGGATTGTTCGTAGATTTTGGTTATCACACATTTAATGTGAAGAACATATGTACGTGATTCTCTAGTACTGGAATTCTGGAATGATGGAGCTCACATAATTCAGTTTTAGTAAATACTGCCAAATGGTTTTCTAAAGTGATTGTACCAGTTTGTACTTCCACCAGGTGTGTATGAAAGCTGAGTTGTTCCACATTGTTGCCAGAATTGGCTACTATCTGTCTTTTTAATCTGGGATGTAGAGATACTATTACATTGTGGTTTTAATTTGTATTCCATGGTGACTAATACTTTAAAACTCTTCCATGTTTGTCATTCATATATCCTTTTGTCACTGCTTGTTCAAATCTTTGCCCATTTTTTCTTTTGGGCTGTCTTTTTCTTATTGCAATACAGGAGTTCTTTATATATTGTGGATATGAATCTTAAATATGAATTTATTTAAAACTTCCTTCCTGAGTGGCCTGCCTTTTAACCCTCCTAAAAGTATGATTTGATGAACAGAGTTTTAATTTTAATATAGCCCAACTTATTTTGTTTTCATTTATAATTAACACTTCTGTGTCCTGCTTAAGATGTTTTTGCCAATAGCCTACTTCAAGATCATAAAGATGTTTTCTTAGGTTTTTTTTTTTTTTTTTCCCTGAAAGCTTTATTAGTTTACATTTCATGAGATTTTGGACATATTTTAAAGTCATAGGCAGCCAGGATTCCTATTGGCTTTGAAAGGTGGTGCGAGAGAAAGAGACCAAATATATTGAATGCTACTTCCCCTCATTCACCCTAATTAAATAAACAATAGCTTTATTATCCTATTATTTTAGAAATTACAATATAAAAATAAGACACTAGATTGTAAGCAACTTGAGGCAAAGACTGTGCTTCATGAGTTTTGTATGTCCAGGTCCTACAACAGTGACTAGTGAACAATGGCATTCAATAAATACAATGAATATATCCTTATTTCAGAAAATTTGGCAAGTAGGCAAGGATATAAAGAGGGAAAAGGTAAAAATATCACCATATTTTCATTATTCAGATAAACAAGTAACATTTTGATGCTTTTCCTTTAGTATTATGATAGTTTTTCTCTAAACATGGTTGTGATCAGATTGGACATATAATTTTGGTACTGAATTTCTGCTTACCGTAAGACCAAAAGCCCTAATTGTAAATATTTTAATGCCTCTATAATATTTGATGAAATGTATGTTACATAATTTGTTTAATCATTTCATTAATGTTGAACATTCGTTTCCTTTTTTCTATTATAATTAATACTATTATGCACATCTTTGTGCAGATTTTTATCTATGTTTCTAATTATTTCCTTAAGATAGAAATTGGAAGTGGAATTACTGTTAAATGGTTTTTCAGAAACACTATACCAATTTATAATTTCTACTAATGGTATACAAAAGACCCATTTCACTGTATTCCTTGCTTATATTAAGTAATTTCTGTTATTTGCTAGGAAAAATAGATCTCGCTTTGGTTCTAATATAGTAAGACTAAACATTCTTCATATGACTAAAAGCCCGTATATATTTTCTCTTTTGCAAGCAATCTGTTCATGTCATTTTGCTAACTGGTCTATTAGATTCTTCATGTTATTAAACTGATTTATATTAATGGGTGATACTGGCATTCTAAATTTATTGTATGTTATCAATTTTTCCTGTTTACTTTTTAGTATTGTATATATTATAATATTTACAAGGATAATCGGTTTCTTTCCTCCCTCCCCATGACTCTTCTTTCTTTGAACAGAGACAAGAAGTCTATTTATGCTGGTTATTCTTGCTCTCCTATGTCCACTCCTTGCCCTTCTCTGCTTTGATCTGTGCCCAGGGAGACTGGCCCCTTTATGGGCTAAATTCCTAGAGTTCTGGTTTCTGGAAGGTTTTGGTCAATTGGTGACATAGGCAGGGGATTCTCAGGTAGGAGACAGAGGCTGGAATATTGATTCCTCCTGTTCTGTCCTGCTTTGCCAGGTATTGGCAATGGTGAGCTCCTTTACAGCTAAAGTTCCTTTCAGGTGGCTCTTCTCCCCTAGTTCCAACTCTCATGGGGCATTGGTAACCTTTTCTTCCCTTACCCGTTTAGGCCTAGGACTAGTAATGGCTTCCTGCTGTTACTAGTTCCTAGGTGCCACAACATCCCTGGCTGGCTGCCTTAACCCTGCCCACTGTTTTGTGAATACCCCTTCCTTAAATTCTTTTTTTGGAGACAGAATCTCACTCTGTTGCCCAGGATGGAGTGCAGAAGTGCAATCTTTGCTCACTGTAACCTCCGCCTCCTGGGTTCAAGCTATTCTCCTGCCTCATCCTCCCGAGTAACTGAGATAAGAGGTACATGCAACCACAGCTGGCTAATTTTGTGGGTGTTTGTATATTTTTAGCAGAGACGGGATTTCACCGTGTTGGCCAGGCTGATTTTGAACTCCTAACCTCAAATCATCCACCCGCCTCGGCCTCCCAAAGTGTTGGGATTACAGGCATAAGCCACTATGCCCAGCCTCTTAAATTCTTTACATAAAACTGTTTCACATATACTGTCTATTTCTTGCTGGGACCCGGACCGAAACAATATTTAACTGTATTTTCATCTAGCTTCTTCTAGGAAAGCACTCTGAAGCCAAGTAGAAACATTATACTCTTAGGCAGTAGTAGAGATCAACCTCTTAAAACCAAATCCATGGGCCCAGGAGTATGGTAAGAATGTTGTGCAACTTATAAATGTCTGTTTTTTCATAAGTAAATAAGGTACTACTTTCAGATGCACTTCTCTTCACATCATACTGACTTTGGGGGCATGATTATGAAGATTTTAATGTTAATAGTAAAATAAAAACTTTTTTTTTTTTTAGCATATCATGGTATTTATTACCAATATTACAGTTATTGGTAAATGCTGCTCACATTGATACTTGGTGCTCAAAGCCTTTAAGCTTCAGCCAGTTTTGTTGTTTACAGCAAATTACAGAAGATTGCTAATTTCCTGATTTACCACCATATGTAAAGCATTTTAGCTCAGGGACAGCTGAAGTTAGGAAGCCAATTTGTTTTATAACTAAGTTCTGATCAAGGAAAACAGCTCTTGATTTAGTTATTACCTTTATTTTTTATGGTGAATTCCAAGAATGTCAAGAAATGTTGTGCATGAATTAACTACTTATATTAGACCATCTAGCTCTGTGGGCTTTGTTTGTACACAAGGGCAATAGTATCTTAGCCAGAATAACTGGTTCCACTTTACCCAAAGTGGCTGTAGAAATAGTGCTGAAAGTCCCGTTTTCCATAAACAGTTCTCCTAGCAGGTCAGGACAGTTTGAAATTTTACTACTCATGAGTCATTCCTTTCCTATAAAAGCACAGAATCAGTCTTGTTTCACTTCACCTGGAATAAATTGAATGTTAACTTGGACTCTATAGGTATAGAAGTCATTAAGGCTGGAAGCACAGTTTTAGAAATAGTCTTGGCAAGCAATAAATCTCGAGTTTATTGGCGACAGACTTCAGCAGTTATATCTATGTGGGATTTCCCTGAGGAAATATTTCTTTCATCCTGAGAAGCATCTCTGGAGTCAGAAAAATTTGGGTTTGAATTCTGTTTCTGACATTTATCTGTGTGACATTGGTCAAGCTACTTAATCCCTCTAAGCATCTGTTTTCCTGCAAAATAAGAGTAATAATATTGCCTGCCTTAAAGATTGCTAGAAAAATTAAACAAGATAATAGTAAGTGTTTAACACAATACCTAGCACATAATAAGTGTACTGCAAAAATCCAACATGACCGTACTTGATTTTAAAAGCCTTCAGAGGGCCGGGCGCGGTGGCTCAAGCCTGTAATCCCAGCACTTTGGGAGGCCGAGGCGGGTGGATCACGAGGTCAGGAGATCGAGACCATCCTGGCTAACATGGTGAAACCCCGTCTCTACTAAAAATACAAAAAACTAGCCGGGCGTGGTGGCGGGCGCCTGTAGTCCCAGCTACTCGGAGGCTGAGGCAGGAGAATGGCGTGAACCTGGGAGGCGGAGCTTGCAGTGAGCCGAGATCGCGCCACTGCACTCCAGCCTGGGTGACACAGCGCGAGACTCTGTCTCAAAAAAAAAAAAAAAAAAAAAAAAAAAAAAAAGCCTTCAGAGGTGTCTATGTGTATATCACACTTTAGAAATGTTTTCAAAAAGCCTTTAGAGGTGGCATCCTAATATTCAAGCATATCAGGATGATACTAAATCAAAGACACGTCTTTGTCTAGTAAAGTGCACAGCTACACTTCACTTTTCAGAGTAGAGAATAAAAACAAAACAAAACAAAACTTTTCAGAGTATTAAGAATGTCAAAAGTATTTTGGGCAATAATTTTTGAAAAATTAATGTACATAGTGGAATTCTTTGGTTATCTTTCTACTTTAGAAGGCTGAATGTTCAAAGATATGCCTTTGGAAATGAATGAAAACCAAATTTTGGATCATTACTCTAGCATTATATTTCTTAATCCTATCCCACAGTTGTATAAAAATAAAGGGCACAGAAGTGGCTTTCCTTGTATTGTCTTCTGCTCACTTGAGATTATTTTTTGGTAAACATTTAGGATTAAGCTGTTTTTACACTCGTGTGTTTATGGAGAATGCTAATCATTACCTGAGTACAAATCATGACTTGAATACCCTGTCTAACAGGTAAATTCTGCCTAGTTGCTATGCATAGCTGGCTTTTTTTGGAAGTCATCAGAAGGAAAGCATTGGTGTTATAGGACAATAAAGTTCATATCTAGCAAGAGAAAGTTATCTTAATATTTCTCAAATTGTGTGGGACCCTAACAATCAATGCATTAAGTGGCATTTAAAAGGAAAGAAAAGAACATAAAGACATCTGAAGTTTCTAAAATATAATAATACTTAATAGATCATGACTTTTGTTCCTGTAGGATAAAAATAAACAAGGCGTTTTTTTTTTTTTAGAAGCAAGTTCTTCAGCTTCCGTGATGAAACAGGTGATCCTGCCATACTGGGGGCAGATGTCATGCCAAAAGGCCTTTGCAGTACTGTAAAGGCTCAAACTGTTAGTGTGTTACCAGTATTTGTGATTAATCAGGTCCTCTCTCCTCTCCCCCTGGCAATCAGGGAGCGTTTTCTAATCCCTGCTGATTCCCCATCTCTTTAATCATAAAGAACAATCTGTCAAGGAAAAAAGGGTTTTCTCTCTGGTCCCTGCTTTACTGCCTTTTGCCACTCTGTCCTAGCAGCCATTGTAAAAGAGTATTTAGCTATGTAGATGTGACTGTAGCTGGTTTTTCATAAAATCTTATTACTTTCTCCCAATCACATGAAGTCTGCTGCTTTACAAACTACCCACTCTTCTCTTTATCCGGAGGTCCTGTGAAACCGAAATGACATTCAATCGTTTCTATAGCAACATGTTCTAAGCATGGGATTAGAACAAAATAAACATTTTTAAATGCAGGAACTGTTTTCTGAAAGCATGAAAGATTAGTTAACTCAAGCAACATTTATTGTAGGCCTACTATGCATCCAGCACTATGCTAATCACTATAAAAAATCTCTCAACCACTTAGCAGAGTCTAGAATTAATTTTGGACTGACATGTAAAATAATTTCACTCTAGTTATTATCAGTTTTATCCTTGGGAAAATTCTCTTTGGATTTCAAAATCTAAATGTATTTGGCTTTCTTGTTTTCTTTACAGAACACATACAGTAAGTCTGCAAACCACAATAATACGGTTGGAAAATGCTTTCCTTATTTCCATGCATTCTAAACTTTTTAGACTATTGTGCCATCATTCTTTTTGTTGGGAAAAATGCTGAGTTTCAGATGGGCAAGAACATGAAAATAAAACATTGTGTGTGCTATTATACAAAATGTCACAGAATATCATACATATTTTACAGCCACTCTTCCCAGCCTATCCATCTAATTACTTTATGGCCATGCCATTCATGAGCAATATAGTCATTCTAAAATCCATAACAATAAAAACTTTATTACATGTCACCTCATATTTTTATACAGATATATATTTTTACATTTATGGCTAGAGATACTTTATACCAAGGCAATGACTTGGAGAATTAATATTCTAATTAAAAAGTTTTATAGTTTTAGAAATCAGAAAGCACTATTTGCAAAGACATGAAGTTTGTGGTACTGAAGCAAAACATCAGAGTCTGGTGGTATAAGCTCAAGGACACTCAGAAATAATCTTGTACTTTGCAGATCCACTAGCTTCTTTTCTATTTACATAATAACAACTCTTCACAAAGCTTAGCTAAAGCCAAAACAAATAAACTAAACTTGGGAATAAAAACTTTCATCTTGTGGAAGCCTACAGCATTTTATTTATTTTAAAATATACTTTCATAACTAACAAAAATCTCAATTTGATGAAAAGCACAATTATTTTTTATCTTCATATCAGCCTACCATTTCTTTGCAATTTTTTTTTTTTTTTTTTTTTTTTTTTTTTTTTTTGAGACGGAGTCTCCCTCTGTCGCCCGGGCTGGAGTGCAGTGGCCGGATCTCAGCTCACCGCAAGCTCCGCCTCCCGGGTTTACGCTGCCTCAGCCTCCGGAGTAGCTGGGACTACAGGCGCCCGCCTAGTTTTTTGTATTTTCTTAGTACAGACGGGGTTTCACCGTGTTAGCCAGGATGGTCTCGATCTCCTGACCTCGTGATCCGCCCGTCTCGGCCTCCCAAAGTGCTGGGATTACAGGCTCGAGCCACCGCGCCCGGCCTTTGCAATGTTTTAAAAGTTTACTTTAATAATGTACTGGTGTTCACACATTAGTAAAATATTCATTTTTCTTGGTTATCTTTGTTTCCATATTATTATCTTTCTTTTGTTTCCATATATGAAAATGGATGATTGAAATAGGTTTCAATCATTTTCCCCTATTTCCCACCTGAGATTTACATCACTGCAAATGCTGAACCTGAAAAATTCGATGATAGAGGTTATCTTTACCTGAACATTTGCATTTCTGACCCTCAGCAAAAGACTGTGTGTGTATGTATAAATAATTCTATAATAATATAATGTGATGTACAAATTTTATATCACTGAGCTTCAGTTTGCCCTATCTGTTAAGTAGAAGTATGCCCTACCTTAAAGGGTTGTTATGAAGACTAGAAAATTAGAAATTTTATATATTAATATACAGCTGACACAAAATGGGGGCAAAAAATAATAAAAATAATTATTGTTATTGTTGCAGGAAAAGAGCTCAATAAAATGGCCTTAACTGGTATAAGAAGGTACAATTGTTAAAAGGAGATTCAGCTGTGATAGCAAAAGAAAAAGAAAATGAAAAAGTTGTCCTGGCTCATCTCTGGAAAGACATGAAATTTCATAGCCTAAAGGTGTTTGCTTCTGACCTATAACTTCAGTTGTAGACCAAGTTATCCAAAAGTACTCCTTATTAACCAGGTATCTGTTTTTACCAGGTGTCTGTTATTAATTAGAGTTAGTATATAATTTAATGCAATTAACCAAAGCACCTCTTATGCCTAGAACATAGTAGGTAGTTTACTTCTTTCTTATGACATATTCAAGACTCATGATTTTCCCATTTTTAGAGTCAAAAACATAAATTCCTCCTTTTGCTTTCCTGCCCTAACACACCCACCTCACACACCTGTTTACTCTTTGTTTGCAGGGAAATGCGTACATCTGCTAGGGCGTAATCTCCATGATGAGATGACATATGGGACGTCATTCCATTATTTAAAGAACAAATTCCAAAGATCAAACTTTTCTCCCCACACTTGTGAGTGATACATGGGTCTTCTCAGGGACATTAAAATGGAGCTAGTCTCATTGATTTCATGGACATTTAGAATACAATTGTTGAGTTACCTGCTGAAATCTTTTCATACATATCTGGTTTCATCCTATGTTATGAATATCCCATGCAGACTGTTTTTCCAAGTTTCTATGCAACTAACCTTGGCACTTACCCCCAGCTCAGGCTGCAAGCAAAGTATTCTGGCTTGATGTCCATCTGATGGTTTACTCTTGCTGCCTCCTACTCCCCACTATAACCGCAAGTCACCTCCTCCACACTTGCTCAAGTTCTTACCCAAAGTTTTCACAGTTAACAGCTCACTACTCAGCCAGTATCCTTCTTAAAGTATATATATCTCCTTTTAAAATTTCCAGTCTTGTTACTCTCGCTCTTCCCTTCAATTTCTTGTCCTGTTGACACAAGATCTCTTCTTAACTCACCGAATTATCTTCTCTTCCCTTCCTCTTTTATTCCATTTATGAACAAGACGCCAACTTCTACCACAACAACAGAATAAAACAACCCCTAGCTTCAAAGAGAACAAAAAACTCCCAAAATAAATTAAAAATGGCTTTAATACTTAGAGTTGCAGGGACAAGAAAAGCCACATTCTTTTAAAATGAAATTAGATGTCATAAAGGACTATGAACTAGTAAGAGTTCCCTGAAGTCCCCTTCAGAATCTCACAAAAGACTCCATCTTCTTCTTCATCTGACTTTTTGTTAATAACCAGTGTCCAATATAAATAGAAACATTGCTTTGTTTCTTTTTTTTTTTTTTTTTTTTTTTTTTTTTTTTTTTTTTTTTTTTGTTGAGACAGAGTCTCGCTTTGTCGCCCAGACTGGAGTGCAGTGGCCGGATCTCAGCTCACTGCAAGCTCCGCCTCCCGGGTTCACGCCATTCTCCTGCCTCAGCCTCCCGAGTAGCTGGGACTACAGACGCCCGCCACCTCGCCCGGCTAGGTTTTTGTATTTTTTAGTAGAGACGGGGTTTCACCCTGTTAGCCAGGATGGTCTCGATCTCCTGACCTTGTGATCCGCCCGTCTCGGCCTCCCAAAGTGCTGGGATTACAGGCTTGAGCCACCGCGCCCGGCCGCTTTGTTTCAATTCTATTGCTCTTTCATTTGTACAAATGGTAGTATTTGTATCAATGATAAACCTTTTCAGGCAAGCCTGAGATGGCAGATTAAAACATTATTTCTATGGGAATACCCATTCCTAATTTGAAACAATCAGATTACCAACAGAGAGTTCATAAACTGAGAGCTGCCTGCAGTGAGAACTGATTTACACTCTGGTTTCTAATTTAGAAACAATTTCACTGTGCTAGTTTCTCCTTTTGCACAAAGATTTAGGATGGTGCAGTAGGGTAAGGAAAAATGACTTCCCTTCACTCTCCTAGGTTCTTTGGCTGGGCTACAGATTAAATCGGCATAAAACATATTAAAATGAGAAAACCATATTTAATAACATGCATGCATGGGAGTCCCACAAAATAAGGGATTGGAAGAAGGATCAGATGATTGAAGTTTATACAGCATCCTGAGGTACAGAAAGAAATAGGGACTTGGCACTTTCAGGGGACGGTGGCAATACAAGCTATGGGAGGATAAGGGGAGAAAATGTATGGTGAATAAAGGTTGTCTTATGCAGACATAAGGTCTCTCATGTAACACAAGTTATCTGGGAGCAGCCCTCAGAAAAATAGGTGTTAATCTGTTGGGTCATAGTGTCCACCTCCAGTCTCTTCTGTGATTGAAGTTAATCTTCCTTGATTGATAAGATTCCCAGGGAGGGAATTCATGACAGTTCAGTTCCTTTTGGGGGCTGTCTTTAGGAAGACTAAAGGGAGCTCAGAGGAAGCCTCTGTGGGCATCCACTGTTCCTGAAGTGTCCTCAGTTCAAAGTAATAAACATACCAATGTGTCATATTTTGGGGTGGCATTTCCTGAACCCCTTCAGTGAAAAAAGGAGAAAATAAGAATAGACACCTCATAGAAAAATTTACCTCTATTTCAAATAATGTATATTGGGAAATTGAATTGAATGATGAAGCAAATAAAAATATTTATTTCTTATATGCAATATAGATGAGTCAATGTCGCTTTGAGAAATTTAACGTTTTAATTTGCTAACTTGGTGTTTGTATTTCATTAGCAATTGCGAATGAATAATCTATTCTCTTGCAAGTGTCAAGAAGATAATGTTGTGGGGAAAGCAGCTCCAACTATTACTAGGGCATGACTGGAAAAAGCTTGCACTCTTCATGGTCTTTTTGTAGCCACTGAATCCCTGGCTTTATTTCTATGGTGGCAGGTATACCAAAATCAGAGTGGGATTACACTCACATAACAGTATATATAGCAACCTGCTGTGTGAAATATGTGCAAATCTTCCCCTACATACCGTGTAGTTAACTCTACAATTAACAATATATAAATATTGTGGGTAAAATAAATCAATATAAAATCATACATTCACATTCACAATATTTAAAAAATATCAAAATGGATTTGGCTAAGAACATAAAACATTTTATTTTTGGAAAAGAAAGTCTGTTTTAATAGTCTTGTTAAAAATACTACCATATAAACTATACACTTAAGATACAAAAAGAACAGAGTAACACTTAACTTCATAAGAAATATCAAACCATTTATTATAAATTATTCATTAAACTTAGTGAATCATTTTATATGGGAAAATTCTCTTTGAAATAATATTTGTATGGCTTCCTAAAATCAGACAAGGTTAGCTACACTTGAGTTTCTTCCTTTCTTGCATATAATTCAGAAATATTCTTTGAAAAGCTCAAATACAAGATAAGGTGTGTTCTCCACATCTCTCTGTGTGTGTGTGTTGCATGCATGCACACAAATTATCTCCACATACACACACACACACGCACACATCCTTATTGTTATTTTCGTCTCATCTTCTAAACGTATTTATTTGACTCCCAGTAGAGGACAACTGTACGCTACAGGGGAAAAATGCAATTAAATTTATGTTCAGAAGAACATAAACAATGGGAATATGTTCTGAGAAATTCATCATTAGGTGATTTTGCATTATGTGAATATCATAGAGTGTACTTACACAAATGTAGATAATATAACCTACTACATACCTAGGCTACGTGGTATAGTGGATTGCTCCTAGGATACAAATCTGTACAGATGTTACTGTACTGAATACTACAGGTGATTGTAACACATGTTACATATTTGTGTATCTATACATAGAAAAGGTACAATAAAAATACAGTGTAGAAGATAAAAAATGGTACATGTGTATGGACACTTACCATAGACGGAGATTGCAGGACTGGAAGTTGCTGTGGATGAGTCAGTGAGTGAATGGTGAATGAATGTGAAGGCCTAGGACATTACTGTATCCTTCTGTAGACTTTATAAACACTGTACACACAGGCTACTCTACATTTATTTTAAACATTTTTCTTCAATAATAAATTAATCTTAGCTTCCTTAACATTTGTACTTTGTAAACATTTTTTTTTTAACTTTCTCTTTTGTAATAACACTTAGCTTAAAGCACACATTGTATAGCTGTACAAAAATATTTTCTTTATATCCTTATTCTATAAATTTGTATTTTTAATTTTTTTTTTTTTTTTTACTTTTTAAGCTTTATTATTAAAAACTAAGATATAAATACACAGATTAGCTTAGGTATTCACAGGGTCAGAGTCATCAATATCACTATCTTCCACCTCCACATATTGTACCACTAGAAGGTCTTCAGGGAGCATTAACACACATGAAGCTGTTATCTCCTATAACAATGTCTTCTTTAGGAATACCTACTGAAGAAACTGCCTGAGGCCATTTTACAGCTAACTTAACAAAAATAAGTCTAAGAAGTACACTCTAAAATAATGATAAAAAATATGGTACTCAGAGGACAATACCTCAAAAGGAAGTCCTCAGAAGCAAAAGGTTCTCCCTGATCTTTTGCCATCCTGTTTCTGGCCACTCATTCTCTCTTAAGGCTGGCCATTGAAAATAGAGTCCCTTCTTCCCAAGGCATGTCATAGAAACCAGAACCCTTTTCCCCAAAGCCAGCTTAAAAATATTACTTTAACTTAAAACAAAATTTTAAAATATTACTTTAACTCCCACCTCACCCCTGCCTTTCTGTATAAAAACTGGCCATAAAAAATTATCTCACCCACCTTGTTTGACTGTAGGTCATAAGACCCCCCATTCCAGAGAAGCTCCTGCCCCCTACCCAGAAGTAAGGAATGCTGCACAGAAAGGTCAGGAAGAATCTGAACAGACAGGCCTTACTGGGTTTTCCCACTCAGTCTATTAGCATTAGATCATACCCTTGTTGTCCAATCATATTTGCACATGCTATACATAGTTTGTTGAACCTAAGTATAAAAATGGACTGTTTCCTTCATCTTTGTGTTTTCATTCTAAAGGCTCCCAAATCATGTAAAATTATAATAAAATTAATTTGTATTTGCCTTTTATTAATCTGCTTTTTTGTCAGTTGATTTCCATCGAACCTTCAGAGGGTGAAGCAGAAGTTTTCCCTTGGCCCCTACAATAGTATAGATAAATACATAAACCAGTAACATAGTCATTTATTACCACTATAAAGTATTATGTGCTGTATATACTGGTATGCACTATACTTTTATATGACTGGCAAAGCAGTAGGTTTATTTACAGCAGCATCACCACAAATATATGAGTAATGCATTTTGCTATGGCATTATGACGGCTACAATATCACTAGGTCATAGGAATTTTTCAGCTCCATTATAATCTTACAGGACCACCGGTGTCATTAACTGGAATGTTGTTATGTGGCACTTGATCATATATGCTTTAATGTTGAAGAGTGAGTTAAATTAGTAACAGGGAATTCTTTGATTTGGTTAATTTAAATGTGAAAATGGACTGCTATTTAAGCAGAGTGTATAAAATAAAATTTTTTTTCATATTCTAATAAAATGGCCAGTTTAAATAATATTTTGAACAAAAAAATTCCTCCCAGACCAAGGTGTTTTTTAGTTAATAGGGAAAAATAGTGCTAAAATTTCACCTGATTTTTTTTCTTATCTTTCTTTTCTGTCACTCCTCTGGCTCTTTTTCCCAATGAATGAATGAACCTGGGAATAATTATCCGTCTGATATGTGATAAGTGGTTTCTAGCTATTTAATATGCCTTTTCCTGATAACTAATTTGCCAGATAGATTTTCCAAAAATGGTTGCAACAATAGATCCCATCCCTGATTCCCTTCTTAAATATGACTTTGACAACCTTTCTATCAAGAGGTAGGTCTATATCCCCTTCCCTTGAATCTAAGAGGGTCTGTGGTTAAGGCAGAACTGACACTCAGTGACTTTTGAGCTAAGTCATAAAAGATGATACGACTTATGCCTGGTTCTGACTCAATCTTGGAACCCAGCCATCATGTTGTTAAGAATCTTAGGACATTTACAGAGGCTTCATAGGTTTCTGGCAGACAGCTCCAGCCTACATCAGCATCAACCAACAGACTTGTGAGTGAAGATGCCTCCTGAAGGTATCAGCCCCCAGCTCTCCAGTCACCTCCCAGCTTTTGAGTCTTTCCAGCTGAGACCCCAGACACCGAGGCACAGAGACAAACATCTGCATTGTAACCTGTCCAAATATCAGACCCACAGAGTTCTGGGCATAATATAATGATTGTTTTATGTCACCAAAGTTTGGAGTGGCTTGTCACATTGCAATAAAAAATTGCAGAGATGAAGGGGACATGCCCAAGATGGTGGAATAGGAACAGCTCCAGCCTCCAGCTCCCAGCATGAGCGACACAGAAGATGGGTGATTTCTGCATTTTCAACTGAGGTACCAGGTTCATCTCACCGGGGTGTGTTGGACAGTTGGCGCTGGTCCGTGGGTGCAGTCCAACCAGCGAGAGTTGAAAGAGGGTGAGGCATTGCCTCACCTGGGAAGTGCAAGGGGGAAGGGAATTCCTTTTCCTAGCCAAAGGAAATTGAGACACTCAATACCTGGAAAATCGGGTAGCTCCCACCCTAATACTGTGCTTTACCAAGGGTCTTAGTAAACGGCACACCAGGAGATTATATTCCAAACCTGGCCTAGAGGGTCCCACGCCCACGGAGCCTCCTTCATTGCTAGCACAGCAGTCTGAGATCTAACTGCAAGGCAGCAGCAAGGCTGGGGGAGGGGCGCCCGCCATTACTGAGGCTTAAGTAGGTAAACAAAGCCACCGGGAAGCTCGAATTGGGTGGAGCCTACCACAGCTCAAGGAGGCCTGCCTGCCTCTGTAGACTCCTCCTCTGGGGACAGAGCATAGCTAAACAAAAAGCAGCAGAAGCCTCAGCAGAGTTAAATGCCCCTGGTCTGACAGCTTTGAAGAGAGCAGTGGATCTCCCAGCACGGAGGCTGAGTTCTGAGAACGGACAGACTGTCTGCTCAAGTGGGTCCCTGACCCCTGAGTAGCCTAACTGGGAGACATCCCCCACTAGGTGCAGACCAACACCTCACACCTCACACGGCAGGGTACACCCCTGAGACGAAGCTTCCAGAGCAAGAATCAGACAGCAACACTTGCTGTTCAGCAATATTCTATCTTCTGCAGCCTCCGCTGCTGATACCCAGGCAAACAGGGTCTGGAGTGGACCTCAAGCAAACTCCAACAGACTTACAGCTGAGGGTCCTGACTGTTAGAAGGAAAACTAACAAACAGAAAGGACACCCACACCAAAACCCCATCAGTACATCACCAACATCAAAGACCAAAGGCAGATAAAACCACATAGATGGGGAAAAAGCAGTGCAGAGAAGCTGGAAATTCAAAAAATCAGAGCATATCTTCCCCTCCAAAGGAACGCAGCTCATCGCCAGCAATGGAACAAAGTTGGACGGAGAATGACTTTGATGAGTCGAGAGAAGGCTCAGTCGATCTTCTCAGAGCTAAAAGAGGAACTACGTAACCGGTGCAAAAAAACTAAAAACCTTGAAAAAAGAATGGATGAATGAATAACTAGAATAATCAATCCAGAGAAGACCTTAAAAGAACTGATAGAGATGAAAACTATAACACGAGAACTACGTGACAAATGCACAAGCTTCAGTAACAGACTCGATCAACTGGAAGAAAGACTATCAGTGATTGAAGATCAAATGAATGAAATGAAGTGAGAAGAGAAGTGTAGAGAAAAAAGAGTAAAAAGAAATGAACAAAGCATCCAAGAAATATGGGATTATGTGAAAAGACCAAATCTACCTCTGATTGGTATGCCTGAAAGTGACGGGGAAAATGGAACCAAGCTGGGAAACACTCTGCAGGATATCATCCAGGAGAACTTCCCCAACCTAGTAGGGCAGGCCAACATTCAAATTCAGGAAATACGGAGAACGCCACAACGATACTCCTCGAGAAGAGCAACTCCAAGACACATAATTGTCAGATTCACCAAAGTTGAAATGAAGGAAAAAATGTTAAGGGCAGCCAGAGAGAAAGGTCGGGTTACACACAAAGGGAAGCCCATCAGACTAACAGCAGATCTCTTGGCAGAAACTCTCCAAGCCAACAGATTGGGGGCCAATATTCAACATTCTTAAAGAAAAGAATTTTCAACCCAGAATTTCATATCCAGCCAAACTAAGTTTCGTAAGTGAAGGAGAAATAAAATCCTTTACAGACAAGCAAATGCTTAGAGATTTTGTCACCACCAGGCCTGCCCTACAAGAGATCCTGAAGGAAGCAAAGGAACAACAGGTACCACCCATTGCAAAAACATGTCAAAATGTAAAGTCCATCGATGCTAGGAAGAAACTGCATCAACTAGCAAGCAAAATAACCAGCTAATATAATAATGACAGGATCAAGTTCATACCTAACAATATTAATGTTAAAAATAAATGGACTAAATGGTGCAATTAAAAGACACAGACTGGAAAATTGGATAAAGAGTAAAGACCCATCAGTTTGCTGTATTCAGGAGACCTATCTCACATGCAGAGAGACATATAGGCTCAAAATAAAGGGATGGAGGAAGATCTACCAAGCAAATGGAAAACAAAAAAAAAGCAGGGCTTGCAATCCTAGTCTCTGATAAAACAGACTTTAAACCATCAAAGATCAAAAGAGACAAAGAAGGCCGTTACACAATGGTAAAGGGATCAATTCATCAGGAAGAGCTAACTATCCTAAATATATATGCACCCAATACAGGAGCACCCAGATTCATAAAGCAAGTCCTTAGAGACTTACAAAGAGACTTAGACTCCCATACAATAATAATGGGAGACTTCAACACCCCACTGTCAACATTAGACAGATCAGCGAGACAGAAAATTAACAAGGATATCCAGGAATTGAACTCAACTCTGCACCAAGCTGACCTAATAGACATCTACAGAACTCTCCACCCCAAATCAACAGAATATACATTCTTCTCAGCACCACATCGCACTTATTCCAAAATTGACCACATAGTTGGAAGTAAAGCACTCCTCAGCAAATGTACAAGAACAGAAATTATAACAAACTGTCTCTCAGATGACAGTGCAATCAAACTAGAACTCAGGACTAAGAAACTCAATCAAAACTGCTCAACTACATGGAAACTGAATAACCTGCTCCTGAATGACTACTGGGTACATAATGAAATGAAGGCAGAAATAAAGATGTTCTTTGAAACCTATGAGAACAAAGATACAACATACCAGAATCTCTGGGACACATTTAATGCAGTGTGTAGAGGGAAATTTATAGCAGTAAATGCCCACAACAGAAAGCAGGAAAGATCTAAAATTGATACCCTAACATCACAATTAAAAGAACTAGAGAAACAAGAGCAAACACATTCAAAAGCTAGCAGAAGGCAAGAAATAAGATCAGAGCAGAACTGAAGGAGATAGAGACACAAAAAACCCTCCAAAAAATCAATGAATGCAGGAGCTGGTTTTTTGAAAAGATCAACAAAATTGATAGACTGCTAGCAAGACTAATAAAGAAGAAAAGAGAGAAGAATCCAATAGATGCAATAAAAAATGATAAAAGGGCTATCACCACCGACCCCACAGAAATACAAACTACCATCAGAGAATACTATAAACACATCTACGCAAATAAACTAGAAAACCTGAAGAAATGGATAATTTCCTGGACACTTACACTCTCCCAAGACCAAACCAGGAAGAAGTTGAATCCCTGAATAGACCAATAGGAGGCTCTGAAATTGAGGCAATAATTAATAGCCTACCAACCAAAAAAAGTCCAGGACCAGATGGATTCACAGCCGAATTCTATCAGAGGTACAAGGAGGAGTTGGTACCATTCCTTCTGAAACTATTCCAATCAATAGAAAAAGAGGGAATCCTCCCTAACTCATTTTACGAGGCCAACATCATCCTGATACCAAAGCCTGACAGAGATACAACAAAAAAAGAGAATTTTAGATTAATATCTCTGATGAACATTGATGCAAAATTCCTCAATAAAATACTGGCAAACTGAATCCAGCAGCACATAAAAAAGCTTATCCACCATGATCAAGTGGACTTCATCCCTGGGATGCAAGGCTGGTTCAACATACGCAAATCAATAAACATAATCCAGCATATAAACAGAACCAAAGACAAAAACCACATGATTATCTCAATAGATGCAGAAAAGGCCTTTGACAAAATTCAACCTCCCTTCATGCTAAAAACTCTCAATAAATTAGGTATTGATGGAATATATCTCAAAATAATAAGAGCTATTTATGACAAACCCACAGCCAATATCATACTGAATGGGCAAAAACTGGAAGCATTCCCTTTGAAAACTGGCACAAGACACGGATGCCTTCTCTCACCACTCCTATTCAACATAGTGTTTGAAGTTCTGGCTAGGGCAATCAGGCAAGAGAAAGAAATAAAGGGTACTCAGTTAGGAAAAGAAGAAGTCAAATTGTCCCTGTTTGCAGATGACATGATTGTATATTTAGAAAGCCCCATCGTCTCAGCCCAATATCTCCTTAAGCTGATAAGCAACTTCAGCAAAGTCTTAGGATACAAAATTAATGTGCAAAAATCACAAGCATTCTTATACACCAGTAACAGACAAACAGAGAGCCAAATCATGAGTGAACTCCCATTTACAACAGCTTCAAAGAGAATAAAATACCTAGGAATCCAACTTACAAGGGATGTAAAGGACCTCTTCAAGGAGAATTACAAACCACTGCTCAGTGAAATAAAAGAGGACACAAACAAATGGAAGAACATACCATGCTCATGGATAGGAAGAATCAATATGGTGAAAATGGCCATACTGCCCAAAGTAATTTATAGATTCAGTGCCATCCCCATTAAGCTACCAATGAGTTTCTTCACAGAATTGGAAAAAACTGCTTTAAAGTTCATATGGAAACAAAAAAGACCCTGCATTGCCAAGACAATCCTAACCCAAAAGAAAAAAGCTGGAGGCATCATGCTACCTGACTTCAAACTATACTACAAGGCTACAGTAACCAAAACAGCATGGCACTGGTACCAAAACAGAGATATAGACCAATGGAACAGAACAGAGCCCTCAGAAATAATACTACACATCTACAGCCATCTGATCTTTGACAAATTTGAGAAAAACAAGAAGTGGGGAAAGGATTCCCTATTTAATAAATGGTGCTGGGAAAATTGGCTAGCCATAAGTAGAAAGCTGAAACTGGATCCTTTCCTTACTCCTTATATGAAAATTAATACAAGATGGATTAGAGACTTAAATGTTAGACCTAAAACCATAAAAACTCTAGAAGAAAACCTAGGTAATATCATTCAGGACATAGGCATGGGCAATGACTTCATGTCTAAAACACCAAAAGCAACGGCAACAAAAGCCAAAATTGATAAATGGTATCTAATTAAACTAAAGAGCTTCTGCACAGGAAAAGAAACTACCATCAGAGTGAACAGGCAACCTACAGAATGGGAGAAAATTTTTGCAATCTACTCATCTGACAAAGGCCTAATATCCAGAACTTATAAAGAACTCAATCAAATTTACAAGAAAAAAATAAACAACCCCATCAAAAAGTGGGCAAAGGATATGAACAGACAGTTCTCAAAAGAAGACATTCACACAGCCAACAGACACATGAAAAAAATGCTCATCATCACTCACCATTAGAGAAATGCAAATCAAAACCACAGTGAGATACCATCTCACACCAGTTAGAATGGCAATCATTAAAAAATCAGTAAACAACAGGTGCTGGAGAGGATGTGGAGAAACAGGAACACTTTTACACTGTTGGTGGGACTGTAAACTAGTTCACTCACTGTGGAAAACAGTGTGGTGATTCCTCAAGGATCTAGAACTAGAAATACCATTTGACCCAGCCATCCCATTACTGAGTATATACTCAAAGGATTATAAATCATGCTGCTATAAAGACACATGCACATGTATGTTTATTGCGGCACTTATTCACAATAGCACAGACTTGGAATCAACCCAAATGTCCATCAGTGACAGACTAGATTAAGAAAACGTGGCACATATGCACCATGGAATATTATGCAGCCATAAAAAAGGATAAGTTCGTGTCCTTTGTAGGGACATGGATCCAGCTGGAAACCATCATTCTCAGCAAACTATCGCAAGAACAGAAAACCAATATTGCATGTTCTCACTCTTAGGCTGGAATTGAACAATGAGATTACTTGGACACAGGAAGGGGATCATCACACACCGGGTCCTATTGTGGGGAAGCGGGCGGGGAGGGATAGCATTAGGAGATATACCTAATGTAAATGACGAGTTAATGAGTGCAGCACACCAACATGGCACATGTATACATATGTAACAAACCTGCACGTTGTGCACATGTACCCTAGAACTTAAAGTATAATAATAAAAAAAAAAATTGCAACAACGAAGGAGGTTGATTATCTTTTCATGATTATTGATCATTTGTCTTTCTTCTGTGTACTGTCTATTCATAAATTTTGCCTGTTTGACTCTTGAGTTATTTGTCTTGGTCATATTTTCTGCATATTAATCCTACTTTTGTATTCAACCAGTTGCTTGCTAGGTAATAGAGAAATTTGAGTTTTATGTATCTGTTCATTCTTTTCATTTTAGTTTTGGGGTTTTGTGTCTTTTTTTTTTTTTTTTTTTTTTTTTTGAGACCAAGTCTCACTCTGGCGCCCAGGCTGGAGTGCAGGGGTGCCATCTCTGCTCACTGCAAGCTCCGCCTCCTGGATGTGCGCCATTCTCCTGCCTCAGCCTCCTGAATAGCTGAGACCACAGGCGTCCGCCACCATGCCTGGCTATTTTTTTTTTTTTGTATTTTTAGTAGAGATGGGGTTTCACCATGTTAGCTGGGAGGGTCTCGATCTCCTGACCTCGTGCTCTGCCAGCCTCGGCCTCCCAAAGTGCTGGGATTACAGGCGTGAGCCACTGTGCCCGGCCAGTTTTGTGTCTTTTTTAGAAAAAGGCTTTCCCATTTGAAGATTATAAAAATATCCTATACTTTCTTCCAGCACTTTTATACCTTTTCTTATTCATCATAAAATCAATCTCTTACTCTATCTTGAATTTATTATTTTACATGGTATGAGACAGTGAAAATCTAACCCTTTTTAGATGGATAGTCAGTTGTCTCTGTACCATTTATTTAAGTCATCCATTCTTTTTCCATTGATTTGAAATGCCTCCTTTATGAACTAAATTCTTAAATAAATATATATCTATTTCTAGACTGTCTATTCTGAACCATTAAACTGTTTGATCATTACTACAAAAGTGCCATTTTAATTTATATAGCTTTTTGATATGTTCTGATATCTGGTAGAACACATAGTATGGTCTAATTTTTCTTTCCCCAGAAATATCTTCACAGATTTTAAGAATTTCATCTTTCAGATAAATTTCAGAATAAACTTGCCAAGTGCCTTGCTTAATGTGTAGCAAACTGACATATTTATTATGTCTTCTTGTATATTAACATGGTATATTTCCCCATATATCCAGGCCATTTTGTAGATCCTTTAGTAAAGTTTTAGACATTTTCTTCATCTACGCATGTACAATTATTTTAGGTTTATTCCTAGGTAGTCTGTTGTTTTTGTTATTCTTGTGGATAGTTTTAAAAAAAATAATATTTCAAATTGTCCATTGCTGAGGTATAGTAAAACTATTGAATTGTGTATATATTTGTATGTGCATTTATATATATACACATCAAAAATATTTTTTGTTTTTTATATTCAGCTTTTAAAAAATTCTTTTATTAGTCATAATAGGCTTTCAGCTGATTCTCCTTGAATTTTCCCTCTAATTGTAGATGACTGTCTCTTTGAATTATAGATTATAGTAGGTTTCTGTGATTAAACAAATATTAAGATATATCAAATAGAGCCAGTTTTAAAGTGCAAATTATATATCACTTAAAAGTTTCTAAATTTTAGAAAAATTTTTATCCATGTTTTCTGAAATCTACTTTATACTTAGTTATCTACAACAGGGGCTGGTAAACTACCATCCATGGGCCAAATCTGACCCCCTGTCTGGTTTTTATATTCCCCCCAGCTGATACAAAGTGATTTAAAAATACCAAAATAACAATATTTTTGATACATACAAATTAAATCAAGTTCAAATTTCAGTATCCATAAATAAAGTTTTCTTGGAACCAACCATGCTCACTCATATCTATTATCCATTATCACTTTCCTACTACAATGGCAGAGTGGAGTAGTTGTGACATAGACTGTGTATGTTACTTTTATTGCTTTGCAGTGCTGCTGGGTACACTACAGATCATACTGACATAGTTATCATTTGATTGTATTTTACATGCCATGTTGTACTGTGACATCTTATTATTTTTTAAATTGCCTTTTCATACCTATCATCTCTAAACAGTAAAAGAAGAGAAAAGTGGACTTCAAATGACAGGCACAGTGGAATGTAGATGACTGTTATCAAATTAGATGGCAAAGCATTGTGTTTATTGTGCATGACACTTTGGCTATGCTAAAAAAATACTATATATATATATATATAGGCATTTCTAGATTAAACATTCATCACATTATTTTCAACTCGCCAGTAACCAATAGTCATAGAAATAAAAAATTAAATTGAATATATCATCACAGTAGAATTTTTTCACAAAAATAAAAAGTGCAAATAACACTGCATCAAAAATAATTTTCTGTGTGGCTCATTTGTTTCCCAGGCAAAGAAAGCTAGTTACTGAGGATGAATCAATTAAATTGTGTTTGATTATGGCAGTTGAATAAATTATCCAGATAGAGCAAACTTGTTTAAAACTGTTAGCTTTTTGATGAGAACAGTTGCTTGAATAGTTGAGAATACTGGAAACAATATCAATTGTTGTCTAAAAGACAAAGCAAATAATTTTGAGTGGTTTTCCTTGCATCTTGACGAGTTGACAGATATAGCTGATACTACTCAGTTATTATTTATCTGAGGAGTCAATTCTGAGTCTACAGTGATTAAAGAATTAGCCTCAATGAATAGTCTGCATTGTAAAACTATAGGTGACAACATTTCCAAAAAAACTGAGAGAATACAAATTCTGCACAACCTGAAGGGGAATCTTCTAAGATGTGTTCCAATAGACGGTGGTAAAAATATTTATTTTTAAGCAGAAAAAGGACTTAATTGTACAAATTCATACAGCTTTTCAAAATGCAAGGCATCTTAAACCTACAGTGACTTCTTATATTATTCATTGGCAGGTACTTTGTGGAAAATATTTAAATCTATCATGTGTAATTGAAATAGTAGCATCAATGATGATATTCATTTACTTTTGTGGACTTAACCATCATTAGTCCTGTAAATTTTTGTTAGAATAGAATCTGAATATTCTACTTCTCCATCACATGGCAGAAACAATTGCTAACCAGTAGTAACATTTCATTATGATTTGTTTGAGCTCAGGGCCAAGATTGAAATTTTTATGAATGAGATGCACCACTATCACCCACTATAATTGGATACTGAATAGTTTTGGAAATGAGCTTTCCTACAGACTGCTAATGTTTCTTTAAAAATGCAACCTAAAATTATTAGGCAAAACAGCACTTACAAGTGAAATTTATACTGTGGTAAAGTCATTTCAGTGACAACTAATATTGTTTGAATCACATGTAATGTCAAACTGCTTTCTACATTTCCTGTGCTGTCAAAAGTTAAAACAAGAAGCAAGACCTCCATTTCCACATAAATGTGCAGCAGATATATTTTTCGAATTCAAACTACAATTCCAGCAGTGGATTTTTTTTGGACTTTGATGCAAGTGCAAATGAAATTTCCTTATTTCAAAATCCATTTAACTGTGCAATTGAGGAGCTTCCACCTACCCTTCAATTGGAAGTAATTAATATAATGACATGCTAAAAGGCAAATACCAAGAGAAGAATCTAATAGAATTATTAAGTGCCTTTTAAATGATTGTGCTAAATTAAAATCATATGTTCATCAACAGATATTAGTATTTGACAGTATCTATTTGTGTGAAAAGATATTTTCAAAGATAAAATATATAAAACCTCATTATGAATCAGCATTAACAGATGGGCATGGGCAATTGATTCTGATGATAGGAAACACTAAGTTTGAACCCCAATTATGTGAAATGTTATCACTCTCCCACAATAAAAAAAATCAATTTTTCTCATCAGTAGACCTATATTATAGAAAATTATACTTAACTATTATTATCATCAAATTTTCCATTTTTGTCAACAAAGATTTATAGAAATTTGTTTTCTATCTTGTCATGTAATTGCCCACATAATATCCTTGATTTTGACTCTCAGCCTGAAAAGTCTAACATGTTTAATTTTTTGGGTCTTAACAGAAAAATGTTGCCAATCCCTGACGTAGACTATTCTCTTATGCCCTTTATTATCAAAGGTGTCTACTAAAGATAATTCTTAAAATAATTTTATAAGTTCATGTTTGTTGAGTGCTTACTACCTGCAAAGCTGTTTAAGTTCAGACACTTTCTCAAGGTCAAACACTGGTAAATGAATTAACCATTATTTAGATGGTTAACAATGACATAGATAGTACTGTAGTTATAATTCTCATTTTACACATGAAAAAACTTAGGCTCAGATAGGTTAAGTAATTACTCAAAGCCACACAACTGAGGCTTTGCAGCCAGGAATATGGGATTAAATCATGGTTAATTTCCTTACCACTGTATGACCTTGGGAAAGGCTGTGAACTTCAATTTCTCTACACTATAAATTGAAAATTACAGGACTACCTATATCATAGGGTTGATTTAAACATTAGATTAATTACTATATAGAAAGCACTTAGAACAACTATAGCTCTAGTGTGGAGTAGTCAGAAATGGCCTGGAAGTTCACTTTCAGTAAAGAAATTAATAAAATAGTTTATTATGTACCAGGAGTTGATAGAGAACAGTTCCCAATTCAGTTGTCAATTTGAACTTTTCACTTATGAAATCTATGCTATTGAGTTGACATTTGTTAAGGAAAAGAACCTAATGTCTGATAAACAGGCAAAAAATAAATATTACCTTTAAATATGACTATTGAAGATGTACTAAGTAGTTGAGAAAGCCAGTTGGGGTCATACTCACTTGGGCTTATGCCTAACTTTGCCTCCTTGTTAGCTGTGTGACCTTGGTCAAATCACTTAACCTTTCTGAGCTGAAGTACCTTCCTCTATAAAATGTAGATTTTAAGTAGCCTATTATACAGGATGGTGTGAGGATTTTAAAAGATCATGTATCAAAAGTACCTAAGATGAAACCTGATTTAAGAATGCGCTCAGCAAATGCTAGCTCATTTCCTTAGATTTGCCTTTGTACACTGACCCAAGGCTTGCAAGGCAAAGCAAGGCAAAACTAAATAAAAACAAAATGAAGTTAAAAAGCCCAAACAAATAAAAACCCCTTGTTAATTGGGTGTTGGTGGATAAAAAGACTCTGAAAGTACATCCAGTCAAATTTGAATTTCAGGTAAACTATGAAATTATTTGTAGTATAAGTATATCCCAAGCATTGCATGGGATATACTTACACTCACTAAATTCTTCACTGTTTATTCAAAATCCCAATTTAACTGGATGTCAAGTATTTCTATTTATTAAACCCGGCAGCTGAGACATGGTAGAATTTAGTAAGCCTAGACATGACAGACTCCTGAATAGCCAAGGCACAGAATTCAAAAGAGTCAAACATGTTTCCAACTTGCTAACTGCAAAAGCATCAAGGAAAAGGTTGACCCCACTCTCTCTGTCTCTGCCAAGTAAAGAGCCCAGATGGGAAACCCCAGGTGAGTGATTTAGCCTCCTGTGCACACTCTATGGGAGCCTGGTGCAGAGGTTGCTGGGAAAAACCGTGGCAGCCTGCCCTAGGTTTTCCTTTGGGTGGGGCCCTGCGGTTATGGTGTGGTGACTCTTTGTCACTGTGCCCCTGCCACGCCCTGCTTAGTCCACCTGGTGGTTGGGGGTGGGGGCAGAAGAGAGGTTACAGGCAGAAAAAAGGGCTTATCAATGTAACGTATTTCTTAGGTGGTTTGTGCATTGCTGTTTGGGCTTGCAAAACTTTAATTATTACTTTGATGCAGACTGGCTGCAGATTGTCACTGCCAGGCCTGATTTAATAGCCTGCTTGCACAAAGTCTGACAGAGATTGCTTTTGTTGCACTTTCTAACAGCTCGTGATGGTGGCTTTTTTACGTTAAGGAGGAAACTCTGTGGTTAAACTGTAGCCTAGGTATTTTTAGAGCCGTTACCATGTTAACCGAAATTTCGTACATTTCACCTGCAGGATATGCAGTCGTGCTTAGGGCCTTCCTTAAACTCTAACAAAACATATAATTGAACAGTTGTGAATACTGTGTTTAGGACCAACTCCATGTTATCAGAAAAGCTACTGACCAAATACTGTACTGCTAAGAATTCTTTTTTTTGGATGGGTGATACTGTGCCATCAGGGAGTATTTTTTTCCTTGATATAAAAACGAGTTGAAGGAACATAACCAAAAGGCTAAAATTGGTTAGTTCTAAAGGTCAGAGCCTGAAGGCAGTGACCCATTTGTTAATCATTAAGCTTTTCCAAGCCGTCTCTGACAGAATTCTGGCTTTCTGCCACTTCTCTGGTCATTTTAAACTGCAAATTCTTCTACTGTTTCAGTTCTTAAGTAGGTTTCAAAGGTTATGAGAAAGGCATAACTTGTTAGCTATTTTTCCTTATCAAACGTCTTTAGGGTTTTGGAAGGCAGAGCTGTTCTGTGTTAAGAGAATCTTCACAGCATACCCAGCCATACAGCATTTAAAGATGGACTCTTGGGTCCTCTGAAAAGGGAGGGTTTCTAGCTATCATTCCCATGTTAATTAGTTTCCACAGATAAGCAGGATGTGAGGGCTGAGGACACCCACTTAGCCATTAGGTATTAGTTCCCAAATCACTGCTATTTCAGGGTAGTTTTCTCCAACAATCCCAGCACTGAAAGTTCAAAAAACAGGAGCAAAATAACCACAATGTATTTATCATCTTCTGTCATCAGTTATAAAGTGGAAGTACTTTAAAATATTTTGAATGCATTTTTGTATAGCCCAGTGAAGTTCGAGTGCTATGACGTTTCATTGCCAAATTCAATGCCAGTTTATGCTCTAGTCCATCTGAATAAAAAGTGATCTGTACACCCAAAACACATAAGCAGAACTAAATTTTATGTAGCCAAGGGACATTAAGCTGCTAAAACATTTGCTTCAATATTGAACATGGAATAGTTGTTCTCTATTTCTCAAGGGAAAAAATATACAGTCAAACCTTGCTTATCCACAACCCAAACTTCCGGAAGGCTTAAGTATTTGGAACTGCTCCAAACCCAGAACAGGGGAGGAGTGAGAGGAATACAGTGGGGGTGGGAGAAGTGGGGAACAGAGAGAGACAGAGAATGAACTAGCAGAAAGCAAGCAAGTCAGCTTTTAGAAGTAGACCTGAAGCCCTAGCAACACTGAAAAGAGACCTGGAGCTTACATCTGATTGGCTTTCCAGCCAGAAGGAATGGAGAGCTCTGATTGGCTGGTGATGATGTCTCCAAATAACCAGCCTTTTTCAGGAAAGCAAATTTATGTGGCAGAAAGGACAAGAGACAGAAGAAGCAGGCAAGAAGAAAAGAGAGGAGAACAGAGAGAAAAAAAAAAAAAAAACCGGCAGATTATTTGTTACGGAGGTGGAGACTGAGACAAAAATGAGAATAACGAGCCTATTTACATAGCTGCTTACAGTTTACGAAGTGCTTTTACATGTAATCATTGATATTGTCTTTACAAAGACCTGCAGGGCTCCCAGAAGTTAAATGGCATGCCCCAGGTCACCCAGCTAGTAAGAAAAATAGTGCATGTCTTCTGGCTACAAATCTAACACTTTTGATATGGAGCAGGTGTTGTGGAGATAATGATTTAGAGTTGTCCTATAGGATGGAGGGCAGCAAATGCTCTGACAGCAGAAAAGAAAATCAGAAGGCACGTCAGCCTGTAGTTTAGCGGGCAATGCAGATGGGAGTGAAGGGCTCCCTGTTCTTCAGGACCACACACCTTGAAGACATAGATATAGGAAACATCTCTGTGGGTATTTGGAAAGGGAGATGGTTGTGGTACAAATGAAAGCTACGTCTAGAGAGCTCAGAGGGCAGTCCTGAATATATTTCCCTGGGATGTGTCACAGTCGTCTTGCATTTAACATGTAGAAGTTGGATACTGAATTATTCCTTCCATCTATCCTTGAAAGCTGTTCCTTCCTCACGCTTAGTTGACAACATAACCATTCACCCAGTTGCTCAAGCTAAAAACCTGTAAGTTATCTTTGTCTTAATTTTCTCTCCATGTTTAATTTATCAGCAAGTCCTGCAGATTCTACTTCTAAAACACACCTTGAATAAGGCTACTCTGTTCATCTCTATAATCACCATTGTTTTCTCCTTCTGAGCCACTGCAATAACTTCCTATTTGGTTTCAATACTTTCTGGCACCCTGTCTTCCCCAGCTCTTGCCTCCCTCCCTTCAAATCCATTCTCTGGACTATGCCATCCTGCTTAAAACTTGCCTGAGAATAATTCAAAATCCTTCCTATGATCTGGCCCCAGTTTAATTTGTCTCACCCTGCCTGGGACTCACTATTCTAGCTATGGAGGCCTCCTTTTTGCTACCAGAACACATCACAGTCTTTCCAGCTGAAGAGCCTTAAATATTTTGCTGGTCCCTGTCTCCTTGTCATCACATGGCTAGCTCTTTCTCCTATCTCATGCTATCTACACAGACAGTCCTACTCTCACAAGCTGTGTGAGTTCCCTTCATTCTCATAGAACCTTTTTATTAACTTTCTGTGATCTCTCAAACTGAAATTACTTATGTTTTTATTTGATTCCTTGTTTATCATCCTCTTTTTATATGACTTCCCCCTACTAGTAATCAAACTCCATTAAGACAAGTATCAGGTCAATTTCCCTCATCACTGTATCCCCAGAGCTCACAACATGGTACACAGGAGATACTCAATAACTATGTGTCAAATGAATAAATGAATAAGTATCAGGGAATTAACATACCCTACATGTTATATAGTACCATGCATCAATGGAGCCATGGATATGAGACACTGTGTTTCCTGTTTATAACCTGTTATTTGTTAATTCCTGTCAGAGTTGAGAGCTCTGATAGTAGCTGCCATCATTTGGGGAGTTCTGTGGAATCCTACCACCATGAATTCTGGAAAAGGGAATCTGTGCTGGGACTTCAGGGATGGTATAAATTAACTCCCAAGGTTTATTAGTAGTAAACAATTAAAATCCACCCTGAAATTGGAGCTTTACTAAAGATAGCTATTTTGTAGCACGTAGGAAATTACAATATTAGTTTACCTCCTAGGGTTCAAAAAGCATTCATTCTTTTTTGGAGTCAGAAAAGGAGAGGTCTGTCTCCTAACAGAACTGTGCTGGTTTTTTTTTTTTTTTTTTTTTTTTTTGACAGTCTGTGGAGCTCACACATTGGCTATAATAAAGCCTGCTATCTATTTTTGATTTGTCAAAGTTGTGCTTGAGAGTGATTAACGTACCCTTAGCAAAATGAATCATTCTATAGAGATTTAAAAGTCACGATGGAATCAATATCTTGGTCAAAGGTATTACTGCTTTAATTACATTCATTTGTTTCAATATTTCGGTTCTGGGGATCTCTTAACTGAGCTGTTAAGGATCCTTTTGAAAGTGAAGTTTACCATGGTGCCCTCTGGTGGAATGAAATTCGCACCGTTTTTAAAGCTAAAGCCCTATCTAGTGAGAATGCATCACTCTGTGATACAGAAATAAAAGGAGCAACATTAAATACGAATGTCCAAAAATATGAGCAGGGTACTCTTGCTATTGGGGGACTACAAGATATACATGCCTCAGAATATTTGCTTACAGATTCAGGGATAGGGCATGCAGGTGTTATAAAGGAAGAGCAATGACGTAATACATACAATTCCAAATCCATTAGAAAATGAGGGTCAGAAGCCACAGCATTTCATATCAACTGGCAACACTGACACTGACTAATTAGGTATTCTATTGAGAAAGTCAGAAGAAGGTGATGATAATTACAGCATTTGCAACAATATTCATAAATAGCTAGGAACACAAGGGGGAAATACAATTTGGTTGTGGTCTATGAAGAACCAGTAGATATTCATTTGATAGGACTTTTGTAATTAGGCACACCATCAAAGCTGATAAAACCATCAAAATGGTAAGTGTCCCAGTGTTGGTTCCTTGAAACTGTATTGTGACCAGACTTAGTGACTCCTTGATAGAGCAGCTTTCACGTATCTTCACAAGGAAATAAAGTGAAAGTCTCTGGGACGCAATCTGGGTCACACACCACAGGGATCCTGCTCAGAGAATTTAGAACATTGGACCAGCTCACTAAGGAAAGATGTCAAGGCCCTTCTTTGAGGACCTAAGGAAGTTTTAAATATTCGTTCATCTGAATGCATTAAATAAAACTCTCATTCCAAATAAGATAAAAGAGGGGGAAAAAAGTGTTTGAGTATCTAATCCACCAAAGTGTCTGCAAATTATTTAGTGATTATTTCAGTACTCAAACTTCCTGAAAGGTGGAATGTGGGGCAGAGGAGTAGTGAGCAGGGAATATAGCACACATGCATTTAGTCGGCTTGTTGGTTTCTTTACTGGGGACCTTTCTTTGAAACTTGGTGCACCTCAGATTTTAGAAAACCCAAAGCCAAAAAGCAACTAACAGCTGGCTCTTCTAAAGCAGTGACTCTCAGAGGAATGGTACTGCTTTCTAGGGGACATTCTGGAAGTTTATGAGGGCCATTTTTCTTGGGAAGGGTGTCTCAAAGTATAAATTATTATGGGGGTGTTACTGACATTCAGTGGGTAGTAGTCAGGGAGGTAAGGGGAAGTTACATATCATGTTAGATTTTATGTGTTGAATGAATAAATGAATAAATATCAGGGAATTAACATACCCTACATGTTATATAGTACCATGCATCAATGGAGCCATGGATATGAGACACTGTGTTTCCTGTAGATTTTTTTAATCATGTAGATTAAAAAAAAATCTGTAGGTAATGATTTAAGCCTAGGACCAAATTCAATCTTACATTAAAAAATTAAATACTTATTTTCATGGTTTTAATAGACAATTTCCCATAAATGCAAATCCAATGTAAACTAACTGAAGACTATACTTTGTTTCATTTGCACCTTACTGAGAATTGTTAATCATTTTTGAAAGTTGTAATATCAATATCCATGGCACATATGATATTTGAATCCTCTGAAAATACAACTGCAATCATTTGTAACATCCCAATTCAAAGTGATATACAAACAGGTGTGTCTGATTATGTCTTCCAGCATAGTTGTAGCCAAGAATTTTCAATTATTATTATGATATTCCTTTCTTCTTCTTTAAATTACAATTAGGCAATCACATTAATGATTTTAAAATAATGTGTATTGGCCAGGCATAGTAGCTCACATCTGTAATCCCAGCACTTTGGGAGTTCCGAGGCCGGTGGATGACAAGGTCAAGAGACCGAGACCATCCTGGCCAACATGGTGAAACCGTCTCTACTAAAAATACAAAAATTAGTCAGGTGTGGTGGTGGCACCTGTAGTTCCCAGCTACTTGGGAGGCTGAGGCAGGAGAATTGCTTGAACCCCGGAGATAGTGGTTGCAGTGAGCCAATGTCACGCCACTGACTCTAGCCTGGCGACAGAGCGAGACTCTGTCTAAAAAAAAAAAAAAAAAAAAAATGTACTGGTAGGTTGTTTTATCCATGAATTTCATTTAAGAATAGAAAGAGATGTTATTGAAAATATTTGTTATTAAAAGAGGACATGGGATGATAATGAAAATGGCAGAATAAGGGACTCTGAAAACCCTCTCCTCCATAAAAGCAATAAAAATACTGGCAAAAATTGTCAGTGTAAACTTTTTCAGAACTCTGGAAATTAGTCAAAGACTAGCAAAAATCAGGTAAGCTTTTATTTTAAAAAATGGATGAATGTCAGTAAAAACTAAGCTTTTTTGTCTTTTACTCTGCTCTTTTCTCATTCTCCCTCCCCTGCCCCCAGCTCTGCAATAACCTGGGAAACCAACAGCTTGCAATCATGATAAACACTGGCAGTCTGGCAGCCCCTGGAGGGGATAGAACAGGGTTAGAGCTCTCTCCAAACTCCATTTCCAGAGAACTATCATTATTTGACCTATCTGATGGTTCCCTGAAATATTCCACTCATAATATTGTCTCTATGTGACTTGACTTAGAACTCACCCAGTGTGAATATTTTTCTTAACAGAAATGATATTCAATTATTTGTAGAAAAGACTCAGTGGCAATTGTTTCACATCACCATTGCCTGAGGCAGTACATAAGAGTTGAAGCAAATAATCAGCTTACCAAAAGCTTAAAGGGAGAAGCTGTGGAAAGATATGTCCACAGGATGATTTGAAAAGCACAGACATAACAGTGGGAATCTAGAAGTCCAAGTTCATGTGTAGGGATATGAGGGTACTCAGTGCTATCTGCATGCTCAGGAAAGACCTGAGAAAGATCTAAATTCTCATCTCTGCCTAACCTTGTGGCTCTATGCAGGCAGGAAGTGAAAGTGAAGGCAGAGTTTCACACTGCCTGCTGGAGCATTCAAGGTGTGCTCCAAATGCACACAGAGCCCTTAGGCAAAGATTGGAAGACTTATGAGCTCCAGGAATTTCAGAAAATCAGTCCAATCATTAGCTGAACACTAAGTTAGCTATCAAAGACTCCAATGGCCACCTATGACAAAGAAATCAGACATTAAATAATTAGTTCAAACAAAGAAAACAAGCACCAACTACAAACAGCAACTTTCACAACCCTGGAGAGGTAGGAGATTCTGATTTCAAGAGTTGCAACATTTTTTAAAATGTAGTTTCAACAAAAAATTAGGAGACATTCAAAGAAGCGAAAAGTATAGCACACATGCAGTACAAAAGCAGTCAATGTAAACTGTCTCTGAGGAAGCCCAGACATTGTACTTACTAGACAAATATTTAAATAAGCCATTTTAGTTGCATTCAAAGAACTAAAGAAAACCACGTCCAAAGAACTAAAGACAAGTATGAGAATGATTTTGCATCAAATAGAGATCAATAAAGAGATAGAAATATAAAATAGAGCAAAACAGAAATTCTGGAATTGAGAAATAAAATAACAGAAGAAAAAAATTTTACTAGAAGGGCTCGATAGAAGATTTGAGCAGGCAGAATAAAGAATCAGCAAACTTGAAGATGAGTCAACTGATGCTATCAAGTCTGAGGAAGAGAAGGAAAAAAAGAATGAGGAAAAATGAACAAAGCCTCAGACACTTGGGGAACACCATCAAATATATGCACAGTGGGAGTCATAAGAGAGGAGAGAAAGGAGTGGAAAGAATATATATAAAAATAATGGCAAAAACTTTCCAGTTTGATAAAAAATCATTAATCTATACATCCAACAAATACAACACACTCTATGTAGAATAAAATCAGAGAAATTCATACCTATATGCATCATAGTCAAACCACTGAAATACAAAGACAAAGAGAATCCTGAAGCAGCAAGAAAGAAGTGACTCATTATGTTCCAGGGATTCTCAATAGGATTAGCAGCTGATTTCTCATCAGAGACTATGGTGGTCAGAATGCAGTGGCATGACATTCAAAAAGCTGAGAGAAAAAAACATCTACCAAGAATTCTACATTCAGCAAAACTATCCTTCAGAAATAAAGGAGAAATCAAGACACTTTCAAATAAGCAAAAAAACTGTGGCAATTTATTGGCAGCAAACCTGCTCTTCAAAAACTACTCAAGGAAGTCCTTCAGGCTAAAATGAAAGGTCAATAGACTGTAATTTGAATCCAGATGAAGAAATAAAGAAAACTGGTAAAGATAACTATATAAATATAAAAGAAAGCACAAATTTCCTTTTGTTTGTAGCTCTTTATTGGATTTGAAAGACAACTTTAGAAAGTAATAATTATAAATCTGTGTTAATGTGTATACAGTGTATATAGATGTAATTTGTATGACCAAGGCAGCACAACAAAACAGGGAGAGACTGGAGCTATATAGGAGCAAAGGTTTGATATACTATTGAAATTAAGTTCATATTAATCCAAACTAGATTGTTGTAAATTAAGATATTAACTACAAGCCCAAGGTTGACTACTAATAAAATAACTTAAAAAATATATTAATAGTATAATAAATGACAAGAAAATTAAAATGATACCCTAGAAGAATTCTACTTAATACCAAAGAAGGAAGTAATGGAGAAATAGAGGAACAAAAATGACTTAAGACATATAGAAAACAAATAGCAAAATGGCAGACATAAATCCTATCTTATCAGAAATTACATTAAATGTAAATTAATTAAACACTGATTTAAGGCTTAGTTTGGCATAATGGATTAAAAAAAAAAAACCCTGATCCAACTCTATACTCTCTATAAGAGATGCACTTTAGACTCATGACACAAATAGGTTGAAGGCAAAAGGTTGGGAAAAGATATACCACACAAACAAAAACTAAAATAGAACTAGAGTGGTTACACTAATACCAGAAAAAAAACAGACTTTAAGAAAAAAACCCTTAGTAGAGACAAGATTATTTTATAATAATAAAAGAGTTAATCCACTAAGAAAATATAACAATAATACATAAATGTGCATCAAACAACAGGGTCCCAAAATACATGATGCAAAAACTTACAGAAGTGAATGGAAAAATAATAGTTGAAGACATCACCTTCCCACTTTCAATAATGGATAGAACAGCCAGACAGAAGAGCAATAAAGAAACAGAGGACTTGAACAACACTATAAACCAATTAGGCCTGACATGCATATACAAAATACTTCACCCAATAATAGCAAAATAACACATTCTTCTCAAGCATACATGGGACATTCTCCAGGATAGAACCTGTGTTAGGCCATAAAACAAGTTTTAGTAAATTTAAAAGAATTAAAATGATAAAATGTATGTTCCCTGGTAGCAATGAAATGATATTAGAAACCAATAATAGACAGAAATATAGACAAAAATTTGGAAAATTTACAAATATATGGGAATTAAACAACACACACCTAAATAGGACAAAGATATAACAAGGGAAGTTAGAAAATACTTTGAGATAAATGAAAATGAAAACACAATATACCAAGCCTTACTGGATGTAGGTAAGCAGTGTTTACAGTAAAATTTGTAACTGTAAATGCCTACATTAAAAGAAAGAAAGATCTTAAATCAATAACCTGACATCCCAACTTACAAAACTAGACAAATAAGAGCAAAATAAGCCCAAAGAAAGCAGAAGAAAAAAATAATATTAGAATACAGATAAACAAAACAGAGACAGAAAACAGAGAGATCAATGATTCATAGATCCAACACAATTACTATAAAATCCCTACTGCTTTTATTTTGCAGAAATTAACAAGCTTATTTTAAAATTCATATGAAAATTCACAGGGTTAAAATGGCCAATACAATCTTGAAAAAGTAAAAAAAAGGTGAAGGACTCACACTTCCCAATTTCAAAACTTACTACACAGCTACAGATATCAAGACAGTGTGGTACTGGTCATAAGGCAGACATCTAGATCAATGAAATAAAATTGAGAGTCCAGAAATAATCCCATATATCTATAGCAAATTGATTTTGACTGGGGACCAAGGCCATTCAGTGGGGGAAAGAATGGTCTTTTTAACAAATGGTTCTGGGGCAACTGGATATCTACATATAAAAGAATGAAGCCATGTTTTCATATTTGTTTATAAGATTATTTGGGCATGGCAAGGCCAACAGATCAGAAGATGACTGCCATTGCAAAGATAGTTTGTTTTACTCATAGATCCCAAAAGAAGAGGCACACCACACCATGGAAGGCCACACATGGAAGATCCAGGATCAACAAGAGGCAGAGGAAAAGAGAAAATTGTGAGCAAGAGCCTTAACTGTGATTTTTGTGAAAGGAACAAGTGAGTCAGGGTGAGCAGATGTAGGATTGGCTACTTTGAATAATTTTAGTGGACTTTGGAGCATAGTGGAAGTCCCTAGTTGTATCGTACCTGGCTCTAGGCAATTAAGGTAGGTGGATAGTGGCCCAGAGTGTGAGAGCTGGTTAAAGAGGGGGTTGAGGTTAAAATCTCTGGATTGGGTGATTAGCACTTGAAAGAAATCCTCATGGGCTGGTGGTTTACTATATCTAAGAATTGACTAACTCTAAAAGGGTCAGTTCCTCCAGCATCATCAGGGCCCAAGACACTAAAACATCAGAATACAGAAAATAAAAGACATGGTTAATACAAGGTGGATCTCTACATGGTATACAAACATCAACCCAGAATAGAGCAAAGATATGAATGTAAGAGCAAAAACTATAAGACTCTTAGAAGAAAACAGTCATAAATTTTCAGGACCTTGGCTTAGGCAATGGTTTGTTAGATATCAACAGAACAACCAACCAAATGGGGCAAAAAGATAAATTGAACTTCATCAAAATTAAAAACTTTGTGCTTCAGAGACTAGGATCAAGAAGTTAAAAAGTTGACACATTGAATAGCAAAATATTTGCATATCATATATCCGACAGGGAACTTCTATCTAAAATACACAAATAACTCTTATAATTCAATAATAAAAATATAAATAACCCAATTAAACAGTGGACAAAAAATCTGAATAGATGTTTTTCCCAAAGATGATAAACAAATGGCCAAAAAGCACATGAAAAGATGCTTAACATCATTAGTCATTAGGGAAATGGAAATCAAAACCACAATGGCATATCATTTCATACCTCCTAGGATGGCTAAAATCAAAGAGACAGTAACAAGTATTGGCAGGAATATAGTGTCATTGGAACCCTCATACATTGCCACTGGGAATGTAAATAGTACAACTCCTTTGGAAAACAATTCCTCAAAAAATTATACATAGAGTTACCATATAACTTAGCAATTTCACTCCTAGGTGTATACCAAAGACAACTAAAAATAAATGTTCAGACAGAAACTTGTACATGAATGTTCATAAAATTTTTATAGCAATAGTATTTATAATAACCAAAAAGTTGAAGCAACGCAAATGTGCATTAATTGATTAATGGATAAACAATTGTGGTATATCCATAAAATGGAATATTATGCAGTCAGAAAAAGGAATGAAGTACTCATTCATGCTATAACATGGATGATCCTTGAAAATATTATTCTAAGTGGAAAAAAAAGCGGACACACAAGTCCACTAACTGTATTATACAAAATATCCAGAATAGGCAAATGCATAGAAACAGGAAGTAGATCAATGGTTGCCAGAGGTGAGAATGGGGAGTAACTACCAATGGGCATGGAGTTTCTTTTTGAGGTGATGAAAATATTCTAGAATTACACAGAGGTGCTTGTTACACATCTCTGTGAATACATAAGAGTGATTTTTATGGTATGTGAATTATATTTCAATTTTTAAAAAAGGACATTGGGTTGGTACTAGCTCCCTGTGGTTGCTATAAAAAATTACCACAAACTTGGTGGCTTAAAACAACAGAAATCTATTTTCTTAGAGTTCTGGAGTCTATAAGTCAGCAGTTTCATTGGGTAAAAACCAAGTTGTTGGTAGGGTTCACTCTCCCAGAAAGATCTAAGGGAGAAGCTATTCCTTGACTCTTCCAGCTTCTGGTGGCTGTCAGCATTCCTTGCCTTGTGGCTATTTCACTCGAATCTCTTACTCTGGGGTCACATTGCCTCTTCAGTGTTTCTGTCAAATCTTTCCTTGCCACTCTCTTATAGGGACACTTGTGATTGGATACAGGGTCCACCTGGATGATCCAGGTTAATCTCTCTATCTAAAGATCTTTAACTTAATCGCATATGTAAAGACCTTTTCTTCCTTATAAGGTAACATCTACAAGTTCCAGAGAGTGGCCCGTTATTCACCTGACTATGGGGTTTGATAGGATTGAAAATTACCAATCTACAAGATAGGGTCTCTTTAGCATGACATACAGGAATCCCAATTTTCCTTTGACCTCCCTTTGTAGCTTCATTTATTTTCTCCTTGGATTCTCTGGTCTAGTCACACTGAACTTAATGCAATCTTTTGTCATACATCCATGCCCTTGTACATACTGTTCACTCCACTGAATATACTCTTTCCTCTGTCATACTTTCAATCTTTCAGGATCTTATTAATTACCTCTCTGTGAGTACTAGGAAGTGTTATCTCTATCCTCTTTACTGTGTGTTGCTTCCATTTTGAAACATACATGACATTTTATGAATCTGTTTACATTCCTAGTTAATCTACTAGACTATATTTGTCAAATGCAGGGATAATATTTAACTTCCTTATGTGTTAAGAACGGGGCTTGACATATAAAATACATGTATCTTGAATGAATGACTTAACAGTTTATTATCAATGTGCCATTTTAAGTACCCAAGCATCAGGAGCAGGCATTTATTAAATTCTACTTATTTAGGACTTCTGTTGCTTATGGAAAGGTACTTGTTTCTCAATTTTGAGAGTATTTCAATGCCCCTATGTGACCTAGATTTGTTTAGAAGAATATCTTAACTATTTAAAAATACAGATATGTAACTCAAATTCCTTAATGTACTATTCAATATAATTTATTGAATATTATTTCCTAGATATTATAATTTTTAAATAATATTCAGTTCTTCTGTCCTTTAATGAACATTTTAATTTTCCTTCAGAAAACAATAATCCAAATTGTATTGGATGTTGAATTCCAGGATTTCTCCCAATTTCTGCCCCCTCCCACCCCTTTTACCATAACCCTGTGGTTGCCATTGATTTGTAAGCTAAATTTCACCTTTAGGAAAGACACACTTCAGAGAAATGCACTTCTGATTATTCTGAGAAAAATCAATTGAAAAATCAATGTGACAAAAAATAAAAATCAACATGCTTTCTATCAACCAGAAGTTATAAATTCTTTCTAAATACAGTAAACATATTCTTAGTAAATTAACCATAATAAATATTGAGACAGGTCTTTATAACATATATGTTGAAATTCGGTCCTAGAAAATATTGGACTAGTTGAACAGAACTCAGTTACTCTTAGCATTCACAGCCTCAGAATGTCAAAATACTAAACACCAGAATAGGGTATTCTAATTATTTATTGAAAATGAGTTCTTTAGCAAATTAAAAGTTAGTCAGAGACATTCTTATTCTGATGGTTCAAGATTTTGCATTGCCCAAGTATTAGAATTATCATGAGCAATTCTCTTGCAATTCTACTGTAGGTTAAAAGTTATATGGCTAAGGCCTTGGAAATAGCATATAAAATGATGTCATATTTGTTGTTGATTTGTTTATTTTTAAAAGATAATGTAGGGCAAAATTCTGGGCAGATACAGTATAGACGCAGTTACATTCTATAAAAATAGAACAACTAGGATAGTAAAATCAAAGGCCCACAGACAACATCTAAAGCAAAATGAGGTGACAAAATGTATGTGCATAAATCCTCATACACGGCTACTGAATTGGGAGGGTGTTTTGCCTAATCCAACTATAGGTAGTGAACAGTATCTGTGACTCATTAAGGTCTGATGGTGCTAGATCAATCTAGGCCAGACAAATTCTCAAAACCGATTAGCCAAAGCCCCCTAACTAGACAGGATCCTATTCCACACTACGGAGAAACTCCTGGGAAGAGAATCCAAATTGAACAGGACTGGAGCAATAAGATAGAGAAAAGACAGTGTCCAACTGAAAATGGGGTAGGAGCAGGGAAAGCAGATTTCAGAAAGAATGAGGATTTTTTTTTTTTGATCATGCCTTTCAAAAGAGGGAGCTCTAGAGTTCTGAATCAAAAAAATTTATTCTTGCCTGCACGTCTCTTCTCACAGTACAGAAACACTTATTCACTGAAACCAACTGAGCAGCAGAATAAAACTGTCCATACAAAGGCATTACAAGACAAAATAGAAAGGGCAGAACAACTCCCCTAGAAAGTATACCAGAGAGACACACATGGGAGTTCCAGAAAAAGAAAATCAGAGCAATGGAACAGAACAAATACTAAACTTGTTTTTTAAAAGAAATATGATCAATATTACACATTGAAAGAGTGAATCACGTCTCTGGAAAAAAGGGAAAAACCAGTAACAGCCATTGCTGAGACATATTCTAGCAAAACTAGGAGTCTTTAATAGTTTTACAGCTAAAAGTTTCTTTTAAATAATACTAATAAATTGTTGGGGTTTCCAAGCAAAAAGACAGTCATTTATAATGAAAAGAAATTCAGATTATTATCAAACATTTTGACAGCAACATTGTATGCAGAAGACAATGTAGTGTGAGCCAGAGACTTTATATCTAGCCCAAATGATATTTAAGTTAAAAAGATGACAGACATTCTATTTTATAGAATTTTATAGAAAATTCTATTTTATAGAATGTTCCTGAGTTCTTGCACCTTTACTGAGTAATCTCTAAAAGTACAAGCTATAGACAAGCAGTTACAAATGAGATATTGACAAAAGTACTGATAAGTGGGCAATTAGTTAACAAGCAGAATGTTCTTTAGAAATATTCTAGTGAATAAAGTAAAATGTATTTTTTGCAATTCCTAACGAATTAATAGACCTCAGCAATATTATAATAACAGTTTATCTCCTAATAGAAGAATACAATACTATAAAGTAGTCTCTCACACCCCCCAATGAATCTGATCAAGCCTCTAGACATAACTGTCAATTTATAGGAAATACAAGACTCAGATGAATGTTAAGTGACATCATGCATTTCAGCAAAATGCAGACCACAGAAACCATACAAGGCAAAAATAATCCCTGGTTTCTTCAACAAAAAATTACAAGGGGAAAAATGAGAAAAAAACCCATAGATTAAAAGAGATTTAAGAGACATAAAAGTTAATTACTTATATTACAATTGCATTTCTATTATAAAACCTTATTTTGATCTTGATCAAACATACAAACTTATACATACATGTGCACATAAGAAGATCAAAGAAATATGAACATTGGCTGGCTATTTGATGATATTAATTATGTGATGGGGTACATGTTAAATAGAAATTGTTAATACTTGTGCCTGTGATAACTTTTGTTATGGTTTAAAACAAGTACCTTTATCTTGGAGAAACATACACTGAAATATTTAGAGATGAAATAATATGATGCCGGAAATTTCCATCAAATAATTTTGGTCACATTGGGATTCTAGATAAAACAAGGTTGACTGTATGTTGATAATCGCTAAATCTAGATTCAATATTCTGTAATCTCTACATTTGCACACACTTGAAGATTTATACAATAAGTTTTAAAATAAAAGACAATTTAGTGGGAAGGACCTATTTTAATTAATTAAAGGATTATTGTGGCTTTTTTTCCCTTAGCTGACTAAAATACATACATTTGTCTAGTTTAATATATGCTGGGCTGTGCCTAGAGACTTCACTTGTAATCCAGGTGCTCTGCAAGGCTGATGCAGGAGAATCACTTGAGCTCAGGAGTTTGAGACCATCCTGGGCAATATAGGGAGACCCTGTCTCTGCAAAACAAAAAATAAAAAAAAATTAGTTGTGTGTGGTGGTGCACACCTGTAAGACCCAGTTATTTGGAAGGCTGAAGTGGTAGAATCACTTAAGCCACGGAGCTCAAGGTTACAGTGAGCTATGATCACACCACTGAACTCCAGCCTCGGCAACAGAGCAAGGCCTTGCCTACAGAAAACAACAAAGGACAAAAAAGAAAAAAAAAAAATGGAAGTCTAGTTCTATAATCCATACACTTATTGATAAGATTGTGGAATTTACAACAAAAGTAGTTTTCTATTAAATTCCTTTAAACTTATAATTTTCATATCATTCTCATCAGGAATCCCAGCTTGTTAACTTTGTTAGTATACATGAGGTATGGTTGAAAGGCTTCAATGTATTGTAGAAAGTGCATGCAACTGAGAATCAATTGACCTTGGTTTCAATCCTGCCTCTGTTTCCAAGAATCTTTGTGACCTGGGACAAATTGTTTAATCATTCTAAGCCTGTTTCATCATCTGGATAATGAAAGAGTTCCCTAATCTTCTTACAATTCAGACATTACCACCTCTAAGGTGTTTTTTTTTCCCCCCAGACTTTTTATTCTGCTGAAAAAGTACTATGGCATTTTCCTAAAGTCAAATAGGCAGAAGTTTAAAATAAGGTCTAAACTTCTAAGTCATAGGCCAAGTGACAACAGAATAGTAATTTATCCAGGAAATATAATTTTAAGTTAGAAGATGAGGAAAACATGGCTTAAGTTTGACGGGAAAGTTCTAAATATAAGAATGGATCCTAAACTTATGAGGAAGTAGCAAAATAATGCTACTGTGGAAAAATGAAACTTGGTAACACAAGATGAATGAAGAACTGCAGCAAAGAGAAACCAGGAGGTTATCCAGACACTTGACTCAGGACTTCCCAAATTCTATCTTGTTTATTCTTAGGTATTAAGTGAAATACAGTGTACTTGAGAATGGCAGGCATGAACCTGTCGAAAGGGTCACAAAATAGGAAAAGCTAAGGCAACTAAGATCACTTGGCCCAGGGAATGCTGAAGTGGAGGGAAACTACAATAACAATTTTTCAAATTGGCAAATAGATATTATCCAGATGAAGATAAGGAGCTGTTTTAGTCACCTGGGTAGTATCTGGGGCTTATATTACAGAAGAGAGAATTATAGTTAGACTTAGGAAAAACTTCCTGGCACCTGGCAATTGGAAATGTTCCTTCTCTGGGCATCTTTAAGCACAGGACAGAATACTACCTTGAGATGATTTTAGTGTAGACTTCTTGAAGTTGTGAGGATAACCAAATGTTGCATATCTAGTGATTTACATTCAAATCTCATAGATGTGGGTAAAACTAATTGGTTTGGTGCAGACACAATTCTGGCAGGTACAATTCGGGCAGATGTAGATCAGGCCTCATTTCCTTCTCTGATTATTTCAGTTTCCTATTTCCATGAACTATCATAATTGTCAACATCATTTCTTAGATCTATTAGTAATTGTTTTATAAATTTGGGAGCTCCAGTGTTAGGTGCATATATGTTTATGATTGTGATATTTTCCTGTTGGACAAGGCCTTTTACCATTATATAATGTCCCTCTTTGTCTCTTTGAACTGCTGTTGCTTTAAAGTTTCCTTTGTCTGATATAAGAATAGCTATCCCTGTTTGCTTTTGGTGTCCCTTTGCATGAAACGCCTTTTTCCAACCCTTTAAGTTTTTGTGAGTCCTTATGTGTTAGGTGAGTCTCCTGAAGGCAGCAGATGGTTGTTTGGTGAGCTCTTGTCCATTCTGCAGTTCCATATCTTTTAAGTGGAGCATTTAGCCCATTTACATTCAACGTTAGTATTGAAATGTGAGGTACCATTGCATTCATCATGCTCTTCATTGTCTGTATACTTTTTTTTGTTTTGTTTTTTGTTCTTGCTTTTTAACTTGTATTTTTGATTTATAGGTCCTGTGTGATTTATGCCTTAAAGAGGTTCTGTTTTGATGTATTTCCAGGATTTGTTTCAAGATTTAGAGCTCCTTTTAGCAGTTCTTGTAATGGTGGATTGTTAATGGCAAATTCTCTCAGCATTTGTTTGTCTGAAAAAGACCGTATCTTTCCTTCATATATGATGCTTAGTTTCACTGGATACAAAATTCTTGGCTGATAATTGTTTTGTTTGAGGAGGCTGAAGATAGGGCCTCAGTCCCTTCTAGTTTGTAGGGTTTTTGCTGAGAAATCATCTGTTAATGTGATAGGTTTTCCTATAAAGGTTACTTGGTGCTTCTGTCTCACAGTTCTTAATATTCTTTCTGTTGTCTTAACTTTGGATAACCTAATGACAATGTGCCTACGTGAAGATCTTTTTGCGATTAATTTCCTGGGTATTCTTCGTGCTTCTTGTATTTGGATGTGTAGGTCTCTAGCAAGGCTGGGGAAGTTTTCCTCGATTATCCCCCAAATATGTTTTCTAAGCTTTTAGAATTCTCTTCTTCCTCAGGAACACTGATTATTCGTAGGTTTGGTTGTTTAACATAAACCCAGACTTCTCGGAGGCTTTGTTCATATTTTCTTGTTCTTTTTTCTTTGTCTTTCTTGGATTGGGTTAATTCAAAGACCCTGTCTTTGAGTTCTGAATTTCTTTCTTCTACTTGTTCAATGCTATTGCTGAGACTTTCCATAGCATTTCGCGTTTCCAAAAATGTGATCAAAGTTTCCTTTTGTGGTGATCAGGGAACACTTCTACACTGCTGGAGGGAATGTAAACTAGTACAGCTGCTATGGAAAACAGTGTCGAGACTCCTTAAAGAACTAAGAGTAGAACTACCATTTGATCCAGCAATCCCACTACTGGGTATCTACCCAGAGGAAAAGAAGTCATTATTTGAAAAAGACACTTGCACACGCAGGTTTACAGTAGCACAATTCACAATTGTAAAATTGTGAAACCAACCCAAATCCCCATCAATCAACAAGTGGATAAAGAAACTGGTATACGATGAAATACTACACAGCCATAAAAAGGAATGAATTAACAGCATTTGCAGTGACCTGGATGAGATTGGAGACTATTATTCTAAGTGAAGTAACTCAGGAGTGGAAAATCAAACATTGTGTGTTCTCACCGATATGTGAGAGCTAAGCTATAAGGACGCAAAGGCATAAGAATGATACAACGGACTTTGGGGACTTGTGGGGAAGAATGGGAGGGGGGGGTGAAGGATAAAAGACTACAAATATGGTGCAGTGTACACTGCTCGGGTGATGGGTGCACCAAAATCTCACAAATCACCACTAAAGAACTTACTCGTGCAATCAAATACCTCCTGAACCCCAATAACTTATGGAAAAAAAAATTGCCAACACCAAAAACTTCTTAAATTCTGTGTGCATGTGGAATATGCCAGCCCACTACCAATGAAAAGAACATAATATCTATCCTTTTGAGTATCTAGTCCTTCTCCTTATGAAAAAAAAATGCAACATTTATTGTTTCTGTTGCTAATTTGGTTTGGTTTGTGATTCGTTTTTCTATGGCTATGGTCTATTAGATTCCTCTATGATGAGAGGGTGAGAAAAAGGTGGTTATGCTATACATGGATGATGTGAGAGGAGAAAATTAATAATAGTACAAAGAAAGAGAAGGGAGTGAGAATTAAGGTAACTGTAATTATCATGAGAAGAAAAGGGAGGGGAAATAGCAGAAATGAGGAAAGGACAACTCTAACTCCTTCGGTAGGTCAAGAAATATTTACTAGTACCAGGAGTAAAAGGGTAAATAAAACAGTCTTAGTTCTATCTCTTGTGGTACCCACTGCTGCCCTACTACAGCTGCTGGCCTAACCTAGGGAATCACAACCGTCAGAGCTAAAAACAACAGCTAGTCCCCGCTTTGAAAGTTATTATTAGGGTACTCTGATTTCATTATTTTATTTGCTTTGTAGCACATGGAAATCTCTGTGTGGAAAACATAAATGACATAGGTGACCTAACTTGGGTTAATATATAGCATAAAATGCTTCCATCTAAGGAAATAATTATGAATATAAACTTTGAGTCTGCTATCCTCTCTACTTTTGTGTTGAATTTTTAATGTACTTGCCTTTACCCCCACCTCCCACCCTAATTTCCAGTAGTGTGCTGATGAAAGATGAAAGAAAAAGCAAGTTTTTAAAGAGATAGGGCACATATTATATACATGCAATTATTAAATGTGTTTAAACTGCATATAGTTCTGCACCTCAGCTAAGGATGTCTGGAAATTGTCCAAAATATATTTTGAAAACAGAATCATGGTGGCTTTATGTAGAGAAGAATTGTTCAATTGAATGTGAAAGCTTTTATTTTTCTATTTCCTTTTTATTTTCTCCTTTTTTTTTTTGTTTCCTCTACAAGCATTATGCAGTGAGATGAAACTTCTCCCTTTCCACATTTTAGACACCGAATAACACTGTTGCTATGGTCTGAATGTTGGTGTTCCTCCAAAATTCATATGTTAGAACCTAATACCAAATATGATAGTAGTAAGAGGTGAGGCATTTTGAGAAGAGCCCTAATGAATGGGTTTAGTGCCCTAATGAAAAGAAGTCAAAAGGAGCTGCCTTGCCCTGACTGCCACGTGAGGACACAGCAAGAGAGAACCATCCTGCCTCAGCCTCCTGAAGTACTGGGGTTACAGGTGTAAGCCACTGCACCCGGCCAATAAATTTTTTTTTTCATAAATTACTTAGTCTAAGATATCTTGTTACAGAAACCCAAATGAACTATTATCAATTTGGTGCTTTATATAATGCAATTTATTTATTTGGAATTTTTTTTGGCATACTGTTTATTTTTTATAACCTTCCTTGTTTCAAAAATAATTTTTGTAAATTATATTTCTCTATGAAAAGTCTGATTTGTTTTAATTGGGATTATGTTTTCTTAAATGATTTGTTGAGAACAAAACCTTAGTGGAGACCCATTTCTGAAAATACAATTTAGATAAATGGTAAAATATGATTACTATTAGCAAATTGTATTTCTCTCTGAAAAGTCTGATTTGTTTTAATTGGGAAAATGTTTTTAAAAATGATGTGTTAAGAACAAAACCTTAGTGGAGACCCATTTCTGAAAATGTAATTTAAATAACTAGCAAAGTATGATTCACTTTACAAAAAATGTTACTTTATACCAAATTTTGTTAAGGAAATTATCTAGTGTTTAAAATTTTTTTCACACAGATGATGTGGATAAGAACAGATGAAAATCTATACACAATATCCTTTAGTCATTAATTGAATGTGCACCAAAGTCACCATTTTCAATCAGAGGAATCACAAATTACTTCTCAGTTTCAAGTATTTTATATGAATATTTTCACAGTAATGCAATTAGAAAGTTAATTTAATTAGCCTTCTTTACCATTTGGGATACAAAACTGAGAGAAGAACATGTGCAAGAACACACATCTAAAAGCGTTAAACATGCATTTCTCCACCTTGTGCCATAAGAACAAAGCACATGCGCTAATATTAGATGAATCATGATTCCTTTCTCACTTCTGCAAGAGCTATCACATATATGAATCATTAATTTCAGTTTCAAATGATTTAAATAGAACTCAGAAAGATTCTGTGAGTCATGAGAGTCTCTAACTTAGTGATTTTATATCTTATCTCCACTTTCCTACAAGAAAACAGTTCTAGATTGCAGTCCATTTCCCCCATATTTGAAAATGTATGTTACTTATGATTTTCAAAGGATTATATAAAATAGTGGAGCCAAACAACTCACTTACTGTGCACATAAAATGCCAGTCATTAATCTTCTAAACACACATGGTGGTGAGTAAGAAACTTCTGTCCATTCGTTGTTGGAAAAAATTAATGGCAGAGCTGAAATTCATTTCTGATGACTGGTAACTTTTGTTTTAAAATCTTTTTATTTATTTTTCATTTTTTTAAGAGAAATTGCCTTTAAGTTTGTCAGCCTAGTAGCTCTGGGTTCCATATAAAAGAGGAGGCTTTATTTGTTTTAATATTCATTGTCAATATCAAAGGTCAGGAAACTTTTTCTGTAAAGTGTCAGACAGCAAATATTTTAGGCATTGTGGGACATACAGTATCCATTGCAACTACTCAACTCTGACATTAGATCATGAAAGCAGTCACAGACAACGTGTAAATGAATGTGTGGATGTGTTCAGAAAAAATTTACTTACAAAAGCAAGCAACTGGCTGGATTTGGCCCACTCAGTTGTAGTTGACAACTTTTGATCTATATTATGACAATATTCATAAAACAGTAGAGAATATAGGAAATGTTCTATGCCAAATTTAACAAAGAATAAAAGTTCAAAGACCTTTTAAATACGTTTTTAAAAATATTAATAGTTTTATTATTCAAATGGATTCAATCAGAGAATTTGAAATTTCGACCATAATTTACTATCAGAGTTAATGATTTTTACCACATAATTGTTTTCCTTACTATATCTCACCTTATTCTCATTTTCATTGTAACTTCAGAAAATAAAACTTGATTTTGGACCATACCAGTATAAAAGCCCCAAAGAGTTAATTTTATAAATTATCAGTGTACTCTCTTGACATTTTGTTACTAAGTTCAAACAAGAAAGGTGCTATAACAACTGCGGTGAAATAATAATTTCAGTTCCAGGGAATCACAATATGAACTTGTCCCATAAAAATATGACGAGGTCTAAGAAATAAATTCAGTGGTCAATGCTAAAATATAACAGTTTGAGACTTTAACAATACAACATCACTAGCTCTTTCTTGTGTATTGAGGTACTTCAAGGGAATCTTTAGAAGAGAGTTAAAAGCCATGGAAATGCACATAGACACACATGATTTCAACATCATTCTCCTCTTGGTGCCGTTACATGGCTAGGCTCAGATTTGCTCCTCAAAGGAGGCTAAATTCTCATGATTCCACAAGTCTATTTCCTATAATGGCCTTTGCAATTTTTCATCTCAGCCAATGAGCTCTACAGGAGTTGGTCACTGCACAATTAGCCAACCCCATGGCAATCCTCGTGGCCTCATTTGACTATGTGCTCCAAATAATTTACATGTGAGCATTTGATTACTGCTCCATGTTCTAGAACTTAAATATGACCCTATATATCTATTTGCTTTTGAAAAAGCAGAAGCTGTTTCCTCAGCGGACAACAGAAAAAAAACACATATGTTGTACACATGTTTGTCATTAGGCGGACTCTAACTCTGTTTCTTTCTTTTTTTTTTTTTTTTTTTATTATACTTTAAGTTCTAGGTTACATGAGCACAACGTGCAGGTTTGTGCCATGTTGGTATGCAGCACCCATTAACTCGTCATTTACATTAGGTATGTCTCCTAATGCAATGCCTCCCCCCACCCCCCCACCCCACGACAGGCCCCAGTGTGTGATGTTCCCCTTCCTGTGTCCAAGTGCTCTCATTGTTCAATTCTCACCTATGAGTGAGAACATGTGGTGTTTGGTTTTTTGTCCTTGTGACAGTTTGCTGAGAATGATAGTTTCCAGCTTCATCCATGACCCTACAAAGGATACGAACTCATCATTTTTTATGGCTGCATAGTATTCCATGGTGTATATGTGCCACATTTTCTTAATCCAGTCTATCACTGATGGACATTTGGGTTGATTCCAAGTCTTCGCTATTGTGAATAGTGCTGCAATAAACATACGTGTGCACATGTGCATGATTTATAATCCTTTAGGTATATACCCAGTAATGGGATGGCTGGGTCAAATGGTATTTCTAGTTCTAGATCCTTGAGGAATCGCCACACTGTCTTCCACAATGGTTGAGCTAGCTTACAGTCCCACCAACAGTGTAAAAGTGTTCCTATTTCTCTACATCCTCTCCAGCACCTGTTGTTCCCTGACTTTTTAATGATTGCCATTCTAACTGGTGTGAGATGGTATCTCATTGTGGTTTTGATTTGCATTTCTCTGATGGCCAGTGATGATGAGCATTTTTTCACGTGTCTGTTGGCTGCATAAATGTCTTCTTTTGAGAAGTGTCTGTTCATGTCCTTTGCCCACTTTTTGATAGGGTTGTTTTTTTCTTGTAAATTTGGTTGAGTTCTTTGTAGATTCTGGACATTAGCCCTTGGTCAGATGAGTAGATGGCAAAATTTTTCTCCCATTCTGTAGGTTGCCTGTTCACTCTGATGGTAGTTTCTTTTGCTGTGCAGAAGCTCTTTAGTTTAATTAGATCCCATTTGTCAATTTTGGCTTTTGTTGTCATTGCTTTTAGTGTTTTAGACATGAAGTCATTGCCCATGCTTAGGTCCTAAATGATATTGCCTAGGTTTTCTTCTAGTGTTTTTATGGTTTTAGGTCTAACATTTAAATCTTTAATCCATCTTGAATTAATTTTTGTATAAGGTGTAAGGAAGGGATCCAGTTTCAGCTTTATACATATAGCTAGCCAGTTTTCCCAGCACCATTTATTAAATAGGGAATCATTTCCCCATTTCTTGTTTTTGTCAGGTTTGTCAAAGATCAGATGGTTGTAGATGTGTGGTATTATTTCTGAGGGCTCTGTTCTGTTCCATTCTATATCTCTGTTTTGGTACCAGTACCATGCTGCTTTGGTTACTGTAGCCTTGTAGTATAGTTTGAAGTCAGGTAGCATGATGCCTCCAGCTTTTTTCTTTTGGCTTAGGATTGACTTGGCAATGCAGGGTCTTTTTTGGTTCCATATGAATTTTAAAGTAGTTTTTTCCAAGTCTGTGAAGAAAGTTATTCGTAGCTTGATGGGGATGGCATTGAATCTATAAATTACCTTGGACAGTATGGCCATTTTCATGATATTGATTCTTCCTATCCATGAGCGTGGAATGTTCTTCCATTTGTTTGTGTCCTCTTTTATTTCTTTGAGCTGCAGTTTGTAGTTCTCCTTGAAGAGGTCCTTCACATCCCTTGTAAGCTGGATTCATAGGTATTTTATTCCCTTTGAAGCAATTGTGAATGGGAGTTCACTCATGATTTGGCTCTCTGCTTGTCTGCTATTGGTATATAAGAATGCTTGTGATTTTTGCACATTGATTTTGTATCCTGAGACTTTGTTGAAGTTGCTTATTAGCTTAAGGAGATTTTGGGCTGAGATGACGGGGTTTTCTAAATATACAATCATGTCATCTGCAAACAGGGACAATTTGACTTCCTCTTTTCCTAACTGAATACCCTTTATTTCTTTCTCTTGCCTGATTGCCCTGACCAGAACTTCCAACACTATGTTGAATAGGAGTGGTGAGAGAAGGCATCCGTGTCTTGTGCCAGTTTTCAAAGGGAATGCTTCCAGTTTTTGCCCATTCAGTATGATATTGGCTGTGGGTTTGTCATAAATAGCTCTTATTATTTTGAGAGATGTCCCATCAATACCTAATTTATTGAGAGTTTTTAGCATGAAGGGCTGTTGAATTTTGTCAAAGGCCTTTTCTGCATCTATTGAGATAATCATTTGGTTTTTGTCTTTGGTTCTGTTTATATGCTGGATTACGTTGATTGATTTGCGTATGTTGAACCAGTCTTGCATCCCAGGGATGAAGCCCACTTGATCATGGTAGATAAGCTTTTTGATGTGCTGCTGGATTCAGTTTGCCAGTATTTTATTGAGGAATTTTGCATTGATGTTCATCAGGGATTTTGGTCTAAAATTCTCTTTTTTTGTTGTGCCTCTGCCAGGCTTTGGTATCAGGATGATGCTGGCCTCATAAAATGAGTTAGGGAGGATTCCCTCTTTTTCTATTGATGGGAATAGTTTCAGAAGGAATGGTACCAGCTCCTTCTTGTACCTCTGGTAGAATTCAGCTGTGAACCTGTCTGGTCCTGGACTTTTTTTGGTTGACAGGCTATTAATTATTGCCTCAATTTCAAAGCCTGTTATTGGTCTATTCAGGGATTCAACTTATTCCTAGTTTGGTCTTGGGAGGGTGTATGCGTCCAGGAATTTATCCATTTCTTCTAGAATTTCTAGTTTATTTGCATAGAGGTGTTTATAGTATTCTCTGATGGTAGTTTGTATTTCTGTGGGATCGGTGGTGATATCCCCTTTATCATTTTTTATTGCATCTATTTGATTCTTCTCTCTTTTCTTCTTTATTAGACTTGCTAGCGGTCTATCAATTTTGTTGATCTTTTCAAAAAACCAGCTCCTGGATTCAATAACTAAGATCAAAGCAGAACTGAAGGAGACAGAGACACAAAAAACCCTTGAAAACTCTGTTTCATACTGACTTCATTATTGATTTTGCAAATCTTCCCCTTTACTCTTGGTTCATTCACTCTCACATTCAGACTGACTTAAGCCCCATCTTCTGTTTTTTTTTCCCACTTTTCCAATTCTGTTTTGTATGCCAAAACACTAACACTCGTACTTATGTAATTAGACCAACAAACATGTATTGAACATATTAGGTTTCATGCTCTATGAAAAGAACTGGGAGCAAACATACAGTCCCTCATGGAGAACATACCTAAATGGGAAGACAGATAAGCAGAACTAATGGTTGAAACATGACGTATGCATTAGATAATACTGAAGCACTTCAGAGTGAGATCTAACTCTGTCTGTTTTGGAAATAAGTAAGAAGGGTATAACGGTGAGCTGAATCCTAAAGAAAATACAGAAGTTTTCCAGGCAGAAAAGGATGTTCCAAGGAGAACATGAGTCACATGCAATGGCATGGAGGTGTGTGAGTGCACAGAGCAGTCTGGGAACTAGGATCATTCAACATGGCCATAGTAAAGGGTGAAGGAAGCTTTTGTGGTTAAGAGGGCAGAGATAAGCCTGGGTCATATCATGTTTAGGAGTCTGAGCTGTTTATCTGACAGGTCACTGGATTCTACTGATGAATTTTAAGAAGGATGGTGATATGATCAGATTTGCATTTTGGAAAGCCCCTAGGTGGCGAGTAGAATGAAGCCATGAGAGATTGAAGGCGGGGGGGTCAGGTGAGATAAGAAAGCCACTGCAATAATTCAGACAGGAGGGCCTCAAGTTATGGCAGTAGTAGTGCAGATAGAGAAAAGGTGAACCAAAATGGAACTCTTATGTGGATCCTATCATTTTACTATGTGCCAGGCACCAGGCTTTAACTTCATAAAATCCTTAACAACAACAGTGTAAGCAGGGGTGTTGAATGAAGATACAAGCACCTAGTTTTATGGATGAAGAAACTAACTGACTTGGGTTAAGTAATTTGCTCAGGTTCACAAGATGACAAAGATGAGATCTACACTAATATCTCTGTGGTTCCAAACTCAGTTGATAAATGTCTAGAACTCATTATATCATTAAGATGAAATCCAGGGAAGGTTGGAGTTTTAATAAAATTAGAACAATCAATAATATCAAGTGCTGCAACAAAAGTTAAAAAAAAATACCCGAGCAATGTTCGAAGAATTAGACCATCATATATGGCATCATAGGAAAGTAATTTCCAAGCAGCCAGGAAGCTAGAGGTCAGATGGCATAGGAAAGGAAGAGAAATGAATGAGAGGTGAGATGATGTGTAAACCTTAGGACACTTAGCAATAATAAAAATAAAGTGATCCTAAATATTCTGTAGCTTCCCAATTGCCTTCTATAGATAATGTCTCAAAATAGTGAACTACTCAAAGTAGAGTAGTTACTCCTGCCTAGAATAATATCTGGCAAATAGCCGATGCTCCCTAAATATTTGTTGAGTGAATAAACTTTCATCCTTAGCACTGACTCAGAAGAGAAACTAGAAATATTTAAAGCATATGTTTTGGACACAGATCTGTTGATGATGTCCAGCCCCAAAGGAAAAGTATCCATTCACTACTGTGTTTAAGGAATCTCTTATGTTCCCTTAAAAGTGGGAGAGAATGTCAGTAAGAGGAAAATCTGAAGTCAGATTAACTGTCTGAGGTCATATAATTGCATCAAGGTGGAGGGTTGAGACAAAGGTTTCCTGGTTCCCACTCAAAAGCTTCCAGATACCCTGCTCCCATATCCTTCTGCTCCAGTAGTAAATGTCTTTTTCTTTCCTTGATCTTTTCTTATGCTCTGCTTTTCACTAATCTTGATCTTATGTCCCAGCTCTGTTAATAGCTTTTGCTGGCCTGTAGCTTCTTTCATTTATCCCATGTGCAAACTGGAACTAAATTCCCAACATTACCTGACATGCATCCATTCACTTATTCTACAAATATTAAGTGCCTTTGTGCTAACAACATTGCTTCTGGCACTGTGAAAATAGCAAAGGGCAGCATGTTTCCCTCTCTCATAAAGCTGAGTCTACTTTTAAGGATCTCTCACCTACTTGGTATTATACCTACTAGATTTTACATCAACTGTGTCTTACATCATCCCTGCTTTGTGTTTGTGGCAGCTGACCAAATGCTCACTGTTCTATTTGTAGCTAGGCCCAAACTATTAAGCATCACTGAGGTGAAATGATGGGGGTTGTATTTTCCACTTAATTTTAAGGGCCTCTTCCTTCCTCTTTCAGATATCTCTTTTCTATGCTTCAGTGGTTTTTTGGTTGACAGATAGGATTTGTTTTCATTGTCTCCAATCCTTCTGTTCAGAAATGTTTCAATTTATGAGTGGATCTGTCCTATTTTATTCCCTGTTCCTCTTGAGGGCAGTGAAGAAGTTTCCCTATGTCAATACTACCTACTCATAATTTGAGTATAATAGGTAAGCTCCTGAGAACCTGGACCTTATTTTGTTCCCCTAATTTTATATTTTGTACCAAAAATAAACAGCCTTCACAATCACATCTGTACCAAAATTAAATACATGGGAAACACTTTCTATCTGAAGATATTAATATAAATATCATATCATTTTCTTATTTATGTTGGTTCTATGTACACATACTCTCCATTTTAAAGAAATTTTAGGAAGTTTTTGCTTGTTTATTTTTTGACACCTCTTCACCATGAAGCAAATATTCTGAATCTATGTGGTCTTCTGTTAACTTGTCTTTAGAGATTGTATCATTACCACTGCAGGAGTATAATAAAAACAGGCTTTCTGTGAGCATAAGAAAAAAGGTGGTAAAAAGTCCTAGAGTTGATGAAACATAAGAGATTAGGAAATTTGAATGGCTTAATTTTAGGGAGAGGAAACTAGCTTGGAAGGATGAGGCTGTTATTTAAAGACTGGTTTTAGGGTATAGTTTCCATTTCTTTACAACTGCTTACGTGATGGGATCCCTATGTGTGTGTATACATACCTCTTATTGGATTCTTGAAGAAGATTAAAAACTACCATTTGAGACTATTGATTTTAGAGTTCAACTTTGACTATGATGCCCTCTTATATGAAATCTGAAAATATATGTATGGATTTTGCTCACTATGTGCATGGAAAAATTGCAAAAGCAGAAAGGCCCTTTTGAAGTTAATCAAATGTGGCCACTGACAACCTTTTGGAGCTTTTTGACTCTTATTTGAATAATATATAAGATGGGAGTTAGAAGTATTGTTAGTATTGAGAAAATTTTCTTGCTCCAGAAATGGTCCATTCAATCAACTTGCCCATTAGGGATTCATTTAGTTAAACAAAATGGTCTTTTACATTGATTATAATTTGTTCACCAGATTGATTCTGTGCCTCTCCCATCTACTACAATGAATAAACAGAAGTTTGGTCTTGGTCAGGGAGGAATTCTTTTGAGAAGGGCATTCAGGAAGTCAACCTGTGGGTATCTAGAGCTCTGAGAAAGATGGGTAGAGAGAATACCGAAAAGGTGCCCCAGAACTCTGGGTTTTGATGCTGCCTTCAACCAAAATACTGCTTATATTGAAAGAAAGCACACAGACACTGTATGTGTGAGCTCTTAGCAGACAATGCTCCTGGCACGTAGGATGGTCCTGCTTTGAACAGAGTGTCGGAAAGGTAAAAGATTCACTGAGGGCAAACATTCCTGAGCATATGGGCAAATGAACCTGAGAAAAGATTTTGTGGAATGGTAAAATATTTATTTCTCATTGACTACAAACAACGTCAGCTCCTAACCTCTCCCCAAATAAGCAACTGATGCTGCGAATAACAGGAGCTCATTGAAAAGTTTAGGAAAGGTATATGACATTTGAAAGAACTGGCATTCAAGAGTGCATTGAGGTTACATTTACTTCAAAAGATAGATTATTAATTTTGACTGAACTGGCTAGACCGATGGTTTCTTATCCAAAACAAAACCTCAACTATCCCATTTATTAGACTGGTGCTTTTTTTAATGACTATTTTTCCCCCTCAACAAACTGGTCAATATAGTGAATATAATGACAGTGGTTTGTGTATCTATAGAAAAACTCAAAATATAAAAGTTAACTTCATTATTATTTATTGGTTATGTGATTGGGGAAATTACTTGGTCTGCTTAAGCCTAAGTTTTGCCATTTGTAAAATGGTGCTAATAATAGTCCCATCTCATTGGGTTGCTGTTAGGATAAATGAGATATGCATGTATGCTTTTTAAAATAGTATTTGGCACACAGTAAGTACTCAATCAGTGTTATCCATCACACTGTAAAGTCTCTCTGTTCTTGCTCCAGACAAGAGTGCTCACACAGACAGCACTCTAGTGCCATGCACAGATGGGTTAACCTGAAAGTCAAGATCAGGTGGCGGAGAAGAAGATATTAAGGTTTTCTAGCAGTCTCGTTTCCCCCTCCCTATGACTGATCTGACTTCTGAACTCTTCTGTGGGTCTGACCTGTGGGCTCCTCCTTCCTTGCCCTCCTTCCACTTTCAGTGTTCTGATGGCAGTTAGCATGACAAAGTCTGTTTCTGACCGTCATGACCCCTACCTCCATTCTTGTTTCTGTCCTAATGAGTTAGGGCACATTAAAAAACTCCTACTCTCCTTTGCTTGGAGAATACTATACAATGAATTCTAGGTAGGTGAAGGTTTCAAAATTACTCAGTTGCTACTTGATAACCTGACCTTAGTTTTTCTCTTTGTTCTATGAAAAAAATATCTGAATTATACATACATACACACACACACACACGCATACATATATATATATATATGTATATATATAAAATTATTTATTTATTTTAGATGGAGTTTCACTCTTGTTGCCCAGGCTGGAGTGCAATGGCACGATCTCAGCTCACTGCGAGCTCTGCCTCCCAGGTTCAAGAGATTCTCCTGCCTCAACCTCCTGAGTAGCTGGGGTTACAGGCATCACATGCCTGGCTAATTTTGTATTTTTAGTAGAGATGGGATTTCTCCATGTTGGTCAGGCTAGTCTCAAATTCCTGAACTCAGGTGATCCGCCCACCTCGGCCTCTCAAAATGCTGGGATTATAGGTGTGAGCCACTGTGCCCAGCCCTGAATTATATTAATTGGCAAAGTCTATTAGATTTCTTTTGAGGACTTTCATTTTTTAAATTTTTATATGTGTTTCTTTCTTCAAATGTTTTACGACAAGCATATGCCATTTTTGTACTTGAAAAACCTCATATATGCAAATATAATTATATTACTCCTCTGCTTGAAATTCAATTTGTCCTATGTGTCCTAGCTCCATCCTATTGAAAACTGGATTAAAAAGGATGGGGCAATTTTACAAATATCCTATTGTCTTTTTATGGCAATGCAGTTGCTGAATGACTGACTGAATTCTTGGGAACCCAGGAAACAGAGTATTGGGGCCCCAAGATGATCGCTTCCCAGTTAACATCTGGAGCTTAATTAAGGGCAAAGATCAAATCTTTAAAAAGTTTATGTTTATTGTTTATAAACCGAATTCTTGTCCTATGTCTCTCTATGAGAATTTCCGCAAGGAAAGTTTCTGAATTCTTTCACAGATTTCCCTGTGGGAATTCTCAGAGAGTTATATAGGATGAGAATCTGGCCTTCCTAGACTTTATGATATGTTTGGAAAGGGGAGTGGGAGCCCAACTAAGTTATTTTTATTTTCTGCAGTATTCTTCTGGGAGAAGTTGTAATTTTTGAATCAAGATATATTATGTTTTGAAATTTCCAAAGCCTTTCGAATAGCAGGGTCTAAACACTATCGTATTGTTTAGTAACCTCAAACCTGGATTTGTACATGTGGTTTGAGAAGATATTTCACAAATCTTTTAAATTTGGTGTTTCCCTTTATATGCTTCCTACAGCTAGAAAATCTTGGTATAAAATACCATATTTATGTTGAAATTTGGATTTAAAAGCCTTAGATTAATAAAGTGGTTCTTTTAAAAACATATTTATAGGGAATTTTTATCAGTAAAACTTTACATAAAACAGCTGTAAACAGTCTACTACGTTAATTTGACAGGCAAATTAAAAAATGGTATAATAGTGTGAAAGATAATACAGCATGTTTCCCAAAAAGGTCAAAGTGCCAACAGAGCTGAATAAAATGGTATTCTTGTTCCTTGAGGCCACTCAAAGACCAGCTCCTGAAATATAAGCCATAGCCATTTAAATGTCTGTGTTATTATGACAATGCCAAGGACTTTAGCCATAACTTCCATATCTAGCCTTAAGGATGGGAACAAAGAAAGTGCATTAAAAATGTTCTTCAAGCTTAGGACATCAGCAAGTTATTTTCTTTGGAATCTTTACCATTTTGGCTTTTTGTTGTCCATGTGTCACAATTTTATGCACTATGGAAGTCTTCTTTTTAAGATGCAGATACAAATACTGTTTTAAGGGATCATGTTGACATTCCTGCCTCACTTTATGTTGCATAATTACTCACTTTCCCTTTTGGAGTTAGTAATCTGAAACTGATTTCTATTGACTTTTAAAATACACAAAAATATTCACATAAAATGAAGCCACGTTTTAGTAAGAATGTCCAGAATGGAAAGTCCAGAATGGAAAAATAAGCTTTTTTTTTTTTTTTTTTTTTAATTCTTAGGTGGAGATGTAGAAGTAAGCAGCCATATTTTTGCCTCATTGAAGCTAAAGATTCAACAGAACTTTTTTACTGCATGCCTATATGTGCTAAATGCTTTCCCATGTTATCTCGTTTATTTCTTGCAACAAATTAGTTATCCTGGTAAGTAAGGATAATGAATTTGGAGTTAAAGTTGAGGAAATAAAAGCTCAGAGGTAAAATGACTTTTCCTCAGTCACTCAGATGTATGTGGCCCATTTGAAACTTGGATCTAACCTTGACTCCTAACACTGAGCTCTGCTCACTATAACATAACATAGAACTTGAAGATAGTATATTAGTTAGTTTAGAAAAGATGCATTGTTAATCCACCACATTGTGCCATACCTGTGAATACTTTCTTCATTATGATGTTATTGGAAACAGCAGTGTTTCCTCAACTTTAGCCATCCAAAATGGCTGTTTGCTTCATCAAAGACTTGCAAAATCTGATGTTAAAAATCTCCTGAAGAAATAGCTAAAAAGGCTCTCATTTAAGAATCAAACATACGATTTCTTTCTTCTGTCTCTATTAGCAGAGTTCTCATGGAACTGCACAAGTGGTTCAAGCAGTAAGGATGTTAAGTTGGTTAAACCTCTCCATCTACTAAAACTTAATCACATCTCGGCATATGTGTGTATACAATGGAGTATAAACTACAAATGGTGTTTAAGTTCCTGGGATAAAGAAGTCTTTACAAATAGTATGGAGAACCTAGGAGTTTTCTATTACAGCAGATAATCCGTGGCTTCCAGGGAAAGAGTCCTTTCTATAAAGGACTGTATATACTACAGATACCCCTAAAAATCAATTTTCTAAATGACTTTGCTCTGAGAGTCTGGCCTACTTTCTCCTGTTCTCTCTTGCTGAGCCCTGAAGGGTGAGCCCCAACTTGAGCAGAGTTGCTTAACCACTCCATTGGCCAACCTTGAGGTTAGGGAGGCCTAGATTCCTTAGGACTCCCTTTAAGTTTGACAGTACCTCAGATTGTTTGCTAAAGTCTATTGCAGGGTTCACATGGTGCAAAGTGGGGCATTAGCAGCTCCCTCCTATCCACAGACATACCATCTAAGTGTAAATGGTGCCCTTGCTGTGCAAATGGTATTTAAAGGAAGTCTCCTAGCTCTTCCTTCCAAGAAAGCTGATGCTTCTGAAACCTCTAAACCCAGAATTAACTCTAGTCAATAGGAATCAAGAAACATAATGCAAGAATTCTGTCTTAGAAATCATTCATATGGCCACTGCCAGAAGACACATGCAACTAGTCTATCGGGGCCACTCTCCCAGGATCTGAGTACTCCTTTGTCCATCAAGAACTCCCTCTGATCTCTCCATGGAGAACAAGAGGTCAGGGGAGTCGAGGAAAACAAGACTGATCCAATGTTTTCTTTTTCTCCAAGTCATGATCTTTATTTTTCAGGTTTAATTCCTGTTTCTTCTTATTCTTTTGCATTTTTAAAGATGTAACAATCAGAAGGAAAAAAACCTATTAAAATATTCAGCTGCCTTTTGAAAAAAAATTTTGATTTCTTCATTTACAAATTTTGAAGAGTGCTTTCTTCCTTATAATTCCTTTCTGCTGAATGAAGGCACTTAATAAAAAGAACACTGTTTGGCGGCAGTGGCTCACACCTGTAATCCCAGCACTTTGGGAGGCCGAGGCGGGCGGATCACCTGAGGTCAGGAGTTTGAGATCAGCTTGGCCAGCATGGTGAAACTCTGTCTCTACCAAAAAAATACAAAAAATTAGCCAGGCATAGTGGCACATGGCTGTAATCCCAGCTACTCGGGAGGCTGAGGCAGGAGAATCACTTGAACCCGGGAGGCGGATGTTGTGGTGAGCTCAGGTTGTGCCATTGCACTCCAGCCTGGGCAACAAGAGCAAAACTCCATCTCAAAATAAATAAATAAAAAAAATAAAATAAAATAAAATAAAATAAAATAAAATAAAAAGAGTACTAGATTTAGAGTCAGAAGGCCCAATCTTGGCTCTACCTGGATATGTGGTTCATGTCTATTAAGATCCTGGAGGAGGGCCTAGTACAGAATAGGCACTCAATTTATACAGCCAATATTTTTATTGTTAATATAATGTAAAGACCAGATCTTTCTTTTTGGTCACCAGAGTGCCATATATTGTTAAAACTTTTAGTCCATTAAATATAAAGCTGGCTGATGCTAACTGATTTTCAATACAGCTATCTTAGTTTTCTAGGTCTGCTGTATAGATTATCAAAAATTTGATGGCTTAAAACAATATAAATTTGTTCTCTTACAGTTTTGGAAGCCAGAAGTCCAAACTCAAGGTGTTGTAGGGTCATACTCCTTACAGAGGCTCTAGTGGCAAATGTGTTCCATAGCTCTTCTAGTTTCAGATAGTTGTTGGCTTTCTTGACTTGCAGCTACATCACTCAAGTCCCTGCCTCTTTTATCACATTGCCTTCTCCTCTGTGTGTCTCTTAGGAGGACATTTATTATTATATAGAGCCCACCTGGATAATCCAGAATGATCCTCATCTCAGGAGCTGTAACTTAATTACATCTGCTAAGATAACTTTTCCAAATAAGATAACATTTACAGATTCCAAAGGTTAGAATGTGAGCATATGTGGGAGGAAGCATCCTTCAATTTACTACAATAGTAGTTTTGAGTTTAGGCGCTAATGCTATGTTTGAATTATAAGGGTGTGACTGGCTTTGATTATGTTTTAGAAAGTTACTTGTGCCTGAGCACATCACCTGAATGCCTGGCTACTCTTAATCAGATCAAGTCTATACCTATAGCCCTAAAATAGAGAGGGCCCAAAGGGCCCCTTCTTGGGAAGTCTCAGGCAAGCCCTTGCATGTGGTCCAAACTGTTTCTGAAGCATATGCTGAGACTACTGAGGAACGTCCCACCCCTGTTACATGGGATAAGAAAAGTATCAGTTCCTTGGGGGACGAGAGGCTGCAGGAATAAGTCCAGCACTCTCTGCCAGCAAAGTAACAGCTTAGAGAGGTAACCAAACCCTTAACTCCCACTTTTCGCCAAGGGTCCTCCCTTTTCTTCCTTATTGGGTTTCAGGTGAACAGGAAGCATTATTAATATTGTTGGTGATATTTTACCCATAGTGTATGATTCTGTGTGCCCTGTCCTTTCTGTGTAAAGCTATACTCATAGAATAAAAAGAAGTTTCTCTTTATTCACCTCTGAAAGAAAAATATATAGCCTTTAATCAGACTGGCAAACACTAACAATTAAGGATCCAACATATTGCTGTTTACCCAAGTTTTAAAAGCAAATCATCTGTGACACGCCCTTGTCCCTCATGCAGTCACTCTGTAGCCAGTTCCAATATCTTCAAAAAGCTTCTCATATGTGTTCATTTCACAGCCATCTCCCTGGTGTGTGCTGTCTACGTGTCTGGACTTGTGAAATGGTCTTCTAATTAGATCACCTGCCTCTAATCACTCTCCTTTCTAATCCATGTTGTATCTTATTATTGAATTAATCTTCCAAAAATACTCCTCCTTTGCCCCATTACATGTATGATCAGGGAAAAACCTCCAATGGCTGCCTTATTGGCTACAGAAGGAAATGCCAATTTTATATCATGGCACTTAAGGTTCCATATAGCCTAGATATAACCTGTTGCTCCAGCCGGTCTGATCCACTGTCCCAATTACGTTTCCTCTGACCTTTGCTGCTGGTCATTCTTCCACCTAGAACATACCTTACCTTTCACTCCTCCTCCTCTCTCAAGAAGCTCCCCGCAAAAGCCCCACACATCGCTGTCCTCTTTACTGCTCATTATACAAGGTCACGCCATATTGTGATTCATCTTTGATGTACATGTCTTGTCTTATCTTGACTTGGTTTCTCAAGGGCAAGGTTGTGTTGGTTTTTTAAGAATATCTTTCTACACTCAACATTTCTACTGTCCTTCTTCATAAGTAGCTAACTCTTGAGAAGGATAAAGCTTCTGGAGGGAGAAGCTCTATCTTTATTTCATTAACTTCTGCTCTGTTTAAAACAGTTACTTAAACATTAAATGATAGCTCCAAATACTAAAGGTAGCCATCCTATACGAAGAATGAGAATGCACTATTCCCTTATGTCTTATCTTGTTTTCTGCTAACACTGCCTTACTCAGTGCACTCATGCTTTAAAAACCATTTTATATAGAAGGATGGGGGATATGAATTAGAAGCCTGAAAGAAAAAAGGAGCTTCCCGGAGTTATATATAACACTTTGTATTTCAAAACAAATCTATGCCTTATAGCAAATCACTAAAAATATTTCAGTATTCCCTTGAAGGAATTAGAAATGGAATTTTGTGATGACCTGGATTTATTTCCTTTAATGAAACATGGTTGAAGTATGCGGCTTCCTTACACTTTCTTCCAGGTAACTGGAAATTGTGAGGTTTAACTAATTGAGTTTCATTAGGGTCTTCTGTTTACTAATTGTGGCTAAACCTCAGAACCTTTGGTTCAAAAGTGTTGCTATTTCATGATTTGGCCCTCCTCAAGTGAGAAGCTTGATAGAAATCCCATAAAAGATAAGATTATGAAAAAGAACAATAGTAGAAATTATTTTCTTTCTGTGTTGTTGCATTGTATAGTTATTGCCATTTTTCCAATTAGATGGCTTTTTTTTTTTTTTTTTTTTTTTTTGGAGATAAAGTCTCATTCTGTCGTCCATGGTGGAATGCAGAGGCATGAGGCATGATTGTCGTTTATTGCAACCTCAAACTTCTGGACTCAAGCAATCCTCCCGCCTCAGCCTCCTGAGTAGCTAGGACTACCATCATGTCCATCTGGTTTTTAATTTTTTTAAAAAATGGTCTTCTATGTTGCTTAGGTTGTCTCGAACTCAGTGATCCACCCAACTCACCCTCCCAAAGCATTGAGATTACAGGTGTGAGCCACGGTACCTGGCCTAGTTGGCTTTTATAAAGAAAATGCTTTTCAAAATGCAAGAAGCAATAGTTATAAATCCAAAAATCACTCACTACTAGTTCTGTTTTAAGGTAAGGCATTCTATTCTCTTCATGCTTCCAAACCATCCTACCTGAAATCTAATTTCTGTTTTCTCTAATGGTACTGTTAATGACCCTGAGTTGTAAAGATGGCATGATTAGACTTGCTTTGTGTTTGCATATAGGCTGCACATATGCTGACAAACTGACACATATACAACCTGTCAGCATTTTCCTTATCTCTTGTATCATCAGAACAGGCTCTATTTATTTGGACTCAGAAGTTTTATTAATAGACACTGTGGTACAACCAGTGCTTTTAACACTTCTTCAGAAACTAATTTCATTGAAGTGGACAAAGACTAACTTTGTTAAGATTAATTACTCAGTATTCACCACATCTAAAGGAATATTGACCAAGAGATTTGCTTTACTTAACAAGGAGTGTAGTGCTGAGTTTATGGGTTTAAGAGTCATCTGAAATTAGCACAATTTATACTTGCAATAGATTTGTCAGATGCAATCTCAGATTTCAAACTGAGGCTTTTAAGTAAATGCTTACAAAGTCTACTTATTGGATTTATAAAAAAGCTGACTATATTGGCAACCTTGCTATGTATCTGTTAAACCTTGTTTGTTGGTTGGTCTGCTTTCAATCAATAGGACTATGCATTGGTACTCCAAATTTTTCTCAATTCCTTGTGTCCTTGCACTGTGTTAATTCTTATTGCAGTGCTATCTACAGCAGGTGTGGATCCTTCCCCTGGAAATACTCTCAGCAATCCATTATAGCATGGCGTGGGGGTCAAGAGCACAACTTGGTGCACTGTGAAAGAGTTCTTGAGCCAGGCATCTGGGCTTTGAATCTGGCTTGGTTACTCACTGTGTGACCTAGGGACAAATGTCCCTCTGATGTCTTGTCTCACCACCTCATTTCCACCTCCCTGCCCTCCCTTACCCTATTATATTTCCATTCATAGCTTTGATTATTACCTGGCATGATGTGTGTTTGTCTGCTTTGTTAACTCTCTGACTTCCTCCATTGGAACTGAAGGTCCATGAATGCGGAAGCTTTGCTTGTTCAACCAACATGTATAATAGTGCCTGGCACATACCAGGTGCATCTATATAAGTTGACAGAGAGATGAATAAATGAGTGAATAGAAAATGGAGATAGTGGCTGGATATGCAAAATGTCAGTTCTTTTTGACGCTCTGGAAGACTGATTGGATGAAGCAAGGAAAAACTGGAAGTTCAACATTGGATAAAGGAAATAATCCAGGAATGGTAAGAAAAGGTGTTTAATAACTAGAGGAGAGGAATAGGTGGCTTGAATGTAGTTTCATTGAAATGCATGGACTGTGCATCTGTCAGATGCAGACCATAAGAAAAGCAGCATGCCAAACTGAGCTGAAGTAGAGGCGACCTAAAGGAGATGGCTCTATGCCTACCTGATGACTTGAGGCAGCCCACACCAATCCTAAAGTGTTCGATCACATCTAAAAACAAATGGGACTTGATTCTCCTCTGTGGATATACAATCAAAGGCAAATGTCAAGAGGGTAATGAGTAAAGGAAGCTGCTAATCTAGCCTCCATGTAATGCTGACATATTACTCAGATGATAGAAAATTTACGATGACTAGACATAAAAATTTTTAATGCACGAATGCAGAGTAAGGAAAATGCATAGGACCAGAGTTGCTGATCACTGGGGCAGAGGAAGTGTCCAGTGTAAAAGACAACCTTGGTCCTTGGCACAAGATCTGTTGAGCTGCTCTGAGATTTGGAGCAATGGTTGGTCATGCTTTTTTCTTCATCTGCATTTTAAAAAGACTCATTCACTTGAATATAAAATATGTAACAAGAACTTACAAGACCTTCCAGCATCCTGCTCATTTTTTATACTGCTTTGGATTTGGTAGCTCCATGTATTAAGATAATCAGGATGCTCAAATATATTGCCACACACTGTAAAATTAGGTGATATTCATGCCACAGCCATTGGCAGCATGTCCCTGAAAGTTTGTAGGGGAGGAAGGGAACTGTGCATATAATACTTCACCCCCATCTATTCTTTCCCCATGCTTCATCAGAACAGATGGCAGAGATGCATTAGTTGTCTCATGTTTTGTTTTGAAATGTTTCATTGTAAAATAATTCTTCAGTAGAGTTTTTGTTAGTATGTAAAACTAGACTTAAAGTTAAATGCCTTTTCTCCACTACCCCTGCTCCAAAGCATAAATCAAACAAAAATTAAAAGATGCATCAAACCAAATACAAATAAAGCAAAAAATCAAAAGGAGCCAATAAAGCTGAAACTCTACTGGCAACTTCTATCTTTATCTTAATGTGTTTCTGTACATTGAATCTTCCTATTTACCCACAAATTAATGTTTCCATTATGCTGCATTTAGTTTTATATTGCCTGGCAATATGTTTAAGGTGGCTTTGAGCGAGCCACCCCATTAACAATGATTTATTGGGTATTCCACCCAGTATGAGGTATAGAAGTATAAGACATGATCATTGCTCTCAAGGAATTTAAAGTCAGTTAACTATTTTTCTTTAAAAATGATAGCTAAAAATACAAAACTGTATGTGTTAAGTGACAGCTAATTGGTTTAGACATCAGCTGCTATAGAAGGTTAGAAGAAGGTGAAATGACTTACACTTAGGGTAGAGAAAAAACGTTGATGTGAGGTGTGAGCTAAAGATTCAGGTAAGTAGAAAAAGACATTCCAAAAAGAAGGGTAACAGTAGGGCATAGATACAGGAAAACACGAAGCGTGTTTGGAGTAGGGGGTCAATGAACTGTGGCAGGAATGATAAAATTAGAGAGGGAGGAAGACACAGAATACAATGCATGAGTGTCCCTGAAAATTTTAAAGTTCCAGAATTATCCCAAAACTAACTTGGAAGTTTACTCTGTTGCTGGACAGAGGGCTAGAATAGTATACTTTCAATATGACTTCATTCATTCATTTATTTTGTTATATGGCAGTTTAGCGGTATGAGTATTAGGTGCTGTAGACACAATGAAATTAGGATATGGCTCTTTGTACTCAAGAAGGTCACAGTCTAATGTGGAACACAGAGAAGTACACATGAATTAAAACCCATACTGAAGGTCATAGCATGTTAAACTTGGGGCACCTTTGGCAGTTCACCAAAATCCTGTTCCAATGAAATAGGCTCATGTGAATAATAGGAAACACAGAATGGAGGCCAAGGAGGGAGTCATCATCATTTATATCTTCAATATTGTAACAGGACATTTGTACTGACAACTTATGAGGGCTGTAAGTTGTATATAGATAACATTCCCCCCAGTCTCCCTTTTTTTTACTATTGGAAAAAAGAAAAGGAGGAGATATAGGAAAAAAATAATTCAAAAGAGGAAGTTAGGCCCCCTTAATAAGCAAAGGTTTTTAGAAGAGAAAAAAGATGAAGAAATTTTGCTATTTCTAATTGCTAGCATTTAATCATAACTATCACTCACGGATCACATACTACTTGCCTGGCACTGTTCTAGATGCTCTGCATGTATTAACTCAGTTACCACAACAACCCCCATGAAATAGGTCCTATTATTATCCCCTTCCATACGTACCTCCTTAGAGATGGCCAAGGCACCAAAGACAGCAAGGAGGAGGAGCCAGGGTTCAAGTTCAGCCCTGTTCTTAACCAGCACATAACACAGCTTTCTCCTAAGTGTGAAGATCCTAGGGGTAACAGTGGTACATGGGGAGGGGAAGCCCTCAGAAAGATGTCAGATAAAGATCAGCTAAACCTAAGAAAAGCTAAAACAAGTGGAGCAAATTGATGGGAAGAGCCTACATTGTTTTACTTTGTAATGGTGGTTCGAATTAAACATAAACAGGAAATGGTTTCCTTTTAGGTAACTAATAAAAAGAGTATCTAATATTGATTAAGCATCTATATGTGTCTGGTACTCCCCACAGGTACCATTATTATCACTATTTTGCAAAAGGAAAATTGGAGATTCATGGTTAAATAGAAAGAGGTTGTTTAATCTTTATCACAATTCACACAGTTAGCAAAGACTAGTGCGTCTAATCTTTACTACCATGCTATATTCATTATCCCTACAATTACCTTTTGGTTATCAGCCTTGTGGATTCTACTGATCTGTTAGAATGCCAAAAGTCCTACTGTGCTGGAGTGGAATCGAGGTATGGAATTGAGGGGTAAGGCTATATTTCTTTGACAGGGTGGCTGGCTCTTTACGGCATTTCAGAACAAGAAGAATTATTTGGGATTTTGGATAATCCATGTCTCTGCCTCCACCCTAAGTGTGGGCAACTGTTGATCTGTTTCCAATATCTAATATTTATGTATTAACTGTTCTTTATCTTAAAGTAAGACATTTTACCTACCTGACACATTTCAAGTTATAAACTCCAGACGCTGACATGAAAATCATATCTCTTTTCAAGTTCAAAGAACAGAAAACCATAATCAACTGTAGTACAGGAATTGGACATTGCATTATTCCTGTTAAATTCTGTTGGCCAAATAAAAATCTATTTACTACTTGATACAAATAAAGGAAAATGTATCAACAATTCCATAGAACAGAGAGAAATCAGTCATATTCTTAAAGTCACTACAGGGAAAAGATACAAATGATGTTCATTGGATGTCTTCCATATGCCATGCATTTTACACGTTTTATAGTAACTCATGTTGTTCTCAGAATGATCCATGGATTATGACCTCATTTCATATAGGAAGCAACTGAACTACAGCATGGTTAAGTAAGTTGCTCCCAGTCAAAAAGCTGAGTGGCAGAGACAGCTCAGATACGCTTAATGTTTTCTTTGTACTATGCTGCCTTTACTAGGAGACAGTAGAGTGGAAATCAACTCTCTGTTTCTATCAGAATTGTTATGAAGACTGGACATACCCTGAACAATAAAAAATGACTAGAGGTTTAAAGGCAGAAATAATGCAAAGCAAAAGGGCAAAGACTGTTGTTAACATTGGACAAAAGATCTATATGTTAGCACTTAAAAGAATTTTATGTCTGATCATAATTTCCCAAATCTCTTGCTCCATTTCCATTTCTTATGATGATGTGCAAGTATAACACTGAATTTATTTTCCAAGGAAAACAGCTAGAACTATTACTAATAAAAAAACACAGTTTTGCATTTCTATAGTTTTATAAAGTGTCCCCCACCTCCTTCCAAATGTTAAATGCTTGACTATAATGTGAAAGGCTCACGTTTATTCATTTACCTTTCTCAAATTTGTCTTTTGCAAGAAATGAGCTGGTCTAAATTTGATTATGTTAACGACACTCTACTTAGGCTTTAAATGGCTTAACTGTGTCTAAGAGCACAACCGAAGACTAATCTGACTGAGACTGATAAGACTGTCCGTGTGGTTTTGACCCTTGGAGAGGATAGTGGGAGGATATTATCCTTTCTACTTTGTGCTGTTCTCAAAGGACAGTCACAAATGTGTAAACAAATGTGAAAGAGAAATAAAGGGGACAGCCAGATTGCCAGAGATCCATTACTTTACCCCTGGGGTATGTGGCTATTATAGAACTGGGGCAAATGCCAAGAGCACTGAATTCAAAGGGACACTCCCTGAAGTGAGTCATCTATTTAGACAACATCAGAGGAATATCAGATCAGATCCTACTGTGTGAAGAGGTTACACCATGGGCATTTGGTAGTCACTTTGGGAATTACATTAATTTACAGCAGCCTGAGTACACAGTACCAATGTGTCATTAAAGTTGAAGGCAGAATCTATTTCTATTCAAGATGGAAAGGGCAGTTGGTTGTGCATCTTTCAGCCACACTTGCAAACATGGATGGTAGCCATGATGGGTTTGAAAGATAAAAGCTTACTAAGTAATATTCTGGTGTCTTCAAAGAGTTAATGCTTTCATTAATCTCATCTAGTAAGAACTGACTTAAAGAAGCTTAAAAAAATTAGAGACCAATTCACCGTTCTGCAAAGAGAGGCAAAGTGAAACAGGAGAAAAACAACCAGGCTCTGAAGTCAGGGAACCCGGGTTGGAGCCAGGGCCACCACGTTCTAGCAGTGTAATCTTGAACAAGTAATTAAACCTATCTGAGCCTTAGTTTACTCAAATGTAAGACGGACATACTAACAATATCCTCTTTACAAAGCTGCTGTGTAATTAAGATTATATATAGACAATCCGTCTATAACTTGAACTCTGCTATACCAAGTTTAGTCATTACTGCTATGTTTAAAAATAAAAACATACAAAAAGAATTCCTTTGAATGTAATTCAAATTTTAGTTTCCTGAACAGCAATGTTGAATAAATTTGGAGTTCACGTTCATCATCTGTCTTCCAGGGTTCAAAAAGACAAAGGTGGCTGGAGTCATTTCCTGACCCCAAATCCAATGATTAATTTATTCTTTTATGGATCATATTTTTGGTGTTATAGCTAAGAAATCTTCACCTAATCCCAAGCCATAAAGATTTATTTCCTATGTTTTCTTTTAGAAGTTTTATAATTTTAGGTTTTATATTTAGGCCTGTGCTTCACTTTGAGTTCATTTTTATACGTTGGGAGATAAAGATCAGAGTTCAACTTTTTATTTTTTATTCTATAATATTTTTTTCTTGCATATAGCTTTCCAATTGTTCCAGCACAATATGTTGAAAAGACTATCATTTCTCCACTGAACTGCTTTCACATTTTTGTCAAAAATCAATTGTCTATATACAAGTGAAACGATTTCTATTCGGTTCCACTGATCCTGTCTATCTGTATGCCAATACCATATAGCTTTATGATATTCTTGAAATCAGGCCATGTTAGCTCTCCAACTGTGTGCTGTTTTCAAGTTGTTTTCCCTGTTCTAAGTCCTTTGCATTTACACATGAATTTTAGAATCAGTTTTCAATTTCCACAAAAAACCTGTAGGGAATTTGATTGGGACTGCATTAAATGTATAAATCAATATGGGGAGAATATGGATTCTTCCAAGTCATGAAAAAGGTATTTTCTTTTATTTGCCCATTTACTTAGGTCTTCTTTATGTCTTTCAGTAATGTTTTATAGTTTTCCATGTATAGATCTTACATATCTTTTGCCAGATATATTCTTACATTTCATTTTAAAATGTTATTATAAATGCATTCTTTTAAACATTTTTATTTCTAATTGTCATTACTAATATATACAAATACAGTTAAATTTCGTGTATTGCTCTAGTAGATAGCAGCCTTGCTCAACTCACTTATTGTACTAGCTGCTTTTATGGATTTCATTGAATTTTCTATGTAGATATTTGTGTCATCTGTAAATACAGACAGCTTTATACCTTCCTTTCCAATCTGGATACTTTATATTTCTTTTTCTCCCTATTGTACTGTCTAACTTCCCTAGTATAATGTTGAACAAAAGTAGTGACAGCAGCCATCCTTATCTTATACCCAATAGTAGTAGGAAAGCATTTGGTTTTTTTACTATGAAGTATGGTATTGGTTTTTCACAGATGCCCATTGATTGAGAAAGTTCCCTTCTATTCCTGGTTTGCTATTCCTGGTTTGCTAAGTTTTTATCAGAAATAGATATTGGATTTTGTTAAATGCTTTTCCTGCATCTACTGGGATAATCATAGATTTTTCTAGTTTTTTAATATGGTGAGTTAAATTAAATTTTGAATGTTAGACAAACTTTGCATTTATGAGATAAACCCCATTTGTCATGGTCTTTTGACACATTGTTGAATGAAACTTGCTACAGGTTTTTCAGAACCTGTAGTTCTGTTTTCTTGTAATGTCTTTGTTTTTGATATTTGTTTTTGATATTTGAGTAATGCTGGCTTCATCAATTAGGTTGGGAAGTATTGCCTCTAGTACTTCAATTTTCTGGAAGAATTGTGTAGGATTGGTATTATGTCTTAAATATTTGGTAGAATTTTTCCAATTAAGCTATATGGTTCTGGAGTTTTCTTTGGGAGAAGGTTTTAATTACAAATTCAATTTCTTTAGTATGTCTAGGGCTGTTTAGCTTATCTATTTATTTTTAAGTGAGCTTTGGTAATTTGTGTTTTTCAAGAAATGTGTCCATTTCATCTAACTGTCACATTTATAGGCATAAGCTGTTCACAATATTTCTTTATTGTGAACTCTGCAGATACACTAATATCTCTGTAGACTTGGTTATTATGTCCTCTCTCTCATTACTGATATTAGCAATTCGTGTCTCTTATGTTCATGATCAGTCTATCTAGAGAATTACTCATTTTACTTAATCTTATTAAAGAACCAAATTTTGGTTTCATTGGTTTTTCTGTTGTTTTTCTGTTTCCTGTTTCATTAATTTCCACTTTAATCTGTATCATTTCATTTCTTCCTCTAACTTTGGGCTTTCTTTGCTCTTTAATTTATATCTTCCTGAGGTAGAAAGTAAGGTTACTGATTTGAGACCTTTCTTCTTTACCAAGATAGGTATTTAGCACATAAATTTCCTCTAACATATTATTTTAGCACTATCCCAGAAATTGTGATATGTTGTATTTTCATATTAATTCAGTTCAAAATACTTCATAATTTCCCCTGTTGACTTTCCCCTTGGGCTATCTGGAAATATGTAGTTTTTCAATGTTTGAGGATTTCTCAGAAATGTGTCATTGATTTTAAATTTAATTCTACTGTATTTAGAGAACATACTTTGTAGTACTTGAAAATTTTAAAGTTTACTGACAATGTCTTTATGGCCCAGGATATTGTCTATAATGGTAAATTTTTCATGGACCTTTGAAAGGAATGCGTATTCTGTCCTTGTTGAGTGAAATGTTCTATAAGTCAGTTGGGTCAACTTGATAGTGTTATATCATTGATAATTTTATGTCTTCTTGTTCTATAAATTATTGACAAAGGGGCATTGATAACTCTGGCAATTATTGTGGATTTTGTCTACTTCTTCTTATGGCTTTATCAGTTTTTTTCCTCATTATCATGTATTTTGAAACTTGGTGATTGGTATACATGTATGTAGGACTGTTTCGTTCTTTTGAATTAGCCCACTTATCATTATGAAATGACCTCCTTTAACCCTGTTAATATTCTTTGTTCTAAAATCTACTTTGTCTAACGTTTATATAGCCACTTCAGCTTTCTTTTGATTAGTGTTAGCATGGCATGTATTATTCATCCTTTTTACTTTTAATCTATCTGTATCTTTATATTTAAAGTGTGCTTCTTTTTGGCAGCATATAGTTATGTCCTGATTTTTAAAATCTAATCTAACAATCCTTGTTTTTTTTATTGGGGCATTTAGACCACTTATTACATTTATTGTCATTGTTGGTATAATTAGGTTTAGGTCTATCACTATCACTTACTATTTGTTTTCTATTTTCACCATATGTTCCTTGTTCCATTTTTTCTTTTTTTTTTTTCTGTCTTCTTCTGGATTAACCAAGTATTTTTTATGACTCCTATTTTATCTCCTTTGTTGATTTATGAGCTATAGCTCTTGGTTTTGCTATTTTAGTGATTGTAAAGCAGTTTTTAAAGTCAAAGTTTTCCAACAAAATGCCAAGGAAGATATAAATCTGACTCTGTAAGACTCTATGGTTAGGTATTTTGTCTTCAATTTTTGGAGGGGCACTGAATGAATGGGCTGAAACTTCAAGATGAAATGAATGTTGGCAATTAATAATATCTTAAATGGGGCCCAGATTCCAGAATACATCTTATTGTTTTAAAACCAAATTCAGTCATAGCTACTGCAGAGCTTAAGTGAGATTTTTTTCAACTAGCTGACAATTCCTATTTTTAAATGATGTATAGCTCTTAGTGATGCCATGCTGAATTTCTTAATAAGTATTAAACATTAGAAATTGTGTTTACTCAGGCAAAAGATTAATAGCTGTCACTTAAAATAACTGGCTAAAAATTCATGTTAACCTAGAGGCCACAGGAAGAAAATTATTTTGGTAAAATAAAGAGAAACTCCAGATTGTTTTACATATTTCTGTGATTTTCTGCTGGATATACAGGTCTGATGATTTGAGGTAGGAGGACAGAACAGAGAAATTCCAAGAGTTCTGTGATGTCAGTGAATGCTAGGACCCAAATAGCTATAAGGTGGAAGGTCCTTTTCTGAAAGATGAAAAATTCCAGTAGTCCAGAGTTGTTCTTCTGAGCATTGCTTGGGAAGCAAGGCAGTGTGGTATAACCATGAGGGTTCAGAGAGAGATGGCTAGAGTATGAGTTTTGGTTTCATCATTTGATCACTTCCAAGCAGTGCTACCCAGAGTAAGTCACTTAACCTTTCAGAAGATATTCCCTTATGTCACTATCAAATTTTCATAGTTTAGATATCATCTAAATATCATAATTTTTTTTACAATATTTTGATTGGAGTTAAGAGAGGCAATTTTACTAAAAATTATCTATAATTAGGCAGTTTCAAATGTAAATGATTGTTCCTATTATTTACTTCCTTTGCTTTTCATTAGTACAACAACAGAAGTTAGGTAGTAGGAATGTAACGAATGTCATGTAATATTAACAATCATAACTAATGGAGGGAGTAAGTGAGTACTTAGATCAAACCTCTCTTTTCAGCAGAGGCAACGGCAGTATTTCAGCCACACCCCTCATCACTGATATCTAATGCTTTCTGCCTTTATACTGTTCCACTGAGAGTAAAAGGACCTAGGTTAACAGTGCTGAAATCAAAATAATGTAATGCAATATGCTTATAATTATTGCATCCCAGGCTTGCTATTTTATCTCTGGTTAATAGTGACAGTCTTTTGGAAGTCAGCAGTGCAACATGGTTGCTTAAGAGAAGCTTGATGTTATTTGAAGTGTCTAGAGGCAGCCTGGTCTACCAGACTCGCCAGCTGACTAGATTCTTTAGTAAGTTTCTGACTTGTTGATGTTTTCTCTTTGATAGAGCCGGCTCTTTCTCTTTTATTTCCAAGCACGTTGCACAGCTACCTGAAAACAAAGATGTATAACTTTTGGAGCATCGAGGCCATATTGGAAATCTTTTGCAAACCCAAGGGCTAATTCTTTGATGTATGCTTGCATGAAACATCAATACACTATTCGATGTAGTTATATCAAAAACAATTCAAGTTTTGCCACTTGCAATCTCCCAACAGTTTAAGGGGGGGTGTGTGTGTGTGTGTATTAACAAGATAATTTGGAAAAGAATAACAATAGGACCAAGGCCTAGTATAAACATACATAAACTGGTTGAGAATTAGGAAACCTGAGTTCTACTTTGGGTTCTACACTGTGAGGTCTTGCAGTGTGGAAGCAAAGTTTTTTTTGGTACCCAGAGTTATTATTATGTGGTGTTAATTATTTGCTGCATGTGTAAAAATATTTGCTACATGACACTATTAAATGTGAGTCCCTGAGCTAGTTGCTTAACATTGCTGAATCTGTTTCCTTATCAATAAACTGGGATAACAGTCATTGTATTATACCTTACAGGTAATATTGCGTGGATCAAATGAGCCATTGTATATGATTACATATAATCTTAAAAGCCTGTGTAAAAATCAGAATACATATTATTTGTGCACACAGGCTCTAGCATCAGAGGATTTGGTTAGAATAGCTAGAGTTTTGGAGGCCGAGGTGGGCGGATCACAAGGTCAGGAAATCGAGACCACGGTGAAACCCCGTCTCTACTAAAAATACAAAAAATTAGCCAGGCGCGGTGGCGGGCGCCTGTAGTACCAGTGAGCCGAGATTGCGCCACTGCACTCCAGCCTGGGGCACAGAGCGAGACTCCGTCTCAAAAAAAAAAAAAAAAAAAGAATAGCGAATAGCTAGAGTTTCAGATTCTTGGGTACATTCTTTAAGTTAACTAAAGTTATTTAATCTGTGAAACAGGAATAAAGATTGCATTAAAATACTTGATTAAATCAAGGAATCTCTGCCTCTTCCCATACAAAATTCCTTGAGTGATAGAAAAGGTATTAAAAAACTATTAAACCACACAGCAGTAGAAAACAGGAATTTGTGCCAATAAAGGGCTAGAGATGTTGAATCATTACTGAAAGTCAGAAATCAGATGAAGACTAAGACTGGAGGAAACTATGCCCCCAAATACAAGCAGAAGAGCACCTTGTGAAGGACAGAGCAGTTAAAAATTTGCTCTGTACTTAGTGCAAACCAATAAAAGTAGCAGAAGCATGTCTGTGTGACTAGTCGGTGAACTAAATTCTGATCAGCTGTCTTGTTACTTCCCTACTCTGCCTCTCCCATTTGCTGAAACACAGAGAAAGGGCCCTGGTACTTGGCAGACAGGCACTACTCAGTATAACTGGAGACCTTTAGGAAATGCAAGGCGCCTCCAAACCTAGAGGGAAAGTTTCCAGCACACTGCAATGAGCACACTTACTTCCCTTTCCTTTTATTTTAGAGCACCAATAATTAAAATCTGTATCTTCTCCATACCACTGCCCCCTCAAAAAGACTTTCAAACACTAAGAGACAGAAATCAAATTATCAAATATTTGGGGGTAAACCAAAAACAACATTAAAAAATGAAAAAAGACCAAAAAATAATTAAAATTATAAGTAAACAGTAGAACCAGTATTTTAAATAAAAATACTAGTTTATTTCAATATTTTAAATAAAAACATCATTCTAAGACTCTTGAGGGTCGCAGAGGCTAAAATAAGAAAAGCTTTAAGAAAATGAAACATGAATGCATCCGGAATTAGAAGTTTCCAGACAACACAAAAAGTATCTCAGTAGATGGCTGGAGAGCAACAGCGACACAGCTGCAGGGCAAAAGGAAAATAACATTCAGGCACAAAGTGGAGATAATGATAGTGACTCTTCATAGTTCTGCTGAGAGGATTAAAGAAGAGAAACCACGTATGATTGCCTAGTCCAGTGGCTACCATGTGGAAAGCTTACAATGAAAAGCAATTTTATTATTACTGTTGTTATCCATATTGTTACAGTCATACTCCGTACTCCATTCCTGGTTACTAATGTTGTTACAGTTATAATAATTATTATATTATCAGTAAAATGAAAAGGTATCAATGTGTGATCTCTGCAAAGTCCCAGATTTAACACTAAGAACTGATGACATTAGGAGGGAGACAGAGGTGGGAAGGAGCCAGGGAAGTGGGATGATAGGATGCTGGGGCAGAATGATGACACTCATGAGTGTTGGTAAGGGACTGTAGGAAGCCAGATGTGAGGACAAGAAGGAAAGCGACATGGGAAAGGAAAGAGGAATCCTTCGCCTTATATTCAGAGAGGGTCAGCAACTGGGTTGGTGTTGTGGGCTCGTTCTGAGTTCTGATAAGGTAACTTACCTTCACTAAGTAAAAGCGTGATGAGACCCAGGGGCTGGATGGAGGCCCTGCATGTGTAGGATGCCACACAGAGGGTCAGCAGTAGACTCATTCCACAGCCTCTTATTCCCTATCCTCCAAAAATCCATATTGCTACTTTCAATCAGAGATAACCTCGGGCCAGGGCAGTTCTGAATTAAAACCAAATCTAGCCTTCTGTTCCACAGCAAATCCACAGATTTATGCCAGTTGTATATTTTATATCTGTCAAGATTGACAAAGCCACTCACAATGATATTTCTTAATCAATCCAAGCTTTTGCCATTTAATATGTATATTGGCAGCAATGAAATCTTCAGTTTACTAGTGAGAAATGTTGCCAGGATACAGACCATTATATGCATCCACAAAGTCCCAAATACCGACAAACCTCTAAGTGCCTTTTAACAGATTTGTTTCTATAAAACTATTCTTTGGGCATCAAGTTGGTCTTTGTCCATCAGAATTCTATCATTTAGCCCCATAATTAGATAAAAGTCTTTTTTTTTTTTTTAAAGGGAACGCAGGAAAGCTTGGGACCCACTTTTATATTTTCATAAAGAAGTCAGCCAACTAAACATTATACTTTATTACCATTACGTGCCCAATAATAAAATCAGTTTGCAGATACAATCTGCATTTCCATATATTATTGATACAAACTTGAGCTTTGTAATTTCAAGACCAAAAAAAAGTTGGTAGGAATTTGCATATTATTGAAATGGCATAATTTATTGATGAAACACACAAATAATAGAGGTGATGCTTACAGCAGTTTGGAGGCTAATGTATAATTTACAATACTAAACAACTTCATGAACAAGAGTGAAAATTGCACATTAGGCCCTGCCTGGAAAATACTAGCTATAAAACCAAGACATTTTAGCATTATTTTTTGTAACAAGGATCTCTTGATGTGAAAGTGATAGACTGTTGGCCTTCAATCTGTGAGTGGTATAAAGAAGTATCAATCTGCTTGAAGAGAGAAGGCGGGAAGTCATCTTCCTGCCTGCCTGCCTCTCCAGTCCAACCTTTCATTAACATTTGCTTGCAGAAAAGATATCAATAAAAGATTGCATTTAATGCCCCACATAGATGGGGCTAAATTTTAAATCTACAATATTGCTCAAAACAGACAAATTTATAGCACAATTTATTTTAGAACCAAGATATTTATCTTATAATAAGAATTATTACAATCATTGTATCCAAGGTTTATGTCTTAGGGGGAAATCCAATTCAAAGTCTACCCAGTGGACCATTTCTACAAAGCATTTACAGATTCCAGGATAATGGACTGTGCTGGACACAGTTGGAAGCCTTCCCAATTCTTATTTCCACACCCTGTTTTCAAATAAAACATTGATTCCATTCATTAACCCCCATGTAACTCATGAGTCATGCAAGGTTGACTTTGTCCTCATTTTCAGGGAATAGAGGGAGAATGTTATTTAGTCTAAGTCAATCATGGTACTCTTATCCCTAGTTCTTGTGAATGCCCCTGAGGTCCAATGCTACCCAATGAGATGTGAGGGAAAATCTCCTGGGTGCTTCTGGGTAAGGTTTCTCCACTCCTAAGAAAAAAGTTCAGGAGGCCGGGCGCAGTGGTTCATGCCTGTAATCTCAGCACTTTGGGAGGCCGAGCTGGGCAAATCACCTGAGGTTGGGAGTTCGAGACCAGCCTGACCAACATGGAGAAACTCTGTCTCTATTAAAAATACAAAATTAGCCAGGCATGGTGGCACATGCCTGTAATCCCAGCTATTCGGGAGGCTGAGGCAGGAGAATCACTTGAACCTGGGAGGCAGAGGTTGTGGTGAACTGATTGCACCATTGTACTCCAGCCTGGGCAACAAGAGCGAAACTCCTTCTCAAAAAAAAAAAAAAAAAAAAAAAAGGAAAGAAAAAGAAAAGAAAGAAGCTCAGGAAAAGATGGACTCATTCCTTCCTCAGACTTTGTCATATCTGGATGTGATACCTGAAAATGCTGCATCCACCTTGCAGCCATGAGTCAATCCAGGCAGAGGGTGAAATTGACACTCTGAAGATGGCAGAAGGAGAAAATAGGAAGAACCTGGAGCACAGTGACTTCATTGAGCTGCTGATTCAATCAGTCTTAAAGATTGCTCCCACTCCGGACTTCTTGTTATATAAATGAGTAAGTTCCCTTCTTATTTATGTACATTTTAATAAAAATTTATGCTACTTATAACTGGAGACACTAAAACTTACTTACAGATCATTTGTCATTTTTTGACTGCCCAACATTTGTTCCCCCATCCTAATGCCAGTTTTTAGGAATTTGTTTATTGCTGTTGTATAAGAGGTAATCTTGGTAATGGAGTATGCTTCCAAGTAAAGAAGCAGAAAAGGTCAGATCCTTTCTTTCCCTCTCTCTCGAGAACCACAGAATGGGTGGGTGATTTGAGTTTGGCTGAATGTTTCACCCCTTGCCTTTAAACAGCTGGCATGAGAGTAAAAGAATACAGGTGATAATGTTTATTTCAACGGTGTGGGCTGACCAGAAGTCTACTGGAAACTTTGGTTGCTCCTCTTGGCTCATTGGAGGTTCCTTGGTCTCTATGCACTCCCAAGCCCAATCTTCTAGTCTTAATTCTTCAGGCTGCACTTCATATATATATCTCCATATTCTCATAATAAATTCCCTTTTGCTTAGGTTAACCAGAATCGATTTCTGTATTTTGCCAAGAACAACAACAAGAAACTGATTGATATCAAGGGGGGAAGGGGCACACCTTAGTTTCAGCACCAACAGCCAAAAGTGAACTTGTACTGATACAGACAGGTCAATGCAACATATTCTCATGTGCAGCCCAATAGTTTTGCTCCCTATTACATTTCGTTTTATTTCCCCTTTCTCATGTATCAAAACCCATTTTAACCTTAAAAGCAACACACTAAACTCAAGACTCTTTTCAGTCATAAAAGATTAGACAGTTATTGTTACTGTGGCTGCCTTAAATAAATCTCAGAGGACTGCTAGTGGATATTCAGTAAGAACATGTAATCTTAAGCTCCAGATGTTGCTGGTGTGATTTAATTTAACCTTTTAATTATTGCTAGTATTATAAGCCCCAACAATTCCAGGTAAGTATATGAGATAGTAGGAAATATAACAAATGTCTTCCTGTTTTCCTCAGAGCAATTTTAGGCTCTGAATCCAATAAAGGGACATCCTGCCACTATGCCTTTCTTATTAACTGGTGAAAACATTTTTGTGAGTTAGGATGGTTTTGAGGACCTATTCAAGCAGCACAAACTTTAAAAAGGAATATATAAGTATGATTAGGGTCAACTTTTGACCAAAGAATAAAATTCATGGTTGTGTATAGTATTGGCATCTCTTGAGACATTTGAAGAATCATGACACACTGGAGTTGGAAGATCCCTTACAGGTGACCTACTCAAATCCTCAATTTACAAATAAGGAAACCAAGGTGCAGAGTAGTGCTCAATGATTTGCCCAAAGTGACAGATGAAACACAGACACAGGTTTCCCAGCTCTGAGTCCAGACTAACGCTCCACATCCAGGTCTTGCTTTATTGTTTCAATTAAATTCACTGTAAGTTCAACTGTCTGGACTGTCCTTTCCCCATTTCTTGAAGTCCTATCTACCCAGATCCAGGGCAGACATCATTTCCTGTCTGAAATCTGCTCCAATTCCTCCTGTAAGAAGTAATCAAGGCTGTTCTCAAGGCTCTCTATGCCACATTGATTCCTTCATCAACTGCTTGTTCTATCACTGTGTGCATATCTGTCACTCCCACTAGGTTATACATTTTTTGAGGGCAAGGGATATATCTTCATCTTCGATCTTATTTTCTTTAGGGTCCTAACAGGATTTATGTGATAAATGTTTGTTGAGTCTCTCTGAAGTGTACTCAACAAACATTTGTACTCTCATAAATGTTTGTGGGGAATTAATGGTTGAAGATGTCAGTCCTCTTGATATTTTAACAAGCACCTCCATGGATATACACAGTGCTTTAGCCTAAAGTAGTCATTAATGGTCAGGATTTCATGTCTGGTGTTAGACTGGTAGAAGAGATCATCTGTGATTGATATGCCTCCAATCAAAGCACTAAGACAGTCACCGACTTCAATTACGTGCAGTCTTCCCAGACATACATATAAAATGGTAATCACGGACGTATAATTCAAGATACTTTCAGATGCAAAGAAAGAAAAGTGCTACTCACTTTGACTTAAATAATAATGATATAAATTATCTCATACAATGGGAAGCCCCCATGGAGGAAAGACTTCAAGTTTAGCTGATTCACTGGCCATATCATGTCCCCCCTATGCTAAATTATTTTTATTTTTATCCCTTACCTCTATAATCCTTGGTGTTAGCTTTTTCCTCAGTCAGGTTTGCCTGCTGGTGATAAGATATCTGCTGGTAGCAATGAGGACTACACGCTTCCTTAGCCAATGTGAAGCAAGAGAAAGGAAACCCCTTTCCCAACTAGGCAATAAAAATCTTTCCATTTAGACTGAATCTAGGGCATATGACCAACACTAGACCAATTACAGTCACTACAGGACAGTATGACCCTGCCTGGCTGAGAAATTCAGAACTCTCTCTGGCACTAGTTAATGTCCCTTAGTCTGCTGAGATGCTTGAGGGAGGGGTGGATAAACAAACAAATTCAGGTTCTGTTCAGGAGAAAGGAAGAATGGAAGGGACTCATCAGTGTACACGATCTAAGGGTGACAATTCTTCAAATTATAAATGAGCACAAAAAAACCTTTCATGGAATTATGAGTTGAGTCAAGAGAAATAAATCACTGTTTCCTTTTTAAAAACTCATGTGTTACAAATAATAGATATTTCAGTGTTATCTTTTCATTGGATTGAGTGACTTATATCCTAGTTACTTATAAACTGACAGATCAGGGGAAAATTCTTCTTTTCTATGACTATTAACATACTTTTGGGAACCCATGGCAATTTATAAACTCCTACATTGAACAATCATTTTATCAGAAAATTCATTTGACTGTGCCTTCCTGTTCTTCTGAGTTCCTATCTATGCAGCACTTATTTAGAGCAAGCCCTTCCTTTCCACCTACGTATACACAAGTTGATGGTGATTCATTGAAATCATGCTTTGCTGATCATGGTGATTAAAGAATGACAGGAGCGCATTATTGTGCTGAGAAGTAGGCATTTTTCTCAAGATAAAACAAATTGATACTAAAAGGCACATTACTTATGAATCTTAAAAGTCTCCTAGCATATCTTCAGTGTTCAGTGCTGTCCTCTATATAGAGTAGGTAAATGCTAGGTCTGAGATGTCTGGTGCTTCATGATTGGGGATATTTAGAATTAATTCTATTTCCACAGTGAAGCCTGAGTGCATTCTTTTTAGTCATAGAATGCTTAGCATGCACAGCACTGAGGACTGCCTTTCTATGGTATGTGAAGTAATCCAAGGGGTATATTTCCTGGGAAAGAAATTGTTCTGTAAGCATCGGAAATACAAACAAACATCTAAGATGGCCCTGAGATGCAATGGCTGCTCTCAAATGTTACTGTGTTTATTCCAGGATTAATAAACATAGAAAGGAAGTAGAAAACCTTGACAGGTCTTAATGGGGTTCCTGAGGAGGACAGCTCCTAGCTAGGATGCCTTCCTCTACCCATGCAGGCAACTTGAAAATTCTATGTGCAAGGAAGAAAATAGTTCCTTTGAGGCAGAGGCAGCAGGGTTACCATTCCCTATGGTTATGCCCTCCCAAAAGCTTCTCTGCCACAGGAATGACAGGCTCACATAACATGACAGGAGGCTGGGAACATTTCTTTGGGATTTGGAAAGGTTTAGAAGCCCTTCTGCAGAGACAGGGATTGTCATAGATCTTCAATCATATGATATATAAACTGAAAAGGAGTTATAATTCTCTTATATGTAGGGTAATATGTTTCAATGTAGGATTTTGTTGCTACTTAGCATTTCCAGAAGGTAGAGAGAAAGCAAATAGTTTATTGCTGTAGAACATTTTTCTCTTAAGTATATTGTTTATTTATTACACCAAAACTTCACTCACTTAGAAAGTGAGTGGTATTCTCTATATGGAATACCAAAATAAATTCCCCTTATATTCACATGATTGGTCATTCAGCTGATTAAAACTTGGTTAATGTTCAGGATATGGTTTAAAATGGAAAAAATGGATTTCTAATCCCTCCATTAATTCAACACCTCCACTTTTGTTTCTTGTTAATAGAGAAAAAGCAGAACTCATTACCTATTCTCTCCTTATGCCAGAGGCCCTGATGGTTTTCATCTTCACTTGCTTCCTAATTTTTTTTCTGTTGTTATTTTACAGGTCTCTGCTGACCACACTTTTCTTACCTCTCTCACCCCTGGATTTTGTGCCCCGTCTCCTTGGCTCTCCTCCTTTCCTCTCAACAGTTCCTTCTTACTTGCCCCTGAGGATTCTTTTCTTCTGCCTGCATCACGTTCCCTAGGATTTTTCCCTCTGCCTTTGACTTCTCCTCCTTGCCACACTCCTCCTGATTGATCATCTTGCCCACACGCCTGCTGTCAGCAGTCACTTTCATGTTAGCTCGTATCAGTACTTCCAGCTCCAACACTTGGCTGAGCCACAGATTCTAACATGAGGCCCTCCACCAGACATCTCTATTTCATGTCCCCTGGGTATGTCAAATTTAATACAGCCAGATCTGAACTTGGTATTTCCCCTTAAATTTGGCCTTCCCTGATCCAGAGATTGAAAGTATTTTCACAATTGCTCAGTGACTTTAGAAACCTCAGTCACATCATCCCTCTCAACTTCCACATCCAACACCTGAAGATTTGATCTGTTAAACATCTTCTATTTCTTCCCCTCCTTTGTATTTCACTGTCTTTATTTGGGTTTTTACCACTCGCTATACAAATTTTGCAACAATTTTATAACTTCTGCCCCTTCTAATTTGGGATTTTCCATAAAAATGCAATCCATTCTTTACACTTTCTATACTGTGGCCAGAGTGAGTTTTCTAAAACTGCGTATTTTATATGACACCACCCTCTTGAAAATCCTTTTGTAATTATTCAGAGTTTTCGAAGTTAAATTTAAACTAATAAGCACAAAATGTCCTCTGGATCTATTTATTGAATACTAATCTCATCTCTCTACTGCCTTCCTTTCTGACCACCAAAGACTCCTTACTTCTTCTGGGCACAATTAAATACCTGTTATTTCCAAACATACTTCCATTTATTCATGTATCCAGATCTCTGTGGATGGAATAAACTCTTTTCCATGTGTTTAATTAGTTGAACAGGCAAAACCCAGCTCAAGTGTCACCTCCTCTGGGAAGCTGTTTTGGATTCCTCATTCTGATTTATTTATCTTCTTCTCCTCTGAGTTATCTTGGTTTTACTTTCTACTTCCCTTAGATTAACTAATAATAATTTTTATTAACTCATGAACTCATGAAGGGCAAGGACTGTCATTTATCTTTTTGTCAACAGCTCTTAGTATTCAATAAATATTTGTCTGACAAATGAATCCAGGTGCTCTGAGGAATACAAAAGACATCTCTGACTTCTCTGCCCTAAAGAATCTTAAATTTTTAATACTGGAGTTAAGACATTAGAGGACAATTAAAAAATGGAAGGCCATATAATTAAAAATAGAAAACTGGCATGAGCTTCTAGTATAGCAAAATATTATAAAATAAAATGTATTCTTCCTTTTATTAATTTTTTAAAGTATCTTTTGGTCTTTCTAACATTAAACTAAAGAATGTTGGAGCTTTCTGCTTCTGGAAGGGTAGGACACAAAAGAAGCATGAAGGACAAAATGCCCAATTCTTGGTTTTGAATTCCAAAATATATCCTTGAAATTCATGACAGAGTCAACAGTTTTTAAAGTCAAAGAGCTTTTGATTTGTAAGAACTGGGCCTTTTGAGAGGGTGAAAAAAATCTGTAACTTGTAGTAAAGTTTGGAAGCCTTAACATGTGGAAGTTATATAAGAATCTTGGAGTAGGGTAAGCTACAGAACATGATACAGGACATAGAGAGGAAATCAACACTCTCTAGGAACAAGGGGTGGGGATTGGAGAGAGAATGGCAAAAGATGGAAGAAAGGCTAGATATGAGCATGGCTTCTAGGCTGAGTTCTTTAGAACTAGATGACATAACATATTAGATAAGTTGGAGAGATAGATGATAGAAGAGAATCACAGGGTAAAGCCAGGGAAGCCTGTGCTTATTAGAAAATCCTCATTCTGATGTGCCATTTGTGAGGCAGTGTCAGGGTAGATGAATCTCAGGTCAGGCTAACAGGATTCTTCACAGTCCAGCAGGGTGTGGAGAGAGCAGCTGAGAGGTTTTTCTGTGTCCTTTATGGAAGGCCCATAAGTACTGAGAAGGCCATAAAACCGGAAGTCATAGAAGGACTATAAATACCAGGAGATAGCAATACATAGTGGCACAGACCACATAAAACTGTCATTGGTCAGTGAGGAAAATGGGGGCCTGCAGGCCATTCCCCTTGTTGGAATGCAGATCATCATCCAAAAGAAAGAGAAGAAAAGGATGGAAGGGAGTCTTGAATCAATAACATGAAAAACTTAACTAACCCTGGAAATGACTTGTTTACAGTGAATTAACAGGATTAACACTATTAGCAGAAATGGAGGTTTATGTGCAAACATATGTTTAGTTAAAAAGAATTAAAGAATATCATATATTTGTACATGAATTGTGAGTATAAATAACAATAAACAAAAGAGGTTAGGATAGAGAGAGTTTCAGAGAAGGGTTTGTGAAGGAAGCAGAATTAGAGAGGGCTGTTAAAAAGACAGGAATAACTGGGCTCAGGAGGAGGAAAGAATGTGATTGGAAAAAAGTTGTCCAAAGGCCTAAACCTGGGACTAGCAGAAATCAGTAGGACTAATAGGAATACAGAGGCTAGGATATGAGAAGTGAGATGCAAGTGTCAGATTATGAAGGTCCTTGGGTGCAAACATGAAGGGCATAGACCTTCAGGACTTAAGCAGTGTAAGTGGCATTTGAGAAAGGATTCATTCATTAGAGTTCTGCCTAGCAGGAAGAAGGATTATCTATCTCCCAAATGGCAACTTTCCCTCTGCCTTCTGGTATGCACAGTCCTCCCGTATCATGGAGACTGAGATAGAGTTGGAGTTGGGGATAGAAGTGACTGGAGAAGACAATGTGGTTTGGCTGCACAATTCCCTGTGAGAGAAGCACCCACTGCATGGGGCTGTGTAGCATATGTCTAGAGCCCAGCTTTTGGAAGGGACTGGAACATGAGGAACTGATCCATGAGATGGAAATGTCAGAGAGAGAAGGGAGTCCCACTGAGCAATGCAACCAAAGAAAGACTCTGAGGAGAATTCAGATGTCTCACAGGATCTTGAATTGTCTTCTGGGTAATATGCAATGTAAATTTTCTCATATATCTCCCACAATATCTTCAATAAAATCTATAATTCTTTAAAGTGGATGTAAGAAGTGCAGAGTGTAGTTTCAGGGTTGGTGCTTCTGTAAAAGCTGTAGGTAGCACTAAATCAAGAGGGTCTATTCTCTGCCCCACCCATCAATCCTCAATATACAAATATAAAACAAGTAACTTGACCCTACTGACTATATGACTTAAAAGTTAAATATCACAGGAATGATCTCTACCCACTACCTTTATTTTTCCTTTCTTCTCCGATACTTTTCACTGATGCTAGGTTGACACCATGGCAACTGGTATAGTAGAAAGAACTTGGGCTTTAGAGTCAGGCTTTTGTTTAGGTCCCAGGTGAGCAACTTCCCAGGGGCATAACCCACTACAAGTTGCCTAAACAGAAGGAGTCTCTGTTTTTTCATACGGAGAACAGGAATAACACATATTTTACAGTATCCTTGTAAGGATTAAATGAGATTATTATATGTGTGGAGGTTAAGCAATACAGTAGAAAGGGCCCTAACTTTAGAGGTAGGTCTGAATCTTGGCTCTCACAATTATTATGTTATGTGACACTGGTGAAGTAGAGAACTCTTTTGAGACTCAGATTCTTTATCTGTAAAATGTGGATAAGAGATGACTAATGATAGTCCAGTACAAAGATCATATCAAGTGGTCATGATCTTGTTAGGGTTCCAAAGTGGAAACTGTGGTGATGTAAAGTGCCTAGTACACTTTGAAGGCACATTGAAGGTACACATAAGGGATCCATTACTATAATCACACACTGCATGCTCTGGAATTTCTGGCTTAACAGAGCAATAAAATGGTCTGTTGAATGTACAGTTTGAGATAACATTTTAGAGAGAATTCCCTGAAAGGAAGAGGTTCCATCCTTCAGGATGTAGTGTACACTTTATGTATGTCCCCAGCAGGAATAAAACATGGGAACCAAGGTATAAAAGTGTAAGTGATCCCACTTATTATCACTCCTAAGTGACCCACAGCTGTTCCTACAACTCTGGGCTCCGCGACTTAGAAATTCTGGTTTCTAAAGGGGAAATGCTTCATCTAGATAACACAATAAGAAGCTCATTAAATCTCAAGCTATGGCTACCACTCCATCAGTTCATGTTGCTTGAGACAAGACCAAGCAGGTGAGAAGGGTCAACATCATGGCAAATATAACCAACATGGATCATCATGAATAGGTTAGGCTGCTGCTACAGAATGGGGGCAGGGAATATGTTTGCCAGTCAAGTAATTCGGTATCTCTTGGTACTCTCTTGCTCAATTTTGATGATAAAAATACAAGTTCAGTGTTATGCTCTGAAAAGAATGTAGAGATCACGGGGCTCAACATGTCCAGATTATCCCACATGTAAGCCATCTAAACAGGCAGAGGTGCTAGTTGATGGTGAAGGGAATTCTGAATGGTTGGATAGTGGAGGAGAAGGATAATGAGTATTAGTTAAGGCCTTGAGACCAGCTGCAGTGGCGGGAGCTGTAGCTCATCTCATTAATCCACCTGAAGGCCTAGAACTTATTTATAAGAAGCAAATGGATATGAATGGTTGCAAGGAGTACACTGTAGTGGATACCATGGAATACTGCCTAAATTTCTACCTCCAAAGCTAAAGTACTTACACCCCCAGTTGCAGGAAGTTTTGGAAACCAACAGCTCTTAGTGAAATCCCTCTAAGGGTCATACTTTCAGCTCAAGAAAACCACCTTATCCAAAGTCATGCTCCTTCCCAGAGGTAGCCAACATCCAATGACTGGTTGATAGAAGGGTCTAAAGGCGTGTCCCTTTGCTTCTCATTTAGGGAAATTTAAGGAGTTATTGTAGCTGCAAAGGTCTCATTGGGATCATTAGAGGCTTTGTTGCAATTGAACAGCAGTTCAAGCTCTCTTGAGCCCAATTCACTTTCTTTTATTCTCCCATAGGTATCCAGCCAAGAGCATCCCCTCTAGTACCTTCCTGCATGCAAATCTTGTCCAGAGCCTGCTTTCTGGGAAACCTAACCTGTGAAAAACACGCTATTTCTGAGTGTCTGCAGATCACTCATGCGGAGAAATTTGCTCCTTATTTATGTGTTCTTTGCTGGTATTACTCCCCCTACTCTCGTAACAAAGCTAACTGTGAACTAGCATTGTAGAATCACTGATGACATCCTTTCTTTCTAAGTTCTTTCTCTAAATTTCCTGGTTTGATCTGAGTTTCCTTATTTAGTGCTTTCAAAATATTCTCAAGTATTACCACTCCACTCTGTACATCACCTGTTTATTAACAGCAGAGACTCTTTGTATTCTCACTATTTACTATGACACAGTAGCTTGTTAAATATTTGTGGAATTAAAAACAAACAAGAACATATTGATCTAAAATATGATAGTGATTTGGTTGGCAATATCAATGTCATGGAGTTATTGGATTAGAAACTATGGGAGTGGATGAGATTCCTGATGGATTATGGGTAGAATTAGAAGAGCAGATAGCTTATCACGGAATCCTGAGAAATACCAACACTTATGGGATGAAAAGAGAAGAAAGGGTCCATGAAAGAATGGTTGGTGAGAGAAGAGAGAATCCTGGAAGCCTAGGGTAGAAAGAAATTCAAGAAAGATGTATTCAACAGAGTCAAATAACAAATTGACTATCAAATAAAACAAATGACTATCAGATTTGATAATCAGGAGGTCTTGTTGACATTTTCCAGTCATATTTTGGTGTCATGGTGGGAGGAAAAATATAGGATCAATTTTGTATGTAGATCCACCTTTTCCCTTAGGTAGTTGTTGCATCCATGTATGGAGAAATCAGAGGAACCACGGACTTCAGCTTCCTGTTTAAGCCATGTTCTCACATCCCATTTTAGCAGGGGCTTTGTTCTTTAGGAGTCCACTGGGTTCCATTAATAATGCTGTGATATCCACAAGGCTCTTTGTATCTGTTTTCAATGGTTAGAATTTAGAAAGGGCAGGTAAATGATTATGACCTTCAAACCTCCAACAAGGTCAACTCCTTACTGAAACTGATAAAGCCTAACCAACAATTACTCAGAGCTCAAATAAACCAGAGGTGGTTAAGTCACTCAGGGGAAACATATTAAAGTCAATTACAACTCAATCTGGGTAGATTTATCAGACATCTTTCCCCTGTGTCCAAAGAGGCAAGAAGTAGAACTTGTTCCAAAGTGTGGGAATAAACATAGGGGTATATGGAGGTCTGGTAGATAAACACAGAAGCAAGGAGAATAGATGATTCCTGCTTATTCCCCTAAGAGTTAGTTAAGCAACTCGGGACAGATTTCCTGAATTGGAACTATTTGATCTATATAAATGCTCATTTTTATTCAATTCAACAGATATTTATTGAATACTATTATCAGTCAGGCAGATAACAGATATCATGGGAACTGAGAAACAAGATTGAAAGAATAAAAACAAGCATAAAAATAAACAACATAGGTTCTGTCCTCAAGAAGTTCACAGACTAGTAGCTGGAGAAGCACACAAAACTGCCATAGAATTTCAAAGGCACTATGAGAGTAGTATGTACAAAGTACTATGGAGCCACAGAGAAGTGGGCAATTCAGCCAGCCTTAGGAAGAAGGTATAACCAGGATGGCTACAGGTGTGGATGTATCTCTTGCAGGTTGATTGGCATGATGGACAATCAAAGTAAAGGAAAAACAAAAATCAACTGCTTTCTAGAAAATTTATAGAAATAAACATTCCAAACCTACTAGGGCAACTAGTTCAGATATTTAAAAACCCACGCAAGCAAGGAATTCTTCCTGTAATTACCTCTAACTACATGGCCTTTAATTAATTTTTTTTTTGAGACAGAGTCTTACTCTATTGCCCAGGCTGGAGTACAGTGGCGCAATCTTGGCTCACTTGCAAGCCCTGCCTCCCGGGTTCAAGCCATTCTCCTGCCTCAGCCTCCCAAGTAGCTGAGACTACTGGCGCCTGCCACCAGGCCGGCTAAGTTTTTGTATTTTTAGTAGAGACAAGGTTTCACCGTGTTAGCCAGGATGGTCTTGATCTCTTGACCTTGTGATCCGCTGTCCTCGGCCTCCCAAAGTTCTGGAATTACAGGCGTGAGCCACCGCGCCTGGCCTATAATTAATTTTAAACCCTTCCTTTTCTCTTTTTCCTCATGAGAAAAAACTGGGAACAGATAGTCAACACAGTACTTACATTTCTGTTAGAAAAAAATCTCCCAATGACTCAGTTATTTCCCAGAAAACAAAACAAAACAAAAATTGCTCTATCCCAATGCACACCCACTCATCATTTGATCTTTTTGTTTTAAAATGAATACTAATCTACCTCCATTAAAAGCCTCCCAAGAGGCCTTAGCTCCAGTGAGCATTGAACGGTTTTAACTGATGGGCTCAAGGGTCGGAGGAAGCTGTATGAGATGATAGCGAGAACATTCTTTGACAAAACCAGTCCTAAGCAGAATTCTTAAGATTTGGAAAGAAAATAATTTTGTCTTACTGCCAGCAGACTCTCTGTTTTCTGTTTCAACTAAGCAAATTAGGAATGATTATTTCCATGGAATGTCTCCCCATGCTGGGCACTAAAACTCAAGGTACTCCAAAATATCTAAGTAGGTTGAATAAACACCCAAAGCTTTAGCTTAGCAAAACTAAAATTCTTATGGGTTTCCTGAGTATACTTTCAGTTTACTTTTATTACTATTACATCTTTCCTTAATTATATATATGATATATTTTATTTCTATCATATATTTCCTTGATGATATATATATTTATTTATTTATTATTACAATGTACTGTAGGGTACATTGTATAGAAGGTAAAAATATGAGTATGAGAAAATGTTAGAAATTGTAGGGACCATGGTGATTATTGACAGATAAGGCAAAACCAAAGTTATGTAACTGCCAGGGGTCAAGTAGCAATTTAAGAGCAGAGCTGAGAATAGAATTCAGGTGAGGATATCAGGTCCTGTGCCTGTGACATCATAGGCAGGGCCGCCCACTACACAACTCAAAGGGTAGCATTTATATAGAATGGGCAACATACCCTGAATGTACAGCAAGGGCCAGGCCTGGAATTGACCTTCGTGGGGGCTCTCATGAGTCCTATAGTGCAGCAGCTTCAGTCACCAGAAACCTTTCAATTGTCTCATTATTCTTAAATTTGAGGTACCTGACCAATTTTTAAAAAAAATTCCAAATGAGCAGCGTACTGTCAGTTTGGGTCCCACCATAGGGTTGGTTTCCTCCAGAAATGGAGGCTTTGTGGTATACTAGTGTACCTCACCATCAGAATTCTTAAGATTGAAAATGTTTTCTTCACTGCCTTCTTGCACAATATCAGTGGCTCTCAGCAAAATCCTATTGAGTCATACTTGTAGGATTCATACAGCATAAACCTTCCAAATGGTTGGTGAAGCAAAATAGAAAATAAAGGCAGCCTCCCTCCTCCACCCACATTTTTAAAAAATCCACAAATTTTAGGAAAAAATCCAGCTCTAGCTAAGATCCTTGAAGCCCTTGTGAAACCTCAAGAGTTTTTCTTCCTCATTGTGACCCACGAATTTTCATTTGGTGGTGTGGCAGTGGCTTAAGGGATTTTTAACTTGAAGCAGTTCACCCATTTACTCTGTTGTTTGGGTGACATAGTTGATACTAAACAATAAAATTGCTGTACCTCCCTAAAACATGAACATATAATGGTTGTTTATGTAAACAGTCTGGGGATATATGTGGCTAAAGGAGGTAATAAAGTATAATAAGATCACAGTAAATGCTAGTTCATTATCTGAAGCACTGGTCCACCTCAGTGAGAAAAATATCGGGGGGGGGGGTGGCAACAATGAAGATAAAGATGATGCAAATCATTAAAGAAAACCATTTGCCACCTCAACAGCATAATAAACCCAACACAGCCTGCTGTAGTCCTACATACACGGTAAACCTAACAGATTTTCTGCTGGAAAATGCAATGACATTCAAACCGATGCAATGCACTGTCTCTGGTGTGAGGTACCTTACACCAGAAAAGGATTTAGGGTTTATGAGGTTTCTGTTGTTGATATTTTATAATTTTTAGCAAAGAATTTGAGGTTTAACTCAGACCCAGGAGGTGCATTTTATTAGAACGTTTAATCCTTCCAAAAGACTTTGTGAAATCCCTCTCCTCTGACGTCTGCCTATCCCTATCAGTCTTCAGCATCTAGGTGTCTCCATCAACAAAGCCTCCTGAACTCTCAAACAGAACATTCGGTAGCAGCTGTGAATGTCTTGAAGCTAGATTTGAGGTCACAGACAGCAGGCAGCACGGAGGACACGTGTCACCCGTTGGTGCCAAGCGTGTCCTACCTTGGAAACATGAGCAATCAATGTGCTGACCTTTCTTCCTGGAGAGTTTGAGGCCAGGCAGACTCCTTGAAAACAATGCCCCATTTAATATACACCCTTCAGCCTGGATGGTAACCTTTTGGATATTTCTACTGATTCCTCACCCAAATTATTTTCCCCTTCAATGAATGAACCTGTCCTTCCAGGACATCCATCATGGGTTGGATGCCACCCCATCTCCCATCTGGGCTAGCTTTGCCTTCTAGCAGGACATGTTAGCCAAGCAGATTTCAAATTGTTCTCATTGGTCATTCCCCACAATCTTCCAACTAGGTAGTGCCACATCCATTCTGCAGTTGTGAAGCAAAACATGTGTGGCAGAAGCATAGCAAAACCTACCACTGCCAAGATTCCACTCTGTTGGACAGATTCCAAATGGAGCTTCCTTTCTGTGAAGCAAGTACCCTCGTGCACAGTTCCTTCCTCCGCTGAAATGTCTTCCCCCTTCTCTTTGCTTCCTCTGCATCCCTCTATCTCTAAACGCTTCCTACATTCACACTCACCCAATCTCTCTGAAGAATTCATCCTGCCTCTCTCTAGCTACACCAGCCTGCAGTTCTTTTGCATTCTCTGCTGAATTCTTACTGGCATTTGTGGTAACTGTGCCGGTAACTGTCTTATACTGGACGTACTACTAGGTGTGGTTAATTTTCTTTTTCTATATAGAGGTATTGAGTTCAGTATGCTATAAACTCTGAAAAATGGGGCCTTGTCTACATCTCCCTGCAGGGTCTAGAAGAATACTGCACACAAAGGTTCAAAAGAAGAATAGTATTTGTGTATGGATTATGGCAGGAAAAAAAAAAAAACCTATTAACAGTCCTCAACCTGGATTTGAAAAGAGCAACTATGTTCCTCAATTCTAGTTTTGCCTTGGTTTATATTTTAGATGTGAACCTCTGGCTAGAAATCTAAGGGCATATTTTCACAGAAAATACTAGAAAATGGCATATAAAAATGGATGGCAGAAAATTTTTCAAGTGGAAAAGGAAGAAAGGAAGGAAAGGAAGAAGGGCAGACTATCTGGTGGTATAGGCCCTTACAGCTAGAACGCTCACTCAGTGCTTCCAATACTTCTTCATAAACCACAAAACCAGAAATTTACTGTTCAATAATAGAAACATGTGGTGTGGAGCTTTCTAGATTTTTCTTTTCTTTTCTTTTCTTTTTTGATGATAAAGAGGTAGCAAGGAGAGAGGATCTAGATGAGGAGGTGGGTAGGACAAGAAGGGCAAGTGAGTGTTTTCAAAAAACTTTTGGTAGATAAGGACTTTCTCTCACTCATTTTTAAATTTGGCTATTAAAATATGTACTTTATAGCTTCTCAATTTTACAAGAGGCATGTTTTTTGATGGAAACATGTTCTGGTGTGCACAGTGATTAGGTCCATTAGTGGATAAACTCAGCCTTCACTCAAGAGACCATGCCACAAGACCAAACCCCCTACTTTTATTGGAAATACTGGGGCTGAGAAAGAGAAGCAATTCATTAATGCTAAGCCTATATGAAGCAGTTTGCTCTTTTTGTCTGTTTCATATTGGACCACTGCAGAAAGGTTGAGTGTACCTCTGCTACTAAAACAGTCCACGTACCCAGGGAGCTAATCAATTTTAGAGTCAACAGAGTCCTAGGACACTGTTAAGAAATTTAAGGTTTTCAGGGATAGTTGAAAAAGAAAACAAATGATTGGGCATGTTCCTCTCCGTGTTTCCCTTCCACTGCTTGGAACAGGACAAACAGTGTTCGCTGGCGACAGACAATGTGATGCGCCATTGACTACTTTCCAGCACAGTTTAAGCTATCAGGTCAGCCTTCTGTTCACTGAAAGACATTTGTGTTCCTACATATCTGTACTCATGATTAAGGGGCACTGGATCACTCTAGACCTTTAACAGTACTAAATGGGCTATTATGCAAAATTGAAATTGAGGTGACTCCTGCAATTCACAGCTGAGAAATACATGGCCACTGAATTACTACCTCATATCCCAGACACTTTCTGGTGTCTTTTAGCCTGGCACTGGGAGAAGGCGGCAAAACGGGAAAAAACTAATACTGATGAAGCATTTTTTTTGAGTTCAGCATGGTGTTAAGCAGTTTATTAGTTTATTTAATCCTCATGAGATCCTTCAGACAGGTGAGTTTTTATGCTCCTTTTACAGAAGGAGAAACTAAGGCTCAGCTAGGTAAGAGAACCTTATTACCATGAGAGAATGTGCTGTGGCCACACAAGATGCTAGTAAAACATCCCTCCATAAAATCTGTTTATTAAACAGGAGAGAAATCTGACCATTACATCTTTCTTATTTTCTAACTTCTATTTTCATGCTTGTTAAATGAAGAATAATGACATCCCCAAGTGGTTGTTGTGCAATATAAAGAGAATAGCTCTTGTTATTTTTACATTTGTAGTTCCTTTTGCCTGACTTTTTGCATAGCTGTCTCCTACTCATCCTTTAGTTCTCAGATTAAATGTCATTACCTCCAAGAGGCCTGCCCAGATTAACCACCTGAGGTCTCATCAACCTCATTACCTCACAATTCACTATCACATTTCCTGTTTATCACCTTAATAGCACCTATCACAATCTGTGATTGCCTCATTACTATCCCTCCTCCCCATCAGAATAAAGCCCCTGTTAAAGAAAACAGCATTCCTATCTTGCCCATGTTCTATGCCTACCACAGTGCCTGGCATAGAGTTGCTACCCCCAAATACTAGTTGAGTGAATGCATGAATGACTGAAAGATAATGCACCTATAATTTAGAACTACTAAATAAATGAAAGTTCCCTTCTATTTCCCACTTTCCCTCTGACTGTTTTTGGGTTCACTTCCATTTGACCTCTTTTCATCTCAGTCACCAGTGATCCTGTATCATGTTACACTGAACTTCAGTTGATGCAGGAGAGGAAAGCTGACTTTGCTCCTGCTCTGTAGCAAAAGGACTTGGGCTGTTTTTCTCTAGTCTCAGGGAAGAGGCCTGTCTATACTGGGCCTGAGTACAGGACATGTAAGTGGGTAGAGATCAAAGATCTGGTGACACCCTGTGTCTGCGGAAAGGTAGAGACATTTAACAATGGGAGGGAAGAAGTGGCTTCTATGGTGCAAAGAACCTTGCCCTGACCTCCTTCATCCTTTTCAGGGAGCTTCTGAAAATGTTTCTCCACAGTGCCAATCTGCCCTTAGCTTTTGGGGTCACGCAATGGCTAAAAGCCCTCGTTGGATACTGAACTTCTAAACTCAAGTTATGTCCTCAAGGCTCAGCATCTATCCAGGGCTCAAGCAGAAATTAAAGGTTGCCAAGGGCTAAGAGAGTGGGAAGAGCATTTGGGTGTTTTTGGTTGGGCTCTGCTCTCCTTGCATGAAATTGCTAACCATTCAAAGTCAAGTTGAGGTAAAAATGGATGGTCTGAACACCTCTTTAAAGTCCATCAAATTTAAAGCAAGCAGGCTTTCTCCATGAAAGTCAGCTTCTCTTTTACTTAGGTAACCTTTCAGTAATCATAGATCAAAGCCCAGGCTGAACATTTCTATCCTTTGGGAAACTTTCTCTGGCTTCCTTGGGTATATAAGAGAGTTCTACCCTTTCCCACATCACCATCTTTTGCCTCTATCAGGGTTTATCTATCCTGTGGAATAGTCACATTCTTATGTGCCTTGCAACCACATCCAGCTGTTGGTCCCTGGAGGCAATGCATCTCATACATTTTTGGATCCTTCAATCAAGATTTTTGTATCTTGCTAAATGCTAGGAATATACCAAGTACACAATATATAATGTAGGAGGTATGTTTGAATAATAAAACTTTGGAGATAAAAGGGTCCCCAACTCATAGTTTGATATTTTATAAAGCCCAAAGAAAGATAAAGTTATTGCCCAAGGTAGCCACAAAGTAACAGATAGAACAGATAGGATCTACTCAAGTAAATATTATTTATTACTTAAAATTACACCATCGTGAAAAAGACTTCCCAAGTTTTAAAATGTAAAGCAATTTGAAATGCTTTCTATCTAATTATAATGCTTAGACTTTATTTAAAATCCTTCACAGTTTCAAAGGACCATATGCTTTATGCTTCTAAGAATTTGTCAAATAGTTGTTGCCCTATAAATTAAGCATTGGTTTTTCTATTACTCTTGAAAATACTTGCTTGATGAATACTAATTTGGGTTAATTATTTGCCACTTTATATTTGTGTGTTTTGGTAAACCACTGACAAGACACTAGGTATATAGATTATGTTAGATATATATATTTTTAATTTTAAACTTTTAATTTTTGTGGGTACATAGTGGGTATATATATTTCTGAGGTACATGAGATATTTTGATACAGGTATGCAATGTGTAATAATCGCATCAGGGTAAATGGGGTATCCATCACCTTAAGCACTTATCCTTTGTGTTACAAACAATTCAATTATACTCTTTATATTAGATAACATTTGATTTGAGACATCTTCTAGTTCTAAAATTAACTGCCTCTATAAACTCTTCTATGTTGATTTCATCTTTAATGAACATTTATTGGATGTTTAATGTATCCCAAGCATTATGTGCAGGATTCTCTACCAGGTACCAGGAAAATAATATACTGTCTTATAAATAAGATAGACCATCCAGTTCTCAAGTTACTCACAGTCTAATGGAGGAGTCAGGCATTTAAAAAATGATTTTAATGAATGCAAAATACTACAATAGAGGCATGTATTTAATATTGTGGAAGCAGAGAAAAGGGAATAATAACCTGTCTGTGGGGAATTAGAGAATGCTGCCTTCTAAATAACCTTTGAAATAAAGTGGAGATGGAAGTTAAGGATCAAAAACTTATCAAGAATTCACTCAAAGTAAATGAAAATATTTGTCCTGCTAAGGGAAAAAAAAAATAGACAAGAGGAAAGCCTATAAAAATCAAGTCAGTATCTCAAGGTGATGAAACAATTCTTTATATTCTTAATCTCCAGGTAGTGTGGTCTTGAATTATAGGGACTTTATTTAAAAGTACATGATGGACTTAATGATAGTAAATGATTAATTTAAAGTAAATACTCACCACTTGCATCTTCCTTTCCAGATAGATGGGAAATCATACTGCCTATATTTACATTTTTCCTGTTTAATGTCACTAAACAAAGCATTAACCTTTTCTTAAGTAGACTGTGTTATGGTTGAATCTATGTATTGAAGTCCTAAGCCCCAGTACCTCACAATATGACCTTATTTGGAAATAGGGTCATTGCAACTGTCATTAGTTAAGGTGAGGTCACACTAGAGTAGGATGGGCCATTAACCCAAAATAACTGGAGTGGACATTTTGACCCAGATATGCACATAAGGAGAATACTATGTGAAGATAAATGCAGAAGTTACAGTTATTCTTCTACAAGCCAAGGAATGCCAACGATGGCCAGAAAACCACCATCAGCTAGGGGAAAGGCATAGAGTAGATTTTTCCTCCAAGTCCTCAGAAGGAACTAACCCTACCAATACTCTGAAGACTTCTAGCCTCCAGAGCTGTGAGACAATACATTTCTATTGTTCAAGCCACCCAGTCTGTGGTACTTTGTTACAGCATCCCTGGCAAACACATACAAACTGTAAATTCTTCTTGGAAACATGATGAAGGATCATGGAAATTTTAAACTAGATTCTACACAATACTGGAATATCAACTTCACTGAGGAAAATAATATCTAAAGGAGTTAATTGAGAGATCAGTACTCATTTTTAAGTTATGTAGTAACTCAGGGCATTTAAATATATAATATATAATTTTTTTTCAATGTTAACTTCAGGTCAGTCTAGTATTTGGCTAAAAAATAAAGTACAGTTTTTTATCTCTTCATCCTAGGTTCTTAAGCTACCTGTATGTGTGTTTGTGTGTGTGTGTGTGTGTGTGTGTGTGTGTATGTGTGTGTATGTGTGATTCTTTGGAAACTTAAATCTATGATGACTTTGAGGCCTTGAAATAATTGCCTTTTAGCAACTGAATTTCTCTTTAACTTTTCTTCCTAAGGTACACTATTGACCATCATCTTAAACAAACAAACCTTGAGTATGCAGAACAATAAAAAGAGTGCCAACCTAGATGTCTGGAAACCAGGAGTCTAGCCTCATTTTGGTTCTAATAAACTGTGTGGCCTTGGACAAGTGCTTAATTTTCCAAGTAGCTATTAGCTCAAGAAAAACGTGGGCCAGAGCAGCTTTTGATATTGCCTATGGTCCACTATTTGCAAAAATATCTAATATCCATGCATTAAAATGAAAACGAGCTCAGCAGAAAGCTTGTAGAAACAGCATGGTAAATCGATATCATCAGCAAGGGAAAGAAGTGATGACGAGAAAAATATCCCTCTATTTTCTTCTATTTAACAAAAGAATCTCTGCTTACCATTTTCCCCTTCTCAGTGTACAAGGGCAACTTTAAAATGCGAGTTAACAAAAGCAAATGAGTCAGAGCTAGCATTTTCTTGTCCCTAAAGTTACAGCAGCATCAAATGATTTTATAGCCCATTGGGGCCAGAAAAATCACTTGGAAGCAGAGTGTACCTACGTGAGCAAGTTGTACTACATAAAGTGACAAATGATCTTAGACAATTACAGAAACCTTTATATCTCAATCAGTACCCTGGAGACAGCTGATAATGTTTGCACATACTGCTAAAACTGTCAGCAAGAAGATGTGAGGAAAACCCAAACCAGAACTTTTTTCAAATTATGAGGTTCTGAAAAGGAGCAGAAACCTCTGTGGTAATGGCTCACATTAACAATACAGCTGCCTCTTAAAGCTCCCCAAGTCATAAAACACTAACAGCAAAGAACTGAAAAAAATATGTGCACACTACAAGGAAAATAAACATCAGTGAAAATGGACTTCACAAGGACTACGGTGGCTGCCAAACTAAATGCTGAAGACTGGCAATCCCCTGATACAAAATCAGAGTCAACCATGACATGCTCATAGGGAAGGACCTCAGTAGGCCTGTTTATCTCATCCATACAGCAGGGTGCCTAAAGGTGGTTCAAAGTGGAGTGGTTGGGTTCAAACCACTAGCCGTGGCTTGGGCAAGTGGCTAGTTTCTTTATCTGTAAAATACGAATAATGGCAGTGCTCATGATATAGGCTGTTATGAAGATTAGATGAGATAGTATAGGTAAAGCATTTCGAAGAGTGCCTCCTAATCAAATATTCAAAAAATGTTATTACTATAACTCCTATTATTGCTACTAGTAGGCAATGAGCCCTTGTCAAATAAAATAAGACCATTTTTCCAAATATTTAATTAAAACCAGAATGTATTCTAGAACGCCAGCAAGTTAATTCAAGAGTAGTTATTTAGGCACAAATCCCTAAGTTTAAATTTTGTTGATTCATTCATTTTGTCATTGATTTACACAACCAATAATTCTTGAGTATAGTGCTAAGGTAGTGTCCTAGCACTAGGGTTCCAATGATGAATAAGATACATAGTCTCTGAACCCAAAGAGCTCACCCTAGTTGTGGAGAATAGACAGAAAATTCCAAGGATCCACATTTGAACTATGTGGCTCAAGCTATGTGCAGTGCCAGTAAAAAGAGTGAGGAGAGAGGCAAGAGGATCACTTGATCCAGAATAGGTAGGTGCAGGCAGATGGTCAGGCATTATTCCCTAGAGATGATAGCTGGACTCAAATGTGGGGTAATCCCATTTTAGTTAGAATACAGATGGCCAATTGAATTGAGGGTAATAGCCAGAATACCTTGAATCCCTTAGTATTGTTGACAAAGAGCCTAAAGTATGTTCTTAAAGTTAACGCCTGTCTTTATTTTTTTCTATTATTAGTAGTTGCTTAGAAAATTTTTATATGTCATAATTTTACATTATTTGCTTGTCAAAAGAAATATGACTCTTAATGATTGCAGCAGTTATAAATAATAATTTATTTCAATCAATCACACTTGTGGAAGGTATTTTGGGATACATAGAGTCCTAGGGCTTCAGGTCAACCACTACTGGCCAGTAATGAGGTTCTCTAGATTGAAACCCTGGGGCAGAGCTACTCTGCCACACCATTGTGTAACTGAGGTTTAGTTATGCCACAGTTAGGCATGAGGTAAAGGTGATGAGTTTTGTATCCATTGTTAAAAGGAGAACATAAAGAAGGAGAAAAGGACATTCACTATGGGCAGATGGGACACCAGGGAGAGATATTAGGTGACATTGTGGGATGTCTGATAGTCCTGCCCGATATACCCATTAGAAAGACAAGCTAAACTGGAGAAAGGCAACGGTTCCTTTCTGAATATGGGGAGACAGTTATCATTGAAAAAAACGTCCCACACCAATAAGCAAAAATAAAAAATTCTATCATGAGGGCCGGGGATAGTATAATTGCTCATGTCTGTAATCCCAGCATTTTGGGAAGCTGAGGTGAGAAAACAGTTTGAGCTCAGGAGTTTGAGACCAGCCTGGGCAGCATAGCAAGACTCTGTCTCACAAAATGAAAATTCTGTCATGAAATTGATCAACGTTTATGTTAACATAGACTTATGACAGACATTTTAGAAACAGCCTTGGAAAGTTTTCAGTGAAAGCACACAAATTGTGAATGGCCTTGTATTGTCAATTCAGCTCTCCTTCCTTTGCAACCCACCTCCACCTTTAAAAACGAGCATCAGGCTCAGTTTCTTCAAAGAACGGAATTGTGTCCCACCCTAGTTCTGCACAGGAAAAAAAGCACAGAACATTTTTCTCCCTTCTTATTGAGTTGTGACCCCAAAAGTGCATTTTTTTAATCCAAAGAGTCCTCCAAACATTTGGCAATTTAAACATTTGGTTTAAAAATATATGAACAAACTAGGTTGCATTTGTTAGAAATCAAGACTACTTGGGAAAAAATAGAGATGCAAAGAATGTCTGAGCATAGTGGATGTTTTATTCTTTTTGAAACCACATTTCACTTGCTCAATGAAAAAAAAAAAACCCTTCTTTTATTTTTAAAACCCTTTTCAAGCTGAAATTGTCTATGACCAAGCCATAGCCTACAGCACAATTTTACAGCTGAGGAACAAACCTCTTAAAACTCAGATTTATAATGGAAATGCTGTCCGAGAGTTAATTATAGTGGATTCCAGTAGGGTATAATTTTTTTCATCAGTTTGGAGTTTGGAAAGCTCACTGGCCTGATGCAACCATATTTATCTCAAACCTCAGACTCCATTATTTCATTTTGTTGGGCTGGAAGGCAAAGGCCAGTGAGTAGGTCCCTCTTACCTTTGCTTTATAGCCTCAGTTTGCCTGAAGGTTTCAGAAAAGGAAGTTTTTTTTTTCCCCAAAGAAGGCTAGGCTCTACATTGGTGTTGTGTGGAAAATTTAAAAAAAAAAAAAAAAAAAAAAAAAAAAAAAAAGAAAGAAAGAAAAAAAAGAGTCCAAGATCAATAACAGGAGTTTTAAATTAGGATAGCCTAAGGGCAGGAAAGAACTCCTGCCTGCTCTTAGGGGAGAAAGCACAAACACACTCAAGAAAAACAAAACTAAAAATGTTTTAAAAATCTTAACGACTATCTTTAGACTTTTAGGACTTTGACAGGGTAGGGTTTACTCTTCCTAGGACGTCTGTTTTCCAAAAGCATACCTGGTGCCTCATCAATGACTACAGAATTTAGCTTGTGACCTAAGAGACTAACTGAGACAATTTACCAATCTTTTGCTCTAAGCCAGTGCCTCTCAAATACTGGAATCACCTGGGGGAATTAAAAAAAAAATGCTTGAGTCCCAACACTAGTGATTTAGATTTAATTAGCTTGGGTGCAGCCTGGGTGTCAGGAGACTTAAAAGCTCCCTAGTGATTCTAACAAGCAGCCAAGACTCAAAACCAATGCCCTCGGCCTTTCTTTAAAGTGGGGACCACAGACCAGCAGTATCAGCAACACGTGGAGGCTTATTAGAAAGGTGGAATCTCAGGCTCCATCTGCTGAGTCAGAATCTGTATTTTAACAAGATCTTCAGGAAATCTGCATGCATATTACAGCAGTTTGGGAAGCATTGCCTTTTGCTACAGCCATTCCAAACAATTTATTGGCAGTCTTGCAAGAATTCCAAAATACCCACTGAAAATATGATCTGCTTAACATTCCATGAAATAAAAATAGATAGGGAGCGTTCTTTGATCTGATTAGGAGTTGAAAAGAACAACAGGATGAGACTGATGGAAAGAGCTTGGTGCATTTCAGGTAAAGGTAGAAAGCTTTAACCTCCTTAGAGAGCAAAAAGTAGAACTAGATTGCTTTTGCTCAGCACACACAAATCAGCAAGAAAAAAAATGCTCTGGGGTAGGCCCAAAGAAAAATGATTTTACCAAACATCTAATGACTAGTATAACATGATCATTGATGAACTGTAACTCATTTCAGCCACTGTTGCTCCACAATTCCCCAATCATCCCACTTCCTGGCTCTGTATCTCCCCTGGACCAAGAACACAGAATTTGACTTTCAGTTATCTGGTAACCTAATGAGAAGGTATGTCAACTATGTTGACAACTAGTCAATATGATTTATAGTAAAACTGACCCTGGATTGGTAAGTGGCAACTAGACTAAAACAACTACCAATAACTGATAGGAACCACAGTTCTGTCTTCCTGAGTGTAGTGCTCTTGTAACCGGATGTGTCCTTTACAGGGACTTTGAAAGCTCTGCTTATAGATTTGCTGTAAGAGCTACTGGCTTCTTTGAAGGAAATAAGGCTTTTAAACCAGGAAAACTCCTGCACTTACCTAGTATGCATCTCATCTCTTTGCACATGAGCTGCTATGGGCTGCTACAAGGACTCCCACAGGAAAGGAATAACAATCACTGCCTTTTTAGGAAGCCATGTTCCCATACTATGTCCCTTTAGAGTAGAAAGGTGTAAAATGGGCTTATGAATCTGAATGTCGAGTTGAACCAAGAACTCTTGATGCAGAATGTGCAACGCAGAGTTTTTTTTTTTTTTTTTTTTAACATAGTGCAAACTGGGAGCAAACTAAATGCCTTTGAGTTGTTAAAGTATGGTCCATTCATAAAATGGCATATATACAGTTCTAAAAGCTCATCACTTTGAAGAATATTTAATGTCAGTGGAAAATAAACGTTCATGATACATTAACTAAAAAATGTGAGAGTGTATATACGATACATATATACAATATTTGTTTTATAAAACACACAAGGAGTTTCAAGAAAAAAGTGCAGATAAAGAAAATAAGGCAGCATGTCAGACACCTCATGTACTGTCATCTTTCCTCTCCCTTCTTTTCCTTGCAGAAACTCATTTTCCTCACTCAAATAATGTGATTCATGTCATACTGGTCATCACAAAGTTCAGTGCCCTGGCCACAGTGCTTAGCGTGGGATCCAGGCTGATTAACAGAGGTATCTTATCCCCTTTTCCACAGTGACTGGTTGAGGCATGTAGCTCAGATAGAGCCAATCAGAGTCAATTCTGGGGATCTTGACTGTACAAATACTGGGACACATAAATGGGGCTCTTGAAATATCTTTGGATAGAGAGAGGAGAAAAACCTTGCTGCCAGTGCCCAGGTTCCTATGATTAGGGAAGCAGCAGCATTTTATGGGGTATTCAGGTATAGACAGTCAGGTGGCAGAAGATGTTATATAGTTGCACAGCTAAAGAACTATTGAATTAAAGAAAGGGGTTTATTGCAGGACTTCTTTGATATATATATTCACACTAGAATAAGGAGAGGATGCAGTATACAGTGTTTGTCAAATTTACTTAAACACCAAAACCATTTCTTTTTTCTTTTTTGAGAAAACTCGTTAGCATCTCTGCTTATACTATTGTTCTTAGAAGACAGAAAAGATATGCTGCCCCAAGGAAATAATGGATCCATCTATGGGTCATTATTTGTGTGTGTGTGTGTGTGTGTGTGTGCTTTGCTCCACTTTCTAAATTTCCTACAGCTACAGTTATGTTTAATACACACATACATATATATACAAATTATATGTATACAGTTTCTTATACATATACCTATGTATATCTCATGTATATTTATATATAGTCTGTTTCCATAAGTGAAACAACCCAAGTGGCCTTTATTTCATAAGTGAATTAGTAGTATTTCTAACATATATTAATAGTTTTTTATTACCCAAAGTTTAAAATCAAGAGTCCCTTTCCTTTCACCAATGGAAACACACAGATTTTATTTTTAATTTCAGTTCTCTGTCACATGTGTTTTTTAAACTTTTATTTTAAGTTCAGGGATACATGTGCAGGTTTGTTATAGAGATAAACAGTGTGTCACAGGGATTTGGTGTATAGATTATTTTGTCACCCAGGTAATAAACATAGTACCCGATAGGTAGACACATGCACACTTATGTTCATCGCAGCACTATTCACAATAGCAAAGACATGGAATCAACCTAAATGCCCATCAATGGTAGACTGGATAAAGGAAATGTGGTACATGTTTTCTCTGTTTTATATGTCCTGCATGAAGGCAGCCAAGTTAATCCAATAATCACCATTTAGTGTGTTTAGAAGAAGAGAAGTTACCTGTTACCTGTTCTATAAATTAATAAATATTTCTGCATTTTTGTTTCCTATGCACATGTACATATACATATATATGGTTTACAAAAATGGTAACATACTATACTAATGTTTTGTAATTTTAAATTTTAAACTTAATGATGTATGATAAGCATCTTTCCGTGCCAGCATACAGAGTCCTACCACTCTTCATTAACCCTGCCTGGTATAAACTGTGTGGATGGAATCGTATATATCTTAGTCCTGTAATCTCATTTAACTTCTAGGTACCTCAACGTTTGTCTAAGTAAAGGTAACCTACCTACAAGGAAGATTTTCAAGTAAAATATTTAAGTAAAGCACTTAGCACAAGGCTGGAACAGAATGTGCTCAGTACATGGAGCTATATCAATATATCTATTCCATAATATTACTATTAGGGGATTATTCTATTAATATTGTCGTTAATGGATAACTGAATTATTTCCAGTTTTGACTTCAATAAATAAGACTGCAACACACTAATTGCAGCCTTGGGTGAGGATTTCTATAAACTCCAAAAAAGTGGAACTGCTAGGTCAATGTTATGCCCATTTTAAGTTTTGCTAACATGGCCAAATTTCTTTTCAGAAAGGCCTTTCCAGTGGGCACTCTCACCAGCAGAGGGCGCTGCTTGCTGGCTACCTTTTGGGGAAGGCAAAGTAGGGGGAGGGATTTTACCAGTCTCCGGAAGAATGTATAGAGTACTGTGAGGCAGAAAAGAGAGGGCCATTCTGTGGAGAGGTGTCACGAGTTCTCAAAGCCACTTTCAGGCTTGATGATTCATGAGAAGAAATTACAGGCTTCAGAAAAGCTGTTAAATTCACAGGGTATAGTTTACTATAGTGAAAGGATGCAGATTAAAATTAGCAAAGGAAAGGGAGAAGGTACATGTTTGGAAGTCCAGAAGAAACCAGGTGCAAGGTTCTTGTGGTCCCCTTCCCCATGGAGTCTCATGGGGATGTGCCTAATTCTCCCAGCAACAATGTATGACAACACGTGTTCGATGCTGCCAACCAGAAAGACTCACATGAGCCTTGGTGTCCAGAGTTGTTATTGGAGATCAGCAATACAGGCCCCTTAACTGACCTCAGCTACTGAGACTCCAGCCTCCCCCTACCTAAAAGGAAAAAAAGAAAGCCTTCACCATAAATCACATTGTCAGGATAAACTTATCTGTACAGCATGGTCCAAGGCCTCAGGCATACAAAACGACTCTTATCTGGAAGAATATTTCAAGAGCTCAGAGGTTAATTCCCAGGAGCTGACCAAGGGCTAGTCCTGAAGTCAGGCATTTCTTTGAAATGTGCAGGGTTTGAATAACCCAGGGCTGCTGAGTTAACCCCTTCCTTCCTGCCCAGGGCTGGGAAGGGGATGGCATAAGTAAAGCAGTGAGAAGGAGGTGTGTAAAGCACAATTAGGGACAAGAGTGGGATCTGTATTTTAAAGAGAAGAAGAGAAGGAAATTAATGGGAAAAGTAGGTTGAGTCAAATCATGAAGAGTCTTAAAAACAGATAAGCACAGGTTTGAGGAAGATTAATCTGGTAGTGGTTTTAAAGATGAGTTGAAGTCAAAAGAGTGTAGAGCCTGGGGAAACCTGTTAACCAGCCAGGAGACAGGAGGTGCTAAAGCAGCAAGATAGGCGTGAAAATGGAAGGGATCTGCCCAAACAGGACTTCAAGAGTTGCTGAAAATAGGTGGACAAAGGTGAGGGGAAGGAAAAAGTAAGAATTTTCTAGGATTATAAGCTTGCGTGGTTATAGGTAAAAGCCTCTGTTGACAGGAATAAAGCTGTTAGTACAGCCACATTCATATATTCATATATTCACATTCATATATTCAACAACTATTTATTAGAGGCTTATTAAGTACCAAACTATTTGTCTTCATAGTGTGTTCCATGAACTTACATGCATCCCATCACCTGGGGAAGCTTACTGACAAAGCATTTCACTCTTCCCAAGAGCTACTGAATTCAAGTCTCCAGCATAGGGTTTGGAAATCTAAATTTTTAACAAGCACTCAGATACTCTTATCACCCACAAAGTCTGAGATTCTCTGTTAATTATGGGTCCCAGAAAATCATCAATGTTGGGAATTTAACTAGTCATGCATATCTTAACAGTGAGGATATGTGCTAAGAAATATAAGGCAAATTTGTTGTTTTGCAAACATCATAGAGTGTACTAACACAAACCTTGATGAACAGTCTACTACACACCTAGGCTAGGTGATACAGCCTATTGCTACTAGGCTACAAACCTGTACAGCATGTTACGGTACTGAATACTGTAGGCAACTGTAGCAAAATGGTATTTGTGTATCTAAACACAATCTAAATGTAGAAAAGGTACAGTAAAAATATCTTACAGGACCACTGACATACATATGACCTGGTGTTGATTGAAACATCATTATGTGGCACATAACTGTATATCTCAAATGGTGAAAATAAGAGGAAGAAAAATGGCATAAAGAAAGATCCTTTTTTTCCTACCAGTAACTCAAGATGAGAGTTTGTCTTGCATGATATGTGTTCAAATTTAGGCACTTGAGTGAAGCTGAAACTACCATTTTATTTTTCCAGGTAGCAAAAAAAAAAAAAGCCAAACACACACACACACACACACACACACACAAATATGGCACACAGGCCTTGATATTATAAAATGATAGTTAAATATTGGAGACGAGTCATGTTCAAGTGTACAGTCCAGGTATGCAATCTATGATTATGAAAAGCACAGCCCTCCTTTACCAAGCATGATAAGGTCTTCGCCTAGTACAACCTATTACCGCTACAAAAAATATATACATTGCCTTTCTTTTAGAAAGAAGCACATTAAGAAGATGTCTTTAAATATAGAAAGTAGAAAATCTAATTTAAATTTGGACAACCCTTTAGACCTTAGAATGTTTATGAAGGAGATTGTTTTTAAACGAAGTTTCAGAGGACGCAAACATTGGAATTGACAGCTCAAGAGCTCAGTGTATAAGACTAATTAAATAAAAAAATGTATATATTTTTTATCTCCTATCTTCTTCACCAAGCTTCTCTCTTTCCTCCTTTTCTTCCTTTCATAAATGAGTCTTTTCTGCTCTTGGTTGTCAGGGCAGAAGACAGCATGTTCCAGAATATGCAGCTTTCCTTGTTTAATATAATGTTGATGGTTTCTTTCATTAAATTTTAGCATCCTTGTGAAAATCTGGCAAATACTATGATACATGCTATCTCCATTAAATGTATTAAAATAACATTCAATCAGGAAATTAGTTAAGTATTCTGTAAATAAATTATATTTGAGATGCTGCATATAAAATATGGTAATTCTGGGAGCAAATCAAATTATACATAATATTTTAATGTTCTCTTAGATGAAGTTGAATTGAGAAAAAAAAAAACAAAACATAACCTTTAGAGCCAGACAGTTTGATTTATGGCTCCAGATTCACAGAAGTTATTTAGGCTTTCTGAATCCATTATTAAATTCTCATCCATTATCATTGTTTCTGAATGGGGCATTATTGGCATTTGAGGCAGGAGAATTCTTTGTTGCGTGAGGTATTTCTCAGCATTGCATGGCAGTTCCCACACCTATGTCTCTCCTTCTTCTAGCAATTAAATACCAGTAGCATTCCCACCTCCAGTATTCCCACAACCAAATACCTGGACAAATTTGCAAATGCCCCCTAGGAAGGTGGTGACTCTCCTAGTTCAGAGCAAGTGTATTAAATGGATTATAATAATACCTCTTCAAGTTGGAGGGTTTAAATGAGAACATTTTCCTGGCACTTTTGAGTAAACAAAAAGGTAGTTAAGAAAATGTGTTGAGGTCAGTGAGACCTGGGCTCTGTTCCAGCCCTGTCAATAGTGTCTCTGTGTAGCAAATTGCTGAATCTAAACCTGAGCATCTCATCTATAAAATTACAATAGGCGTAATACCTGACTCAGAGGATTATTTGAGGATTCAATGAAGTAACATATGCCAAGCTCTAAGCACTGATCCTGGTGCAGTCATCACTCAGTCAAGTTGACCATAGTTGCTGCCTCATTATTAAGGCCAGACTCCTGAGACTGGGGGAAAAGCAAGTAGCAAAGAAACAGGACGCGTTGTTTGAGAAGTTTTACAAAAATACAAAATAAAAAGTAGTTGGAGAAAGTAGTCAGCTCCCCCCTGCACCAAGATAGTGGACTGCTGTGTATGTTTGAAGGCAGAGGGAAAGTAGACACTGGCAAAAATTAGGCTGAGATCCAAGAAGATAGAAAGGGTGACAATGTGAGATGTAATGAAGAAGTCAGGAGGCTCGGGCACACAGGGCGACAGGGCAGCCCTAGCATTCACTGTGGCTTTTCCAAGCATGAAGCTGTTTTTACACATTCAGAGAGTTAGCCCAATTTCATTGGGATTTTCACCTGCTCCACACTTTATTAGTGCCTCACACTAAAAGTGATGGTCAGCAACCACCTGAGCTGCTTTAATGTTATCGAACTCAAGAGAAAGTCATCTGGAACTGAATGTTCTGCTTAAAAATAAGAAAGCCCAATCTACTTTGAAATGAAGCAATCTTCTCCCTAAAAATTCTTCCTGGGGCTAGATCTTAGCCTCAGAGCCCTGAAATCTAATAGCAATTTAAGGAACACTTTTTCATTTTCTTTGAGTACATTTTCAATGATCTTTTTAACCCTCAGTTGTCCTTTCTTTTCTTCTAACTTCTATTAGTAGCATTAAAAAACCTTTTCTTTTCGGATTCATTCCAATGTTCTTTCAGTCTCTAATCTCACCTTCCTATGCTAAGAGGTATTTTGCAACACAATTATTTTCCTTTATAAAAACTGCAGTGGTTCTCTCTACATTCTCTGTGAGGATCCAGAGATCATATGAAAAACATGGTCTCTGGCTTTTGCAGGGTGGGACTTTGTGTCTTCTTGAGCATTTGGTCAGCTTTTTAAAATTTTTAATTGAGAAGATAAAAAAATCCATGAAATTAGAAAAATAGTAACATTGATTACAATGGTAACATTGCAGGTTGTGTTTCAAAAATGAAAAAATTAAGGGGAAAAGTCAGGTTTCAAAAATGATAGTGCTATTCTAAATCTGGATAGGAAGCAACTGAAAAGTTAAAAATGGCAGAAAAATACTAACTCTTTTAATAAAGGATCCTCTACAGAACATTACTCTTTGGAGATGTTCTACAAATCCAGGGGTTTATGATGCAGGAGACTCTACTTACCCTACCTTCACTTGGAGGTTCACAATGCAGATCCTGGGAGTCCAGAAGACAATAACTTAGATGATTTATTTTATATCAGTCCCTTCCAAACTTATCTAAGGAAGGGAAATGCTTTTTATGGAATGCCTATGAAAATCTCACAGAACAAATTAATATGGTGAAGAAACAGGATTTACATTTTGTTTTTGTTTTGGTGGTTGTTACTGTTTTTCATTTTCCTAAACTTCTAATGCACTGGTGACTAAGATTTTTGTTAAATACAAAAATCATATATTTGGATGTCATGACAATAGCAAATTACTACAGAAGCTTCTAATCACTTTTCAATATCTAACCTATTATAGACTAGCTACACAGTTTGCTGATGGGCACTGGTCCATGGACCACACCAAGGAGCTGTTCTTTTATCCATGCTGTATACCCTTTAATCGTGATGTATATTGCTAGGATGGGGACAATAGAGTAAATAAAAAGCTTTTTTCTCTAAAAAGTAGAATAATGGGTACATGACATATTGAAAAGCAACATTCCTTTATCTTATTCATCAAAGCCACTTTATACACAAACAATCTTGTAATATTTCAAAGCGGAAGTCAGGACAAAATAAAAACTACCTCACTAAGTTGATATGTTAAAAGAACACATCATCAACAGGAAGCCCCTTTCCCAAAATATATGTATTTAGCAATAATAAAACAATGGTCAAATTCTTTTCATTATCTCTTTTTTAAAAACCTGCATGAAAGGGTTGAGAGGTAGTTCAGAAGGGTCTGTTTTCCACTCTTCATTTACCAGGGTGCTGATGTTCATAAAACATGCAAACCCAAAGTATGGCTAAACAGCAAAGTCAGTGTTGTTCTTATGCAGCAAGGCCTGCTGAATTCAAATTTAATTAAATTTATTTAAACAGAAGATAAACCTGTAAATGCTTTATGCTGTGCAGTTTTGCCACAAAAGTTAAGAAAGCGATAATAGTGTGGCCTTTTTTTTCAAGCAATCGATCTGCTATATTATAAATGAAACTCAAATTCTTGGATTAACCCAAAACGAGAGCAATTCAAGCAAATTATATTTTTGTATCAATATCATTAAATAATAGATACTATTATTAGAACAAGAAATGGAAAATGGTACAGTGTGAACTAAACTAACAACAACCATTCAAAGACTGTTCCATGTGCACATCTGCCCTATGGAGAAAGTGCAAAGTGCTGATATTCAGGACTTGCTCACAGAAAAACTGACTAAGGAACAACAAAGCAGGTGCCTTGATGGTATGAGGAAGATGATGAGGATGATGGTGAAGTTAGGGATGAAGGTGACAATGGGATGCCAGTGATGATAGTGATGACACGGATGACAGGGAAGGAGAGAAAGATGGTGAAGACAGAGATAATGATGATGGGGATGACGGTGATGGTGGGGATGACAACGGAGATGAGGATCATGGTGACAACAGCAACACTGATGTAAACACTGACAATTGTGATGACGGTGAAGACAGGGGTGATGGTGAAACAAGGATGGCAGCAATGACAAGGATGATAGTGATGACAGGGATAACAGAAATTTGAAGACCATGGAAGACAATAACGATGGTATCTAACAGATAACACTGATCATCTTCTGTGTGCTTGACACTAGGCTAAAGGCTTCACATGCATCATCCCCCTTAATTTCCATGACCCTCCTATGAGGTGGGTGCTATCATGATCTTTGCTTTACATCTGAGAAGCTTCAGAATGATAGAGGGTAAGTATTTTGCCAAGTTCAAACAGCTGTCCAGAGCAGGAGCTGATACGGCCCAAGTTCTGCCTGACTCTAGAAGACACACTGTTCATTACTAAGCTATGCCACCATCTACAATGCAATACTAGCTGGAGGTTCACATTATGTGTCTGTTGAATTCATTCATGCATGGAATCTTATGAGGCCATATGATCCAGTGCCTATTTCAGATAGATTAACATTTACCCTGGATAGATTTTTATCTGGTAACTTCTTAAAAGTAAAGAATTATTAAAACTTAAGATTAGCTGTCTCAGATCCTGTTGTGGATTGAGGTCAACTAACAACAAGGACTTTAAAATCCATTCCAAAATGGCTCTCATGTTATCTTTCAAACGTTTAAAAAAACATTTACTTTCTCCTACCTAAATGCATTCCTTGTCCCAGTTTCTTGGTGCCACAGTTATCCTAATCTCCCAAGTTTCTTAGGCTTGAAAATATGAGCCCATCTGACTCCCCGCTTTCTCTTATTCCTTCTATCCAGTCAGTATCTGATATTTGGTAATACATCTTCAACATTTCTGTCAGATTCATCATTTCATTTTTAGGCCCACTCCTAGCTTGCCAGTATTGTATCACTTCAGGGCCAATTGCTAATTTTAACCAGATGGCTGGGTTTCATTATGACACAGGATCCCTTACTGCCTATCATCTCAAGTTCAAATACCTCACTCTGTTATTAAAGATCCCTTTATATGTGGCCCTACCTTATCCCACTGTCTCTCCACTGTCCCCCCAGATAAAAAATAAAACCACAAGACACAGGGCCTATCCATCCTCAACTGGCCTTTCCAGCTTCTGTTCACTCAAAATATGCTCTGCTCGTTCCCATACAACTTATAATATACTCTGTACCATTTTCTGGCACACAAACCCATCACTTTAAGGATCCTGAAGCTACTTGTTCAAACTGGTTTAAAATGACTTTTCCCTTTTCCTGACTTCACATAGCCTTAACTAATGCACCTTGACCCCTCCCTCCTCCACTCTCTCCCTCCCTCCCTTTTTCCCTCCCTCCCTCCCTCCCTCCCTCTGTCTCTCTCTCTTTCTTTCTGTCTGTCTCTCAAGGCATGCTGAGGAGCCCACGTACTGGGGTTTGAATCCTAGTTCTGTCATTAACTAGCTACTATTTCTTCATCTGTAAGGTGAGGATGATAGTAGCTACTTCATAGGGTTGTTGTGAAGACTAAATGAACATATAGCGATCAACAATCATTAGCTAAAACTATTATTAGAACATTAAATATGTTTGAGTCTTGTTTCTTCTTTGTATATCCTAGCATGGCATATGAAACCATATTAAGCATATAAAAGGTATTCAACAACCTCTTGTTGCCTTTAATTATATCAGAGCAAGAAGTCAATGGCTTTGCTTTGAGGCCAATATTCCCTTACTTGGTTCTTAGTGATCAGGAAGCATCATTACATAGAATTCCTATAATTTTGGTAAGACAAATAAACCTTGGCAGCTAGAGTGGTGCAAAGCATTTTCATGTTTCCACCTGAAGCAGTAAGTAGGACACATTTTAATAGCACTGTTTTCATCTGAGGAAAATTATATTCAGTTTTCTGTTCTGAAAAATGGAGCTAATTTGAGTATTTACCACATAATATGATTATGAAGTTAAATAAGACAACCCATGTAAATGGTAAGCATCAGTCCTCTATAAATGTTAGTGTCAATTTTAGAAATATCAGTATCATCATCATCATCATTGGATTTGTCTAAGCAAAGATGACCTTGAACTAGAAATAACAGCTGTTGATTCTTAGCCTAGTTTTAAAAATTATGCTGCCATCTCTTAGCCTTTCCCATTTTCAGAATAGTAACCCAAATTCCTTTTATTTGCCCTTTTGAAGGACCTATTTTCCTTTCATGACTTTTTCATATCAGCCATTCTCCTCTGGACTTTCTTTTCTTTTCTTTTTTTCTTTTTGTTCCTACTTTCTAAAAGGTATAGTAGAAAAAAGATCCAGATGCAACATATGAATACAAATTTACCAAAAGATCATAATAAAACGATTCTTCCTTAAAACTTGTATATCCCACTCTTTTTAAATAAACTCTTGCATTGCATAAGTTCTCTGCACAAGTCTATATTCATCAAGTGTTTGCCTATTAGTCTGAGTTCTTTCTGTGAAACTTAATCAGTCTTGGTCTATCACATTCTTATATTACTGAGTTTTGGCATTGTACTTGGCTTGACAGAACTTCATCTAATTTGCATAGGCTTATTTTCCTATTTAATAATATATTTTACATTTTACTTCTACCTTTGAGACAACCTTAGAAATGTCACCTCATACAGGACCTTTAACTTTAGTAAGTATATTCTATGTCCCTTTACCTAAGTAATCAATTAATCTTACACATAGCTTTAGGCTGAATTTGAGACGTTCTTCAAAGTTGAAAACCTCTGATAATTATCCCTTAGGGGAAGTCTTTAGTCAAATTCACTGTTTTCTGAGATTCTGATGAGATCATAGTCAAGTTTCTCCTTCCTTAAGATTTATGGGAAACTACAGTCAAATTCATACTTTTCTTTCTTTTTTCTTTTCTTTTCTTTTTTTTTCTTTCTTTTTTCTTTTTTTTTCTTTTTTTTTTTTTTTTTGAGATGGAGTTTCGCTCTTGTTGCCCAGGCTGGAGTGCAATGGTGTGACCTCGGCTCACTGCAACCTCTGCCTCCCAGGTTCAAGCAATTCCCCCGCCTCAGCCTCCCAAGTAGCTGGGATAACTGGCATGCGTCACCACGCCTGGCTAATTTTGTATTTTTTAGTAGAGATGGGGTTTCTCCACGTTGATCAGGCTGGTTTCAAACTCCCAAACTCAGGTGATCTGCTGGCCTCAGCCTCCCAAAGTGCTGGCATTACAGGCGTGAGCCACTGTGTCCAGCCAAATTCTTATGGAACTGCAATTTGTACTGTTCATTCCTGTGTCTTCGTGCGTGCATATGTTTGTGTGATATCACAAATGGACTTTATATTTGTCTCGTATAATATTATTTTACAAAGACGTGACTAGTGACAACTAAATATTTTATGTTTTTTAGTCGACTGAAATTAATGAATTCAGTTCCATGATTTGTTCTATTTCTCTTTTCGATTTTGTCAGTTTTTGCTTCATGTATTTTAGGGCTCTATTGCCAGGTGTGTATATATTTATAATTTTTGTATATTCCTGGTCTGTTGACCCTTTATCATAAAATAACCCTCTTTCTCTATAGCATATTTCTTGTCTTAAAGTCTATTTTGTCTGGTAACAGTATAGCCACTACAGCTTTCTTATGGTTACTGTGTGCATAATACATCTTTTTCTATCTACTTACTTTTAACTAGTGTCCTTGAATCTAAATTGTATTTCTGTAGACAGCAGTTTAGTTAGATCTTGCTTTTTAAAATCCAGTTTGTCGGCCTCTGTCTTCTGACTGAGATGCTTAGGCCATTCACATTTAATTATCATGGCTGGACTTACATTTTCCATTTTGCTATTTGTTTTCTAAGGCTCTTGTGTTTTTTGTTTTTCTATCCCTCCTTTACTGCTTTTTTTTTGCGTTAAGTGTATTTTTAGTGTACCATTTAAATTCCTATATTGATTTTCTAAATTTATTTGGAAATATTTTCTTAATGGATGCTTTAGCAATTACAATATGCACCCTGACTTATCACAATCAACTGCAGACTAATAATAAATAATTGAAGTGAAACATAGAAAATCTGCTCATTTATAGCTCCATCCTCTCCCCATTTCTTGCAGTATTACTGTCATATAAATTACATATATATATATGTAAACTTAATGATAATATACTCAGTAATAATTACAATGATTGCTTTATGGAATCCTATGTATTTTAGAGAAGTTACTATATGAGGAAAAATACAGAGTCTTTTATATTAACCTACATATCTACCATTTCCATTGCTTTTCATTTTTTTTTTTTTTTTCTGTGAATTTGAGTTATCCTCTGGTGTCACTTACTTTTAGCCTGAAAGACTTCCTTTGGTATTCTTATAAGACAGGTCCATTAGCAATGGATTCCTCTGTCTTTTTAAAAATTTGATCATGTCTTTATTTCACCCCCACTTTTTAAAGGCTAGTTTTAATGAATATAGAATTCTTGGTTGAGTTTTTTTTCTTCCAGCATCTTTCAAATGAGAAGTCAGTCATTAATTGCATAAATTCCTCTCTATGTCATGAGCTATTTTATCTCTTGCTGCTTTCTAGATTTTCTCGTTTTCTTTGGCTCTCAACAGTTTGACTATTGTGTGTCCAGATGTGGATGGTTTTGTGTTTATACTGCTTAGGGTTAATTTGGTTTCTCATATCTGTAATGTTGGCTTTCAAATTTGGCAACTCTTTGGCCATTACTTCATCACACTTTTTTTTTCTCTACTGCTTTCTCTCCTTACAAGACTCCTATTACGTCTACATTGGTACACTCAGTGTTGTCCCACTGCTCTGCAAGGCTCTGCTCATTTTCCTTTGGTCTTTTTCTCTGTGTTCTTCAGAATGAATAATTTCCATTGATTTGTCTCAAGTTCAATGATTCTCTATCCTACCATCTCAAATCTGCTACTGAGAGACTCTAGTGACTTTTTCATTTCAGATCCTGTATTTTCAGCTCCAGAGTTTCCATTTAATTCTGTTTTCTTTTTATAATTTATATCCCCTTATTGAGATTTATTACTCGTTGAGTCATGTTGTAATAATTTCCTATAATTCTTTAAATCTGAATTTTAGTTCTTTGAACATGCTTATAATAGCTGCTTTGAAGTCCTTGTGTACAAAATCTAACATTTGGGGATCCTCAGAGGCAATTTCTATGATAATTTTTTCCTTGGTCACTCTAGTTTATTTGCATGTCTCTGAATTTTTGTTAAAAATTGAACATTTTAGGTAATATATTGTAGTAACTCTGGAGTATGACCTTTCCCCTGAAGGTAGTTGTTGTTTTTTATTGTTGCCATTTGTCTTTTTGTTTAGTAACCTGCCAGTGCTAAATCTGTGAAATCTGTCTCCCTGTGGGGTGTAGCCACTGATATCCCTGATCGGTTTTCCTTCCATTCCCTCCTTCCCTCCTTCCTTCCTCCCTTTCTCCTTTTTTTCTTTCCTCCCTCCCTTTCTTCCTTTTTGTAGAGACAGGGTCTTGCTATGTGTTTTTAAAATTTTTATTGTAATTTTTAAACCTGGATTCCTACAGGTTACCCTTCTGACTGTATAGTTAAATGGGCAGCCAATGATTGAACTAAGGTCGTGCTCCTACATCTTGAGCCAGCAAAGCATTCATCCTCTGGAAGCTTTCTTATATTCAAAATTTAGCAGTTTTTCAAGGATAAAGTTTATCAGATTATCATATGTCTCTGTTTGATTCCATAGCAGTTAAATGGTTATTTTTGTCAGTTTTTTTCCAGCTTTACAACCCCTGTTTTGAGAAAAGCATCTTCAAGCCCATCCCTTGGCCACAGTCAGTAGCCTCTGAGCTCAGGGTCTTGACTTTGTACCTTTATATTCCAGGCCTTAGCACACAGTAGACTCTCAGTAAATGCTGGCACAATTTCTCTATTTCCTTTTCCTAAGCTGGATAAATTTCCTAAAAACAGCTTGGCAGTTTTTCTTGTTAACTGTGATTTTTCAATTGATGGCTACTAATTTTGTAACAACATTTATAAATTTCATAATTGTCATATGATGCATGTCATAGACCTTGCTTACCTGAATAATTTTAGTCTTTCTTGATACTCTTAATTATGTCTTCTATTAGAAGTTGTGTTTTTTATATTTCTGCTTCTCAAAAACCAAACGCCATTTTTTTCCTTGATAATTTCTGGTTTCCATTTCTTTGCTTGCTACATTTTGTTCACACTTCTTTCCAGAGAATCAATAACCTCATACCACATATTTTGTTTTAAAAAAAACAACTTTCATATTTTGTACTGTGGAAGTAATTTTACTAAAAATTACATTACATAAGAACCTACAAATTGGTAGTAGTAACTGAGACTCTTTTGCAGATTACCTAATTTTGAAAATTATTAAGTGAACATAATAAAGATAATTAGGGATATTGTATCACAGTATGTATTCTCTTTATTTATTGTGCCCAAGACAACATAGTGTTAGTTATGTCTCACTAAAGATGCTCTTGTGAATAACATAATTTATTATACCACACAATTCTGAAAAGTCGTATCTTGGTAACATAATACTTCAGCTATAACTCATACCAAGTCTTGACAAGATGAAATCTGAAAACAAATTTTTGTAAAAATTATTAATCTTAAGGATGAAGGATGCATAACACAAAAATTCATGAAGGTTTCAATAATAGCTTATTTTAATCTCAACAGCTACCAAACCAACTTTATTAGATAATTTAACCAATTCCATAATTCTAAATCTTTTATAATGACAAATTCTTCAAAAATATAGGCTTCCTTCATGTTCTGAGTATTTACTGATAAAAAAAATTAACAGATTTAGAAGGCAGAATCTGATATTTAAATGTACATATTTGTACTTTCCCATTATTATCAATCCTCACACATCTATGATAATGAGGAACACAGAATGGGGACAGGAAGGATAAGCGAAATCCTTAAACACAGAATTCAATATCTTTTTCCATAAAAGTTTTTAATAATGAGAGGAAAAAGAACTTATGAGTTCTGTCTCATTTCTTCTCCCCACTCCTAGCTACTACAGAAGATGATAATGAGAAGAGTAAGTGCCACAAGACAGAAAAATGGAAGAAGAGAAAAAACAAAGTGCCTGGATAATATATAGAGCAGTTAATGGTTCCATGAATAATTTATTTATCAACACCACTTTTCTAAACTTTCCATCAATCACTTTTTCATTAGTAACTGAAGGTAGAGGTAAATAGCACACCCTTAAATTTACTATGTCTTCTTTACAGTTGGACTGCCAGACTGAGAGAAAAAAAATACAAGACATATAAAGCATGGCAAAACTTTACAATAGTCAGTTGAGGCATTTACTCCATGTATTTAGGTCTTGAATTTTGCTTAGCAATGTTTTTTTGATTGTTTGTTTCAGTGTATATATCTCATATATTTTGTCAGAATTATCCTTAAGCATCTCATGTTATTTGATGCTTTTTCATAAGTCAGAAGGCTCAATATTGTTAAGATGTTAATTATATCCAAATTTATCTATACTGTAAACACAACCCCAATCAAAATCCCAGCAGGTTTCTTTGTAGAAATTGAAATGCTGATTCTAAAACACATAAGGGATGGAAAAGAACCTAGAATTGAAAAAGCAACTTCAAGAAGAAAGAAGAAAGTTGAAGGAATATGTGGTTTCAAAATTTATTATAAATCTATACTAGTCAAGACAGTGTGGCATTGATGTTAAGATAGACAATCAGGTCAATGGGACAGAATAGAGAGTACAGAAATAGACCTATATATATATATGGGCAATTGATTTTTGACAAAGGCAATTCAGTGGAGAAAGAAGAGTCTGTTCAAAAAGTTGTTCTGGAACAACTGGATATCCATATAAAAATATGAACTTTGAGCCATACCTGACACTATATATAATAATTAATTCAAAATAGATCATACACTTAATATACAACTTAAAATTTATAAAACTTCTTAAAGAAAAGTTTGAAAAAATCTTTGTAACATCAAATCTATGATAATAAAAGAATTACTCCAATATTGCCATCCCAGGTCACTCTTCTCTTTATTTGTGACAGGCATTTTAGATATTAGGCTGAATGAACTTTACATACAATGAAAAACAAAAAACCAAATATGAGCCATTTGCAGTTAACATTATAAATTACTGCTTTAATCACAATATTCTTTTTCTGGTATGAGCTCAGTTTGCAGGTTAATTATAACTGTGTGAGAATAACTTGCATCTAAAAAATAGAGACATAAAAAAGAGACGTATTAATTTGTAAATAAGTATGCACTGACTGAAAGGAAATCTTAACATTGAAAATTTCTTTCAAAAGAAAAAAGTACTAAAAATCAATAAAACTGTATCACATGAAATGTGGTGTAAAGTAACCTAGTCATTAACCAATAAAATATTAATTCTGATCAAAGAACAAATACTTAAAATGAATTTCTTCAAAATTAAAAATTTTTACTTTTTAGAAGATATTGTTAAGGAGAGGAAAAGATAGCCACAGACTGAGAGAAAATAGTTGCAAAGCATATATCTAATGAAGAACTTGAATCTAGACTATGTCAAAAACAACCAATGGGGAAAGGACTCCCTATTCAATAAATGATGCTGGTATAACTGGCTAGCCATATGCAGAAAATTGAAACTGGGCCCCTTCCTTATATCATATACAAAAATTAACTCAAGATGGATTAAAGACTTAAATGTAAAACCCAAAACAATAAACACATGGAAGACAACATAAACAATACTATCCTAGAGATAGGAACAAGCAAAGATTTCATGACAAAGATGCCAAAAGCAATTGCAGAAAAGTAAAATTTGACAAATGGGATCTAATTAAACTTAAGAGCTTCTGCACAACAAAAGAAACTATAACAGAGTAAACAGCCTACAGAATGGGAGAAAATATTTGTAAACCATGCATCCGACAAAGGCCTAATATCAAGCATCTATAAGGAACTTAAACAAATTTACAAGAAAAAAAAACCATTAAAAAGTGGGAAAAGGACATAAATAGAGACTTTTCAAAAGAAGACATAGTGCAGCTAACAAGCATATAAAAAATGCTCAACATCACTGATCATCAGAGAAAGGCAAATCAAAACCACAATGAGATACTGTCTCTCACCAGTCAGAATGGCTACTATTAAAAAGTTAAAAAATAACAGATGCTGGCGAGGTTGCAGAGAAAAGGGAACACTTATACATTGTTGGTGAGAGTGTAAATTAGTTCAACCATTGTAGGAGACAGTGTGGTGATTCCTCAAAGACCTAACAACAGAAATACCATTCAACCCAGCAATCCCATTACTGGGTATATACCTAGCAGAATATAAATCATTCTACCATAAAGACACATGGACATAAATGTTTATGGCAGCACTATTCACAATAGTAAAACATGGAATCGACCTAAATGCCCATCAATGACAAATTGGATAAAGAAAATCTGGTATACATACACAATGGAATACAATGCAGCCATAAAAAAGAATGAGATCATGTCTTTTGCAAAAACATGGATTAAGCCGGAGGCCACTATCCTTAGCAAACTAACACAGGAACAGAAAACCAAATACCACATGTTCTCATTTATAAGTAGGAGCTAAATGATGAGAATTCATGGAGACAAAGTGGGAACAACAGACACTGGGGCCTAGTTGAGGGTAGAAGGTGGGAGGAGCGAGACAAGCAGAAAATATAACTATTGGGTACTAGGCTTAGTGCCTGGGTGCCAAAATAATCTGTACGATAAATCCCCATGATACATGTACCCCTGAACCTAAAAGTTTAAAAAATTCACCTTTGAGAAAGGAAAAAAAAAGAGCTCTAAACACTCAAAAATAGGAAGCAACTGGTTAAAAAAATGAATTAAAGATTTGAATAGACAGTTTACCAAAGAAGACATATAGACGGTAAATAAGGACATGAAATAATGTTCTACATCATTTGTCATTAGAGAAATGTAAATTAAAACCATAATGAGATACCACTACACACTCGTTAGTATGGCTAAAATGCAAAAGACTTATGAGACTATGTGTTGGCAGAAAGGTGGAGAAACTGCAACTCTCATATACTGCTGGTAAGATAATGTAAACTAATGAAACCACTTGGAAAATAATTTGACAATTTCTTAAAAAGTTAAGCATATATTTAACATATGGTCCAGCCATTTCGGTCCAAGGTATTTACCTAAGAGAAAAGAAAATACATGTTCATACGGACTTGCCCACAAATGATCATAGCAGTTTATCACAGTCCCAAACAGGAAACAATCCAAATTTTCACGAACAGATAAATGAATAAGCACAGCTGTATATCCATACAAGGGATATTAATCAGCAATAAAAAGGAACGAACTATTGATGCATGCAATAATGCAGATGATTCCTCAAATTATTGTGAGTAAAGAACTAAGACAAAAAAAGGGCACATAATCTGTAATTACGTTTATATAAAATTCTACAAAACGCAAACCTATCTATAGAGAGAGAAGGCAGATCTGTGGTTACCTGAGGATGCAAGGGCTGGAGATGGAAGAAGGTATGAATTACAAAGAATCATGAGGAAATCTGGGGGAGTAGTGATGGATATATTCACAATTTTAAGTGGTTTCATGAGCGTATACATAATATAAAACATTAAATTATACACTTTCAATATGTGCCAGTTATTGTATATCAAATATACCTCAATGAATCTGTTAAAAATGATCAGAGGCTGGGCGTGTTGGTTCACACCTGTGATCCCAGCACTTTGGGAGGCCAAGGCGGGCAGATCACCCGAGGTTGGGAGTTCGAGACCAGCCTGTCCAACATGGAGAAACCCCATCTCTACTAAAAATACAAAATTAGCCGGGCATGGTGGCACACGCCTGTAATCCCAGCTACTCGGGAGGCTGAGGCAGGAGAATTGCTTGAACCTGGGAGGCGGAAGTTGCGGTGAGCTGAGATGGCACCACTGCATTCCAGCCTAGGCAACAAGAGCGGTACTCCTTCTCAAAAAACAAACAAACAAACAAAATATCAGAAATTACCTTAAAAACTTCAGAGGTAAATGTAAAGAACAACATATAAATTAGAGAAAATACACATAATATTAAAAATATGAGCAAGCAAAATGAAAAATTAAATGTGAAAAAAAAGGTTGAAGGCTAATAGAGCAAAAGTGCCAGAAGCTAAATTTTCCGTGATTACGGTCGCAGCAGTGAGTGTGCTACATTATTATGTAAAAGCAGAAAGTGAAGTAATTTGGCTTCAATTAAAATGTTTGAAGGAGGAATTTGGGTCATAGTTGTGAATGGCAAAGCTGCCAACATTTAAAATGAAGTGTATGCATCTGAATATTTAAAAGATCTTAAAAAAATTCTTTGTAGTCAGTTCAGACTGTGTGGCCTCTTTTAAACTGCAATATGCTTTTCAGGACAGACAAGTGATTAAAGAGAGGATCATTATCTGTAATAAGACACACTGTACAAAGTGGTCTTATGTTGAAATTCAAGCATTCTGAGTCCTGGTCCCCATTCCATTATGGTTCTGAAGTCATCTTGAGAGCAAATGATGTGTCTTTTCTATACTTTCAATTTATAAAAGAAAAAAGAGAGGCCTGTGTTCTATATGTGGGGAGGTCAATTAAGGTTTCCAATATTTTTGGTCCCTGGAGATAGTCACTGCCAAAGTAAAGTTATTAATTAAATGGCATCTTGGCTTTATCATCACTGTTCTCATAAAGTAAATAGTAAGTGTCCTCTCACTCCCATTGCTTCTGAGAGGACTGCTTTTGTCTGCTCAGAAAATGAAAGAGAAAATCAATCCTCCAGTACACTGGCTGATTACCTATGTATTTCAATGGCACTTTATCACCATGGTACCCAGGTACTCGGACCCTAGCAATAAATTGGGAACAAGAACATCAAAACCACAGCTCTGTGTGATGAGGTTGGTATGAATACTAGGGCTAGAGCCCTTTGAAGTTGTTCCCTTTGTGTAAACAAAGAAAACGCCAAAATGGATGTGGAGCCTATGGTTCCCAAGGTGATTCAAATTAAAACTTAATAGCAAGGACCTCATCAATTTGAGATCCCCATTTTCTCACAAGAACAGATACCTCCTGCAGAGAGGGCCACATCAATGCATCAGTCCTGTGACAGAGATGCGCATGTCAGCTAATTTTACCGAATAGCCATGTCTGTTGGATTTGTAAGACTCAGTTCATCATCTAAGATTTGCAGAGTGTTTCAACCATCAATTTGTATTCCAGAGCTTTCTCTACATCAGAGCAAGGCATTCAGGCTGTAATTTTTTGTGAGGCAAGACGGAAAATTCAAAAGTCTTGCCTTGACTGAACCCCTAACTCTTTTATGAATTACTGATTTTCTATGTTGAGCAACGAGAGATGAAATATTGCTAGAAGGCTGTCCATTGTATGGCTAGAGGGACCAGCTGTATTGGCAAATTGACTAGAATAACAGGAAAAGGCTCTTAAAGTTCTTTTAAAAATAAACATTTTATATGAATTTTTGGCTAGGTCTTATAGGGAAAAACTTTGCTGCAAAACGTTAATTTCAATTTGTTCACTTAATAGTAATCCAAATGACATGATTTAAGCTGATTTTAGAGCCAGCTGTAGCAAAACATTACCTTTTAGAAGTTGAATTAGTGAAATTAATTTGCAGTGCCTCAAGGTAATTTTCTAATACGTGATTTATAAGTTTATAAAATATCAAATAGTCTGAGGTTTTCTTAAAAGAGGCAAATGTAGTGTGCACTTACTTTAATTGTAGCTAAATTCTCTATTGCATAATTTTAAACTGAAAGATTTTCATTAATCTTACCTCCAAACTTTTTAAGCTCTAAACATAAAAGAATGTACATATACAAAGTGAACATCAGTCAGAATTCTGATAATAAACTACTAAACAAAATCAGATAATACAGAAAGTCTGTTTTGATACAGTCAAGAATCCTGTTTATTGTTAGCAAATGTAAAACACACATTTTGCAAGAGTAATATCTTCTAGCTTTCCTAAAAATAACTTTATGAACTGCAAGCTACAGTAACAATCTATTTTTAAAATATACTTATTTTTAAAAATGTTCATTCATTCATTTTCATGTGCAGACAGTTCCAAACATCAATTTCTTCTCACCTAAAACAGGGATTTTCAAAATTTAAAACTTTTTTTTCTTATAACATTTCCTGAAGTGACTCCAGCTACATGGGTAAGCCACAACATACAAACCACCTGAGTTGTGACATATTGAAACCTCAAGCAGGAGGGAAAAACAACCAAAACTCTGGGGCACTTCAAAATCCTATCAAAAATATTTTCTTTGTTATGGGACAAAAATAGATTAACATAGACTATCAATTTATATAAAATGAAATAACAATAAAATGTTACAAGTCTATGTTTATCTTCATAGTATTCTTGTAAGTTGTGTGATAAGAGCCACGTCATGTTAGTTTTTGTATCTCCAAAAAAGCACACAGTGCCCTACAGATTGAGGGGCTTAGAAAATGACTCTTGGTCAGGGCAAACCTGTGGATGACAAGTCTCATTATCTCCCTTTTTTGAGGGAACTGAGGCAGAGGGGAACAACCAATTTGCTTCAGAAAATACTGCTAGTGCTAGTGGTTCATATTTAGCACCTCACACTCTAGGTTTCTTTCCAGGATTTCCAGTCCCAGTCTTCTCTGGCTGATTGCAAAACATACTGAAGAGAGGAAAAGGTACTGGATTTAGAAGACCCAGTAAGATGCACACATTATTTTGGGATAAGAGTAGCCTACCTGCACCTGCTTCTCATCTGTGCCTGTTAGGAGAGTAGGCCTGGTTCATTGCCCTTAGTGGACAGGCTTATGGTATAGGTGCATACAAGGGAGCTTCTGAATGCCTGGCTTTTCAGGAAGTTATAACACTATAAAAACTAGGCCTAAAAATATCTAGGGCTGATGGCAGGGATACATGTTTCTGAGTGCCACAAAAACTCCTTCAGAATGCAGAAGTGAGGCAGAAGTTTCCATTGTCTCTTGAATATGTAAAAGCTTCAAACGAATGAACAAACTATTCCCAGAGAAAACCTATTTAGTACTCTGGCCTATATTTCAAAACTGTATTAAATGTACAACTAATTTCTTATTAGCCTACTATACTATTTATTAAGATTTCCTCATCATAAACAAACAATGCTGAGAAGACTCTATCCATATACCCAAGTATCTGTGGAATATGTGGAAGAAGTGATTACTTGTTATAATTATCACTGATAAAAGATCTTGAAGAGTTAGTAATGATATGAAGTGGAGGTAATAAAGGACCATTAAGATGAAGGGTAAAGACTCCAACCCAATTCTCACCCAAAGTGAGAGTATTAGTTCTCATAATATGTTAAAGGGTATTAGGGTGAAAAAGAGTTTTTTTAAAAGGTGTAAAATAAAATCAGTAGCCTAAAATAAAAGGTTAGAAAGGTAAAAAGAAAAATCAAAACTAGATTTGAGAAAAGATAGAATAAACAAAGTTAATAATCTGCTTTATAGCAGAGTTGTTCATACAGTAATACATGTTATGTATTTTGAGAGAAAAATAGACTGTGTGAGAACCTCCCAAACTGATTTTCCCAGCAACCTGACCCCTGCTGCCATTGCTTCCCCACTCTTTAGAGCACTTCCTAGGATACACTCTGGGAAAAGATGTTACACTGTTTTAGAAAGCAATTTTGGGGGTAGCATTTAGTCCCCTTAAGAAACATCATAAAGAGTCCAATAAGTGGTATTGGAGGCTGCTCTGGAAAAATGGCATGCAAGCTGCTAATGTTTTTATAGAAATAAAATGTAAATTATCCACCTGCTTTTTAATTTTTTTCTTTTTTTCTTTTTTTTTCTTTTTCTTTTTTTTGAAACAGAGTCTTGCTCTGCCACCCAGGCTGAAGTGCAGTGGCGTGATCTAGGCTCACTGCAACCTCCGCCTCCCAGGCTCAAGTGATTCTCCTGCCTCAGCCTCCCAAGTAGCTGGGATTAAAGGTGTGCGCCATCGTGCCTGGCTAATTTTTGTATTTTTTGTAGAGATAGGGATTCTTCATATTGGCCAGGTTGGTCTCGAACTCCTGACCTCAAGTAATTCACCCACCTTTGCCCTCTATACTGCTAGGATTACAAGTGTGAGCCACTGTGCCTGACCCTTTTAAACTTCTTAACATGCTTTTTTTCTCCCCAGTTTTGTGTGCATGCAGCTACCCAATTCTTTTTCAATCTCATCATCCCCAAATATTTACTAAAGGATAATTTATGAAAGGTTCCTGAAAGTGGGGAAGCAGAATGACCACACTTAGAGACATGGTATGTTTTCTTCTCTCCCAATGTTTACACCAGTCCACTTTCTAACCAGAATAAAGTTCTGAACATGAAATTTTAATATTTGAAAATGAAGAAATTTATGAAATTATTTAAGTATATCTATAACTCAAAACATTTGTGGATGTTACCTGCACCAACTGACATTTTATACTAGTCATCTTTTTCGGTTATTTGAGAAATTAAATCAGTATAATGGACGCCTATTTCTTATTATCCTACCAGTACATGTTATTTCTGTTCTGGCATGTGTTCTATTTGTAAACCAGCTTTAAATGAACCATTATGAAAATCTGGTGCATATTTAGAGTAGATAATAAATGAATATTTAATAGGAGTTACATGTATTATAATTTTTTTCCATCAATGATGGAACATTTTTCCGATATTCTAGCAAAGTAGATAATAATTGTAGTAAATGGATATTTAATAGAGGCTTAAGCAGATTATAATCTTGTTTTTCCCCATCTCATACAGGTCATCTTCTGATAACAGAAATTATATATAAGAACAGAGGGACGCATGTAAGTTGAGCACCAGCTATTGGTTAATGAATAGCTACAATACGACATCAATTATTGTGATTTAAAAAAAAACACTCAGCAAATTGCCCTCTCCTAGATAATTTTCTAATTTGAAAGTTTCTCATTTTTTTTCCTGAGCATTTACTTTTTAAAAGATGAGTGATCTATTTGTTCTTGTCATTTTATAAACCAGCTCAAGATTGCTGTATTACATTGTTGCAGGGATAGATCTATGAATTTAGGGGCTTTTTAAAATTGTAGAATACAGTTTCCCTTCCATTTATCTCTCTTCTTCTGCCTCTCTTTCCTTTTTCACTGTAAGGTGAACAGCTTAAGAGGCACAAATCTCAACTACTGTGATTGTTTCCTTATATATGATGGGGGATGTAAAGTCATTCAGAGCTGCATCTGTCAGTGGTGCTTTCTACCACTGCTGACGACTGGGTTATAAAAACATTCCTGAACAATTCTGAACATTGGTAGACCATAAACAAAATGGAGAACACTGGAAGACATTCAAATGATGATGTCTTAAATCCTGGCTCTAAAATTAAAGTAAAAGAAAACTGATTATCCTTTGTCATGATATATACGCCAAGAGCCATGCATGATACGCACAGTAGACACACACACAAAAATAAGGTAATAAAAATAAGAAACATATGGATTCTGTTAAAACACATGCATTGACAATGACAGATTTTGAAAAGAACAAGGAAAGCAAGAGTTGAAGATATTCAGATTTTGAACAGCACTGTAATTAGCTTCAGAGGGGAGAAAGTTCCACAATAGGAAGTTACATGGGAAAATGTTACATACTGTTTGTAAAATGGTGAAAATATGAAAAAGCTTAGTGGCTTTCACTTCCTTAACAATCAGCATATAAATGGAATATTTGTTCACCTACCCCTTCAATAAGACATTTTCTTCAGTCACGTCGTGAACAAGTCTCTCTTCTGGGCCAGTGGGGAACAAAAGAATAAGAAAAGAGCCTAAATGTGAGTGAATAAAATTAATAAAAGATTCTGTAATGTAATGGAACCATAGTTATTATTTTCTTTTCATTTCATTAAAGTATTTATTTGAACCTCTACTTACTTTTAGAAAATATTCATTGCATTGTTTCTAAGGTGACTCAAGATTATTTAGAAATTACATGTTAAGTCTTTCTGAATATGAGTGGTACATATTCAAAAACCAGCCTGGCGGAGGAACTATTTTCAAGGAGTAATATTACCAGTGTGGTGGAGATATATCAGAAGAGCATTAGAGTTGGGCCTAGAGACCTTGGCCAAGTTGTGGTACCAATGTTCACCAACTGTGTGATTTGGAAGCAACCCTGATAGGTGCCTACCAAATTTAGTGGTGAACCCTTTCTCTAGACCGGACTTCAGTTTTGGTTCTTTTAAATTAAACAGTTAAGCAGAAATTTCAGGACACCAAGAAAGCAGCCAAAGGTTACTCTGAGGTCCTTATATTCTTTACTTAGGAGAATTATTAACAACATTCAACTACTGCCACTTCCTTCCTATGTCTGAAAAAGTCTTGGCATCCTTCCCCAAATTTTTACAGGTTTGACACTTAGATTTGCCTCTAATTCAGCAACTACTTTGACGGGGAAAGATGTCCTATATATTTTTTATAACCTCTCCTACAACAGATGTAATTCCTAGTGATGACAGCAAATCCTATTTCCATTACCTAATTTTAGATATGTTAAAACATCCCACTCTTTTTTTAAGAAGCAATGTTAAATAATAAACTGGTACAACTTCTGGACAAAGATTTTTGTACAGGGACTTTCCAAGCATTGCATGTTTCACTTGTTGCAAAAATATGAAAGTTATCTTTCTGAGAAAGGTACACTCAGATGTTAATATGACTTGAGAAAAATAGTCAATAGAGTCAATTTGTTATCTCCATCTTTAGCTGCAAGAGGGAGGGGGGATCATTAGGTAAACCAAGTATGACAAGGAGGCTTTGGGTCTATAACTCTTATGGCAGATGGTTACCTTATGTTAGACAAGTAGATTAAACTTTGCAAGCTTCAGATATTATCTTTGTAAAAAAGTGTATATAATATATCTGCTCTCATTACCTCACAAGGATTATGTCAAAGTAAATAATCTCCATTTAAGTGAGTGGAACATATTGAAAAGGAATCAAAAAGGGCTACCAGTGGGGGATGAGAGGGGAGGAAAATTTGCGGAGAAGGAGAGAATATATAAATGGAAATGAGAGAGAGCAATATATTGAGAGGAGGGCGGCATAGGAATGAGTAAAGAAGAGTGGGGCAGGAATGGGATGAGAAATGGAAGGGATATGGAAACTTGGTTTGGGTTTAGCTAGGGCAAAGCCCAAGTGACAAGGAATCCGTGTTTAAAGGCAGTAAGACTGGAAATGAGAGAATTTAGGAATATGCATTTCAGCATTTTTTCTTTTGTTTCAGGATTTTGGTGAGTGTCAGGTGTCGGCTTCAAGTGGGAATTTTGAAAGAAAAAAAGACAGAACATATTTGAAAAACTGGGGCAGGATAGAGGAAGGCAGCTTAAAAAAGTCGTGGTTGGGGATGCAGAAGACAAAAAGGGAAATAAGACAAACATTTTTAACTTGTCTGTTTTGCCTTCCATATGGGTTGCAGAAGGCAAAGGGGACAGAAGGAAGAGGGGAGAGAACATTTTTGTAGCTTCTGGAAGGGGAGAAGTACCCCAGAAACACACTCGTAAGGGAAAACAATTTGAAATTACCTATCTATGAAAGGTGGAGAACGATTACTCAACAGAGTGGCTATAGACAAGACTGTATGAATCCAAGTCAGCAATTAAAACCCCAGGAATTAAGGAATTGATAAGATCCTCAAGTTGTAAAACTGGGTTCCCTTGGGGGATTATATTATGAGAAAAGAACCAAAAATTTCCAAGAGAACTATTTAGAATTTCATTAACCTGGCAAATGCTAAGCCCAGTGCCTACTTGAGGAATGGCATAGCAGAAGGAAGAAGCAGTGGTCTGATGCTTCACTCTTTCAGACACTGAAATGCAGAAAAACTGGCCTGGTTAGCTTCTGGACTGGAGGATACGAACTTGAACCAGAATTGGAGAAATGGAGGCAGGATGCTCTTAAGAATTTGATGAAACTATAAGTTCTCTCTCAAGAGAAATGCACAAAAATCTGCACACAATTTCTAAGACTTCAGACTCTATCTGTGGCCATGTTCCCCATCCCTTCCCCACATGCAACAGACAACACATAGCATTCCTTCTAAAGAACACCTGATTTCATAGAGGAGAAAGGTTAAAGCTAGGCAAATACATGCTATACGGCTCAAGAAACGGTATTAATAGATAGAGTTTAAGAGCATCTTCCTATGATATGCAGTCAGAGGTTTCAAGTTTGAGAACTATAATCTACTTAGTCTTTCTTATGAGGAATACTATGTGGAACTTTTGTGACAAAATAAACATAGCTATGGAGATGGTCAAATAGTAGGGCATTCTAAAAGGGAGGAAAGGATAGGCACACTAAAGTTTGAGAATCTCTAATGGAATATATTGTTACCCTGGGAAATATATTAAAATGAAAATGAAAGAAAAGAGAAAAATGAACACATTATGTAATGAGTCCCAGTAAGAATAAACCTGATTGCTAGTAGCATCAGAGGTGGGGTCAGATATGGAGTCTGAGGTAAATGAAAATGAATAAATGTTTTAAAATGAGTTCGAAGTTGTTTTGGAAGACAAACGGAAACTGTTGAAAATATTATAGAAACACAACTTAAAAGTAATACAGATGAAGAACACAAATCAGTTTCCTGGAAGCAGAAGGGTAGACAGAAACAGTGCAGAATTTGCTTATTCTAATTTTTATAATTCTAAGTTTAACATTTAAGACAAAAGAAGATGGCAACCACTGGAAAGCAGGCTTCAAATTACAGTAGCCCTCACTGAAAGATTTACAATGCCTTGATTTTGGTTAGTAGGTTGATCCAAATACATAAATACATAAATATAAATAAATAAGATAGCTTGATGAAGGTGATTTTCAAAAGCTAAATTGGGAAAGATACAAAAAGGGAGGATAAGTAAAGCAAATAACAGATTTGGAAACATGATTTAAAACAACAACAAAAATGGGAAAGTCTTTTAATAAGAGAGTTGTCAAAGGCCTAAATTTAAAGAAATGGATGGATTGGAGGATGTGGTCATTACAAAGAAAAGATTTTTGTTTAAAACCAGGAACAAGCAGGAGAAAAACTAGGACAAAGCAGAAATATCTTACATAACAAACTGATGGCTTAAGCCAATAAAAGTTCTGGGAGAAAAGAAGCACCTGTCCAAAGGGAAGGTGTGAGGAGGAAGAGACACAACAACACCTGGTCTCTGAATATACCATAAAAAAATGTTTGCACCAACTAGCTATAATTTCAGGGGGAAAAAAAAAAACTTTGAGTAAAGTAGATTTATAAAAAAAGTGTTCGAGAGGTTATTGAAGAGAAAAAAAAGAAGTACTAGTCAAGAGAAAGTCCTAGTCAAGAGCATAAAATTTATCTGGATATGATTCAGGCAAGAATCAATGGATGCTAAAAACCAGTAGGTGAAAGTTTGTTGAGAAACAGGATGTTTACATAGTTTCAAACTATCTCCCAACAAATTACTTATTAATTACAAAGGGAAAAATAGCAGCCTAAGAATGAAGAAATCTGACAAACCACCTAGACCAAGTGATCATCACCAGTTAACATCACCAAGTTAACATCACCAGTGATGGTACATATCAACATTATGTGTCTCCTTAATATAAAGTACTGAGAAGGACACAATTTAACATCTGGCTCAAAAATGTAAAGCCTGAGTCTAATTGTGAGGAAGCATCAGACAAACCCAAATCAAGGGCCACTTTGGATTAAAACTGTCTGGTATTCTTCAACTTTTCAAAGACACAAGGGTCATGAAAGAAAAAGAAAGACCAAGGAATAGCTCCAAATTAAAGAAAATCAAAGAAACAACTAAACATAACATGTGCTCCTGAAGCAGAAAAAATATCTTTTTCTGTTGTTATAAAGGGCATTACTGAGACAATTGGCGAAATTTGAATAAGGTCTGTAACTAGGTAATAATATTGTATTTATGTTAATTTCCTGATTTTGATAATTGTCCTATGCATGGTTATTTATGAAAATGTCCTTGTTTTAAGAAGATACACAATGGAGTATATATAAAGATATGAGGTGTCACTTCTACAAATTACTCTTGAACAGTTCAAAAAGAAAGACTAATGTGTGTATACATGTAGAGAGATTGATAAAACAAATGTGGTAAAGTGTTGACATTTGGGGAATCTGGGTGAAAGATGTATAGGAATTCTTTGTAAATCTTTTTCTAAGTCTAAAATTATTCCAAAATTATAAACTAAAAATTATATGGAAAATTATTTTGAGCCTGTGTGTATCTCTGCACGTGAGATGAGTCTCCTGAATACAGCACACTGTTGGGTCTTGACTCTTTATCCAATTTGCCAGTGTGTGTCTTTTAATTGGAGCATTTAGCCCATTTACATTTGAGGTTAATATTTATATATGTGAATTTGATCCTATCATTATGATATTGGCTGCTTATTTTGCCCATTAATTGATGCAAGTTCTTCAATGCATGAATGGTCTTTACAATTTGACACGTTTTTTCAGTGGCTGGTACCAGTTGTTTCTTTCCATGTTTAGTGCTTCCTTCAGGAGCTCTTGTAAGGCAGGCCTGGTGGTGACAAAATCTCTCAGCATTTGCTTCTCTGTAAAGGATTTTATTTCTCCTTCACCTATGAAGCTTAGTTTGGCTGGATATGCAGTTCTGGGTTGAAAATTCTTTTATTTAAGAACATTAAATATTGGCCTCCACTCTCTTCTGGCTTGTAGAGTTTCTGCCAAGAGATCTGCTGTTATTCTGATGGGCTTCCATTTGTGGGTAACCCAACCTTTCTCTCTGGCCGCCCTTAACATTTTTTCCTTCATTTCAACCTTGGTGAATCTGACAATTATGTGTCTTTTGGCTGCTCCTCTCAAGAAGTGTCTTTGTGGTGTTCTCTGTATTTCCTGAATTTGAATGTTGGCCTCCCTTACTAGGTTGGGGAAGTTCTCCTGGATAATATCCTGAAGAGTGTTTTCCAACTTGCTTCCATTCTCCCTGTCACTTTCAGGTACACCAATCAAACTTAGATTTGGTCTTTTCACATAGTCCCATATTTCTTGGAGGCATGGTCCATTTCTTTTTACTCTTTTTTTCTCTAACTTTGTCTTCCCACTTTATTTCATTAATTTGATATTCAGTCTCTGAAACCCTTTCTTCCACTTGATTGAATAGGCTGTTGAAAATTGTGCATGCGTCACGAAGTTCTTGTGCCATGGTTTTCAGCTCCATCAGGTCATTTAAGGTCTTCTTTACATTGTTTATTCTAGTTAGTCATTTGTCTAACTGTTTTTCAAGGTTTTAACTTCCTTGCGATGGGTTCAAACATGCTCCTTTAGCTCGGAGAAGTTTGTTATTACTGACCTGAAGCCTACTTCTGTCAGTTCATCAAAGTCATTCTCCATCCAGCTTTGTTCCATTGCTGGCAAGGAGCTGTGATCCTTTGGAGAAGAAGAGTCACCCTGAGTTTTAGAATTTTGATATTTTCTTCTCTGGTTTCTCCCCATCTTTGTGGTTTTATCTACCTTTGGTCTTTGATGTTGATGACTTACAGATGGGGTTTTGGTGTAGATGTACTTTTTGTTGATGTTGATGCTATTCCTTTCTATTTGTTAGTTTTCCTTCTAACAGGCAGGTCCCTCAGCTGCAGGTCTGTTGGAGTTTGCTAGAGGTCCACTCCAGACCCTGTTTGCCTGGGTTTCATCAGCAGAGCCTGCAGAACAGCAAATATTGCAGAACAGCAAATATTGCTGCCTTATCCTTCCTCTGGAAGCTTCATCCCCAAGGGGCACCCACCTATATGAGGTGTCTGTCGGCCCTTACTGGGAGGTGTCTCCCAGGTAGGCTACACGGGGGTCAGGGACCCACTTGAGGAAGCAGTCTGTTCGTTTTCAGAGCTCAACTGCCATGCTGGGAGAACCACTGCTCTCTTCAGAGCTGTCAGACAGGGATGTTTATGTCTGCAGAAGTTGTCTTCTGCCTTTTGTTCAGCTATGCCTGCCCACAGAGGTGGAGTCTAGAGGCAGTAGGCCTTGCTGAGCTGTGGTGGACTCCATCCAGTTAAAGCTCTCTGGCCACTTTGTTTACCTACTCAAGCCTCAGCAACAGTGGATGCCCATCCCCCAGCCAGGCTACTGCCTCACAGTTCGATCTCAGACCAAACCGGACCAAACCAGACCAGACCAGACCAAACCGGACCAGACCAGACGAGACCAGATCAGACTAGACCAAACCAGACTGGACCAAACCAGACCAAACCAGACCAGACCAGACCGAACCGGTCTGATCCGGTTCGATCTGGTTCAGTCCATTCTGATACAGTCTGATCCAGTTTTGTCCGGTTTGGTCTAGTCTGATCTGGTCTCGTCTGGTCCGGTTTGGTCTAGTCTGATCTGGTCTCGTCTGGTCTCGTTTGGTCTAGTCTGATCTGGTCTCGTTTGGTCTGGTTTGGTCTAGTCTGATCTGGTCTGGTTTGGTCTAGTCTGGTCTCGTTTGGTCTGGTTTGGTCTAGTCTGATCCGGTCTGGTCTGGTCTGGTTTGGTCTAGTCTGATCTGGTCTGGTTTGGTCTGGTCTGTTCTGGTCTGGTTTGGTCTAGTTTGATCTGGTCTGGTTTGGTCTGGTCTGGTCTGGTTTGGTCTAGTCTGATCTGGTCTCGTCTGGTCTGGTTTGGTCTAGTCTGATCTGGTGTGGTTTCATCTAGTCCGATCTGGTCTGGTCTGGTCTGGTTTGGTCTAGTCTGATCTGATCTCGTCTGGTCTGGTCTGGTCTGGTTTGGTCTAGTCTGATCTGGTCTCGTTTGGTCTGGTTTGCTCTGGTCTGGTCTCGTTTGGTCTAGTCTAATCTGGTCTCGTTTGGTCTGGTTTGGTCTGGTCTGGTCTCGTTTGGTCTAGTCTGATTTGGTCTCGTCTGGTCTGGTTTGGTCTAGTCTGATCTGGTCTGGTTTGGTCTGGACTGATCTGGTCTCGTCTGGTCTCGTTTGGTCTAGTCTGATCTGGTCTTGTCTGGTCTGGTCCGGTTTGGTCCGGTCTGATCCTGTTCGGACTGGTCTGATCCGGTCTGATCTGGTTCGGTCCGGTGTGTTCTGGTTTGGTCCGGTTTGGTCTGGTCTGATCCGGTCTGGTCTCGTCTGGTCCGGTCTGATCCGGTTTGGTCCGGTTTGGTCTGGTCTGGTCCGGTCTGATCCGGTTTGATCTGGTTTCGTCCGGTTCGGTCCGGTCTGATCCGGTTTGGTCCGGTCTGATCTGGTCCGGTCTGGTCTGATCCGGTTCGTACCAGTCGGATCCAGTTCAGTCCGGTTTGGTCCGGTATGATCCGGCTCGTTCTGGTCTGATCCGGTTCGGTCCAGTTTGGTCCGGTCTGATCCGGTTTGGTACGGTCTGATCCGGTTCGGAGTGGTCTGATCCAGTCCGGTCCAGTTTTGTCCAGTTTGGTCTGGTTTGGTCCGGTTTGGTCTGGTCTGGTTTGATCCGGTTCGGACTGGTCTGAACCGGTCTGCTCCGGTCTGATCCAGTCTGATCCGGGTCGGACCAGTCTGATACGGATCAAACCGGATCAAACCGCGTGAAGCCGGATCAAACCGGATCGGACCGGATCAAACCGGATCAAACCGGAAGAAACCGGATCGGACCGGATCAAACCGGACAAGACCGGATTAAACCGGACCAGACCGGATCAAACCAGAAGAAACCGGATCAAACCGGAAGAAACTGGGTGGAACCGGATCAAACCAGACCAGACCGGATTAGACCGGATCGAACCGGATCAAACCGGATCAAACCAGATCAAAGCAGACCAGACCGGATCGGACCGGATCAAACCGGATCAAACTGCGTGAAGCCGGATCAAACCGGATCGGACCGGATCAAATAGGATCAAGCCGGATCGGACCGGATCAAACCAGATCAGACCGGATCAAACCGGATCGCACCGGATCAAACCAGATCAAACGGGATCGGACCGGATCAAACCGGATCACACCGGATCAAACCACATCAAATCGGATCGGACCGGATCAAACCGGATCGCACCGGAACAAACCAGATCAAATCGGATCGGACCGGAAACCGGATCGGACCGGATCAAACCGGATCAAACCAGACAAGACCGGATTAAACCGGACCAGACCGGATCAAACCGGAAGAAACCGGATGAAACCGACCGGATCAAACTGGAAAAAACTGGGTGGAACCAGATCAAACCGGACCAGACCGGATTAGACCGGATCGAACCGTATCAAACCAGATCAAACCAGATCGGACCGGATCAAACCGGATCGCACCGGATCAAACCGGATCAAATGGGATCGGACCGGATCAAACCGGATCGCACCGGATCTAACCAGATCAAACCAGATCCGACCGGATCAAACCGGAAGAAACCGGATCGGACGGAACCAAACCGGATCAAACCAGACCAGACCGGATCGGACCGGATCAAGCCGGATCAAACCGGACCAGACTGGATCAAACCGGATCAAAGGGGATCAAACCGGGTGAAACCGGATCAAACCGGACCAGACCGGATTAAACAGGATCAGACCGGATCAAACCGGACCAGACCGGATTAGACCGGATCGGACCGGATCAAACCGGATCAAACCGGACCAGACCGGATTAAACCAGATCGGACCGGATCAAACCGGATCAAACAGGATTAAACCGGACCACAGTGGATTAAACCGGATCGGACCGGATCAAACCGGATCAAACCGGACCAGACCGGATTAAACAGGATCGGACCGGATCAAACCGGATCAAACCGGACCCGACTGGATCAAACCGGATCGGACCGGATCAAACCGGATCAAACCGGACCCGACTGGATCAAACCGGATCGGACCGGATCAAACCAGATCAAACGGGATCAAACCGGGTGAAACCAGATCAAACCGGACCAGACCAGATTAGACCGGATCGGACCGGATCAAACCGGATCAAACCAGACCAGACCGGATTAAACCGGATAGGACCGGATCAAACTGGATCAAAGCGGATCACACCGGACCAGACCAGATCGGACCGGATCAGACCGGATCAAACCGGATCACACTGGACCGAACTGGATCAGACCGGACTGGACCGTATCAGACCGGTTTCTTCCGGTTTGTTCTGGTCTGGTCCGGTTTAATCCAGTCTGTTCCGGTTTGATACGGTTTGATTCGGTCTGGTCCGGTTTGATCCGGTTTGATCCGTTCCGATCTGGTTTAATCCGTTCTGGTCCGGTTTGATCTGGCTTGATCCAGTTTGATCCGGTCCGATCCGGTCTGATCCGGTTTGATCCGGTCCGATCCGGTCTGGTCCAGTTTAATCCGGTTTGATCCGGTCCGATCCGGTCTAATCCAGTCTGGTCCAGTTTGATCCGGTTTCACCCGGTTTCTTCCGGTTTCATCCGGTTTCTTCCGGTTTGATCTGGTCCGATCTAGTTTCTTCCGGTTTGATCCAGTTTCTTCCGGTTTGATCCGGAATGGTCCGGTTTGATCTGGCTTGATCCGGTTTGACCCGGTCTGATCCGGTTTGATCCGGTTTGATCCGGTCCGATCCGGTTTAATCCGGTCTAGTCCGGTTTGATCCGGTTTCTTCCGGTTTGATCCGGTCTCGTCCGGTTTAATCTGGTCTGGTCCGGTTTAATCCGGTTTGATCCAGTCCGATCCCGTTTGATCCGGTTTCATCCGGCTTGATCCGGTTTGATCCGGTCCGATCCGGTTTGATGCGGCTTCACACGGTTTGATCCGGTCCGATCCGGTCTGGTCTTGTTTGATCTGGTTTGATTGGGTTTGATCCGGTCCGATCCGGACTAATCCGGTCTGGTCCGGTTTGATCCGGTTTCACCCGGTTTGATCCGGTCTGGTCCGGTTTGATCCGGTTTCTTCCAGTTTGATCCGGTTCGATCTGGTTTGATCCGGTCCGATCCGGTTTCTTCCGTTTTGATCCGGTTTCTTTCAGTTTGATCCGGTCTGGTCCGGTTTGATCCGGTTTGATCCGGTCCGATCCGGTCTAATCCGGTCTGGTCCGGTTTGATCCGGTCCCATCCGGTCTAATCCGGTCTGGTCCGGTTTGATCCAGTTTCATCCGGTCCGATTCGGTCTAATCCGGTCTGGTCCAGTTTGATCCGGTTTCACCCGGTTTCTTCCGGTTTCATCCGGATTCTTCCGGTTTGATCTGGTCTGATCTGGTTTCTTCCGGTTTGATCCGGTTTCTTCCGGTTTGATCCGGAATGGTCCGGTCTGGTCCGGTTTGCTCCGGTTTCTTCCGGTTTGATCCGGTCCGATCCGGTTTGATCCGGTTTGATCCGGTCCGATCCGGTCTAATCCGGTCTGGTCCGGTTTGATCCGGTTTCACCCGGTTTCTTCCGGTTTGATCTGGTCCGATCTGGTTTCTTCCGGTTTGATTCGGTTTCTTCCTGTTTGATCCGGAATGGTCCGGTTTGATCCGGTCCGACCCGGTTTGACCCGGTTTCATCCGGAGCGATCCGGTTTGATCCGGTCCGATCCGGTTTCATCCGGTCCGATCCGGCTTGATCCGGTTTGATCCGGTCCGATCCGGTTTGATCCGGCTTCACGCGGTTTGATCCGGTTTGATCTGGTCCGATCCAGTCTGGTCTGATCTGCTTTGATCCGGTTTGATCCGGTCCGATCCGGTCTAATCCGGTCTAATCCGGTCTGGTCTGGTTTGTTCTGGTTTCACCCGGTCTGGTCCGGTTTGATCCGGTTTCTTCCGGTTTGATCCGGTCCGATCCGGTCTAGTCCGGTTTGATCCGGTTTGATCTGGTCCGATCCGGTTTGATCCGGTTCGATCCGGTTTGATCCGGTCCGATCCGGTTTCTTCCGGTTTGATCCGGTTTCTGCCAGTTTGATCCAGTCTGGTCCGGTTTAATCCGTTCTCGTCCGGTTTGATCCGGTCCGATCCGGTTTGATCCGGTTTCATCCGGTGCGATCCGGTAAGATCCGGTCCGATCCGGTTTCATCCGGTCTGATCCGGCTTGATCCGGTTTGATCCGGTCCGCTCCGGTTTGATGCGGCTTCACGCGGTTTGATCCGGTTTGATCCGGTCCGATCCGGTCTGGTCTGGTTTGATCTGGTTTGATCCGGTTTGATCCGGTCCGATCCAGTCTAATCCGGTCTGGTCCGGTTTCATCCGGTCTCAGCCGGTTTGATCCGGTCTGGTCCGGTTTGATCCGGTTTCTTCCGGTTTGATCCGGTTCGATCCGGTTTGATCCGGTCCGATCCGGTTTCTTCCGTTTTGATCCGGTTTCTTTCGGTTTGATCCGGTCTGGTCCGGTTTGATCCGGTTTGATCCGGTCCGATCTGGTCTAATCCGGTCTGGTCCGGTTTGATCCGGTTTCACCCGGTTTGATCCGGTCTGGTCCGGTTTGATCCGGTTTCTTCCGGTTTGATCTGGTTCGATCCGGTTTGACTTTGATTAGATATTGGTTCAGGGAACAAAACTGCTATGAAAGACATTTCGAGAGAAGTGGGAAAATCTGATTATAGATAAAATATGAAACGAAATTATGGAATTATTATAATTTTTCTCAACTTTGACAATGGTAGTGTGCTTATGCAGGGGAATGTCCTTAGTCTTAGAAGATGAGTGCTGAAGTGATTAAAAGTAAAAGTGTTATGCACGGGGAGGAGTCCATTGTTGCTCACAAAGTATGGCAGTAGCAGCTAGACACTTCCCCACTCTCTACGGCTCTGCCCAACATAGTATTTATTCTCTACCTTCCTTACTTAGGTAGGCATGGCATTTCTCTGCTAGTGATTGTCTTGATCTCTCAGGGTGCAAAGCTTCCCATTTGTTTAACACTGTTTGAAGGTTTTAAAGCAGAATTTCTCAGTTCCAGTGAGTTTCAAAATTTAGTGAAAATGGCTTCTGAGCTTTTCTTTATAGTTCTTCCTCCCCCAGCTCCCTCCAAACAACCTGTCCCAGATTCAGGCCTGTGTTCGTAACAACTAATATGTTATAAGTTCTTACAAAAAAATTTGTTATTGTGAGTGCTTTATCAGATCTGGCTTTTTTTTTTTTTTTTTTTTTTGCAGGGATGGGGTGAGGCACAGGATACATTCTCCCCCTCTCCTCTCCCTCATCTTGGGATGTTTCTCAGCCGTTCTTTTAATAGACTTCTTTGGACCATCCCCACAGTAACTAGATAGAAGTAAACCCCAGAAGTGAATGCTGCCCGAGCTATTTCTCAAGAAGCTTTTCAGTGCTTCTCCCTAGTCTACCACCTAGGCAATCAACTTCTGCCAGCCCTGACCCAGCACATCTGTCTTCATATGCTTGTGCCCCAGCAGTGGGCCCCACTTATCATCCGGCTGAAATTCCAAGAAGTACATACAAGAAATAGGCAGACAAGCAAGAAGCATATACTGCAGTCTAAAGACAAGTGTCAAACAGATAAAAGAGGGTAAGCAATACTTTTTGCATATACTTATAAGTTATGCAGGCATTTAAAAATTCTTCTACTGGCAGGTGAGGCTTGGAGAAAGAATTCTAAGAATGTATGATCACAGGTAGCCTTTACAATCAACCTGTAAAGATTTAATGAGAACAAAGCTCTGCCTCTAGTTAGTATACAATTTTAACAGTGTTTACTAAGCAGCCATTTATGTCAGTGCACCAAACAGAAGTTCTGAATAACAAGACGTAAAATTTGAGGGCTTATTCTCAAATAACTTAGTTATAAGTTAGTTCCTGGTGTAATCTGAACAGGAGGTCACTGATTCATTATTTCTCTGACAAATCATCTCCTACACTAATTCCATAGGAGGTATTCAGGAGAGCCATATGACTCATTTAGAACACTAAGATTAAGACAAAAGATCTAATTTGTTCCAACTAAATGAACTCATCTGCATTTGAAGGATCTGTATTTTCCAAACTAGAAGTAAACTTTCCTCTTCAATGATTTTGGACTAAATTGGAGTCAGTTCTGGACTCCTGTTTAGGAACACATGATGGGGTTGTGAATGTTTCTCTAATCGCCTGGATTTTTTAGTTGCATTTCAACTCTTATATCCTTGTTTTATTTCACTCAAGACAAAAGCAATTTTTTAAAACTGCAGATACAAACTAAGGCAAGCAAATCATGCTATTTAACATTGACAACTCTCTGAAAATACAAATATATTAGGTTGATGCAGAAGTAATTGTACTTTTTGCCATTTTAATGGCAAAACTAATAACCTAATAACTTTCAATCATTAGTGTTTAATCCAAAGACTCATTTTAAACAATCATCCTCTCCAAAAAGTTTGGCTTGGTTGTTTTATTTCTCCTCTGATCTTATTCCTTTAAGAGATTACTCGCAAGTAATGTAGTAGTAGGAGATACGCAATAGTTGTGTGACTTGGTCTAGCAATTGCATAAATTGGATTTGCTTTCCCTTATCCTAAACAAATAGTCATCTAGGTAATGAGATTATTGTTTTAATTTAGGGGGGGATATATGTTGTGTGTATATCTATCTATAAATGTATATATATGGGTGTGTATATATCTCTATATGTGTGTGTGTGTATGTACACTAAACACCATACCTAATTCGTAAGTGCTTAATGTAAGCCAGCTATTATTTTGATACTGCTGAACTAGAAGCTTCCTCTTGCTTATTATTAGAAAAGGTTAATATCAACAATACTAATTTAACTCCATACCAAAAGGAAACTGATTTGATTACCTGGGAATATACACATGATCAATAATTATGAATTAGCTGTAAAAGTTATTACCTTTAATCATTTAGTCATTATCTGTGTCCCCATCATCAAAATGGTGATACTACCTATATCTCATAATTTGGTCGTGAGGAAAATATTTCACATTAGACATTCAATTAACTGTTAGTTCTCTCCCCAAACACTATGCCTTCCACAGCAATGCAAAGAGTAGTATACAATCTTACTCACAAAATCGATTTTACTTGAACAATGAGGTGGCCAAATGGTAGCACCTGAATTCTCAATAGTCTGGATTCTTAAACCCTCTCTCAGTATTCCTGAACAGATTGGAAAAATTAAGATAATGACTGCCCATTGCAACCCCTGAGCTCCCCTAAGGTCTACGGATACATTTAAGTGAGTTGATCTTCTGAACTGCAATGTGTTAGCTCTTAAAATATCTTCGTCATTTGCACATTTTGTATTCAAAGCATGTGGATTCCTTTTTAATCCATAACCTAAAACCCTGGTACTCATCAGACATCATCTACAAAATGAACAATTTTCAGCACTTGCCAAGACTAGTTTGAAACATTTGATTCTTTAGAAAAGCAAACAATTATATTTCTCTATATTTCCAAAGCTCTCTCTTATTTTGCTCATCCAGACAAGAAATTTGCTCCATATGATCTTCACCCCCTGTTGAGTCCTGGTATAATAAGATGGAAACAGCCCAATTCTGTTTACTCCTATTATAACACTTATTGCATATCTGTCTCCTCTATTAGTTTACAAGTTTCTGGAGGAAATGGAGCATAATATAGGAACATCACATTCATCTTTGTATCCATTGTTCTGCCTTACTTGTAAGGGTGTCCTTGATATAAATTCATACAAGATATATCAAATTAGGGTCCATCTGTCACTGAAATCAGAAACACCCAGGGGTACTTGTTTAAAATGCAGATTTCTTTATTCTATCCAAATATTCTAAACGATAATGGCTGTCCTATAGTTTGAACATGGTTTGTCTCTACCAAAACTCATATTGACATTTGATCCCCAATGTGGCAGTGTAAGGAGGAAGCATTTTGGTCATTTGGGCAGATCCTTTGTGAATAAATTAATGTCTTTTAGCAGAGGTGGGGTAGGGTTGAATGTCCTTTAGCAGAGGTGGGGTAGGGTTCTCGGGGTGGGGAGGGGGAAGAGAGGAGGGGGAACAGATTACTTCCTGAAGAGCAGAGAGTAGGTTGTTAAAAAGAGCATGGCTTCCTAGGTTTCTCTCTCTTGCTTTCTCTCTCATGCATCCTCACTCTCTACATGATCCCTTTGCACAGGGCTGCTCCTCTTTCACTTTCCACCTTGAGTGGAAGTAGCATGAGGCCCTCACCAGATGTAGCTGCCCAGTCTTGGACTTTTCAGCCAACAGAATCATAAGCCAAATAAACCTCTTTTCTTTATAAATTACCCAGCCTCAGGTATTTTGTTATAGCAATACAAAGCAGACTAAGACAGGCTGGTATTGGGCACTGGGACATTTTATCATGCTCTACAGGTGATTTTTATATAATAAAGTTTTGGAATCCTATCACAGAAGAAGGGCTACACATTAGGAACCTGAGGTTCTTCCTGACGACCCAGAAAACCTGATAGTTCTCAGAAGAACAAGAAGTCTGTTTTTTCCCAATGATCAAAAACACATATTCTCTGATCACAATAAATCTTTAAAAACAAAAAATGAAAATATAGGGAGAGAGAAGTTGTTTTTTTTTTTTTCTTTTTCTTTTATCTTTTGCATATAGGAAAACTTTAAACAAATACATAAAAGTAGATGAAATACCACAGTGATTCCCCAGGTACTGGCCCAGCATCCAGCTTCATCAATCAATTTGTAGCCAATCTTTTTTAATCTATCACTACCCATGTCCCAATCCCAAACAAGCTTTCTTTTAAAATCATTGTCCTGGCCAGGTGTGGTGGCTCATGGCTGTAATCCCAGCACTTTGGGAGGCCAAGCGGGAGGATTACTTGAGGTCAAGAGTTTGAGACCAGCCTGGCCAACACAGTGAAACCCCACATCTACCAAAAATACAAAAACTAGCTGGGTATGGTGGTGCATGCCTGTAATCCCAGCTACTTGGGAGGCTGAGGCAGGAGAATCACTTGAACATGGGAAGCAGAGGTTGCAGTGAGCTGAGATTGCACCACTGCACTCCAGCCTGGTTGACAAAGTGAAACTGTGTCTCAAAAATAAAAAATAGAAATAAAAATAAAAATAAATCGTTGTCCTCCAAACACTTAAACAAAAGCTAAGACACTAAAAAACAGAGAGATGTAAGACAAACTACTCAAAAATTTTTAAATATTGAATATAATTATACAAATAGATTCATAACCTGGAACTATCATTAGAACTACAAAGTTGCAATTCAATGGATGTGCAGTTCTACTCTAGAGCAAGTACAAGATGGTTCTTAGGACTCCAGTGAGATAATATATTTGTAACAGCATCTAGCACAGGTGCTATCATACATAGAACAAATGTTGTGAGCTTGAGGTCTGTGAATAAGACAATGTGGTAGTTTTCAAGATATGTTCACACCTTTTTGACACTTCTCTTTTCAACAGGTAGAGATTATTCCCTCCCCTTCCCTTGACTATGGTATGGGCTGGATGTGGTGACTCACTTCAAGTTTCATAAAATATAGCAGACAGGACTGGATGTCACTGGTAATATTAGGTTATAAAATGACTATGGTTTTTGCTTTGGATATGGAGATAGGTGGATGAATATGCTTTCTCTCTCATCATATTCTATAGGAAGATAGCTACCATGTCAGAAAGCAGCCCTGGGGAGAGGGAAGCCAACTGCCATGTCTTGAGGATACTAAGGTAGCCTATGGAGAAGTCTAAACAGCAAGCAACAAAAGCCTGCCAGTAACCAGGTGAGTGAGCTAGGAAGTAGATTTTCCAGCCCCAACTAAACCTTATGAAAGCTGGCCCATAGCTTCATTTCAAACTCATGAGAGATCCTGAATCAAGACAGCTAAGCTACTTACATTACTTATAACAGCAAAACTTTGGGAACAACCTAAATGTCCATCCCTAGGAGACTGGTTAAATTGCCTACAGTGCATGCACAATGGGTTATATCTGCCTGTGAGAAAAAAGAAGGAAGATCTTTATGAGTTGATACTAGCGTGATTCCCAGGATATAATATTGTTTTATTGTTTTTATTTTTTTAAAAAAAAGGTGCCAAAGAATGTGTAATGAATAATATGCCTCTTTTGTATAATAAATAGGGGTAAATATTTATATTTTAATTTACTTTTATCAAAAAGAAGCACTGGAAAATAAACCTGAAACTAGTAAATACAAATAGAATGGAAACTTTTCCATTTTTATGTAGTTTTAACTTTGACTATGGAAATAATTTACATATTCAAAAATTAAATTAAAATAGTTGGAAAAAGCAAATCCTAAAAGGGAATAAAAAAGAAACAACTGAAATACACTCTATATCAAGTTGATAATACAAACAAAAATGATAATTAAAGGAACTCTTGCATACAGCACTCAGACTGTATACACTCTACTAAATTCAAAGGACAATATTTGTAAGAAAATCTAATTTTCTCAGTAGTTTTGTTATTGTTGGTTGAAGTATTATTGCTGTAATTCTGAATCTATTTTGTAGAGCAAATTAGAGAGAGAGAGAGAGTGTGTAGATATATATATATTTTTAAGTATCAGGGTTCTCAATGTAGATAACTGTGGATGCCAACAGGATCTGGGGGGAGGTGATGAAGAAACCTGTGGTGCTGCATTTGAACTGGAGTATGTCAGCATGATCTCATTACTTCTTAAAAAATTAAATCTATGGTCTGTCTTAGTAGCAATGACATTCCAAATAGCAACAAGAATCTCGAAAACCCAGATATTGGCTTCTAAATAACATTCCCTATTAAAAGAAACCAACCAAAAGAAATGGTTGATTCCAGATCTAGGGCAGAAAAAAGAACAATGTAAGATTTGAATACCTTTTGCCAGAAAGCCAGGAAGTGCTTAACAATAGCTATAGCATCATCTCAACAGGACACAGGAGAGGTTCTCAATTAAAAAAAAAAAAAATGAATGGGGAAGCTTCAAAAAGAATAGCAATGGTAATAAATCATAACACTGGGAGCTAAAGAGAGGGAAAGGAGGAGAGGTAGAGGAAGAGAAAGAGAAGTAGCAGAGACACTGTGTGTTTGTGAGTGTGCGTGAGACAAAGAAAAACTGTGTGCATGTGTGTTGGAGAAAGGGAGGAAGGGAAGGAGAGAGAGAAAGAGAGAAGAGGAGGGAAGAAAGTGGGGGAGACAGAAAAGGAAGGATTCAAGGCAGAGAGAGGAGAGGGTGGAAGAGAAGAAGGAATAATAACAAAAAAAAGTTTTTTAAAGAATAATGACAATTAATTCAGGCAAGGATCATCACTGGATGTTAAAACCTGGTTGTTAAGGAACAGAAATTTATATTACCTTCCCCCTAAAGATTATTTATTAATATCAGAGAATAAACCCCATAGGTAACTTATTAATTACAAAGGAGAAAAAATGAACGTTTACAATGGAGAGATCTAGCAGTCACTATGTCAACCAAATGATCAAACTTGTCGCTAATAGTAAAACCAGATGCCACCATGTGTCCTTGATGTAATGCAATAAGGAATGCACATGTTATCTATGTGAAAAATGTTAAACCCAGTGGTTCTTAAAGTGTAGTCCTGAGACAGCAGCATGGGTATTACCTGTGAACTTGTTAGAAATTCAAATGACTGGGCTCCAACACAGACCCCAGAAACTCTGGGGGTGGGGCCAAGACATCTATGCTTAACAATCGCTCTAGATGGCTCTGAAATATCCTAAAGTTTGAGAACCACTGCTTTAACCTGAATTTAATAAGGAAACAGTGAGACAAATCCAGACCTTCATATATATTCTACTGACCTGAACTCTTCCAAAAAGTCAAGGTCACAAATAACAAAAAAAGCAGAGCCAGGAAGAAATGGTGGAAGGAAACTTTAGATTAAACTAAAAAGACATAACAACCTAATACAATGAGTAGATTTTACTTGGATCCTGAATTAAAAAGAAAACTAAAACTAAGAGAATTTTCAAGGCAACTGAGAAAACTGAAATACAGACTTTATGTTAGATGACAGTGTGCATTTATCATTACCTATCTTAGATGTAATAATGTATTTTGATTATAAAACAGAATATCCTTATTTTTAGGTAATGCATGCTGAAGTACTAAGGAATAAAATACAACATCTACAACTTAGCAACTTTCTTTCAAATGATTCAGGAAAAATAAAACAAATGAGCAAAAATAAAAAAAACAAGAATTTAAAAATAAAATCTATACATTTATATCAATATAAAAGAGAAAATAAGTCAGAAACGATGGTAACAATTGATACATTAAGGCAAAAGATGTGTTTTTTCCAACTGTTTTTCAACTTTCCTGTATTTGAAACATTTTCATAATAAAATGGTGGACAAAATTTCATGCAACGCATGTCTAGAAATTGGAAAAGGGTGAATGTTCTAAAACACCAAAAAGTCAGAAAACAAAGTAAGTCTGTAAGTTTATGTTTTCAAAGTGAAAGACTAAAGCATTCTGAAGCAACTAAAATGTTTAACCACTGAAGTGGCAGAGTGGAGGTAACAGGGTTGGTCACTTACTGAGCTCTGACAGAATTTCTAGCTCATAGCTTATAGCCACCCACACGTGAACTATATTAAAAAGTGCTGCACTTCCAGTTTTCCCTTCACTACAGAGGAAATACAGAGAGTCAATAACATCATCAACCATAAGCTTTTAAGGTTCAGCATCCTAATAAAACTGATGAATCTTGACTTGCAGCCTCAGCAGTTAAATTACTGCTATGAAAATCACTGCCAATGGCCAAGTTGCATGAAAGAATAATTATACATGTTTATTGCAGTCAAACCCAAGAGCTATGAGAGATGAAATATAAAATGTAATAAATGCGAATATGTCATTTGAGGGCACACCTGTTCCAAAGACACACACACACACACACACACACACACACACACACACACACACACACAATGAATATAATAATTTTCTTTGAATATTTTTCCTGGTAATTAAAAAAAGCTATTAAAAAATAGAAAACAGTGAATCCTAAATGATAATACTAAAAGGAGTCCAGTCAGCTGTAAACAAATCAATAAGAATGTGCTATGATAGGGTAATGCTAATAAAGTATTAAACCTTTCCTTTCGCAATCATTTGTTCTTGAGCAACTGTACTAACCATAGCAAGACACTCTCCCCATATTCAAGGTGCGTGATTTATGGTTCACTTTCTTCCACAGCTTTTATGAGAAGGCATTTTTTAGATGTCCCATGTGAGTTGCTAACATCTGCACTGATGAAAGAATTGTAAAGAGCAAAATTCACAAAGGACTACCACTATCAGGTTTTTAAAAAGAGATACAATACATTATAATTTGATGTACTGATAGTTTTTGAAGTACTTTCCAATGTAAACTTCAAAAGATCATAATGAATATTTAATTTCAATCACAGCACACATTGAGAGTTCAAAATTACTGGCCACTAGGAAACTAAATCTACTTATAAAAGAATGCAACCACTTATTACAGCCACAAGCATGATTTTGAGCTATGATTATATGTAAATCTAATGTCTCCACAATTGATAACAGTGGGATTAACTGGATATTTCTGCAACCTTAAAATAGGGTAAACAGTCAATAGTGAGAGGAGTTAATCAGTTAATAGTCAGCAGTTGCAGCTGCAAAATGAATCACCATTCTTTGAATGTCTGAATTTTAATCTTGAGTGGTCTCTGTATTTTAAGTAAGCACTATGTTGAAAGCTTTTATTAGTAAGTCTCTTATCCTGTCTTCAGTTGCCAACTGTGTGTGTGCTGGACTTGGGAAAAATAATGAATTCTGATTGATGAACAGCTTGAAATGAGGGTTCGTGAGTGAGGTAAAAGGTCAGAGATTCTGAGGAACCATAGCTTCGTGGTTATGATTGTTTTCTATGCAAATAGACAGATCTGTGTTTGAATAACTCCACCACTTACAAACTGTGTAACCTAAGGAAAATTATATGATTTTTCCATGCCTTTATTTCCTCATCTGTAAGACGGGGACATTAATAGTTTTCTACCATGTGGATATGTTGTGATGACCCAATGAGATAATGTATGTTAAAGTCTTTGCCACAGTGTCTGGCACATAGTGAGTACTCAGTACACGTGGCTAGGATTATTGCTGCATGTTGTTATTTGGCATCAGTGTTCGTTATAATTCTAATGACTTTTATTAGTGTTTTCCTATCAGTAGCTTGTGAGTTGTTAATAATGATGGTGGTAGTGGCTGTAGCAGCCCAGAATGAGAATATTTGACATTATTGGTGCCAATGTTTCTTTAAATTCTTGCCTAGTTTAGTGAAGAGTTAAAAGACTACAGCTTTGTCTTTTGGTGGAGGCCCATTTCCCATAATTCCCTTCTGCTTTCCCAATATTCTACTCCAGTTAGGAATGTCCTTTTGAGACACTATTTATACAGAGGAAAACTACGCAAAAATGTAAGGAAAAAAAAAAGAAACATTAGCACCAATAATGTCAAATATTCTCAATGTTAGCTTAATCCTTAAATAGAACTGCCAGTTTCCTGATTTACTATCACCCTCCACCCATTCTCAAAGGCACTGCACATTTTCTCCTGGGTACTGGAATACAATCATTTTAGAATGACTACTTTTTCTTTGGCAAGACATTCACTTTTGGCAGGGGTTGATGGGGGTGGTGGGGGACCTGGTTCGTAAACCCCTTCTAAGATTGCCTGTGTAGGTCTCCTCCTTCATTCCTGAATGGAATTCCTCTGTGGCTCTTCTTTGGCTCGCAGTAAAGTGATGTTGAACAAAATATAGAACTTTCAAGTTCAATGTTATGACGCTAATGAACACCTAGATGGACTCATCCCTTTTAAAAAAATTGTATGATTAGGATTTTGTGATAGGCTGGTCTTTGACATTGGCAAACAAAGACAGGCAACTGTTGCACATTATCCTAAATGAGGGACAGAACTGCACTTGTCTGTGAACTCCATCTGAAAATGGACTGCATGTATCTTGTTCCCCATTGCATTCACAATACGTAGCATAGTGGCAGATCTGGGTAGGTTTAGAAAAAGTATTTGTTGAATGCTAGAATTAGTGGAAGAAAGGAAATAAGAGAGAGAGGGAAAAAAAGGGAGTGAAGAGGAGAGAGGAGGGCGGGGGGAAGGGACAGGAGGGGAGGGGATAACGGCAGTTCTAATAATCTCAGTTCTGAAGTCATATTAAAATACATAAAGCATTTGATTGCCTTTTTAAAAATGTCACAAAATGGTTAAATTGAATTTTAAGAACATTAGCTTAAAAAACGAAAGATTAGGAGACAACTCAAAAATAAGTGCAAAAAGTTATTTTATAGGCCAGGTGTCCTCTACCAAGCACATAATAAAAAGGTGGGTCAGGGGAGGGGGAGAAGGAAGGCTTAAATGGTAACACCTATAAAGAAAGATTAAGGAAAGATTTCCTCACAGCTATGATTATTAAATACCAAAATAAGATACCAATTGGTCACACAACCTTTTTTCCTCAAATATCTTTAAAAGCAATAAGAGTGATACCCATCTGCCTGGAACAATATAGGACTGTTTCTGCCAAGATGACTTATCAAGCCCCATTCCAACTCTGATAAATTTTTCATAGTCTCCTTTGTAGCTATGTCCAAATGACCATTGTAAGTAATCCCCTAGGATATTAACATTTGGAGTACATATGCCTACGGAGGCTTTTAATATAAATGAACATTTAGAAAATAATTTAGGATTAGAAGTCTCAACCATTTCACGTTTCATGAAAGTGTGTCAAATTTATGTTAGGCTTTTAGATGAAGGACCATATTTTCCCCGGTAGAATAGCATGGTGTATATATAAATTGAATGCACACTTGGGATAATATGCAACTGTACTGTGTAACAGAAGAGAGGACTCCACATTTTAAAACATTTAAATAAAAAAATTGAGGTAGATAACCATCCTGATATAAACTGGCAAGAAAATAGACAAAAACTGAAACCTATAATTTTTTAAAATTATTCAAACTAACAAGAAATTTTTTAATAGTGTCCATTAAAACTCCACTGACTCACATCACAAGCAGCTTCAGAACAAAGCTTTTGCTAAACTTCTCATGTCTCTAAAATGCTTCACTCAGTAGTAATCAATTATGTAAGTATCTCTATTATAAAGAGGATGTATTTGTATCACCAGAGATAAAAATAAGTAACAGATAAGTAATAGTTAATATTTTATTAAAGGTTTACATTTTGGGAGGCCGAGGCGGGCAGATCATGAGGTCAGGAGTTTGAGACCAGCCTGGCCAACGTGGTGAAATCCCGTCTCTACTAAAAATATAAAAAATTAGCCGGGCATGGTGGCACACACCTGTAATCCCAGCTACTCAAGAGGCTGAAGCAGCAGAATCGCTTGAACCCAGGAGGCGGAGGTTACAGTGAGCTGAGATCACCCCACTGCACTTCAGCCTGGGCAACAGAGCAAGATTCCATCTCGAGGAAAAAAAAAAAAAAAGGTTCACATAATAAACCTTTATGCTCTTTATTTTATAATATAAAACACTAATATATTAATTAGCACCTTACCTACTTTAAAAAAAATCATCCACATAAGAAGACAATATGAAGCCCAGGCAATTATTATGCCCATTTGACAAATGAAAAAAAAAAAAATCTGAAGTTTTGAATTGAAACAATGGGAGACATACGAATATGGATTAAGACCAGGGAGAAATCTATTCTAAAATTTGAATTCAATGGGGCATTATCTCCTTCCCTCACTATCAGGCCAACCATTGTTAGGTTCCAAGCCTTCTACAGCTGCACTGAGAAACTCAGTCCTTCATTTCTCAGGAGAATCACCCCTCTATGATGTACAGGCCACAGGCAATGACAGCAGCTCTCTCACTCCCTGGGTAAACAAAATGTGAGATGTCAAAGAGAGGAGCCCAGGATAATAGCATGACTTTTGGCCTGAGCAACTGTAGTCAGACAGACTTGCCATTTTCTGAAACAGTGAAGATTGTTGAAAAAATGTTTGTAAAGGAAAGAACCAGAAGTTTATCTTGTGTAAGTTCAGTATGGTGCACTTAATTGACAAGCAGGTGGAATTCCTGAGCAGACTGGAGTTCAGGGGAGATACTCAAGCTGAAGATGTATGTTTGGGACTTAATGTCCTGAAACTGGATGAGGAAGGTATAGATGGGGAAGGGTAGAGAAAATTGGATTGAGTCCTGGGTTATGCCAACATTTATAGGCCTACAGAAGATGAGTGGGAATGAGGAAACAAAGAGAAGTTAGGAAGGATGCTAGAAGTTAGGCAGTGCTGTCCCAGAAGCCAAGTGAAGACAGTGTTTAAAGAAGGAGAGAGTGATAGTGATCTACACTCAAATGCTCCAGGTAGGTCAAATACAATGATGGCTGAGGAGTAATAGTTGGATTTAACAACCTGGAAGTCACTCATGTTCTTTAAGTGATAGTCATGCTGTAGATACAATTTTGTTTTCTATTTTTTTATCGGCCATTAATAACTCTTTGAAATCCTATTTTTGATGCCTTCATAACATCCCATAATATAAATGCACAATAATTTATTTAAACAAACTGCTATTGTGGATATTTAAGTTGTTTCCAATTTTTTACTTTTATAAGTAACAATGTAAAATCATCCTTGAATGTAAATCAGTAATATTATATTTAAATGAATTCAAATGAGTCAGTATGCATTAAAATGCAAGGGAAATTTTGCTAGTAAACAACATACACGTACATTAAATATTGCAACAAAGAAGTTGGGAAAATTCTGATATGCAGATATCCCTCAATAGTGTTACTTTCTTTTTAAAAGGAAGATGTGATTTAGATAAAAAAATGGGAAGCAGTCTGTTTGCACACTTTTAAGTCAGAAATAAGTCCTCTTTGGACACAATTCTTTCTAAAGTAAGTTATCTGTGTGTAGTTCTATATGGTAGGTTTCTAATACAGAAAAGTAGGATCTTCTTCATAGGTGTATATAAAATGTAATTTGTAATGAAAAGCGCTTTGCAGTTCATAAAATATTTCTTATTCATTACTTCACAGATACTCACAAAACAACATAAGTAATACAGGCTCCCTATTAAGCCAGTTACCCAAACTTGTCATTTTTTTATGCCTGCCTATCCTTCACCATCAAAAAGTAATGGTGGATCAAAAAGCAATTTTTAAAAGCTTTATTTAACATCACCTATTGCTCCTAAGTATCTGTAAGACAGAGTACACATTTCATAATGTAGTGTCTAAGTTTCCTTTATACTCTGGCCTATAGTTTTCATCTACATCCTCTCCCATTACTCTCCACAATGCATCTTACACTCCAACTACTCTGCACTGCTCACAGGTGCCCAGTGAGCACTTCATTCTCCCACCTTTGTGCCTTTTGCTTAGGCTGACTCCTCTGTCGGAATGCCACACTCCTCTCATTACCGGCAGCACAAAGTTACACCTATGTCTCAACTATGCCTTTCTCTTTTATTAGTTGTATGGTGTTGGATAAATTATTAAGCTTCTCAGAACCTCTCCTTTTCTCAAGTGCAAATGGTAATAATAATACCTACCTTGTGGGCTGACAGTGAGAATTACATAAAGTAAGACATCAAAAGTATCTGGCCCAATAAGTATTATGTTTTTAAACTCTACCTCTGAATGGACAGTAAATGCACATGATTCAAAATTTAAAAATGTAAAAAAAAATACCTCCCCTGCACTCCTTCCTCCAGAAGAAGTTTTCCTACCAGAGGCTATATTTTTTTTCCAATGTTTTGCACATCCTTTCAGAGATATTATATAAAAATGGTGGTATACATACTAGATAGTCTTTGACATCTTTCTTACTTCACTTCATAATATATCTTGCAGAGCCTTCCCTATCTGGACACAAACATCTGTCTCATTCTTTTTTTTAAATAGCTGTCATGTTCCATAATATGGATGCACTATCACTAAGTAAACCATGTCCCTGTGGTCAGACTTTAAGATTATTAGCCATCTTCTTCCCCAATATTTTATTATAAAAGTTTTCAAATGTACACAAAAGTTGAAATAATTTTATATTAAACACTCAGACACAAACCAGATAGTTTCTATAAATTATATTTTAGTATTACTTGCTTTATCATGTATCTAATCATCCCTTCATCACTCTATCAATCCATTGTAATTTTTTATTAATTTCTGAATAAGTTGCAGATATCACTATACCTCCCCTGAAATACTGAATGAATATTATTAACTATTAGATGTTAAACTTTTGTCATTATAATTAGCACTGTAATGAAAACTTGTATAAACACCATTTCATACATGTATGAATATTTCCTAGAAATTAAATTGGTGGGATTGTGCATTTATAATTTTGGGAGATATTGCCAAATTTCGCTCTGTCGAGATTGTAACAGTTAACACTCCCACCAACAATGTAGGTGAGTGTCTATTTTTCTTTGCCTTTATAATATACTATCATCAAATGTTTAAATACATGGCAATACCAAAGATGGCAATACAAAGGGATCGTGTAGTAGTGTTGTTCTGCATTTATTTTAGTGAAGTTCAACATTTTTTTTTCATGTTTAATAACTACTTGCATTTTCTTTCGGGTACAACGTTCTATCCATAATACCTTCTATTTATTTGTCTTATTATGGTAAGAACATTTAACATGAGAGCTACTATCTTATATTAGTCTGTTTTCACACTGCAATAAACACTGCCCAAGACTGGGTAATTTATTTAAAAAAATAATAAAGGTTTAATTGACTCACAGTTTCACATGGCTAGGGAGGCCTCAGGAAACTTACAATCATGGCAGAAGGAGAAGCAAGTATGTCTTACATGGCAGCAGGTGAGACAGAGAGAGAGAGAGAGAGAAGGGCAAAGAACCCCTTATAAAACCTTCAGATCTCGTGAGAACTCACTCACTATCACAAGAACAGCATGGGGGAGACCACCCCCATGATCCAATCACCTCCCACCAGGTCCCTCCCTCAACACACGGTGATTATGGGGATTACAATTTGAAATGAGATTTGGGTAGGGACACACAGCCAAACCATATCACCTCTTTAAAAATATTTAAATGTACAATACAATATTGTTAACTAATTGTTAACTATAGGCACAATGCTGTACAGCTATCTCTAGAACTTATTAATCTTGCATAATGAAAATTTTATTCACACTGAACAGTAACCACTATTTCTTCCTCTCCCCAACCCTTGGAAATCACAATTCTACTCTCCGTTTTCTTGTTTGACTCTTTTAGATACCTCATATAAGTGGAATCATGTAGTATATGTCCTTTTATGGCATGCTTATTTCACTTAGTATAATGTCCTTCAGGTTCATCCATGTTGCAGCACATGGTAAGATTGCCTTCTTTTTTTAACACCAAATAATATTAAGTTGCCTGTATAGACCACATTTTCTTCCATATCTTGGCTATTGTGAAAAATGCTGCAATAAACATGGAAATGCTGATATGTCTCTAAGAGCCTGATTTCAGGGTGTTTTGGGATATATACTCAGAAGTGGGATTGCTAGATCTTATGACAATTCCATTTTTAATTTTTGGAGGAAACTCCATATTGTTTTCCATAGTGGCTGTCCATTCTACATTCTCACCAACAAGCACTCCAGTTTCTGTATATATTCACCAATACTTGCTTTTTTAAATAATGGCTACATTTTTTTCTTTCAACTCTAGTCCATTGTCCATTTTTCTACTATATTACTGGCCTTTTCACACTGATTCATAGAACTCTCTATATTAAGGAAACTAACTCTTCTCTGAGTTCCTAATATTTTTTCCAGGTTTGTCATTTCTATCTTGATTTTAATATGACTTATTTTTCCAAGCATAAATTTATTTTTATATGAATTTATTTGTAAGTGGTACCAAATGCTGATTCAGTATTTCTCCATTACTTACTGTTTCTGTCTCAACTTTCTAATCTGCTTCACTTAAACTCTACTGAATTACTTGCAGGGTCCAATTATGCTATGTCTTTCCCATCTATGGGCTCTTGTATATGTTGCTTCTTCTTTGTGAAACATTCTCTCAATACTTTTCTCCTGACTAATTGCTACTGGTCATTCAAGACTTGGCTGAAAGGCTGCTTTTACAGCAAAGGTTTTCCTTAACTCCTCAAGGTTGGTTTCAATGGCCTTGCCCTATTCTTTCATAGCATCTTATGTGCACTCTGATCAGAACATTACCCTTCTGTAATTAGCCACTTCCTTGCTTTCTCCCTTAGATCATTAAGGGGAAAAAAACTATATTTCATTCATTAATCTTTGTATTTTCAGCCTCTAGCCCACTGGCTAGCATACAAAGCAGGTGCTCAATAAATGTTTAAGAAAAAAGTAAGGAAATAAGAAAAAGGAAAGGATGGAGAGAGAGTGGGAGTGAAACATATAGGGTGATATGGGCTGAATTGTGTCTCCCTAAAGTTCATGTGTTGAAGCCCGAACCCCTAGTATCTCAGAATGTGACTGTATTTGGAGATAGAGCCTTTAGAAAGGTGATTAGGATAAAACGAAGCCTTTAGGGTGGGCCCTAATCCAATTTGACTGGTGTCCTTAAGAGAACAGGAAATTTGGACACTAAGAAATACACCAAGGAAGCACACACACAAAATAAAGACCTTGTAAGGACACAGTGAGAAGGCAGCCATCTGCAAGCCACAGAGAGAAGCCTCAGACAAAACCAACCTGTCGTCACCTTGATCTTGAACTTCTAGATCCAGAACCATGAGAAAATAAATTTCTGTTGTTTAAGCTACCCAGTCTATGCCATTTTGTTATGGCAACCCTAGCAAACTAATACAAAGGGTTAGAAGATATAGAAGGAAAAATGGTTGGATAAGGAAATACCTAAATCTGGACATTAGAGAAATATAGAAACATTCATGAGTTCTGGCAAGAATGTCACAACTGAGGAAAAAATAAAAATTCTTTATTTTCCATTCAGGACAGAGAGATAAAGCTGATTTTAAACTAAAACCTTTGTTCTTTAGATTATAATGTGAATATGTAATTAAACTTTATTTTGATTAGGCAAGGCTCTTTCAGTTATAGTTCTTATGGATTTAAGTCATAAACTACAATGGAATTACATAGTATGAGAACTTAGTCTGATTATAATAAGCCACTCAAGCTTAAGAAGGCCCATGCATTCATGGCTACATTTCATTGTTGAGACTGTAAAGAAGTCCCTAAAATTTCTAGTCTATCTATAAAGTTGGTATTTTTCTGATTTAGTATTTTCCTCTTTACTACTGGGTTAGTTAGTTGCAAAAAGATGCTCTTCTTAGAAAATGAAATTTGACACAAAGGCATTTGTGGATGGCATTATAAAAAAAGAAAAATTAATTATTGGACACAGGGTCCTTGAGAGTGCTTTTGTGGTCATATGTTTCATCTCTGTTGACAGCTGTATTTTTGTACAGCATTTAAAACCATCTACCGACTTTGACAAACTGTTCATTTCCCATCAGACATACCAACTTTGACAAACTGTTCATTTTCCTTCAGATTTTGGGAAATTCAATATGTCTATGACAATACACCAACCAATAAGTGAAATTAAGTCATATCTAGTTTTCATTTCAAAATATGATAGAGCTGTGTGGAATTGTATTCTATCTATATTATGATAGCTATGATCTGGAGGTGACATGGTTAATTTCCCTGGCAGACTATAAAATCACCCAACTAGGAATGGTGAAAGCTGTTAATCAGAAAGATAACCTTTGAAAGCCTTACTCCTTTCATAATGGTTGCTAGTTAAATATGAACATCTGGGAAACCATTATGAATTCATTGTACATAAATCTACTGCCCTATGTACAGAACTCCTTTTTATTACAAACAGACTTTACATAATAAGGAAAGAATAAATGTATCAACTTTTCATTTTTTACCACGTACTTATTTGATGCACCATTTATTAACAAAATCACCATTGTCCTTGGATGTCCATAACACTGGCTATAAAATAGGGATAATAATATTTCGTTGAGAACATATCTAAAAGGTTTAATGTTTTAGCAATGCTTTGAAATTTTAAATGGTTTGAATGTGCTAATTTTTACAATATTGTCTCAAAGGTCTACTTTGATATTTATTTTATGTGGTATATAATATGAACTGAGAAAAAATACCCTTTGTGTTTTACATATATACATAAAGGTTGATAAATTTTAAAAAGTGACTTCCATGAGCCATTTATTCATCTATTTTTTTACAGCCAATTTTAAGATAATCTTTCAACATGGGCACCTATGCTATTCAGTTAAGAAATTTCTTTGAAACTTCTTATAGACAGAAATGCCTGAAGGCCTAAATTACTTATAAAAAGTGAAAAGCTAAACAGACTTATATAATCTTTAACTGAATAAATATTTTTCCACCTAACCAAACCTGACTGCCAACACAGAAGGTTTGGAGAGAAAATTCTCATACCATTTGAAAAGGAACATTGAATTTTACACAATGGAAAAAAATAAATAGATTATAGCTCTGGCTAATGGTATTAAAACATTAAGATTCTTTTGTTATAAATCTTAATTTTCTGAAGTATGTAACTAGGACAGGCCCTAATCCCAAATGAAATTTAATTGAAAGTTGTTTTTGAAAACATGGTAAGAGAGATTTCTCTTTTTAGTGTTGCCAAATAGAGCTGACTCTGGATGCCTCTTCATTGTCACTTCAGCCAAGTTAGACCATAATGAAAACTAGTCTTTTTGTCTTTAATCCAACAGCTTAAATAAAATTTAAGCCCTAGATTTTTTATTAAAATACATGAAAAGGGGGCTTTCAGAAAACTTGGCATTAAGGATACACTATTTACCCATAACAGTAAGTAGCATGCATATGTATAATGTAACCCACAGGCAAAACATAGTATGCATCTGTTCATTTATACTTGTGGATAAGGGATTTTTATTCCCTACAGTAAGCCTTTCTACATTAACATTGGAGGAAAAAGATTATGTCAATACATTAATATGAAAAAAAGGATAGCTAAAGCAGAAGGCTAAAATACACTGTAAATTAAGTTAGAAAATCTTGTTAGAGATTCCTACAATATGTCATTTACATTTGTGACATTTAACAAAATTGCAATTGAATAAATGTCAATATAATTGGTTTGCTGTTCGTCTCTCCCATTATACTATAAACTGCAAAAGCTTCATCTTGAGTATCTAGCAAGATAGGCACATGGTCAAATATACACAGATGGAAAGTTAAAGTCCAGGGTAAACCTAGGATGCTTAAGCACTTGTTTTGGAAAAAAAATCACTATTTACCTAGAGAGAGGAGAAAAGGAACAGTAAGAAGTAACATGGATTGTCCACCTACTATGGGTACTACAGGTCAGCTCCTATGGTATAGATGTATCACTGCTGTTAATACAATAGCTCTAAGGAGAAAATATCACAGCCCCCATTAGACAGTTGGAAAACTGATAAGAAAGAGATTAAGTGACCCTCCTCATTAGTAAAGTACAGGACTAGATCCAAGTACTCTTTTCAACCGACCCTTGTATATCGCTAAATAAAGAAAAGATAGTCCTTTGGCTTCTAGTTTCATAAAGAAGAAAACTAGTATTTTCTCCGTCTTTCACATTAGTGATTCAAAAGCTTGGCTGCTCATTAGAATCATTTGAGAAGTGTTTAAAAAGTACCTGAGTCCTACAGCCAGAGATCCTGATTCAGAGCTCTGGGATCCTCCCAGGCATTTCTGTATTTAAAAATCTCCACAGGTGAACCTAATATGCATTCAGACTTGAACTGATATTCTTTTACAAGCCTATCAAATGTTCTATCCTTATCCTTCCCTGAATTATAAGCATCTTCCTGATTGAAAGATTAGAAATGTTTGCACACTTCTAAATTCCAGGCATTGTATAAAAGGGTTTCATATGTATATTGCCTCCCACCTGTAATCTCATTTATTAGACAGTAGACTAATGCTTACATAGGCATAATTATAATTTCCTTAATCTTATAAAAATAACATATATATTGATATAATTTCTAAAACATACGTTGTGTCTCTCTTAAAAATGTCAAATATTGCTGTTCATTTCAAGATGTCTTTAACAACCAGAAAAAAAAAAAAAAAAACAGAAAAAAGCCTTCCGCTAAGCCCAAGAAACTTAAGGATTCTATTTGTGCTGCCTCCTGACCTTACCTATTAAAATGCAGTATCTCTAATGTCCTACAAAGCCCTTCACAAATACTTATGGATCTCCAAGGGTTATCTCATGTGTGCTCTTGAATAAGCACTGCCAGCTACATATATATATATATGATACCTGACATTTTGATATGATGCCTGACATTTTGTTCTCTATGATACCTGACATTTTGTTCTCTTCTCCTGCACTAGGTATCCCCCACATCCATGATGTCTGAAACTCAATCTCTGAGGTCTTCAATGGTGTCTAAATGTATTTAGCAGCTGCCTCCAGCTGACATATCACTAATTTACCACTGTAACTTGCTGGATACTGCTGCCTTTGCCAAACATTGTGCCCATGTCTTATGGATACCACAATCTCCTGTTGTATTCTGGTCAGTGAACCAGAGTCCCTGAAGACCTAAAGTTGCTTTGGGTTCTCTGAAATTCATACTATGTAGAAGTTACTCTGTTGCATGAAAAGTGGACGGCTGTCTGGAAGTGCCTCATTCCCTGTTTCAGGGATGTACTTTTTCACACAAATACTGAAGTGGTACTGCTCCAAAGGCTTCCAAGACTTTAGTGAGAAGCTCTTTGTTTTTCCCTACAGTTCTTTCCTGTCTATCTCCCTATAAGAGTCACAGGGTATTTTAAGGGGTAATGGCTGGTAGATGAATCAAGTGATGGGCACAATGATATTCTCAGAAGTATCACTCGCAACAGTTATTAAAGTTTTGTTACTAGTTCAACTTTGTCTACCTTTGTCCTCCCTGGGAAGGAGTTCTCTCCCCAGAAATGCTATCTAGCCTCTCTTGTGAATTGTCTTCTGGCAGGTCAGTTTCACCAGTCTCATAGACATGCCCAAACGTATGCGCATTTGGGTGATGGGGCTGGCTTAGGCTCAAGCTAGGGACATTGAGATATCCACATAAATGTGAAACTGTTTCTTGGCATGTTAGTTAAGAAAAGAAATTGATGATTGAGGTGGTAAGAGGCAGGTAATCCCATACTTTGCCTCTTACTTGCCATCTTCTATATCTCACACATATGGCACAGATGAGCCCTATCTCTGAATAAATATTTTACTCAACATATGCATAAAAACCTAGTCCTGGAGGAAAAGTTCTAAATTCAGGATAGAATCATGTCCCCAGAATACTGGCCTATTAAAACAAACTTGGAAGAGTTGTAGGAAGGGGTAAATTAGCAGATGCCAAGATCCTATGTAAATACTAGTTTATATTACCTTAACAGTCATCCTGAAGATTTCACTATTTTTCCCCTTCTATGAATCTGTTCTTTGCTCTGCCTCCCTCTCTCTCCAACCATCAAAGTCTTGGTTGGGCTTCTCATTCTTCCTCATGGGATATCATTTCCTGTCCACGAGCGTTGTCTGCTCTAGGTCTTTATGAAAAATGTGCTTAAGATAATAAGATGACCATCCAGTCATCTTATTCCTGAGTCAGTTTCTTCTGGTTCGAATTCTAACGCTGGGCAATCTATTTACCTCATCCCAACTTTCAAAGATACTGCCTTTTGGGAGTTTCTAAAAATCTCAAGTTTCCATGATGGTAGAAGCTTCTGCCATGATAAAATGCATGGTGATGGTGATTTCATCAAGTCCTGTAATGTCTACACCTGCATCACTCTAATTCTTTAACCCACTACACCTGAGCTATGTTTGTTTCCCTGATAAAGACTATGCTTTGACAGAATTGATTGGATGGTTGGAGCAATGGCAAAAGCAAAGCTCTAGAATATTTGTGTTTAGTATTCTGACTCTGTTTTGTTCACAGGTTCATGTGGTCTGAAATATTGGGACTTCCTCCTGCAGATGATGGGGAACTACTGGAGGTTTTAGGTCAGGGTTGTAGTCTGTCCCTAATGGGAAATATGAATTAATGAAGTAGGACACTAAGGCAGGTGATAATTAGAATATAACAGAATAATAGGGCAACAGAATTTTTAAAAATAAATGAGGTTTAAGGTGAAGAATGTGTGTGTCAGCTATGGAAATGCAACTATCATAACTAGCAACAATTTCAAAGGAATAAAATGTACTAGGTTTGGGACAAAACACATTTCAGATAATGGTATTTAAGTTAGCTGATGACACAGAACTAGGACTTGGAGACAGAAAGTATAAACATAAGTACAAAGAAAAAGAGTTAAAATTGTGGTACAGAATCATATCACCACAGAAAACAACAGAGAGAATAGAACACCAAGGACTAAGTCAACCTGGGAATAGCCATAGTTAGCAGAATGCGGGAGAGAAAAGTGAGGTTCAGATTTTAGCCAGTAAGTGAACATTAGAAGGCTGATTTCCATCATACAGCTTGTTTAACGGTATTACCCAAGAAACAATAACTCTTGCTTCACCTTCAACCTGGTGCACATGCTCAAACCAGCTTTGGCAGGCTCAGTTCACTGCCTGGTACTATACCAGAACTCCACTCTAATACTATTTTTGAAGACTTATCTTCTAATGAGGTGTTTTCCATAGTTCATCACTACAGTTCCCTGAAATGGGGCCAATGCACCCTTGCTTTGGGCTGAAATAAGGTTGTAGTGTGATTCCAAAGTATTGGTCAATACATTAATAGTTTGCATAGTAGTAGTACAGACAGTGTCTGAAATAAACAGGTTTAACAAGCAGATGTTGAAGAAATAAATAACTGGTTGGATGTGCAAAAATTTAATCCTATGCAAACTGGGTACAGAAACTTGAATATTGAATAAAAATCATTAATGTCAATAATATTGTAGAAGTTGGTAAACAGATGCAATCAAAAAGATTCAGTAGCGTAAATTTTCCTAAGCAAAACCATTCTGAACCAATAAAGATTTAGCAGGCCTGGTGTTGAGTGTCCATGATATGAAAACTTGAGCTCCTATGAAAACTGCAGGTTAAATACAAGCCAATGACATTATGCTATAATTTTAAAACCAAGATTTATACAAAAATATTTTCAATAAGAAATACACGGCAATTATCTCTTTAGGCTCACCACTGGTCAACCCTCTATAAGGGTACTTATTAGGTTCAATGTTAAGCCCACAAACTAAAAACTTCTCTAAAGGATTTGGAAGGAGTCCTGAGGAAACTAATCAAAGAGATTAAAGGAACAAAAACATGGTAAGAAAATTGGCCCCAAAGAGAAACACAAAAGAAACACCATTTATTTAACCTAAGAAGAAGAAGCTGAAAAGCAAATAACGATCTTCAAATATTTTGCCAATGTGGCCAGCAGCTGTTCTGTATCACCGTAAGCAGGACAAAAGAAAATGAACTTCCAGAGCACAGGCAGCAAAGTGCAAATGCACCACTGGTTTTTCCCCAAAGAACTTCCTGGCTGCAGGAGCTGGGACGTACTGTTTGAGAGGAACTCAAGAGACAGTGGCATTTCCCTCTCTCTCTCCGGACCTTCCTTAGCATGAGTGTGCAGCTAAATATCTAAACAGCTGTCCAGGGAAGAGGCAGCAATTCTATAAACAAACCAAAAAAACCATTTTCTATCTTTACAGTTGTCAAAATCATCACATACAGTTAAGCAACAAGAGATGTGAAAAGAAACTTTCAGAAGAGTAATTTTTCTCAAGATTCCTTAAAGGGAGAATTCTGAACCTTCATTATAAATTTTTTAAATAAAATAATGCTATTGATTAGCTACAAGTCTGCTTTCCATGCATCCCACTGTGCCATTCAGAAAATAACTGGATTGTATATTTATAGGCAAGTGTAAAAGGACACTCTACTTTCTATTATTCCAAAAAGCTGAGCATTTATAGACTTTTTGAAAATATGTTATATACTTTCTGAAAGGAATTATTCAAATGTCAGCTTAAGCCTATAAAGTAATACAACTGGATGGCATTTATTATTATTCCATTTCACTTCCTTTCTCTTTTAGGAGCAAGTGATCGCTTTACGTCAGGTTCCAAGCTCAGAAACATTTGGCTACAGTCCTTTCTAATCTTTGAGTCAGAAATTACAAAGAACAAAATAAAAGATGATTCTCTCCCATCTCTTTCATGTATTCCAAATTCTCATTGAAATCCAGGAAAGAGTTATTACAGTGTTTCGGTTGGAGATTCAGTTTTAAAAAGAAGCCAAAGAAAGTCCTTTGAAGATACTGTATAGAAATGCAGAATCTAGCTGGGATTCTCAAGGCAAGCGTGGTTTCAGAATCACTTGCATAGGAGCAGAATCACTACTCAATTTATAAATTCACTCCTTCCTCCCTTACCACTGAGCCAGGACAATACATAAGGAAAATGAGTGGCAGGTCCATATCTCTGCTGACCTACATCTTCCTGGTACATGGATTTTCCACAAGGATCACTGTCACTCAGCTGTAACACTGAACAATATTATATCTGGTTAAACATCAGCTTCCTGGAATGTACTGTTGACTGTGCTAAACTTGCAATAATTTCTGTTTGCCTTTGGCCCTTGTTTCTGTTGCAGCTTTTTGAACTCTTCTCATAATTTTTGACCACACGTCATTCCTTAAAACTGATTATATTAAAAAAAAATTCTTTAGGTTTCCTGGCTCTAGCCTCTTTCCCTGGATATAGGCACTGCCCCCTGATGGCTTCCTGGGCCCTACTTGTCTATCCTGTTCTGTAACAGCAATAGAACCACTGGCCCCTTCCAACCTCAATTGGTCAGCTTCATGTATATGTTGGGACGTCAAAAAGATTTTCATTTATTTGGAGCCCAATTCAGCAACAGACAACTTATTTACCTCAGCATCTAGCATAATATAGTAAGCATAGTATGGCATAGTATATAGTAGGTTCTTAACATTTGTTGAATATACATATGAATGAATGAAAGAAATCCTGACCTGTGCCACAGTCAAGCTACTAAAGCAATTTTGTTTTAGAGACTAGACATGCTGTGCAAAATAATTTAACTCTGTTATCTATATTTCCAGGCAATTGTAAAATAACCCTATTTTCTATCAGCTATTTAAATTAAAATTAAAGAAAATTGAACATTCAATTCTTCAGTTATACTAACCACATTTCAACAGCTAAACAGCTACATGTGCCTGTGTCTACCATGTCAGACTGTGCAGATATAGAACATTTCCAGCATCACATAAAGTTCTACTAAACAGTACTAGATTTGACCACTTTCTCATTTGTCCATATAAACACTGGTCCTTTAGATAGTCTTCTGTCAAATACTGGCTATTTCTAACCTTTCCATATTCTTCAAGTACTAAAACTCCTTGCCTTAATCCAAAATAAAATCATACTTCAACTTATTTTGCCAGTCTGTCAACCTAATGGCAAGAATCATTTAAACTCCATGTATGCCATAAATATCTATATATCTATATATCTACTATGTACCCACAAAAATTAAAATAAATAAATAAATAAACTGCAGCAAGAAGAAACTTTAGTTGCTCAAGTTATCTGGGGCATAAAATATGTTGTATTCTTGGTGTGTTTGTGTGTATGTGTGTGTATAAGAGATACTTAAACCAAACATTTAATACCATAATTAATTTCTTCATTCTATACCCATCCCATAAAAATCTTGATCATCACTAATATGAAATATATTCTATGGAACATGAGAGAACCCGTAACTCCCCACTTTTTCACTAATATAAACTGTGTTCATATTTATAAAGGCACTGGGAAAGCCCTATTTAACTGCGTGTAGAGCATCTAACTAACGAAATAGTTCAGATGAAAGAATCTATAGCAATGCAGAAGGCCATTCAATGCTAAGGGAAGCACCTACTTGACCTGAATTATTCTCCTTTGTGGGTGAATATCTATTTGTAAGTTTCTAACTTCTTACCTTTTCTACTATTCAGTAGCTTACAGATTTTTTTTTTTTTTTTTTTTTTTTTTTTTTTTTTTTTTGAGACAGAGTCTTGCTCTGTCGCCCAGGCTGGAGTGCAGTGGCATGATTCCAGCTCACTGTAACCTCAAACTCCTGAGCTCAAGTTGATCCATATGCCTCAGCCTCCTGAGTAGCTAGGACTATAGGCATGAACCACTATGCCTGGCTACATTTTTAAATTTTTTGTAGAGGTGGGGTCTTTCTATGTTGCCCAGGTTTGTCTTGAACTCCTGGCGTCAAGTGATCCTCCCACCTTGGCCACCCAAAGTGTTGGGATTATAGACCTGGGCTAGTGTGCCTGTCCAGCTTCCAAAATTTTATTACTGCTTTGTCTGCTGTTGTCTCTTCTCAAGTCGTCTTTGTCCTTTTAGATTTATTCAGTTTTTATTGTCATTTTAGTAGGAAATAAGGAAGCATAAATAAATACAATGCTCAATTCTTCATGCTTAATTGAAAGTTCCTAACTTCTTTATCATTCAGGGCAGAGCCTCTGCAATTCTGATTTTTTGCATAAATTCATTCTAATATGATTTCTAAATGTGTTAAAGATTTGCTATATTTTTCTCAAGGTGGCCATTTGCTGCATTGATTGCTCTGACTCTTTTGATCTTTTTTATAAAATCAAAAGACCTACTCGGCAGAGTCTGTTTTTGATTTTTATTAGCAGCAGTTGAGATGCTATGACCACTGTAAGATTGTGAAGATGAAGTCTGTTTAAACAAGAGTTAAGCTGCAGCTTTGCTGGATTCATTGCACCTTGGAAAGCAACGTCACTTGGACTTCACGTCATCCCACAAATGTCGATTGGCTTCTGTGGGCATTTGGCCAGGTTTCTTAGTGAGTCATATCATGATTTCCTAAGGGGCCGAGGAGACCTGGGCAGCTAATTCATATTAGTACTATTACTGGGAGGTATTATAATCTCTAGTGTCTGATAAAACTGTGATTTAATGTTATAAATACAGAAAGGTACCAGAACATACAATGTTTTTATTAGCCTAGTTGTACCCCATAGCAGTACTCTAGTCAAATAAATAAAAAGTAATATTCTTTACCACCTACTTGACTTGAATTATTCTCCTTTGTGGGTGAATATCTATTTGTAAGATCTTAATAACAAATCAGAATATCTAATTTAGTAAGAGACTGGTCTGGAAGATATGAGGATCTCTTCTGTCAGCACAGGATTAGTTTGAATACTAACAGTAACACTTACTAACAGTAAGTGTTAGCGTATGTAGTAACTACACTACTAGATACGCAGGGTCCAGGAAGCCATTGCAAGTTTCTGCAGCACTATTTGTAAACATAGTTCCCTATTAATAAAAATAAATAAAATTTAAAATAAAAATGAGGTCTGCTAAAAACCTGCTTTCTGCTTAAACGCCTTCCCTTAGCATTAAATGGCCCTCTGCATTGCTATAGATTCTTTCATCTGAAGGTAATTTCTTACCTTTTCTACTATTCATTACCGTTCATTAAAGAAAGCTCAATTGCAAAGGAGATTAGCAGTGGGAAACCAGGAAAGCCTCAGCACTGCAGAAATGTTAAGGAACTGGAGGCACCAGGTGTCTCTGGAGGCAGAGATGAGGGGTAGAAAAGAAAAAAAAACAAGAGGGCAGTTAAGTACTTGGGTTCTAGGGATCCACATATTTCTTCCTCCCTCCTTTACAATCAGAAGACTTCTTAACCTCATCAAGGCAGAAGACTGGAAGCTTATTCTCTGAAGGTACAGAATCACATAGGTGTGGAAATCTGTGTAGGTCACTCTCCTTCCCTTAACTAGGGAATTAAGTGAAAGTCCAGAGACATAATGGAAAGGCACTCTCGTCTCCCCAGCTTCATTGTCTACTTGGCTTCCAGAATGCTAGCAGCCAGACCTTCAGCCTCTCCCTCCACCAGCAACCTTCCCCACCCCCAAGCAGAACACTAAAGGTCTATCTCTTGAGAAACTGGTCTGTTTATGAGAAAGGCCTAAAGATACTAACATTTGGGAGCAGGACCCTGGCATAGTTTCTCCAGTTTTTATCTTTACCAGGGACACTGGCTGAAGATGAGTGAGGGATAAAATCCAATCCCTGCTCCACTTACCAAGCCCTGTGCTCTGGGGAGGGGCTTTGTTAGGTCAGGGGAAGGGGCTACTTTTTTCTAATTAGCATAAAGGCACCAACTGATAAACAACTCACATGCCTCATGGGATATCTTTTTCTATTTCATACAATGGAGTCATATAGATTAATTGTAATTCTATTGAGAGGTCCCCCTTGAAATGGTCGAAATCTTTCGTGATTTTCCTTAGGTGAAATGTGCCAGTCCACAGGCAATCCCTCCTCCCCCTACATATACACAAATAAATAGAGCTTCTAGTTGGCATTTTAGTAGTTCACCTTTAAAATACGAATGGACAGCCAAGGGTCACCCATATGAAGAAAATCTCTAACATCAAACGCAGAAAGACTCAAGTAAGCCAAAAAAGGAATTGAAAGAAAAGAAAGATAAAACTTGAAAAAAAAAATCTAGGAAAAAAGTTTGTTATCCTCAGAGAGATAAGATATTGCATCCAGAAAATAAGAAAGGACACTACAATAAGAATTTTAAAAATCACAAAAGAAAATTCAGCAGAAGATTTGAAAGATAATATGAAGGAAATCTAAATGGAAGTACTAAAAGACAGAAAGGTAGAAAATAAAGAAGAGAGTTAATAAAAATGTTGAGACTGAGTTAACAAAAAACAACAGTCAGAAAAGAAAAGAAAATGAAGGATATACATGTATGCGTATATTGGCACAGGCTACAAAATTTCAGAAGATATGAATAAAGAATCTAAAAGCTTCCAGAAAGAAAAAAAAGGAAGTTAGAAAAGGGCTAAGAAATCAGAATGATGCCACATTTTTAGCAGTAAACCTAGAAGGTGGAAGACAACAAATCAATATCTTTAGAAACCTAAGAGGAAATCATACTTAGAATTCTTCCTTAGTCAAATTACAACTCAAGTAGGAGAAAGATAGGCCTGTGTGGAAAATATATGTCCTATGTACTTATTAGGAAGCTGCGAAAGGATGTACTTTACCCAAACAAGGGGATAAAGTAAGAAAGCAGGAAACAGGATACAACATAGGGAAGAGGTGATGAGAATGTCCTGAATGATAATGAAAGATGTGAGCTCTGAGGCAGATCTAGAGAGAAACTAGTCCTGAGAGTACTAAGAGAAAGGACAGGGCCGGGCATGGTGGCTCACTCCTCTGTAATCCCAGCACTTTGGGAGGCCAAGGCAGGCGGATCACTTGAGACCAGGAGTTCGAGATTAGCCTGGCTAATGTGATGAAACCCCTTTTCTACTAAAAATACAAATTACAAAAATTAGCTGGGCATGGTGGCACATGCCTGTAATCTCAGCTACTCAGGAGGCTGAGTCAGGAGAACTGGTTGAACCCAGGAGGTGGAGGTTGCAGTGAGCCAAGATTGCACCACTGTACTCCAGCCTGGGTGATAATGCAAGACTCCATCTCAAAAACATAAAATAAAAAAAGGACAGAACTAAGAAGTAATGTCTCCAAAAAAATCTATCCATCAATCAATAGAATATCTAATGTGGTTAACTGGATTGAAAGAATGTTTTTAGTTGTACCAATAATTTGGCTATAAATTAATGCTAGGAATGTCCGCAAAATTCCTAATATCCCATGCATCTGGAAGGAACAGAAGGCACTGTTATTTGAGTGGATTAGGAAAGGATGTAGAAATATTTCTTCCTTACTCTTCATACTTCCATTAGGACAATTTTCTCTAAAAAATCTCCATCCCTCCTCCCACTCCTCAGTCCTCTACAGATGTGAATTTAGGAGAGAGAGAGGGACTTGAAGCAGGAACAAGGTATACAAAACCCAGCTTCTTCCTCTATTTCTGCAGGAAACCTCAAGTTTGATCTGCTTCTCCTTACCATAAATTGTATAGGGGCAGATTCTCCTCTGCAAAGGTATGTGGTTTTCTAATGCTGCCTCTGATAGCAGGTCTGTTCAGTATTAAATGGTTACATTTAGCTATACACATTCCTCCAACATGCTATATCAGTAAAAACGTGGTTTGCTTTGCATTTGCCTGACTCTTTTGTCTCTTTCTCTCTCTCAGTTGGTTCTAAATTTTGGTAATGAAAAGGGTTGTTATTTATTGCTCTCCCAAACATCAACACTGTTATGATTGTATATGTGTGTAATGATGGGCAGTAGTGTATTTTACTGAGTAAGCCATATGCAAAAAGGATAATTAGTCATACTTAAAATACAGGATTAAATGTCTAATTTCTGAAGGTGAGGAAGATAGCAAAGTCTACTTCCTATAATTGTTTCAAGAGAAGATATTTTAATTATGAGACATTCCAAACAGATGAAAAGAACAGAGAATACTATAAAAACAGTTATAGCTCATCGTTCAGCCTTAACAAATCTGAATAGTTATTTTTGTTCATACAATATATTAAGCGAAACCAGCACAAAATAGATCTGAAGTCCTCTGAAATCACTTTACTTGTTTCTTCTCCCTCTCCCACTAACCTGAAATTGATAGATACTATTCTGATGAATGTGTTTTTCCAATACTTTTACTATATACATAGGTATACACCATATAGTATTGTTTTATTTACTTTAGCATTTAAATATGTGGTATCACATGGTAAACAGAATTCTGCAGCTTATGTTTTCCAGGCAACATTATTAATGAAAAAGCAATTTGAGTCAATACTAGTCAGCTCAAGAGTGCCTGACCTGGATCAAATCCTGGTTCCAAGGTCTTTAAGGCAAGTGACTTCATCTCCACATTGATATCCTCATTTACAAAATGGTAATAATAACATCGCTTTCTCATGGACCTGTTGTGAAGAGTGATTGGGTACATATGCACACAGCACTCAGAACTGCACCTGGCCCATACCAAAGTATCTGCAATAGATCTTGTTTCTAAATGGTGACTTTGATCTGTTGACAAGATGTTGACTACAAATACATTAAACTTATTTCTACCACCTTATTCTTTGTTTCCTGTTCCTTTTGTTTCTTTTTCTCTTTTTGTGACTTTTATTGAACTGACATTTTCTAACTTCCATGTTTTTTCCTCTGTCAGTTTAGAACTTACAATTTTATTTAGCTATTTTTTTGTGGTACTCAAAATTTAACTACTCGTTCAACATATGTATATGCACCTCTTTGTTGTTGTTTAGCATTTTAATGTTTAAAAAACTAAAAAAACAAAAGGTATTTGTTTACAGCCAACAGCTAATTACACTTACAAATATCTTTCTGTGCTTACCATTGCCTCTCAAGCCTCATTTTTTCTCTTTGCCTTTGCTTTTCTTAAACATATCTTTTGACAATTCTCATAGTGATTGTATGTAAATGATAATCCATTAGTATTTTTAGTACTGAAAATATAATATTTTTCTCACAAAATATGGCTTTGATTCTGGTTAAATATAATGCCATGCTTGGCAAAAGCTTTCTCCTAATAAATACATGTCAAATGAATGAACAAATGAATAGATAAATCCATAGGAAACAGAGAGGGAGCACCAAGGCAGGATCATCAAAGAAGGCTAATGAGATAACATACTGTTTTCAGAAATCCACGTTATTTCACTTCCTAATAAATAAAAAATAATAATTTACTTTACAAAATAAAAAAGCCAGATGGGAATGAAAAAAAGTTTGAATTAAGTATTATTTAATAGAGGTTAAAATGAGCAAATGTTCTCAGTAAATGTCCCTAAAGCCACTGGTCCCAATATTTATAAGTAGAGGAACCAATCATTACAACTGGTGAGTACCAGAATACAACATCTGATTTTAGTTTTCACGATTACATGGAAGGATATAGAAGTACACCACAGGTCAGCCTTGCTTTATCAATATCCCTACAAGTTTGTAGGCATTGCTAGGCAACAAAGAGAAACATAAAAGCAGAAGGGCTTGTTGAAGTACTGAAAAAAAAGGCAACTATAAGAGAATGGTTTTTAAACTCATCTTTTAGATAAGTTGTATGTATTTTAATTTATCTTGACTCCAAATTGAATTTGAGTATTTGAAAAACCCATGTTAGATTAGGTACATTACGATTCCACTTAGTCTAGATAAAAGCTTTATAGAAAGAGCAAGGACTTTCAAGTTATGAAGGCAAAGTGCTTTTTTCCTGGTTAGATGTTAGCAATGCAGGCACTCCCCACTCAAGCCACTCTGTAGATCTCAGCACCACTCAATCATAGCTGCATATTTCCACCAATGCTGGATTTTTGCCACCTTTATTCATTCAGTAATTTTTATATAATAGCACACACTAAGTCAAGGCCCCATCTTCTGCCAGAAACTCCCTTTAAAAACCTCATTCCACTATCCCAGTGATAGTTTTTATGGGTTTCCAATGATGTGTGAAGTATTCTTATGACGAAATATTAGGTAGATTAATATTACTTTTTGCTCTGGTGTAGAATTTCTTTGCTCTAAGATTGAATACCTTTAACTTGGAAAAGGAGACAGTGAATGAGGAAAATTTTAGATCAGCTCTTTAGTGCCAAAAACAAAATCATTATCCTTCCAAAAACAAATATTGAGTAATCCCTACAATTAGATGAGGCAGAACTAAGTTCATTGGAATTGTTTGCTTCCTCCAACCCCCAGCTCCACTTAGGAGTAAAAGGGAGTATCAGCTCAAGTCTTAGTTGAGTGAAACTTTTGAAAGAATTAGGTCATTAAAATTATTCTTCAAAGCCCCTTCTAAATTTTAGAAGAGTTTTTGTTGTCAGAATTTTAATTGATGTTTATGACAGCCTTTGCATTTCTGTCAAATGCATAATCTAATTTGTATCTTGACATTTTACATACATGTAATACACACAATCATTGTGTATAATACACTGATGAGCACTTTACAAGACTTAGAATATGGAATATGTTTTTATTACTTTAAGTTATCACAGAAGATTTTAGTTATTATAACTTTTATGATACTCCAATGGTTATATCTGAAATTGAGACTGATAAGGAATACAAATACTTATTAGTATACTGCTCTTATGGGAAAAATAAATGATTGATTCTTCCATAATCTAGTTTTATGATATTGTTTCTAATGATGAAATGCAACGAAAAGCAAAGATTGGTTCCATTTGGGAACCAATCAACAATAGAATTTAGCAAACACTTATTAACCTTTTACTAGGTATAAGCTATTCCCATAAATTCTGTGGAGGGTGCAATTAAAACAAAGCATAATTCTTGCCTCAAGAAACTTAAAACTTGGTAGATCAGATATGTACTCAAACATTTAAACCATCGTAAATTCTATAGAAATCCTAAGGATAAAGTGTTAGGTAATCACAGAGAATTCTGCAGATTGTCTAATAATTACAATACCAACACCAATCTCCTGAAAAGGGAAATCATAGATATTGAAAAATCTGCCCATTTACATAAAGTCAATGAAAATAGAGACGGCAGAGAACCACTGAAATCACATGCAAATGAGGATTTGGAAGAGAAAAACTAGTTAACTAAAGAAGGGACTAAGGACAGACATGATACTTTAAGAAATCAAATAATTAGAAGGTGTTCTAGGTAAAACTGAGTTTCTAGAATACTTTTTCATAAAACATTTATGTTGCTGCTGCAAAAGCCAAAATCATGTTATTGAATTATTCTGTCACACAATTGTTAGAAAATTGTGCCCCAAACAAAATATTTAATCGCTCTTCGTATATTCTAAGAATTAGCACATAACTTCAATTACAACCTAGATTTATTAATTATAAGTAAATAAACATGTTTGTAATGTATAATCTTTAGTTTCATTTTTCAAGTTAGAGTGCCAATCAATTATTTTATTCTTATTAAGAAATGTTGGCCACAGCTTGGACTTTTCTTTGGAACAAATCATCATTGGTTAAAGAGCACCACTAAGTATTACTTTTGGTTGAGGATAGAATAAAAGGATAGAAGGAGGCAGCCTTGAAGGATGAACTGAGTCTTAAGAGAAACATGGAAATACTTTCTAAAGAAAAAAACAGTGTTAGAAAAATGATACAGAAATGGAAACTTATAGACAGGTCAAGAAGAAAAGAAATAGTTTGATTTGACCTGAAAGGTCAATTGAAATCAGATTTTTAAAAGGGTTTTGAAGACCCAATTTTAGTCCGTAAGTACTGGGGAACCCCTCAAAGTTTATTTGCACAGGAGAGCAAAATTACCTAAGGTACCATTAGGAACAGTACTTTCAGTTTCAGTTGTGAGGATGGAGTGAAGTGGAATTTGACTAGCAATGGGCAGATCCCTTAAAGGGCTTCTGTAGAAGTGCAGGCAAGAGGTAAGGGAAGGAGGGGATGCTGATAGACAGAATGACAAGCCAGGGAGTGACACTGCACTGAACATGAAAAGAAAAACAGGTTTGGTGAGGACAGTGATGTCTAAGGTAACCATACACAAGTAGAATCCCACAAATAGTCTAAACCCTAGGTCTAAATCTTGGAGGAGAAATCAGTCTAAAAATAAAAATATGAAGTCTTCAGCACAGAAAGCCTTGGGGTAGATGAAATCACTAATGAATGGAGCAAAGAAAAGGAAGGTCCAAGACAAAGCCTTAAGAACTGCCTGTATTTTAGGAGGAGAGAGAAGAAATAACTAACAAAAAAGAAAGAGAAGGTGTGATTAGAGTTAGAAGTAGAACAAGGAGAGTTTCAGTCCTGGTTAGCTAAGGGAAGAAGAAATTCATAAAGAAGGCACTGAAACAAGGAAGGCAGAGACTATAGGCTAATTTAGATGTCATGATGAGGAGGTCACTGGGGATGGCCTTTAAGAGAATGATTTAGCAAAGGACCAACAAAAGTGGTTTAAATTTGTTTTATGGACTGGAGACCTGCAGCATTATATAACAGAGAAGCCCTGAATTAGGCAACATTTAGCAAGAGTTCTACCCTTGACTCCCCTGAGTAGCTGTGTGACCTAATACTGGTCATATAACTCCTCTGGACATTAACATCCTCACCTTTTAAAATAGGAGACAGTAGAGACTTGAAATAGAGAATTGCTCTGAGCTGGCATTTCACACTAACTACAATTATAAGAAATGATAAAAAAATAATTCTTCAATAAACAAAGATTTTAGAAGTTATTAAAAGAATTGGTTTTAGAGTCAGATACACCTACGACTGATGCTAGCTTGAACCCCTAATAGTACTGAACAAGTGGTTTAATCTCTAAACCATGGATTCCTCTTGTGTCAGTGAAATCAGTATCAGCACCTCCATCATGGGCTGTGTTGAGAATTACACAAGGCATGAAAAGATAACAGTATAGTTCCTGGAGTCTAAAAAGGTTTCATAAATATTTGTTGGCTAAATGAATAAATCTCAGCTTGTCTTCTTAGAAAGGACCAAAAGCAGGATAGAATCCTGTGAGGAAATATCATCTGGAGGAGATGAGACCTCGATATAAATATGAAATGTGGGAGTTGGAGGGAGACGTTTACAGGGACACTAACAGACAGTCAGGTATCAACTGGGTTCAAATATAAGCACTGTCATTTAGTAGCAGTGTGATTTGAGCAAGTTACCTAATTCTAAACCTTGGGGACAGAAAAAATAAAAGCAAAAATGGCAAATACTTTACATAAATAAAATACGAGAGATGGGTCCCTGAGTGTCAGTTATATTGTTCATGGGTTTTTAAAAGTATATTTGTAACATTTCATAATTAAAAAGTTTTGATCAATTGGAGCAATAATATCTATATAACATGAGGATCATATGAGGATTAAATAAAGTAATATTAAAAATCATGACTGTTTTTCACATAGTTCTCAATAAATGGTTACTGCTATTTCTTACTGAAAGTATTGTTATTGTCCCATTCTAGAAGACAGAAGTAAAGACAAACAATGGAACAAACACAAGTGTGTATTGTGTGTAAGTGAGTATGTGTAGTTAGAGGAGGGTAGTGAACAAAGCAGAGATAAAATCAGGTTGACTGAAACTAAGAAGGCAGTCTGGGGAGTAGTTGGAGATGGGAGAGGGAAGAAGGACCTATTATACAGAGGGTTTTAAAAGTTAGGTAGTGGGGCAGGGGTTGGGGGAAGGAGAACATCAGGAAGAATAGCTAAGGGATGCTGGGCTTAAAACCTAGGTGATGGGATGATCTGTTCAGCAAACCACCATGGCACACGTTTACCTATGTAACAAACCTGCACATCTGTCACATGTACCCCTGAACTTAAAATAAAAGTTGGAAAAAAAAGATCTTAAAAGAGCTAGGTAGTAGGGCTCATTACTGATAAAATAAACAATAAGAAGTCCCTACAGCTAAAGTTTGGGTCAGGCGAAATACAAAATGAGAGTAGTGCTTGAAGAGTCAAAGGACAGAAATAATAAAGAATAAACTAGAGTAGAAGAAAGTGTTGAGAAACTATCTCAGTAACCCAAGTCAAGAGGAACCAGAACTAGGATTCTAAGGAAGGTTGAAAGTGGAAATGGCATATCTCAGATGAACCTTTACTTAGAAAGAAATTTGCAAAGAAATAAGATGACTTGAAGGCTATTGAAGAAATAAAGAGAAAGTAGAGAGAAGAATAAAAGATAATGCTAAGATTTTGAAGATGAAAAATCCTCCATCTCAGTAAAATAAAATAGAATTGAGAGATCTGAGAGATGGTATCTAGAGGTGATAAGGAGCATGGACTTTCCAATCAGACAGGCCTGAGTTTGAAGCCTGGCTCTGGTACCTAACAATAGGTGCAATACCACATAAGTGATTTCACTTCTCTGAGCCTGTTTCCTTGGGCATACACTGGGTATAATAGTGGTATCTCCCTCACAGGGATGTTATGTGAAATACTTAATGTTTGGAAAGGTATTAGCATAGTTACAGTCATCTTTATGCTCCTTGTTATCACACCAAATATCCAATCCATCTGAACATCCCACTGAGACTACCTTAAAAAACAAAAAGCAACCCTCAATTCTCACCCCACTTTCTCCTTTGCGCAAGCCATCATAATTTCTCACTTGAATCACTGCAGTCTTCTTCCTGAACTTTCCAGTCTTGCCACTTTTCCCCACCACCAATCTATTCTCCACATAGCAGTCAGAGAGAACATTTAAAATATAGATCAAATTACATCACTTTGATTATTTAAATTCTTCAATGGCTTCTCATTTTATAATGTTCTACAAGATCCTTTATACTCTAGCTCCTGTCTACCTCACCAGCATCATCTCCTACTATGCTGTCCCTCATTCAGTCTGCTCTGCGTCACACTGGCTTCCTTGCTGACTCTCAAATACACCATACACACTCTCATCTCAGGGCCCTGGCACTTGTTCCCTCTGTCTGGGACATTCTTCCCCCCATGCAACATGGCCTCCCTCCTCAAGTCTCCACTCAGAAGCAACCTCTTCAGAGACCATCCTTCACTACGCTGTCCTTCACAGCAGCACTCTACCTCAAAACCAAGTTGTCAACTTTCCCCTTACCTTTACTTTAAATCCAAAACACCTGGCATTACAGTCAATATCATTTATACGTTGATTGTCTGTCTTCCACTGGTCTTTATTCAGTTTGCTTACTGTTGTATACTCTGCTCAAGGTGAGTTCTCAACAAATGTCAGTTAGTGAATCAATGAATGAATGAATGAGTAGCATATTACCAATTTTTAAAAGTAACCTGGATTATTAAGTAATGTGGAAAATAATGGATGTTTAACAATGGTTCTATGGCTCCTGAACTTCTAGAGATCTTGGAAGGCAGCAATGAGGAATCCAGTAGCTATTTTCTGAGTTTCTAAATGTCTAGTAAAAAGCAAACCTGTACTCACAAGAAGAATTAAGAATATAATTAAAATGTTAAGCTTCTATGTGTTAGAAAAAAGTTACTATCAACTCAATACAGTAACTCTGGTTGATTCATGCTGATCAGAAATTATTGAGTTATATAAGTTTTTCACTAATAAAATTGAAAATTAAAATATGTATAATCTCCTATACCCAAGTATATATGCAACAGAAATACACACAAATTGTTCAACATGAGAAATGTACAAGAATGTTCATAGGAGCACTATCTGTAATAGCACAGACTGGAAAACTACCCAAATGCCCACCAAGGGTGAAATGGATAACGTATGCTAGGTCCATACAATGTGATACTGCACAGTTGTAAAAATGAACCATTTCTAACTACCTGTAACATTAAGACATTACTCAGAAATAATGCTGAGTGAAATAAACTAAACATATAAGAGTACACACTGTTTGATTTCATTTAAATGAAGCACACAAATAGGCAAAAAACAATCTATGCTGTTAGAAGTCTTGGTAATGGCTAGCCACTCAGGGTGGGAGAATGGGAGAGTTAGGGTCTGGAAGGGAGCTAAGGGTGGCTTCTCAAGTGCTAATGTGTTTTATTTCTTGCTTAGGATGCTGACTATATGGATTTTTGTTCAATTTGTAAAAATTCATCAAGATATGTACTTAATATGGTTGTGCTTTTCTATATGGATAGTTCAATAAAAAGTTTTTTAAAGGCAGTGAAAAAGATAGTATTGATTAAGATAATTTTGCAGGCAATTCTCTTCAAATCAGGGTTCCCTAGGGGAACTTGGAGAAAAAAAGAATAACGCCTCTTACAAACTTTTTGTACTTGTGAAATCACTTGAGAGTTTCAGCACTGGAAAAATATAATTAACGTTCAGAGATGGTTAATGCAGTACAATTATGTGGAAATAATTTGTACACAAATTCAAAACAAGCCTCAGATGTAGAGAGCCAGACGAGGTCTTTATTTACTCATTTGTGATTCTGAATGAAAGCAATCTTTCTTTGGAGATTAACCTGTGACTCCCACAAATACATGAAAGTGTCTGGCACGCACATAAGGGAAGATTGACTCTTAGCCCAGAAGTTCGCTGATTTTGAAATGCATGTGCTAAGAAAGAACCTTATTTAGAAGAGATGACTAGAACAGCTGCACTTTGTCGTCAGAATCAAATCCACAAGTATTCTAAGACTTCAAAAAATACAACAAACAATGTGACCTCATTAACCCTTAGAAAAGACATTTCTGCCATTGTTGTATTTGATCACCATTTATCTCCCCTCAAAATCTCTTTCAATGCCTGTCTTCAGAGATTCTTCCAGAAAAGTGTAAAAGAAGTAAAACTTGAAAGAAATAATAAAATATTTCTTAATTCCTAGTGATAATACCAGTGAAATCTGATTTTATTTTTCTTTTCTTAATAAGTTTTCAGCATGTTCCACTGCAGTTTAATCTTATGATGGCCTAACTATGGATTGAGGCATTTAAGGCAAAAAGAAAACAATAGAAAAATTAAGGAAGATTTAGGAGATGGTTTTAGACTTTATTCTATCATTTCCTTTCTTTCATTTTTCCACCCTATGCAATTCATTTAAGAAAATGTATATGACTGTTGACTTGGGTTACTGAAGGAAGTTATAACATCTACTTGATGGAAAATGTTTAATGTAAAAGTTACTAGCCATATTTAATTATTTGGAATCACTCCTCCCCAACAGGAGGTGGCCAAACAGGGTGTCTTCCAGATTTATGACTTCATTTTGTTTTCTGCTTCCATAAACAATATTGAGAGTCTGTCTTTAATGGGGTGACACATTCTGTGCCTACCAGAAATCATAATCTCTAAACCATAGTGAACATAAACTGTAGTTTTTAAGTGATTTGGAAACTGTTTCTAAAAGACTAAGGAAGATGGACAATGGATAAACTAATCAGCAAATTCAGGCAATTTTAGAGAGGGAGAATAAAAGACCTTCAGAATAGCAGTTTTATTATCTGCATAACTAGGCAAGTCTACATTGTATTTTGTGTACATATAGCTCAAGTATCATCTTGTTGAATAACAACACTGCCTTAGAGTTTAAAATGTTTACAGTTTACAAGTTACTTTGACATATAGTATGCACATATAATATCACATATTGAAAATACTAAGAATTGGAGGGGTGGGACTATATCAATTAAGATGATGAAGGAGAATGCAGAAAATAATAGCACAAATTTTAATCCAGAAGGGTTTTAGAGACAGAATACAAATTCATCACACTTTAAAGAACACAACCCAGATACTTGGCATTAAACTTTTCCTTGGGACACAGAGCTGCCACAGAGGCTCCCAGTTTGGCCTATTTTCTTGGTAGCCCCATAGTCACTTGAGTATGAGCTCCACATAGCAAGGATGCTACCTATTTTTCTACCACATTATCCGTAGCATCTCATGCAGCCTCTGGAACCACAGTAATCCCTCGGTACATCTCTGTTATGAATTAACCTCTGTAAATATCTAACTTACTTTTTAACATGGGGATATCTAATACTTTCTTGAGTCTGATTTCAGGTTCATAATTTTAGAGTCAATATAACATATTAAAGTGAAATCACATAAAAGAAAGATTTATAAAAGTCCATCTGTATTTACTTTTAAATATCCATCAAGATAATTTATCAAGTATCATTCATTTATCTAACTTTTCAATATTCACCTTTATTTGTTCCATCAATAGATTTTTAACCACAGTCTACGTACAAGATACTATGCTATCACTTTAATGATACAGCCCATAAACTAACAAAGTTGAGTTAAATTAGATACCACCTTAACCAAAAATAATGGCAATGTAATTCAAATATAAAGTTATATTGTGGTAAAAAATATATCAAATAATACTCTGGTTTTCAAAATATATGTATTTTCTATTTTGTGAGGCCTTACCTTGTTAACACATGTTTATAACTAAAGGATATAGTTTCTAAAAATGCCTATTGAACAACTGCAATATGCTATGCTATCATGCAAAATTACAAGATCACTTATTCCTCCAAAGGCCAAAGACAAGCATTCCATAAGCTATTAGAACAACAACTATACTCAGGTGTAAAAAAGTAAAACTTTCTTAAAGTAAAACAAGGCATCCACTACTTCACCCTTGGGGAAGTGACTATAAAAATATTATAGTTTTCCAACAAAGGTAATAATGATTAAGCTATTTCAGAAGTGTTGCTGTTTTACCAAAGTTGTTACTATTATAACCATTTTGAAAGTCCCCTTCTGGAATTACTTTTAGAGAATGCAGCTTAATCGTTTGACTCTCTGAAAGCAAAGCAAATATTTTCCCTTTGAAAGTGGAAAATAGTTCTAGAAGAGTCAATAATTATCCAGGCCATGACAAGTAAAGTAGGTGTGTATCACAAAGAATGTGTGGCTACAACAGCAATTTGAAGAATTTTTCCAGAGTGGCTTCAAGTTCCCAAATCTATTCTTACAGTGCATAATAAATTTCAAATAATTTTTTTTAAGAACTGTGGAATAAGTGTACTTTTCCAGAGAAACTCTCAAGGACAACATACATTGTTAAGAAATTATAAATCATTTAAACACCAAGTCTCATTACTGTACAGGCATGCCACATACAGTTTCTTCACACATCAAATCTAGATTAGGCAATGTATATCATAATTTACTACAAAGAGAGATAATTTGCTACCCTCAATCAAAAACTGAGTTTTGGAAACTCCAGGTTTCGATCTCACCATGATCAAGGTCACATTTTGTTATATTGCGGTCACCATAAGTCCCTCCTTACTGCCAAAAAAAAAAAAAGTACATTCCTTAACTAGCTTGAAACTAAAATTCCAAAATATGGTTTATGTAAAAAATGTCAACTTCTACCAGTTCTCACCCTTGAGAAGTCTCTCTTAAAAATGTAGCCTGACCATTTCTATTATATAGAAAGGAAATATTTAAACTTTATGAGCAGTTTCAGAATGGAATATAAATCAATATAAAAACTGAATTCTCTAAACGTTTTCTAAGTTCCAACGACAAGTTTAATATTTTTGTCTAAACAACACTAGATAACAATCGAAAGGAACAGCGTATCTGTGTACGTGTCTTAACTCTTTTTCACTGCTATGTAAGTCATTTACTTCATGTTGATTTTGGCAGATCCAGCTTTTCACAATGAAAACAGATACTTGGCCATGATCTGAAATTAAATGCTGAAACAGGATGAAACATACTCTTGAATTCCCACATATCCTTTTTTATTAATATGTAGTATGTCATGCAAATGACCTACAGTGTCTGACACATTCAACCCCTTTGGCCTTCGACAAGTAGCAACAAAATAAGAAGCACATGAACCTCTCTAGACTGTTCCAAGAATTAGTCTTGAGAACACATTGTACTAAGAATCAGGAAATCAGGGTGAAAAGATTATGCTTTCAAAAGAAAATAATCGTAAAATTCTTTAGCTGTAGAAAACAGTTGACTCTACCAACGGCTCCTTCTTTAGCCTTAAAATTGAATATATGTATTCTTGTCTGGGTCTAGGTCAAATTGACCCTTGAGGCAAAGAGAAATATCCTGGTTGTGCCCCTGTGGGTCAGTGTAGAATACAAACAAGGACTTCCTGCCTTTGAAGTTTATTTGAGGGTTCTTTATAGAAGAAGGAGCCTAGGAAGGTGACGTGTCTGTCTGGTGAGAGTGGGGTATGAGGAACTAGGCAGCTGGGAAAGATGAGGACATTAAATGGAGTCCTCTACAGCATAGGCCAAGGACATGATGAGGTGTTTCTGGGGGAAAAGGAGAGACAGAAAAGACACCTCTGCATTTTCCTTGGAGGACCAGTTATATGACAGTCTGAGCCTCTTTCCACTGAGTTTCTGTTTAATTACATGTCTTGTTTCAAGATAGATCCCAGTGATATAAAAACTTCAAGTTATAGTGAATGAAGAGCTATCATATCAGAATAATCCAGGCCCCTGTCTAAATCCTTAAACCTAACATCTCAGAATCAGCTCTGAAAGCCTGAGTGTGAGGTTAGATTCGAGCATGACTACTCCATGCTGCACGCACAGGAGTTTTGGTGAAAAAAGAATGAAGTCCAGGGAGTCAGTGTGTGACTGGGAATGAGAAGTACAGATTTCCCTTTTTGGTTCTGTTGTACTCTCATTAAGTGCACTTGAAAAACATATACTCTTGTTTGCCTTTATTTTATCTAAAAAGACAATGTGTACCTCTTCTAGAGGGGGAGCACATTCACAATTCCAGCGCAAACTTTTCCTGTCAAGGGGCAGCCATACTTGGTGTGACACTGGTGACCTCACAGTGAGGCCTGTGCATAGGGCAGAAAAGCTTAAATGATTAATTTGCCAGATTCAATTGCTAGGAAGAAACGGGACAATTCCAGTCAGTATAAATCAGCTAAGCATTTAGAAACTATTATCAGGAGCACTCGACAGCACTGCACGATAGTCTGCAAACCACAAGTGATGTCAAAGCTGCAAGGCTGCCGAACTGCCAGGGCTGAAGCACCAATAATAGATGCTAAAATTACTGCTGAAGAAGCATATTTGATTACAAAGGGCCCCTAGAGCAGTAAAGCACTTGGAAGGCTTCTCTCTGAGTTTTACAAGAAATAAGATAAGCAGCATCTCCAACTGTAATCACAAAATATAATAAAAAATGCTCCTGGTTCTCATGAGACATACAAGTGTATTTTCCTTGAATGATTTGAAACCATTATTTTCCTAACACACAACAATGAGGACAAAGTTACCACTAAACTGAGGCAACCTCTAGTTGGTAACACAGACAACTACATGAGGAGTTTTTGTTTTTCCGTGTGGTTTAAAAAGAGGTGGGTTTATTTAAATTGACCTCAAACTATGCATTCCCACCTTTCTACTCTTCCCCTTGTTCTCAAGCCTCAGTTACAGAATCCTTTCTGCTCAGTATTTCCAGCCTAATTCCTCACGCTATCTGCTGACCTGGTGTTGCTGCCAGCCTCTCTCCTTTGCTGCACTATGACTTCATCCTCTCCCCAGCCCCCATTTTCATCCACAGCTCCCAGTGTTCCCATCCTAGGTTCTGCCTGCTTGTGAAGGAGAAAGTTCAGGCACTGATAATTGTCAGGAACAATGAAACACATACATACAAGGAAATTTGCTCCAATATTTTTTTTTAACATTCTAAAATTGGTTATCTGGCAATTCCCCCATCTTTTTCAGAAACTTCTTAACTGCTACTTTGTATTTTCTTGTTATACCTTTTACAATTTAGATGAACCAATGGGCTGTCTAGTTGTGAAAGTTTAATCTGATTAAAAAAGACACATAGGAGATGAATTAAAGTTTCAAAAAAATGTTTCAGGAAGAGCAAACCTAAAATACACGAAGACAATTATTTAACAGAAACAATCCATTAAAAGGTACTAAGTACACACAAAAAAACTTCATATGTCTCAAAATAAAATCAACCATAATAAAATGCAAGACAGGCCAAATGCAAAGATTCTGAATGCATTAAAATGACAACAGAAGGCATCTTTGACTAGTGGGTTCCTACAAGTTAGTCACTGAAAACCAGTTTGTAAAATAGGTCTTGGAGATTTGAACTCTCAAATAAATATATATTATTTGCTTTGTTTAAGACATTATAAGGGGTCTGGATAGAACTGTGAGATCTTAGTAACCTGACTATAGAGAAAACACTATATTCAAAATAGAAAATCTATTTTCTGTTAAGTCTGAAAAATCCAAGGCACAGCAGTATAGGTCTGTAGAGCCAGATGGCCTGGGAAGGAACCCTCAGTCAGGCTCAGTCACGTATAAGCTCTGTGACTTTGGGCAAGCTACTTACCCATAGTAGTAACGGCGATTTTCTATACTTAGGTTCATCAGGTAAATGGGATAATAATGTGAGGACTAGTACAAGAATTAAATTAGCTAATATATTTAAAACACCTTGAAGAGGATCTGGTGGATAGTAAGTACTGTTTAACTGTTAGCTATTCTTTTTGTTACTCTTTTATCCTTTTCATTCACAGAGATAGAATTTCTCTACATACTTCTAAGTTTGCCTCATTTAAAAGTACCTGGTAGAATAAGGAATGGTAAATATCTGCATATTTTTTCCCTATTTGACTGGTCTGTGGCAGAGATAAATGCACTCTTCCTCATTTGTTTCTACTGCCAGTTTCTACCAGAGTGAGGCACTGATATTTGTCAATCTTCTCTTTTATATTTCGGCTTTGTCCCATTTCTTCTTACTACATTTATAATGCAATTAAATAAAAGTCTGGTGAAATTTGGGTAAAGAAAAAACTTAATAAACTAGGTCTAATTATTTGGCTATCAAACTAAAAGTTTTGACTCACAAGAATCTTTTCCAGAGTTCTTCTGCATTCAGATAATCCAAAAATGACTTCGACTTAAAATGTCAAGTGTGGCCTACAGATAAGCAACTCTGAGAAGAACAGACATGTTGCATTCTTTGGCTTTGAAATTACAAACAAATATGGGTACCTGAATGGCATACAGCCACTCTAGGAGACACAACTTCAATTCCTTAAGTGTATTTAGATGAACAGTGAATTTCAGTCTTGTTTCATGGCTTTGGTGGGAAATATGACTACAGAAAGGATGCTTTCGTATAGCAGATAAAGGTTTGTTTTCCGTTTGATTTCTTCAGTTAGAAGTTTGAAAGATGGTATACCATTTGTGTTATACAGTGTAGAATGCAGAATTAGTGTGTCTACCGTAAAACCCATGTACCCCTGGGATAATCACATTTGGTAGTTATTTGATGAAGACAAATACACTCCAGGGTGTGTTATCCTGGATACCTCTGCTTTTTGGGTGTCTTACATTAGCAGCTTGTCTGATAATGTCCCTTTGCTTTTCTTACTCTAGAAGCCCCCTTCTTAGCTGGAGCGATTCTTCTAAGATCATTAATTTTCATGCATTTAGCACTACAATCTGTATTTTCAATGTAGTAAACTACTAAGATGTTCCCTTATCTTATCTTGAAAGTTTTATCTTCCCTTTTCTAGAATACAGACCAAAAATTTAAATAAACAGAGAAAGACTAATAAAAAAGAAAAAGTAACTGTATTAGTCCATTCTCATACTGCTATGAAGAAACACCCAAGACTGAGTAATTTATGAAGAAAAAGAGGTTTAATGGACTCATAGTTCCACATGGCTGGAAAGGCCTCACAATCATGCTGGAATACGAAGGAAGAGCAAAGGCATGACTTAACGTGGCAGCAGGCAAGAGAGCATATGTAGGAGAACTGCCCTTTATAAAACCATCAGATCTCACAAGACTTATTCACTATCACAAGAACAGCATGAGAAAAACCTGCCCCCATGATTCAGTTACCTCCCATTGGGTCCCTCCCATGACACGTGGGGATATTGTGAGCTAAATTCAATTGGAGAATTGGGTGGGGACACAGCCAAACCATATCAGTAACAATACAGAGTCAAAATAAATCGAACAGTACAATTCAGCATTATACTGCTATTATGTTAAAGGGTTGTCAGTTTAGTTCCCAGGAACTACATTATGTCAAAAGATAATTTTTCATTGGTTTCTGCTATATCTATCTATATATATATATTTAAGTAAAATCATAATGTGAGACTTGGCTGTTTCAGGTAAAAATATCCAAATGTATATACTTTAAATGGAAATTTTAAGTAAACATATATTTTATCAATAGCACTAATGGATGATAACAATTAGTCAAGATGACCATTCTGACGTATTGTGAAAATCTGAATCATCCATTCATTCGTTCAATACATAATTATTAAATAAAAAATTATGTGAAGAGCCATGTGAAATTAAGTGCCCTAAACTGGTAGGGGGGAGAGATACTGAGAAAAAAATATATATGACAAGTACAGTGCCGTTAAGAAGTAATTATGAGGAATATAGAATATTTTCAATATTACATTTTTAATGGCAGGAAAACTCTGCAATTACTCTTATAATATGAGTTAAAATTAAAAATTTAAAACCATATAATTCTTTAAGTATCATAAGTATATTTGACTTTCTTTGGTTTATTCATATAAATATATATAGCTCCATAATCATTTATATCTATCTGATTATAAAGTCATTTTGTAAATGTAAGAATATTTTGGCACTGTTGTCCATTCAGAATATTTTATATTATTATAATAAGAAAACATGATTTGCTGATCTTTCCATCTACTTGAACCAGAAATTAAAAATATAAAATTCTAAAACAAATAATGGTGACTCTTAAAAACTCTGAAAACTTAATACAAAGAGTTCCCTGTTTTACGTTAACTTTGAGAATTAAGTCAGAGAATTAAGTTTTGCCCTTTGTGCTTATTGCTAATAGACGTTTTGGGTTTTTTTCCTATTTTCATATTAGAAACAATGAATAAGCCAACGAAAACAACATCACTGGAGAAACTTCTGATAATGACAATGGGAAAATCTAGTCCAGATTGTTGGCTTCGTGTGAGGGAAAAATAGAAATTTTGTAATCTCATTCGTGGTTCACAAAACTTGTGTCATATGTCAATAATTAAACAAGAAATTATCCAGGCAAGAAATGTTAAAATCTTTGCCAACTAGCCATAAACTAATTATTGAATGGGCTAGATAAAATTTCTGGGTAATAAGTGTTAGAAAATTCAACAATACTACTTCAAAGGCAGCCAGACCTTGCAAGTCCAAAATTCGTTTCTTACCAGTAAACCAAAAAAAAATGGTTAGACAGCAGACTCTACCATGTGAATGACGGGGTAAAACATTATAGAAAGACTATGATGCATCCAAAGCAGATATCTAAAATATTTAGTGGGCTAAATTGATAGTATGTGCCTGTGTGCTTTATTGTTTGGGAATGAAAGGTTGAAGAGGAGCGTGGGCTTTTTCATTTCATTATTCTGAAGCAGTGATCCTAAAGGGGATATCAACACCTTGAGATAATCTTCAGAGATGTCAAGTCCTGAGGTCAAGCCTTCCTTTTCTTATTTACTTTTAAGTTACTTTCTCGCTTTTCACATTGACTCATGATAGCACTAATCCAAAGAACACACTCGAAGTCCATGATCACTGTGCTCAAAGTGGAAATATGTGTGCAAGTGCATCCATCTGCCTGTCCTGGCACGTGCATGTTAGCCCTGGTATACCATTTTAAACTTTACAAATTTGAAAAGCAAATATTTCTTCAAATATTCTAAACTAGTAAGGTTTTACAAAATCTACTAATATGCATATCCTTGCAACATGCTAAGAGAAATACAGATAAAATAGACTTTATCTTGGTTAAAGTAAGTATATTTCCAAAATATCAGCATTTTGAAACTTCAGAGAAATTTTGGTTTTTCCAGTTATGGGTAGGATATAAATAATCTTCTATGAAGGAGGGACAAACGTTTTTCTCTAGACATGAAGAGAATTATAAGCATAGCACTAAAATGTCTATGCTTAAATGAGTCCCTAATCATTTCCAAGTGAATTGCTCAGAAATTTTTAGAAGTTTTAGTGATCTATTGCATTGCATGGGGATCATAATTAATAATAATGTGTTATGTATTTCAAAATTGCTGAAGAATAAATTTGTAATGTACTCACCACAAAAAAAATGATAAATTGGTGTTTATAGACATGTTGATTGGCTAGAATGAATTTTTCTGCAATGCATACATAGATTAAAACATCACATTGTACCCCATAAATATACACAATTATTTTTTTGTTTTGTTTTGTTTTGTTTTTTTGAGACGGAGTCATGCTCTGTCGCCCAGGCTGGAGTGCAGTGGCCAGATCTCAGCTCACTGCAAGCTCCGCCTCCCGGGTTCACGCCATTCTCCTGCCTCAGCCTCCCGAGTAGCTGGGACTACAGGCGCCCGCCACTTCGCCCGGCTAGTTTTTTGTATTTTTTAGTAGAGACCACCGTGTTAGCCAGGATGGTCTCGATCTCCTGACCTCGTGATCCGCCCGTCTCGGCCTCCCAAAGTGCTGGGATTACAGGCTTGAGCCACCGAGCCCGGCCAATATACACAATTATTATTTGTCAATTAAAAATAAATTAATAAACAAAGAAAAAGATTCTACATTGAAGGAGTAGAATACAAAAAGAAAACAAGGCCGGGCACAGCGGCTCATGCCTGTAATTCCAGCACTTCAGAAGGCTGACACAGGGAGGTTGCCTGAGCTCAGGAGTTCTCAACCAGCCTGGGGAACATGGTGAAACCTCATCTCTACTAAAATACAAAAAATTAGCCAGGCACCGTGGCATGTGCCTGTAGTCCCAGCTACTCTGGAGGCTGAGGCAGGAGAAGTGCTTGAAACCGGGACATGGAGGTTGCAGTGAGCCGAGATCACGCCATTGCACTCCAGCCTGGGCGACATAGCGAGACTCCGTCTCAAAAAAAAAAAAAAAAAAAAAAAAAAATTTAAATAGGACAAGTGACTTATAAACTGTCAAGTAATAGAATCATATGTAAAAATATAGTCTTCCTGTAATCCCAGCACTTTGGGAGGCTGAGATGGGTGGATCACTTGAGGTCAGGAGTTCAAGACCAGCTTAGCCAACAAAGTGAAACCCTGTCTCTACTGAAAATACAAAAATTAGCTAGGCATAGTGGTGGAGCACCTGTAATCTCAGCTACTAGGGAGGCTGAGACACAAGAATTGCTTGAACTGGGAGGCAGAGGTTGCAGTGAGCCTAGATCACACGACTGCACTCCAGCCTGAGCGACAGAGCGAGACTCTGTCTCTCTCTATATATATACAGTAAATATATATATAGGGCTATATACGTGTATGTATATATATGTAGCCCATGTATATAGCTACATTTATACACATATGTAGCCCTATATATAATATAATATATTATAGTTTTCCATAATTCTAAAATTCTGAATAAATCTGTATCTTACAAAAATAAAAAGAAAGCATATATACAAAACTGTCACATTATAGTAGTATCAACATGCATTTAGACATGCTGACACAGGCATTAATAAAGAGAGTGGGCTGCTACACGTGAATTTATAGCATAACAGCTTAGGTAATGTCTCTTATTTCACATTTGGTGGAGTGATGCTGCAGGATTGAATGGTTAGAAGGTAACAGATGGTATTCAATGTGAAAAATCCCTTTGAATGCCTCAAGGACTATTGGGTCACAGGAACAAGCTAGAACCTTTATCATATAGTTGTAGTACTATACCGTCTCATCTCCTAAAACTTGGTTCCACATTTCAAAATACAAAAATTTTGCCCATACATGCAAAAATATGATTTTTAAAATGTCCAATTTGTTTTCCGTTTTTTAATTCTTTCATAAAGTAAACTACAAAAAGTAAAACTAAAAAAAAAAAATTCTTATGCTGGGCATGGTGGCTCATGCCTGCAATTTCAGCACTTTGGGAGGCCAAAGAAGGGGGATCACTTGAGGCCAAGAGTTCGAGACCTGCCTGGGCAACATAGCAAGACCCTGTCTCTACAAAAAATTTTTTAAAAAAAAGTAGTCAGGCGTGGTGGTATGCACCTATAGTCCCAGCTACTCAGGAGGCTGAAGCAGGAGGATCAATTAAGCCCAGGGGTTCAGGACCCCAGTGAGCTATGATTGTGCTACTATGCTGCAGTCTGGGTGACAGAGTGAGACCCTGCATCTAAAAATAAATAAATAAATTCTTTTCTAGAGGAGATGAATAGAACACGGTAAAAAAGCAGTGTCAGGGAGATGAATTTAAAGTAGAAGAATGCCACACTAGAGTAAAACTATAAAGCCAGTATTACAGCCAACTGATCATTTAATTTACAATATCAGCAAATGCTTGGTGCTAAAAGAATCTGCAACATCATTTATCCCAGTCCTCTGAGTTATAGTTAAGGAGGTTGAGGCCCAGAAAAAGAAGTCATTTAATTTTTTATATATTTACAAATTGAAATCTATTTTTTAAAATTTCTCCATGTATAAAATATTATCAGATTTAGAACAACTAATGTTGAAATGTATTGTTGCACTTAATACTGAACTCATAAGTTGCTTCACAAAATGTACAAATAACTAAAATCCCATTCCTCTTCCAAGACAACACCCACACTCACAAATACATATACAATCTCTAAAGTTTTGGGGGGTTGTTGCTATGTTTTGTTGCTACTTTATGTATGCCTCTTTAAAACAAATCAGGAGAAAAGTCCTATCCAAATTTCTACTATATTTCATTTGGTAGTTTTATTGTGTAAGTAAAACTGCTTACCAGAAATAAAGATTATTTATGTTTATAAACTTCAAAGAATCATTCTGCTAACCATTAAAGATATTATAGTTTGCTTTTCTTAATGAGAGGTCAGTGAAGGGACAGGATAAAAGGAATTTGTTTTCCTTTGGTAACTGATCTTTTTTTCCTTCAATGTAACTTACGTAGATATTAGGTGACGGAATAGTTGAGGTCAAAGAAGATTACAAATTGATTTTCTCCTATTTGTCTGCAATATTTAATCAAGTACAATGGGGATTTTCTCATTCAATTAGTAATTCATTCATTTAAGAAATATTTACTTGGGGAAATACAAAGTGGTAGAGATAGAGAAAGTCTCAAGAAACTCAAATTCAGTGGATGAAAAAGACAAATAAACTAACCATTGTTTTTAAATCCAATTGGATCCTGGTTTGAATATAAGGCGTTTTTGTTTCCTCCCCCAAAATCTAATGTATTCAGCAAAGGTGTAAATGTGTTAACCAAGGTGTTTGTAAACAACAATAAAATATTTCTCTCTCACTCACCCACATCAACATTTTATAAACACATTTTCCGATATCTACATCCTATGAATTTGTGTTTAAATAACTCACACTTCAAACAGCAATTACACACACACACATATGCCTGCCTCTTCAGAGAATCATTTTAGATTGGATTTAGATTGAGAAGGGATCTTAGAGATCTAGGGTTCAACGGTCTCATTTTACAGAGGAGAAAGATGAAGTCCAGATAGATTGGCATTTGCCCAAGGTAACCATTTAGAGACTGATATTTAGGATTCTATATAGAACTATAATTATTCTGATTCAATTTTATAGTTTGTTCAGTTTTTCCAAAGAAAATACACACCCGCAAATTCCCCTTTCTCAAATCAGGAACTCTTGCTATATTAATCCCAGAAGGCATGGCTCATCAGTTGAACCACATGGATCAGCCGTTCACCTCCTTAACTGTATCATCTCTTCTTTGTGCCTGATGTCCCCAGGCCACCAGTGACCAAGATATAGAAAAAAGCCAAAAAACTACTTTACTGAAGCCAGCATAGGTTGTCAAAATTTGCCTCATATGTCTAAAGTTAAAATATCAAAACAAACCTCTTATTAAAAATCAAAATGGTAAATTTTATTTAAAATTTTTAAATATTTTCAAAAGTCTAACGAAGGAAACCACTGCTTCCCCCTTTAAAAGAATTCTGCTTTCAGCTGATACAAAAAAATCAACTAATGTGGATGGCAAGATCTGAGAACTATTTAGGGAACTTTGGTCTATCCATGAACTAATAGTCACACTTATTTATAAAAATGCATATTTCTATATTTTTAACTTGTTAATGACATCACTGGGCATATGGATTTGAATTGGTGCTCAAGTGGAAACTTCTATTGCTTCTACTTTGGAGTTTGTGCTCAAATGAAAACATCTTGTGCTTGTGATCATAATACACATGAATTTTTCAAAAAATCTTTAAAATATTTTAGAGTTGGAAGAGACTGGAGAAAGTGACCGGTTGCAAAAAACGAAAAAGAAGACACGCTTTGCAGTCAGTGTTTTGGCTCTTCTGGTGGGTAGTTTTGCAGGGTTAGAGAGTCACTTTTATCTTTCCCATCTTGCTCTATATAGTGGGGATAATAACAATGCTGGGTTGTTTTAAGAATTGTTACCAAGACACGTAAAATATCTAGTACATAATGGGTACTGATAAGTTGGAGCTATTGTTATTTAATCTGGTTCTAAATTCCCATCTGATGATGTGTTTGAAGAAAGTGCAGTAGCAAGGGAATGAAAAGGAACTAGTTTGTTTCTTAGCAATTAAGTGCCAGGCACATAGTGAACACAAGTCAAATGGCAGCAGCAGCTTCTTTCATTGACCACTTACCATATGCCAGCAATTTACTAGATGCTTTAACACATTATCTTATTTAATCTTCCCAAATGCCCTGATGAGGTAGGAATTACCACTTCATTACACAGAAGAGGAATCAGAGACTCAGAGAGATCAAGTAACTGTCCCCAAGGTCACACAGCTAACAAGCAGCAGAGCCAGGACTGGTAAGAAAGGCAGAAGAAATGAGCAGGGACTGCCCTAAAGCCAACCTGTAAACAAAGCAGGGAAGTTCAGAAGCAACTAGAAGATGAGTGCAACAGACATGTCTTCCCACTGTGAGCTCCTGAAGAACTAGGCTAGGTCTCATTAAAGGATAGAAGCTCAGACTCTGGGACAATTCCAGGAACACAGTGAGCGCTGAACAGATGTATGTGCATTATAATAAATTGGAATGCAACAAGCATTTGGGCAATAAGGAATCACACTTGCTCTAAGCAAAGTGCTTGTGATAACAGCAAATGTAAAGGGTAGAAGAATAGTAAGGACATTCATGTTTAAGGACAACAGTTACTGATTAAAATATTTTATAAATCTATTGTCTGACAGTTGTATTCATAGATTTTTTTTCCTCAATTATATTATTATATTAAGATTTCAATCACTGAGTGCTATCATCTTAAAATGTGTGAAGGACAATGTGAGGATACATACACACACGCTATATACACACACGCGCATACATGGGGAATGGCTTAAAATGTATTCTATTGTATATGCTATATGGAAAAAATCTACATGAAAGAAAATTCTCTACGAAAGTTGTAAAAATAACCCAACAGCTTAGTTTTCTTTTATTCAATAATACCTGTGACTTAAAGTCATGATACAAATCAATTCACAATTTATTAAGTTAGAGATGTGCAACTACATTTATACAAATAAAACCTCAGTAATTTGACAGCTTACTCTTTTGGGGGGAATATGGACTATTATGAAAACAAAGAGAACCTTAGTCTATTAGAATTTTCAAAAACAAAACAAAACAAAACAAATTTTAGTTTGACCCAAAACATGGGTCAAACTAAAATTCTCCATAGGAACAACCTACATACAGACACATCCAGTGACTAAATTGTGTTTATGTTTTTCTTAAGCAATGGATGGAGTTCATTCTGACAATTTGTTTACTAAGAATTGCAACAGAAAACTGCCTATTCATTTTCTTTCTGTTTGGCAAACAAAGCATGACACATAGCAATATAAAAGAAAAATATAATCCTGGGATGCATTTGCAATCATCGCAGAGAACTGCCCTAAATTGTCTTAAGACTGTGGCACTGGCTTTCAGAAGAACATTTAAACACTGCCACATGCTGTTCATCCGTGTGTCCTGCAGTCTGAGCTCCAGGTCCCCAGTTGGCCTCAATAGAAGGTTGAATCACAAGTATTTGTCAGGCTTATAAAGCTCTTAACTTCTCAAAAGCACAAAATGGTCTTGAAAAAGGGAAGTATAACAATCTTAAGAATCTAATGGTAATTTCTCATTAAGATTTTATATAGCACACAATTGTAGTCATGACAAAGCACACTGCTTCCTAGTAAAGGAGCAGAGACCCTACCAGTAAGATTTTATATATAATGCACTAAATTTATTAATATGTTTGAATTTTTTCTTTTATGAATTTCATAACATTCTCTCTTTATTAATGCTAATTCTACATTGTACCACATAGAAACCTGGTTCCTTAAATATATTAGTTCAAGTCTACTTCTACGTATGCTAAAGAAACATATACCCACCTCTTCTAAAAACTAGAATAACATACAGATGCTTATAATATACTTCAAGCTAGAAATCATGCTTTATTCAGTTTTGTCCTTTCTGTGACTGGTAAGAGAAGAGATCCTAAGAAAATATTTATTGAAAAAATAAATGGATACATAAATGTTTAAGCACAGTTCATAATTTTAGAAATTTCTAAAGAATGAATACCACATCCTGAAAGAAACTACCATTTACTTCTAGTTTCCTTTTTTAATAAAAATATATATGGAAAGATTCAAAATTAGTCGTCAGTTTTACATACTTCTCCCACAATGAACAACATCACCAACCAAAAAAAGGCACTGAATCATTGTTGAAATCATTGTTGATTTTAATTACTTTAATCCAAAAAAAAGGTGAACTTGGGTATGTTATTCTATGTTCTTATTTGAAGTCCTTAATTTTAACATCTATTGTATAAAACATTCCAACTGAAAACATATAAATAGTAAATGGAAAAAATCTTACATGTATGCAGCATAAATAGTACTAACTCACTTTTTGATTCATTTATTCATTCAATCAAACATTTAAAGTGTGTAATGTGCTTAGAGAAGATCAAGTCATGGAGGGGAAGAATACTGACTGATTGCAGTTTAAACTTATGATCACTAATTTGAATTGAGTCTTAATGCTGCCTAGCTATCCTACTATATTCTACTCAATTCACCCCCACTACATGACCACAGAACACCTCCCCTCTCTACAAATCTTCAATGTCTTCAGCCCCTCTTCAATCTCAGCTGATGCTCTTGCTTCTTGTTTCTCTGGGGAAAAAAAATCAACCAGCAGAGGACTTCCATAAGCCCTCACCTCCAAAGGTATCATCTAGTTGTGTTGATGTGCTCCGCCCTCCTTTGTATACTATTTTGGGAGAACTGTCTGGATCCCATCTGAGGCCCATCCTCTGTCTCCTATTCAAGACCACGACTTCTGTAACTGTTCAATCTTGCTCCTACATCAGCAATTTTCCCCTTTCTACTAGATTGTTTTCATCAGCACCTAAACATATTATAATGTATCCTATCTTAAAAATACAATAAAATACAATTAAAAGTTGATCCAGCCTCATCCTCTAACAGCCTAATTGCCCTGCTTCAAAGAAAAACTCATCTAAAAAATTATCTATTCCACGCCATTCTCAATAGGAGTGATATCACTCCAAAAGGTTAAAAATTAATTCTTGCAGGCAAAAATTGCTTACTCTTTTTATATGTAAGGCATAGATATATATACAATACATTACAGAAGTATACGTGTGATACTGGAATTTCATGGAGAGGGGAGGATTAGACAAAAAAGTCTAAGAAAGCTCCTTAAGGAGGTGATCATGAAAAAGTGAGAAACACTGGTCTAAACATACTGTCTCAGTATCCTCCCTTCCCATTTGTTTCTTGAGCCTTCTCCAATCTGGGTTTCATTCCCCAGCATCCTATACAAACTGCTATTGTCAATGTCACCTTTATCCCCTGACATGATTTCGATGTTTGTGCCCTCCAAATGTCATGTTGAAATGTGATCCTCAGTGTTGAAGGTGGGCCTAGTGGGAGATGTTTTGTCATGGGGGCGGATCTCTCATGAGTGGCTCGGTGCCTTCCCTATGTAATGAGTTCACATGAGAGCTGGTTGTTTAAAAGAACTTGGCATCTCTCTCTTGTTCCCTCTCTCATCATGTGATGCTCCTGTTCCCCCTTTGCCCTTCGCCATGACTAAAAGCTTCCTGAAGCCTCACCAGAAGCTGAGCAGCTGCTGTTGCCATGCTTGTATAGCCCACAGAACTGTGAGCCAAAATAAACCTCTTTTTAAAATAAATTACCCAGCCTCAAGTATTTCTTTATAGCAACGTGAAATGGACTAACACACCCTCCACATTGCAAAATCCAATGGGCAACTCTTAGAAGAAACTATAGTCAGTATTTGGCATAGCTGATGACTTCCTCCTTCTTCAAACACTTTCTTGGCCTACGGGACAACATACATGTTTGGTTTTCCCCCTCACTCATTGGCATCTCCTTCTCAGTCTTTCTTGGGGTTCCTCTTAATCTTCTAGTTTCCAAACGTTGCAGTTTCTCTGGGTTCAATCTTGGACCTCATCCAGTTCCATGGCTTTAAATACCATTTATCTACTGATGATTTTCAAATATATATCTCCGGCTCAGACATTGCTCCTGAACCTTCTATATTCAACTGCCTGAGTATTCCCACTTGAATCTCTACTCAGCATCTCAAACCCGATCCAAGACCAAATTCCTATTCTTGATTCCCAGTGCATTACCTGCCTCACAAACCTACTTCTCACTCAGTTTTTTTCCCTTTGGTAGAAGACAACTCTGTTTCTGCAATTATTCAGTCCCAAAACAGTGATTTCACTCTTGAAACCACTCACTGTCACAGTCCATATCTAATCCATCAGCAAATCCTGGCAGAAATACTTTTGAAATCAAGTATCTGTAGCAACCTGAACCCTTTAGAATTTATGCAAAAATGAGGGATCCTTGTACATCTGGATTGCACCTACTGCTCAACATACCACCAGTATTGCTGTATTCCATGCCACCATCATTTCTGGTCTCTGCATTCACAACATCCGTTTATCTGGTCATCCCAGCCCTCTTACAGTCTAACTTCCAAACAACAGCAAGGTAAGCTCATAATCCCTAAATCTAAGTCACATCATGTCTTTCTGAAATGGCTTCCCATCTGATGGAGAGTAAAATCCAATGTCTCCATCACAGCCCACAAAGTCCTATGTAATTGAGCCTCCTGCTTCCTCTCTGCTCTCATCTTCTATCACTGTCCCTTTAGTATACACTGCATGCCAGCCACACTGGCTGCCTTATAAAACTGCTCACTGCTTGGGGACTTCATACTTATTCCAAAGAACTCCTGTTTGGATATCCCCCCAACTGAGATTCTCTTGGCTCACACTTTCACTACCTTCAGGTGTCTACTGGTTAAAAATCACCTTGTCACAGAACTGCTCACACTATATACAAGAGTAGTCCTTGTCATTTTCTATTTCTCATATCTTGTTTTCTCTTCCCCCAGCATGTACCATCATTTCACATATTTACTTATTTCTCCTCCACCCCCTGCATCAAATACTATACAATATTATGCCTCCTTCCACTATAATAGAAGTTTCTTGGAGCTTTTAATGTTTGGTTCACTACTGTACCCAGGGTGTCTAGAACAATGTCTAGCACATAGTAGATGTTCAATAAATATCTGTAAAATGAAAAAAATGAATTTGACATCTGAATAAAAGATGACAAGTGCCATTTAAAAATAAAACTGAATTTTAATTTCTCTTCTTGGAGTAAAATCTCATATTTTCATATGCTTTTGGCAAGTAAAATTATAAGATGCAAAAAGTATCTAAAAAGTCACAGAAATAGAAAGCAAATTCTGCTTTGGATACGATGATTTTCCTTTGGCTATTTCATGTAGCAAATTTTAGGAGAGATCAACATTTAAATATCTTACTCAAACCAACAGAGACTTCTAGACTAGTAAATATTACAAAAGTGTTGTGTGCTGGCTACTCAAATACATTTTAGATTTTCTCTCATTATTTTCTAGACACAAACATTCGAGTCAGAATGAAAAAATGTCAGACTCTGGAAACAGGACTTTAGAAGAATGGCGGTCAGAAACGTCCAGTCAGTGTATAAACATGTCTCATAAATCTGAGGCAATATAATACAAAACTACTTACATAAGATACATTTGTGAAGGAAAAAAACAAATGTGGACTAAAGCTTATCCAGTGAAGAATGCTGGTATTCCTCCAATTCTTTTTTTTATCCTTCCCTTCCTCTCTTTTCACTAATGTTTAGAATTCCCTACTTTAAAATTAGTAGTTGATTGTGGTAATACTTTCTTATTTGGATTTAGCACATTATATTTGAATCTTCAGAGATTTCTGCCAGAAAGCTAAAATCTTAGTTCTCAAATTTCTTCTTTCTTGAAAATGCCTTTGCCAGCTCAGATGGGGAAAAGTTTAATTCAATTCGGTTGATGACTCAGTTGGTGATAATGACGCAATTCCATAAATTATAGCTCTCTGCTCTTTCATCTCATCCCCATCTCTAGTATGGACATTTCTTTTTAAAGCTTTTCTGTTATCGAAGAACTCTAAATGAAAAATAGGGCTCCAAGTTCTAAAAGAAGCACACAGTCAGAAAGGCAGCATTAAGGAGGAATCTTTCCTTCTGTTAGGGTAGCAACCTGGTGGCCTAGTTTAAAACATCACATATCTACTGACAGCATGTGTATGAGAACAAAAATGTGAAAATATTTACATCATGATGCATTTATATCAAGCATGGAGAGATCACACACACTGGTAAAGGATAAACTGCTAGGAGAGGGGCAAAAAGGTATACTGCTCCAATTACTGAAGCCTGGAGAAGATTTGGATTCCATAATTGGTTCTATCACTCAACAGCTATGGAGCCTTAAGCAAATTAACATAATTTCTTGGAACCTCACTTTCCTGCTCTATAAAATGGGAATAATAATATTTCTCATGAGGTGGTTGTGAAGGGTAAAAATTATAATTTAGGAAAGTGCTTAACATAAGTATTCACAAAATGGTGTTGATATTGGAGTTATCATCATCTTCCAGCTAGTCTCAACTTTATGTTGTTGTTTTTCTTCCTGACACAACTAATTAGTTCCCCAGAGGGACACTTAAGTAGGTAAACTCCCTCTGTCCTGCCAGGAGCAGAGGTGAGTAATAAGTGTAATAACAGAAGTGCCAGATCACCCTAAACTCCAAGATGATGGGAGTCTCTGCTGTTTCTACTGACGTCCCCATTTGTGGAAGGTGGCAGAGAGGTGAAGATTAGGTTGGGCTGCCTCTCAGGCACTTAGAGAAAGAAAGATTAAGTAGAACAGACTCTCAATCTGCCATTTAGCAAATAATAAATTTAAAAAGACAAGAGAATTTGGAAATAATAAATATAAAAAGACAAGAAGATGAGAAAATAGCAAAGGTGACAATATTTAATTAATATATTAAAAATTTAATGCTAATAATTGTTTTTTCTAAAATTAAGATCCCAGTTTATAAGTTTACATGGCTGCAGGCAGCCCAACAGACCAGCTCATGTCAGAAGTTTAGAAACTGAATATTTCCCCCTCCTATGGAGATGGTCTGCTGAAAAATGCAATGAAGCACACTATTTGATAAATACAGGACTTTCATTCTTTATGCTTTTAATAAAACTCTTTTCAGTAAAATGTCAAGGAAAAATCAAGAATTTAAACTTCTTTTAGTAAAAGTATTTCTCATTTTTCCATCAAGAGTGATGGAAAATTCTAGAATTTACAGAAAGGAAGTTGAAGGTATTCATTTTGGGTAGTAATTTATCATTACATTCTACAGTGCACAATAAGTTTTGCATCTTTGTAGTATAACTTATTCATGTTTTAAAAGCATATGTTAAACTTAACAGCCTTTAGAACAAGGCTTGAGAGTGTTTTCTTTCTTCCAATATAATTAGGTAAAGTTATTTACCACCTCAATGTATGCAGCCAGGTTTTGAAAGGTAGATTCAGTATTTCTGATGAACTAAGACCCCTGTCATTTGTTCAACAGATGTTCAACTTCAAGGCTCACCACAATCTGCCCCACATCCATATCTCTAGTTTTATCTCCTAAAATTCCGCACCATAAAACCTAGCTCCTACCAAGTCAATCCATTTTCAGTCTGCCAAATATAGAATGAACATTTCTATTTCCAACTTTATGCTAAGACCATTTTTCTCTCTCAAGCACTTTCTCCCTTTCCCACTGAATGTCCTTCAAGATGTATTTCAGATTGTTTTATTCATTCATTCATTCATTCATTCATTCATTCAATACAGACTAAGAGCCTACATATATGAGGCACTCACAAACGAATCCTGGGAAAACACGAACAGGGAAGTCCAAGTAAGTACCTGTTTGAGTGGACTCTATATTCTACCAGAAAAGACACACATTGCACAATGGATTAAACTATTAATTAATTACAGTTGTGATAAGTGTTAAAAATATGAGTCACCAAAAACTACGAATACATGTAATGGGAAAAATGGCCTGGTCTTGGGGTTCAGAAAGACTTTCTTATTTTCTTATATTTTTATTAATATATCATAGTTTTACATATTTTTGGAGTACATGTGATATTTTGATACATGTATAAGTGTGTAATGATCAAATCAGGATAACTGGAATATCTATCACTTCAAATATTTATCTTTTCTTTGTGTTGGTTACATTATAATTCTTCTCTTCTATTAGGAAGACTTCCTTGAGGAAGTGGTTGTGAGCTGAGCTTGAAGGACAAAAAAAGGGCCTAAAGTAGGGCAGAGGGAGGTCAATAAACAAACCTTCTTGATGGTTATTATAAAATTATGATATATTAGTAAAGATATGGTAAGGAAATTCTTGCCTTCCAAGCATTAAAACTTATTGCAACAGTGTTTCTCCCAATTATTCTTGCTTTCTGTAAAGCTGGGGACAAAAAAAAAAACCGATAATGATCTTACATTTAAACTTTAAGAAGCCACTAGGAAAAGGTGCCAGCCAATAGCCCTCGAAAGATCTGGGAAATGATCAGTCAAAACTGACCCCACTATCCTGAGCCCCCAAATCCAGGCAATATAGGCAAAATATTCAAACGGATGTGAAAGCTTGGTCCTACAGAGAGTGCCATGTTTCTGGAGAGAAGTTTTATCTTCCAAACTCTGTAAGCAGAGACTAGTAGCTCTTCCTCAGGCGCTTACTGGAGAATGATTCAGAAGTAAACTCTGGGAAGGAGCTCCCAGAAGGAGTAACAGAGACCTAGTTCCCTGGCTACGTACTTGCTGAACTGTTGAACCCACGGGGCCTAGGGCAAAGCTCTGCTGGTAGGGCTGCCTATAAGGAGAGGACTGTTAACAGTAACAGAAAGTTTCATAGGAGGCTAAACACTACCTGGCCAAGGAAACCCACCACACATATGGTCTACATATAGCCCATCATGGAGGAACAGGCGAGAGGAGCCAATTCCCCCTACCTACCACCAAGAAGTCAGTCTTAGAGGCAATCAATGGTTCTGTAAGCTTATAGTTTGTAGATGTTCAGAGACACACACACACACACACACACACACACACACACACACAGAGAGAGAGAGAGAGAGAGACCTATAATCCACTCTGCCACAATTCCCTAGCACCACAGGTGCCACAGACAGGTCTAGCTGGAATTTAGGGTAGAGAGACCGAGCTCCAAACTGAGACTGAAGTTTAAACATAAACACAATGAGTCTTCAAAACCAAAGTGAGACGGTTCTAACAACCAAAAGTGACTAGAAAGTTGTAGTAAAGGACCAAGATGTCATTAAGGAATTCTCTCTAGATAGACATGGAGTTCAACATAGAGACGTTGAGGGCAGTTCTGGGAAAAAATAAAGTTGTCTCATGTTTACAGCTCAAATAGTTCAGACTCCTTAAAAATGACTTAAAACCACAAATTGACTATAATGAAAACGACGACAGTATTGCCACATGAATAAATAAAGGGAACAGAATAGATATCCAGAGACAGACTCAAGTATATATGGAATTTAACATATGACAAATGAGGAATTTCAATTTAGTGGGGAAAAGAAGAATCTCTTATTAAATAAATGGTGCTGATATAATGGATATCACTCTGTAAAGACAAAAAAACAAAGCTAGACACCTTTCTCATATTTTATGTAAACATATATTCCATGTAAAGATTTTAATGTAAAGGATAAAAATTAAAAATATCAGGAATATAATTCAGAATACTTATATGACTTTAGAGAGAGGGAGACAATCCTTAGCAATCAGGAAATCAAGTATTTATTAAAGAAAAAGACACATTTGACTAAATAAAAATCTTAAGAAATTACTATGGCAAAAGAAATAATAAACAAAAGCAAAAGATAAATAAATGCCAGTCTGGGAAATATTTGTAGTACTATATTACAAATATTGATATCCTTCATTTATGAAATGCTCATAAAAAACAAATAATCCACTAGAAAAGTAAGCATAGGAAATGACTGGGACATTTCATAGAAGAGGAACTCTAAATGACCAATAAGCTTATGAAAATAGGCTTAGTTTTACTTTTAGTCAAGGGAAATGCAAATTAATGCAAGAGCAGTTAACCTGTTTTTACTTACCACTTTGGCAGAAATTTTAAGATTGATAAAAATTTAAAATATCCAGTGCTGATGAGTATATAGGCAAACAGGCATTGTCAAACGTTAAGAATGAGAATCACGACAAACTTTTTGGAAGGTAATACGGCAATACCTATTAAAACATACAGGTTTTTTGAGCCAGAAATTTCACTTTGGGGATCTTATCACCCAATATAGCATTAAGAGCACCAGTATTTAAGAATATGTAAACAAGGATGTTTATCAAGGCGTAGCATTTAATAGAGAAAAAACTGGAAACCACATGAAAGTCCATCAATAAACAAGAGATGAAAGACAAAATTCCAGTACTCCCAAACTGAAAAATGTTATGCAGCTGTTTAATAAATATAAATCAGATGTGCTTATCTGAAAGAATGTTGAGTAAATAAGCAAAGTGCAAAACAATAATTTTAGAACGCACCCATAGTCATCCAAAGCTTTATATGATTGGAACAAAGTGTGGCAGGGCACTCACTAAACTGTTAACATCAGTTAGCTCTGCAGAATTGGAAGGAGGGCAGGGCCAGGAATAAATTATTAGTTCATCTTTGGATTGCTTCATTTGTTATTCAATTACATATCAGCTTTGAAAAGTAATAAAAAATTATTTGGGGAAGGGAGAGAAATAACTAATTTTTTTAACCTACCGAACAGCATCTAAGACGGTTAGCATTCAATAAATATTTGTGAATTGAGGGAGAAAAGGAAAGGAAGAAGTCAAAGTAGGTTATAAACAGGTTTGTAAGGAATAAGAAGAGAACCATGAATGAAATGACAATTTGTTGGACATTCTATGAATAGACTGTGTGGGAAGGAATAAAGAGATACTTGATAAAATCAGCAAAAATTAAAAAATGGAAAAAAGTAATGTAAATAGTAGGCACCAATGAAAAGGATAAAAACAACACAGTAGTTACCCCAATAAATGTAAAAGGGTTGAACTCACCTATCAAAAGAAAAAAATAAATAGTAGATACCAATGGAAAAGATAAAAACAACACAGCAGTTACCTCAATAGATATAAAAGGGTTAAACTCTCCTATCGAAAGAAAGAGATTTTTCATGTTGGATTTAAAAACTCAGCTAGGTATATTGTTCTCTGGAAACATCTAAAACCAGGTAACCATAAATCCACAAAAGTGATCATATTCACGATCTCCATAAATATCATAAAATATTTCTTAACATGCCTAATAACTAATGTGTAAGATCTTATGACAAAAGCTATAAAATTTTACTGAGGACATTAAAATACCTAAATAAGTGGAGAGATGTTCCATTTTCTTAGATGAGAAGATAATCTGTTATAAAGATGCCAATTCTTCCTAAATTAATGCTTAAATTGAGTGTAATTCAAATCAATATTCCAACAGGAGTTTTTAATGAAACCTGATTCTAAAGTACACTCAGAGAAATAAAACAGATTAGCTAAGAAAAAACAGGACAAAAATCAAGAGGGCTTTATTCTACTCTACATCAACATAACTGTTTCCATAAGGAAAAGAGTTTAGTGAAAAGAATCTGTATTTCATATTGGCAGTATTAAAGTCACACTTTGTAAGTCTGAAAATCTCCTAAATGCCCATCAACTGGTTTACTACACTAAGATAAATCAAAAGACGAGAGCACTACGCAGTAAAAATAATGATGCACATGAATATTCATTGGCACTGAAAAGATATTCTTAAGATACTGTAATATAGTTTTGAAAAATCCACTAAACAATTTCACTTACCTTAAGTATAGCATTAAGGTCCAAGTTGATGATTGGATAGCTGACGCCAGAGACTGTAGCCAGAGGTTGGAAAGAACAGAGTGACAGGAGGGTGTGAGAAGTTTTGTTTTGCTTACAAGAGCGTTAAGTGAGGAAAGGAGTGGGATGGTATACAGGTCACCACTGAGAAAGCAGTTATTGACCAGAGAATCCCTGGAAAGTTAGAAAGGCACCCCCAAGGTCTTTAATAGTTCATTTAAAAACCTAGCATCAATAAATGTACTGGAACTTTCAAAAACTATTATACTGGATGAAAAAGTGCTATAATTTTTAAATGTCAGCAAAATTATTCGATCAAATAAATAATGTCTTACGAATTGAAAACTTTTCTACATTGAAATAAAGTAGCATTTCCTTAATCTTTGTGGTTGTATTTTAGAATTTTAAAAACAATTCCATTTTCTCCTAAATTATAATTAAACATATATATGCTTATCTGTTCTATATCTGCATCTATTGCCATCATAGATCTGTGAAGCGCTATATTTCTAGACAGAGAAATTTTACTTCTGTTATTCATATATTCATATATGGATGTGATCCTTTGGTTATTAGAGTTTGCCTTCTTGAGATCTTCTCTGCTTTTTTATATCTTTGCTATCACATAGACACTAGAAATTAAAGAATTTACCAGGATAAATTATTTAGGGAAAACAAACTCCTTTCCCCATCCTCCAATCTAGGAAAGAGAAGCTCAACATTGTGTTTTGAAAGGTTGGAATGACTTCAAATACGCGCGCGCGCGCACACACACACACACACACACACACACACACACGAGAAAGTAAAGCATCTTTCTCTTGCAGGATTAAACTGGTGAATCCCTGAAAATCAGAGGGTCAGGGGGTGGAGATGAGTGCTATAACTAGAAGCAAAACTAGGAGGAGAGATTAGGATTCCTGAATCTATTGTTTAAGGGTCAGGGGTTTGAGGAATTTCTGTGCATGGTAGAGAGGAAGATCAAGTACACATGGAAGAGCTATGCATACCAGTGGTTAGAGTACAAGCTCTGGAGTCATTTTACTGAGGTTCACATCTCAGTTTCACTAAGAATTGAGACAATAATAATGCCTAGGATTACTCTGAGGATTAAGTGATATAATCTTTGTAATATGAATATAGAGAAAGTAGCACTATTAAGAACCAGAAAGTAAATCATAAGAGGGTCACAATATGATACATGAGGTTTCTCTATTCTCCCAGCTGGGAGAAAGTTTAATAAATGTAATAAATAATTGCCAAAAGAAAAAACAATTACATCTGTTTCTTCCATAAGAAGCAAACTAGAGAAAGAGTTAGATGACAGAAAACAGATCACTCTATAATGGAAAGGGAATTCTTTCACGTAAGATATGATACTTATGTTAATCCTAAAGGCTACATATGATTAGAAAGAGAGAGAAAGAGAATGAGAATGAGAAGAAAAACACATAAAGCTATAGATAAGGGGCTGTTCATAAGTCTGTACAAATGTGAGTCATGTAGCACATTCCTAGTTCTGTCACTCATTAATTAAGCGCTTTTTGGTAAGTTATTTAATTCTAATGGGCCTAAATTTATTCCCTGTGATATGCAGTTTTGTGAATTATATTATAGTTATAGTGTTATTCTGTGTTTCTGTCATTTTCACAGTCCTCTCTAGCTTAGATTCCAAGGGGGAACTATAATATATATTTCACACACTAGATGGCAATATATGGCTTTGTAAATGGATGTCTTTTTCATAGAAGTCTAAGATGTCTAATAATCAAATAAGAGCTGATTTTTCTCCAGAAAACACAGAGAGAAGGGTAGACATTGACCAATTCTTCATACTGAGGTCATTACTGAGATTTATAAAGTAAACAGAAAGCACGTGTTTTAATCCCTTTGATTTGACCCATAGATGTTAAAGGATCTTGTGGGATATTCTCGTTTAAGTCTTTAGGGCCAGCAAGAGTTATTTCATAACAATGAAGTAAACACAAAATGATTTCCATGGGGGTCCAATTCTGAATTGAGTCAGTTCAATACAACATCCAAAGACCCTCACCCTCAGTCAAATATACGAAGTCAATTATTCTTAAACTTTTTCATCATAAAGAGCCTACATATGCCACAATACTCCTCCACTAGAAAAAAGAAGATCTATTTCTTTTCAGCATGATACAGTTTTTAAAAGTGTCAGTGTTATCTTTCTTTTCTTTTTAAAAAATTAATTAATTAATTAATTTTGAGATGGAGTCTTGCTCTGTCACCCAGGCTGGAGTGCAGTGGCGCAATCTCGGCTCACTGCAACCTCTGCCTCCCGGGTTCATGCCATTCTCCTGCCTCAGCCTCCCGAGTAGCTGGGACTACAGGCGCATGCCACCACACCCAGCTAATTTTTGTATTTTCAGTAGAGATGGCTTTCACCATGTTGGCCAGGATGGTGTCGATCTTTTGACATCGTGATCCGCCCACCTCAGCCTCCCAAAGTGCTGGGATTACAGGCGTGAGCCACTGCACATGTTCAATATCATTTTTTATAATAAGAGTAAACTATTCGTATTTTCAAAGTTATGATTATTCAAAAAATTGTAAGGAAGAAAATGAAAATCATATCTGAGCAATAGCCAATGTTAATGTTTGTCAAATTATTTTTGATAGATGAAAAAATATACACGTACATATTTTAATCTTTTTTCCAAGTTAAAAATATTTATAAATCTTTCTGTTAATAAATAAATTATTATATTAGTGGTCACTACCATTCTATTTTTCGCAGGTACATATTTACAAAATGTACACAGGAAGTGTTCTGAGAATACACATCTTAATTGAAAAGCCTGATCTTGCCCCACAACACTATTTTTCACAGAATTGACAGAATTGGTCCCATTTAAAGATGAGTAATGATTAACAATGGACCTATGCAGACAAAAGGAGAAAGACAACAGAACAGAACCTAAGAAATGAGCTGATGAAAAATACATATTAGAAAAATTTTGCCAGGAAGCAAATTAGTTCAACAAACTCTCGGGCATTAGTTCATAACAGCAAAAGAATACATGACTTCTTTGAAACAATACCTCAAGGAAGGGGCCAAAAGGAACTCTTGAAAATTACATGGATGACATGGAGAAAAGGCTAGAAAAAAAGTAATGCAAAGATCAAAGTTGAAAGTGAGTTAAGAGAAAACAGAAGGTTTGAGAGGGAGATACTTTAAGCTTTTGTAGATATTCTGAGATCACAATAATGAAAAAGAAATAAATCTTCAAATAAGTATTAGAAGGAAACTTACCTAAATAAGAGAAAAGCTGAATGTTCAAGGCAAAAGTGGACAACATAGCCCATGAAAAATGAACACAAAACTAGTCACAATAAGATACTTATGAAATTACTGGGCTCAAAGATAAAAAATATAAAAGAGATGGTTCTAAAGTAAAATATCCCTGAACAGTTTAGAGGAAAAAGCATACAACAGAAAAATGAAAATAAAAGAAAGAACATTTCATTTATAAAAGTTCATTGGAAAGCAAAATAAAATTAAAATGAGACTAGAGAACTTAAGTCAAAGGATATAATTTTAATGAAGGTTTAGTATGAATCAAATAAAATCATAAAGCAAAAATTGCCACAAAAAACCCCAGGAAAGACAGAAAGAAAAGCAATAATAGTAGGTGAGTTAAGTTATCTTTCTCAGCCAAACACAGCTCAAGTACACACACAAAATACAAGATGTAAAAAGATTTAAATAAAATTATTAATTAGCAGGCCCTTAAACACATTTAGGAGTCAGTCTATGACATGGCATTGCTTTCGATGTCACTAATACAAATATTGAGAAATACTTTCAAAATGTAATGTTAAAGGATCTCTCTTGATATACAAAACTATGCATCTTTTAAATATTGGAATATGTAATTTACAGCACAAATGAATGTCCTGACTGATGGCTATACTGTATTTTTATAAAATGTTATAGTATGTTATTAAAACAATCTAAAAATCAATCCAGTTATTGCCAACCTCCATGGCAATAAATTATCCTACTTTAAATGTCTTTGGCAACAAACTAGAAGTAGATTCATAGAGAGATCATTCAAATTAGTCTCCCACTTTGCCTATAGGCATCTAATAAATTTTCCAATTTCTTCTATATTATTATCAAACACTGTACTAGCAAATAAGCTATATTATTTCTGCATAGTAGAACTGATACTCAAGGAAAATTTGCTTTCAAAATTCAACAGCAGCTATGCCCTTCCTCAGAAAACAATTTCTTCTATAGTTCTAAATCTAAGATCTATAAAACATATTTATTACCAGTTTTCTATTAGTGGCATAAGAAGCCATTTCTCTATCAAATCCAATGTCAATGTTAGGTGTGCAACAAAGTAAAAAGCTACAGGCATGTCAACACCCACTGCCATCCCACAGCCCTGAAGCCTTGTCCACCATCACCAGACTCTGTTATAACTCATAGGCTTCAGGAAAGATGAGGTACCCTCTACAATTCAATGACCTGATGGGCCAGGGTCAGCGCGACATGATGAAAGCAGGAGAAAATAAGTGAAATCTGTGCAGATAGTGGCAAAACAGAGCCACAAAAAAGTAAGAACATGGCTTATTTAGTTTTCTGCTCCTGCATTAATTTGCTAAGGATGAGGGCCTCCAGCTCCATCATGAGCTTTTATCTGGAATCCAGGTAATAGGGAAATCTATAGAGACAGATAGTAGATTAATGATTGCTTAGGGCTGGGGGCAGGGATGGGGATGGAGGGATGGGGGTGATAGCTAAACGGGACAGAATTTCTTTTTGAGGTGACAAAAATATTCCAAAATTTACTAATTACAGGCATTGATAATGGTTGTCTGTATCAGTTATTATACTAAAAACCACTGAATTATACATTTTAAATAGGTGAACTGTATGGTATGTGACATATCTTAAAGCTACTTTGTGTGTGTGTGTGCTGCTGTTGTGTTGTTTTGTTTTGTTTTGTATTAAGAGGTGTGTCTTAGGGGTTGGGGAAGAAGTCAGGGAAGAGGTGAGCCAAGAAGTCCCAAGCAGGGAAGAGCATAAGACAGAGACTCAAGAGTAATCCAAGATGGGTTCATATAATCAATACATGCAAGGCAAAGGTGCAAATGTGAGGAAAAGAGATACAAATTGTTTGGACAGGCTGATGCTTTATGACAGCAGTTCTCAACCCTGGTTGCACAATAGCATCACTTGTTTACAAGGTGAGTCACTTTTTGAAGATACATCAGTTGCTCTGTTCCAGAAACAAGTAGATTTGCTAAGGCAAGGTATTAATAATAATTCTTACAGTGTGGCTTTACACCGAATCTTCAGCATCACCTAGAAACTTGTAAAAAGTGCAAATTGTCCATGCATACCTCCATACAACCAGAAACTCAAACTGTGGCCCAGTAATCTGTGTTTTAACAAGTCTTCCAGGTGATTTGGATGCATGCATAAAAACAAACCAAAACAATGGCAACAAAAATCCACCAGAGACAGGGTGAACATTCTGCACCCAGACCCTTGATGTGAACATAATATGGTGTACCCTTCTAGTTCTTTTTGTCAGGCCTGGGAATAGCTATTACCAAGCAATTTTTCTAAGAAACGTTTGTTTTAACCTTTGTTAAGAAAAGCAAAACCCAGCTTTTAGCTATATTGTTCAGAGACCTGAAAAGGAACTGAAACAGATGTTTTAGATATTTAAGGTTTTAACAGGAAAGTATTCCAATTTAAAAACCAAGATATCATTTTTTTTTTTTTTGTAACAGCAAAGTTATGAGAAATCTGAAGTTCTCTCAAAGATTTAAGATTTCAATTCTAGGGCATATAGATATTAGATTGGACTTCCCAGACACACTGGATGAAGGAGAGAGAGAGCAGCTGGAGTACCAAAAAGGATGTCAATTCATACTCCTGGCCTGATTCAGGACACCCTTCTTACCTGGTAAATAGAACTTTATATAGAGCAACATACTATTTGAAAATAAGTAAATTGATAAAAAGTAAATGAATTAAAATGAACATATAGAACGAATTAAATTAATGAAAGTCAAAGGAATATGTAAATACAATTTTCAGATCTGAACTTAAGCATAAACAACTAGTATTTTAAAAAATAAGGTCTACTGCAAAAACAAGCAATGGGGAAAAGACTCCCTATTTCATAAGTGGCGTTGGGATAAGTGGCGAGCCATATGAACAAGACTGACACATGTTCACCTATGTAACAAACCTTCACATGTACCCCCAAACCTAAAATAAAAGCTAAAAAAAAAATTAAAAACGATTATATCATGGTATTCTAGCACCTTGAGAAAAAACAGAATAAACAAAGAAATCTGAATAGATTCCTTTAAGAAATGGAATCTGTAATTTAAAATTTTACCACAAAGAAAACTCTAGGCCTAAATGGTTTTACTAGTGAATTCTTCTAAACATTTAGGAAAGAAATAACACCAAACTTGTATAAAAATGCTTCCCCCGAACAGAAACAGGAAACATTGCCCAAATAATTATATGAGACCTACATACCTCCATGTCGAACAACTGGAGAAATTAATACAAGAAAAAATACTACAGCTCAATCATTCTCGTGGACATGAATGCAAAAATCCTAAACAACGTATTAGCAAGCCAAATTCAGATTTACATAAAAAGCATTAAAACATAAGGCCCCTGTCAATATAGAGTTTTTCTTTCCTTCTTCATACAAATCCACATTTAATGAAAAGAGAATATGAAAAGAATAAGAAAAAAGTCTATTATGGGATTCTATTAATGAGAATTTTACAGAGAAGGTGAAGAAGTAATACGGACCAGTGAAGTTTTTCCTAAGGTCTTTTGGAAACACATTCATTCAGTCGATCAATTGGTCATTCACTCATTTCACAAATATTAAAGAACACCTATGCAGTGAAAAGTCATTGTTCTTGATTACTCAGCACACAAGTTCTCTTCATAAGCAGTACCTATATTTATTTTGAAGTGTTACTTTGTCCCACTGATTACATGCAATGCAACAGGATTATAATCCAAGATGCTGCAATTCCCTAGCCATCGGGTTGCGAATAAAACCCATGTCAGGTCAATAGGATGCTCTCTTGAAATTTAAGTCTTGGGCAGTGGCACAATGACACTGATGGGGCACACCCATTCTAAAGGTAATATTCTCACCAGATTGTTGCCAGCTAGGGCTTTTTATATAATTCTTATTCCAGGGGGTTGGGGAAGGAAAAACAGGGCACTTTAGTCAAAAGTTTCAAGGTTTCAATTATGCAAGATAAGTAAATCCTGGAGATCCACTGTATAGCCTAGTGTCTATAGTTAATAATATCATATTGTATACTTAAAAATTTGTTAAAATAGTACATCTAATATGTTATATATTCTTTTTTTTTTTTTTTTTTTTTGAGACAGGGTCTTGCTCTGTCACTCAGGCTAGAGTGCAGTGGCACAATCAGGGCCTACTGCAGCCTTGACTTCCCAGGCTTAGGCAATTTCCTGCCTCAGCCTTTTGAGTAGCTGGGACTACAGGCACATGCCACTATGCCTTGCTACATTTTTTTTTCTTTCTTCCTCTTCTTTTTTTTTTTCTTTTTTTTTTTGTAGAGATGAGGTCTTGATATATTTCCCAGGCTGGTCTTGAACACCTGGGCTCAAGCAACCCTCCTGCCTCGCCCTCCCAAAGTGCTGGGATTACGGGCGTGAGCTACCACACCTGGCCTATGCTAAGCATTCTTATTACAAAAGAAAAAAATAACTTATAAAGGGGAAAAAGCTTTTGGAGGTGATGTGGATATGTTGATGGCATAGATTGTGATAATGGTTTTAAGAATGTATACTTATCTCCAAATTCATCACACTGTATACAGTATATACAGCTTTTCATATGTCAGTCATACTCAATAAAGTGATTTAATAAAAGAGGACTCATGCAAGGGCTAAAAGATGAGACCACATGCTCTCTAAGACTCCCTTCAATTCTAAGTTTCTGTGATTAAAATGAACACCCTCAGCTAGGATTTCGGTATCAGTAAGGAAAACTGGCCTGATGAAACAAAAGCTAATTGAGCAAGTGCAACTTCTTGGAGAAATGTATCCTCCCTGCCCCAGTACTTAATACCTTTATTCCTTTTTGGTTTCTCATATCTGAATCCCTTTCTACTACTTAGTACAGGAATTTTACCTTTCGGACTCCTCACATGTGCCTTTTGCTGACACTGTCGTCCTGTTCACTTCTGGATCTCAGAGTTGACTTAGAATAAACCCAAAGTCTCCCGTTGTTCACACGTACAGTAGAAATTCTAATGTGGCCACTGGCGTACTCTCTTCTCCTTCCCACTATCCCCAGCATTTCTGGCAGTAGAAGTGCAAACTCTACCACTGCCATCCCACCTGCACTGAGTTACATCTCATCTGTGCTGAGTCAAAGTGGCAGGAAAAAGATGTCTGTGGATTTATCACATGTTTCTGGTGGCAGTGCACCAGGAACCCTCAGGAATCATGAAGAAAATCTTAGGTATCCACCTAAGAAAACCTTAGCTATACCACCTCCACTATTCCCACTTCTGAGAGTAAATAGCTGCTGTCAACTAGGAAAGATATAAGCAGGTAAATGACATTTCTAAATTGGTAGTTGTAGGTTAGCGTCTACTTTGGGGAAAGATAGGAAATCAGACCCTCTGCACATACTTTCACCACCACCTTTTATATCAAAAAGAAATTAAACAAAGGTTACTATCTAAGATAAAGTGAATAATGCTAAACCAATTGCAGTATCCAAAAACTTAGCAAGGATAAAAATTGTCTTTGAATTTTAGTTGCTTTATTAAAATTTGGCTCTTCTGGCATAATTTTAGCTTCTTCAGCATAAATTACTCATCACCTCTCACCCATTCCTTCTCATGCCTCTCATTCACAAAAGGGCTAGGCAACTGCCTCAAACAGAAGTAAATACAATCAGAGAGCAACCCAGAGAACAAGAACATAGGAAATGAGGCAATCCAAGCAAGCACTTGTACATAAAAACCTTTTCTTAAAAATGGCCATAAACACTGCTCTTCCTTTAGGCGAAATCATTGCATATCCATCAATAATACTGACTTGTTGAAGACATGGGCAATAACAAAAGTGTTCAACTTTTAACCAGTTAAAAAAAAATCCTATGGGTTTCATTTTGGCCTAGACTAATATCACAAAGAGGGCCATAAGTATCAGTGTTAAAGACAGGCAAATCAATAGAGTCTATCACTTGTCCTTGGCTAAGAGAGTTAGACCAAATTCATGCTTTATCAAAGAAATCCCATTCCCGGAGGCAGGTAAATGGCAAACACAGACTCACAGTTGGCGATGTCACCTTGAAGCTGCAGAATCTCAGGAACTGGCATTGTGAGAACAATAAGATCAAACTGCTCGGGGGGGCCTGTTTGTTTGGATACTTCCCATTTGTCATTTCTTAGATTGATCTGTGTCACACGATGTCGGAAGTATACTTCTGCACCTGTTCCAAAAGCAAAATCATGTCCCCATTATCAGAATTTCATATATGAATGAGGGGGATATGAGTAGTCACAAACTGAATCCATTCAAGTGAACAAAATGGCCAAGACTGTCTTCTACAGTACTCAAATTCTCTTCCTTTATTATCTTTCTAATTTAGTAGGAATTCATCCCTACCTGGCATCCTTGGACCTCCCTATCAGTGCCTGCTCTGAATCAAAAACTGCTCCTACAATTAATGATAAAAATGAAAAAAAATAACTATAGCTACTTTTCATTAAGCAGCTACTATATGCCAGCTGCTTGGTACACATTATATTAATTCATCTCACAGACAAGGAAATAGATTGAGAAATAGCATGCCATGATTTAAAACTATACCCATCTGACGCTACAGCTCATCATTTTTGCAGAACAAGTACACATTTCAGTAAACATGTGTGTTAGCAATGAAACAAAAAGAGCAATATTCCCTATTAAAAGAATTAATATTTCCTATTAAAGGACCTGAAAAAAGTTCTCTGTAAGGGAAATGTAAGTTCTCATCAATAGATCAATTGTCTTCATTAAGAAGAATCAGAATTTAGAAACATACTCTAGAGTACCCTCCCATAACATTTTCCTTGTTAGCACTTAACACAAGGATATTTTGACAATTATTTCTTTAATATTGTCTCCCCTTTTAATCTGTAAACCCCATGAGCTACAAATTACACCTGTTTTGCTTCTATGTATAGCATATAGTATACATAGCATAGAATTTATTAGGTATGTATTTATTTAAAATAATTATGAGGCCAGGCACGGTGGCTCACACCTGTAATCCCAGCACTTTGGGAGGCTGAGGTGGGTGGATCACTTGAAGTCAGGAGTTCGAGACCAGCCTGACCACATGGTGAAATCCTGTCTCTACTAAAAATATAAAAACTAGCTGGATGTGGTAGTGCATGCCTGTAATCCCAGCTACTCAAGAGGCTGAGACACGAGAATCACTTGAACTCGGGAGGCAGAGGTTGCAGTGAGCTGAAATTGCACCACTACCCTCCAGCCTAGGCAACACAACAAGACTCTGTCTCAAAAAAATTAAAATAAAAAGAGTGAATTATGAACCATAAACTGAAAGAAAGTACAATTAGGTCATTAAGTCTTCTTAGTAAACTAGTACTCACCTTCCAGTTTCCAAAAAAATTTGATTTACAAGTAAATCTACTTTTATTCAGCTTTGTGTATTGAAAAAGAAAGAAATGAAGACGTAATGAGGGAGGAAAAAAGTACACTGAAAGATTCTATTCAGCTTTACCTGGGTAATCTCATGTTCCCAGTCACTAAAAATCCAGCTAAAGTTCATCCCAAAGCTTCCTTTCTGTAGCCACTCCAGCTCAGTGTGATCCTTCCTCTCTATGATATTCTTCAACCATCACTGCTTTACTACTCATTTAGACATTGATTTAAAATATCTTCATGCTTTAGTTGTATCTTATCTATGTAATAATACTCAAGGCTCCTTCATGTCACGTCTTCAGATCTCATTCACCTTTATCTCTTTCATTGACCCTTAAATAATGCCACACCCTAGTAAGCACTCCAATTTTTAAAAAATCAAATGTAAATGTTAGAAGAAACATAGTTCTAACTAGCCCAAGGGATCAATCTCTGTTCAAGGCAGTGTGCATCATTCTGTTCAAAGATTAGAGCAAGGGGCTTGTAAACAGTACTCCATCTTGCCTGAGGGCTTTTCTAAGGCCCCTGCTTGGGGAAGGTGCAAATAATCTGCACTTTCAACACACATCCACCATCTCCTTTATTCCAACAAGGGTAGCTCTGCTTCACTCTGTTTTTATTTATTTAGGATGTCTCACCCTACTTGCCTCACTTAGTCCGTGGCCCTGTCCCAGACCTCAGCTAAGTCAACTGATTCTATGTTTTCTCATAATATTCCTTTGAAAAGAACAACATGCTGTTGTTGTTGCTGGCATGAGTGTGTGTTTAAGGGGACTTAAGTTCACAGTTCTAGAAAATTCTTCATGCGCCAGATGAATGCCTTCAAAATGTATCTCAATGGTCACAAAGTGTTCTGCAAGGTATAGGTATATATATATATGTGTGTGTGTGTCTGTGTGTGTGTGTGTATATATATATATATGTGTGTGTGTCAGTGGTTCTCTAAGTACAGACCCCAGACCAGCAGCACCTATGTACTAGAAAATGCACATTCCTGGGCCCCAACCCAACCATACAGAATAAGAAACTCTAGGAATTAAGCCTAGCAATCTGTGTTTAACAAGTTCCCTTAGTCTTGTCATCATGCGCACTAAAGTATGAGAACCACTGGGGTAGGTGGACAGGCCCAAATCAAACACCACTGGCAAAACCGCCCAAAAAGTAGCACTTATCAAGAGGTAGGGGAAATAGTATAGCCTCTCTTATTAACCAGAAACGTTTCCTTTCCAACTGCTCAGAGCAAAGTTTTTGGGAAAGTGGCATTTCCTTGTGAAAGTAATTAATAACTTTCATAAAGACAATGTGTTTAAATCTATAAGTTCTGGAAAACTCAATTTTAAAACAGATAAATTGTCTCAAGAGTTACTTCCGAGCTTAGTAAATTTGACCATGTCCCTCCCTTGCACAAAACCCTTCAATGGCTTCCCATTGCACTTAGAGTATAAAATCTTTAACAATGCTTACAAAGCCCCGTATAATCTGGCCCTGCCTTAGTCTTCAGCATCATCTTTTCTACTTTCTCCCTCACTCACTACCCTCCAGTCACAATGACCTTTTATTCCTTGAATGCACTAACCTCCTCCTACTACTTCAGAACAGTTCCAATTTGATGTGCCCACTGCAGGAACTCTCGTCATTCAGCTCTCAGCCTAATTCCCTCTTGCTCACCTTTCAGGTACCCATGAAAATATCAGTTCTTCAGGGATGCTTTCCCTAACACATCTCCCCCATCACTCCTCTATAACCTACTGGGCTAGGTCCTTTTATTGTAAGCTCTCTCATAATGCTCTCTTTCTTCTTAACATTTATCATGCATCTTTTCTTTGTTTGTATAATTAGTTTAATGTATTTTCTTCCCACTATACTCTACATTAACAGAGGCCAGGATCATGTCTCTTATTGACTCTTGTTTCCCCAGCACATAATATTTAATTAGAATAAAATGATCTTCAGATGGCTATAAAGATATCAGAAGTCTAAGAAGGTTTAAACATTTTACAAAGGCAAATGTGTTTCTGTTATATATTTATTCAATTTTATCCCTGGCCCTCCTCCGTTTTAAGGAGAAAATCCAAGTTTATGTTTCTCCTATGATTTCCCACAAATAGGTTTTAGTGAGCAGCAGTCAGAACTGCTCAGATGGGACCTGAAGTGATGTGAACCATGTCTAACTGACTCCACAGCTTGAAGTCAATAGAAGAATGCTTCACCTGGTTTTCATGCCATCCTCTAGCTTCTCTAAAAAGGACATCGTTACGGATGAGTGCCAAGATCACCCGCTGGGAGAAATTCTGAGACAGAACCACCCAGACTCACTTCCCCTCTATCAATTTTAGAAAGAAAATAGGCACAAAAATAAAAAGAGAGAGAATAATAAAAGTAAATATTACCATACAGAAGCCATCCTAGCTAATGGCATCTGCCACCTAAACCATTTTTTCTAATACATTGATCCTGTCTACTTTGACAGGTTACATTGCCCATGTTGACTTTCCAGATCGCTAGCCAATGTCCTTTTTACGTAGATGATAAAATAAAAACAAATAAATGCAGCAACAGTCCTCCCTGTTGGTAGGAAAAGCTAAATAAAAGCTTCTCACTCTGGGTCCTGGAGGCTAAATTCATCTTTTTATGAATAACTTAATAACATGGGACCTTATTCAAAAGCAAAATGACCTGGTCCATCATTTTCCAAATGTCATATGCAGGAACCATCAGGTGACCAATTTTCCAGGTTGCACAAAGAACTAAGGTGGTATTACTTTTTAATATCCACTTCCCCCTATGTCAGGAATTAACTGATGAAAGAAGGAAACTAGGGGCACAGGGAACTATGAGGTTGTTCTATTGAACCATGTGTCTACTGACACGTAGCACCAGGTGCAATGGGTACAATCTTCCTACTGTAGGAAAATAATCAGTAAGGAAAGAGAAAGCTCTACAAAATATATGTTAAATTGGAGAGTATGAGCACCTCTCATTGCCCTCCATGAGAGACTTAATAGAAAAAAACAACATGATTAATTGCAAGGGCGCTCCGGTTCTGTTACCAACTAGCCAAGCCACCTTAGACAAAGTACCTGAGTCTTATTCTCTGCATTAATAAATAGGGATGATGATTAACTCCCTTGAAAATTTACTGTGAGAATTAGAAATTACATACGTAAAGTACCTAAGGTAGTGTCAGATAAATAGTTAGCACTTAATAACTGATAGCTAGAATCCCTTTTGCTATTGTCATTTCTCACTCCAGCATAATGACAACTATTATTAAAAAAAAAAGAACAAAAGAAAATCATGTTTCACTCACTCAAGAAGATTGTATTAATGGAGAAGGCAGGCAGTCAGTGAAACTCATGCCAATACATACAGTTTTATCTGCAATGAGGTTAATGTGAACACATCAGACAATAAATTAAAATAGAACATAAGGTCAAGAATAAAGTATCTATTTCCCTTACCCTTTACTGTTTGTTCTGGGAAATTAGTCTAGTTAAATATTGGCTTTAAAGGTTTGAACCTATTCTAAAGCATGCCTGATTAGGCATATCCCAGATAAATAATTTTCCTGGAAGTCTGGTCCCAATCCGAATGACCACTAGTTGGTCCATCAGATTGTGGGGTTTTAAACTCAACTAGATTCGAAAATATAGAGTATTTTTGAAAATAGTTGGCAATTTGATGTCTTAAAGTGAGGAATATGTGAAGGTCAGCTTCATTCAAGTAGCATATTTTTTAAACTAACATTTATCAAGAGATTACTATGTGACTGGCTTACTATTTGCTTGAATTTGAGTGCATTATATCATTAATTCCTCACAACACTTTGTAGTAAGAACTTCCATTACAAAATTCTGTAGTAAGTACCCTATTTTTTTCATTTCATTACCCTCATTTTTTTCAGTGAAAGAACTGAGGTACAGATTTTAAACTCTCCTAATATTACATGGACAGAAAGTGATGGTAGGACATTAACTGGAATCCAGGTCATTCTGATATCAGGGACTGTCTTAGCTTACTGTGTGGACAAACCAAATGTTTTTGTGGACCATTTATAGAATAGAAAGCTTTAAATGGACTTAAAGAATGTTTAAAAGTGATATAATTATAAAATTAAAAATATTATAGGTAGTCCAACAAATCCTATAATAATAGATTGGGGTAGAGGAGAAAAAGAATCTTGAAGTATTACAAAAATAACATTAAAAAACGAAAGAAAAATTTATATAAACTCAAGTTAAATAGACCATGAACTCGATGTAAAATAAATTTTTAACATTTATATCACTCTACCTACTAGGCACAAGGTACTATTAGGCTCTGAGTGAGCTACAAGGAATTAAAAATAATCTCTTCCTCAAAAGCTTAAAAAGCAAAATTGGAAGTTAAAACGTATGTATTCTCCCAAACACCTAACAAAATAAGGAGACAGATGCAATGTATTCAAGGATGTTTCTCTGCCAGGATATCAACTCCATGAAGGCAAGTACATTGGTTCTTGCATCATTAGTACCTAGAACAATGTTTGGCATTATAGTAAGTATTCAATAAATGTTTATTGAACAAAAGGATATATGAATGTATGTATGTATGCATGCATGTGTAGGGGTGAAAGTTCAAAAAAAATCAACTGAAAAAAGGCATATTAATATGAGAAAAAGCATACAAATTTATTTAATCATAGTTTTTCATGACACTGTGGTGGGAGCAAGCCTCCCAAAATCTGGCCATAAACTGGCCCCAAAACTGGCCATAAACAAAATCTCTGCAGCACTGTAACATGTTCATGATGGCCCTAACACCCAAGCTGGAAGGTTGTGGGTTTATGAGAATGAGGGCAAGGAACACCTGGCCCGCCCAGGGCGGAAAACCGCTTAAAGGTATTCTTTTCTTTTTTTTTTGGTGAGGTTTTATTCATTTATTTATTTTATTATACTTTTTAAGTTCTAGGGCATTCTTAAGCCACAAACAATAGCATGAGTGATTTATGCCTTAAGGGCATGTTCCTGCTGCAGTTAACTAGCCCAACCTATTCCTTTAATTCGGTCCATCCCTCCGTTTCCCATAAGGGATATACTTTTAGTTAATTTAATACCTATAGAAACAATGCTAATGACCGGTTTGCTGTTAATAAACATATGAGTAAATCTCTGTTTGGGGCTCTCAGCTCTGAAGGCTGTGAGACCCCTGATTTCCCACTTCACACCTCCATATTTCTGTGTGTGTGTCTTTAATTCCTCTAGCGCTGCTTGTTAGGGTCTCCCCAACTGAGCTGGTCTTGGCACACTGACACCTTCAGACTGAAGACCCAAAGATACAGGAGTCAACTTTTTTTGCTTAGATTCAACAAAGTATGGACAGCTGTGCAGCAATATGATTGGACAAAGGGTTATATCTATGGCTAACAAACTGGTGAAATCCATCAAGGTCTGTCTGTCTAGATTCTTCTTGACCTCTCTATGCAGCATTCTTTCTTTACGGTTAAGGGTCATGACCCTCTCTGGAACTGTTATGAGCTACAATCAAACATGGTAGGTCAGATAATTTCTTTATGACCAGTTTTTACAAAGGAAGGCAGGGAAAGCTACAGTGATAGTCTTAGGCTTTATGGCTGGTTTAGGGGGAAAGGGAGTTCTTATTTCTATGACCTGCCTTGGGAAAAGAGATTCTATTTTCTAGGGCTAGCCTCAGGGATGAACGCAAGGCCAGAGATAGGAGGGCAGAAGAAGGTCAAAGAGAGCATTTCTGAGGGCTTCATTTTGGGATATCATTTTCTAAGCTCCTGCACATGCATGCATGAATATCGGATAGTAAGTACCTGATGATTTCAATAAGTATACTCACCCAACCTGGGTTAAGGGAAAATCATGGTGGAAACGAGATTTTTTAAAGTGATATGGCCACACTATATAAAGCTGATAGTAATATTCTATAAAACGTTCAATAGTGTCACCATCTGCGATGGTCAATTTTATGTGTCAACCTGACTTGGCCATAGGGTGCCTACATATTTGGTCAAACATTATTCTGGGTGTTTCTATGAGCATGTTTTTAGATGACATTCACATTTATTATCAGTAGATCAAATAATGCAGATTGCCCTCCCTAATGTAGGTGGGCCTCATTCAATCAGTTGAAGGCCTAAATATGACAAACGCATTGATCCTCCTTCACATAAAGGAGAATTCTTCCTGCCTGAAAGCCTTTGAACTGGCTCATCAGCTTTTTTCCAGCCTTCAGAGTAGAACTGAAACACTGGCTCTTCCTGAGTCTTGAGCCTGCCAGCCCTTGGACTAGAACTATATCACCAGCTTTCCTGGGTGTCTACCTTGCTGAATCATCCTGCAAATCTTGGAACTTACCAGCCTCCTTAATTATGTGATCCAATTCCTTATAATAAATCTCTCTCTTTATCCATACACACATACACACACACATGCACACACACATATACATATATACCCTATTGGTTCTGTTTCTCTGGAGTAGTCTAATAAACCATCATATACTGAATCTTAAATGAAGAAATAGTTTAAGCCAGAATGGTATTTATTATGTTCTCATGTTGTTTATTCAATCTCACTAACCTCTCTGATGCCCAGTATCAAGGATTCTTGAGGTTCTCAATAAGTAATATTTGATGATAAAGACCAAAACAGTAATTATGCTGGAAATGGCTTATAAAAAAAATTCTTAGCCTACATCCTTTCTCAGTTATCTTGACTCGGGTACTTAACTAAATTATGATTCATCAAGAAGCTTCATTCTGTTTTAAAAAAAAATCAATCAATTATCTAAGAAAAATTCTATTTTCTTTTTTAAAAGGTCCATTTTCAAAACACTCATAAAACATATAAGGAACAAATGAAAATCCTAATAGAAAATGGGCGAAGGTTATGAATAAGACATTCACAGAAGAAAACTGCAAAGAGCTGGCTAACAAAACAAAAAAAATGCATAAACTCACTTGTAATTAAAGAAATGCAAAATAAAACCACAAAGAGATCCAATTTTTAACCTATTACACTGGCAAAAATTAAAAATTTCCATTATACCCAGATGTGGGAAAGAAACATTCTCATCACTATTGGTGAGATGTTCTCTAAGACGAATACACAGCACAACCTAGCTAAGTTAAAAATGCACATATCGTTTGGCATAGCTATTCTTCTGTGAGGAACTGATCCTAAATAAAGGTATACTTCCAAAAGCATGTCAACAGTAGACATGCAGCAATGTTTGTATTAGCAAAAACCAAAACAATCTTCCAACCCCATACAGCCTAAATATTTACCAGAAAGCTAATAGTTAAATAAATGATGGTACACATATGTCATAAATATTAGACAATCATTAAAGAAAATGGATTACACTAAATTTGCTGATATGAAAATAGATCCAAGATATGAGTCAAACAAGGTATAGAATCAATTATGTAAAATTATCCCCTTTGAGTATATTTTTAAAACAATATAAAGAAATATATATGTATATATATACACACATCTATAATATCTATACTATAGATAAATAGAGACAGCCATGTAGCTCAATAGAGAGATGCATAAACATTGTTCTGGAAATATACACTGGAAACTTATCAATGATTACTTTGGGGAAGAACTAGCTATTGATCAGCAAATAGAGCACCTAATTTTTATAACTTCCTGTGTAGTATTAATATGTAACTATGTGTGTAACTTGTTTTTAAATGCTAATTTTAAAATTTAGGCAGAGAAAATCTTACTCCCACCTGATTCTTTCAAGTAATGCTTAATAATTGAAGAAATTCCTTGAGTTGCCACAAAGTTACAGTCTCCTTCTTTCATCACCATTCCTTCAATAGGTGAGGTTAGAGGCCTCAAAATGCCATGGGCTAACAGTTCATCATAAAAACTGAAATAAATCAATATATATATTTAATGTAATTATATACCATGAAAAGCTCTAAAAGACTATATTTTCTTTCAATAATTCTTGGAGGTTATAATTCAAAATCATAGATATCTTCCTATGAATATTTTGTATTAAATAAAATGTATAATTTGTGTTAAATAAAACTTATAATACAAGTGAAGAAGAGAAATGTTTTGAGAATTCATAGGTCTTTTGCTGACATTAGTCAAAGGGCTATTTCCCTGTAAGTACATTTTTGAAGTAAAGTTAATGAAAGCAAACGAACGTATTTAGTATATCAATTTTAAATTTGGTTCAGAAGATTGACCCCCATCACAGCTAGTTGCCTTCTTCCGTAACACCAACATAGTAATTGATATTTATTGAGCCCTTACTATGTTCCATTTATCAGCTAATCTAACTTTCACAGCAACCCTATGACATCATACAACTGCTAAGATTGATTCCACTTCTCGCAACTAACTCACCGTTGGTGCTTTTTGGCATAATGAGGAGTGCAGGTGATGTACTGAGCACCCAAGTCAGCTGTGCACTGAGGATTATGAGGACTGCTGGCTGTAGTCATTCTTCCACCTTGAATTAATCCACAGGAAAATGTCTTACTGCATTAGAATGAGCCTTAGCAATTAATTCAATGCACCTTAGGTTACCCCAAACAGATTACTTCAAAAATATCTTAAGAAACCTTTTTAACTTGAAGTATTTGATAGATTGTGAGATTTTAGAAGAAAAGGAGTCATGAACAATGTAAAAGTGTCCAGCACCATTATAGCGCACATATTTAGTAATAGGTGTCAGTGAATGGATAAAACTAAAAATGATGAATGAAATGTCAGAATAAATGAGTCAGCTAATGCTCTTTCATTCATGCAGTCAATCTTCATCAAAATGACAGGATTCTGCAAACTAGATCTTCAGAAAGTCTTGGTCTGTAATCACTTTGGGAGTCTCATAATCTGCAGAAAGCTGCAAAGCCAACAGACAGACCAAGGCAAAAATCTATTTATTAGGGGCAGCAGCAGGCCCAAGCTTTGCAAACTCGGGTCGGGGCCCCTCCCACGCTGCTCTCTCAGGTCTCCCTCTGTAGAGCGCGGAGTACTCCTGCCCCGCCCCCACCCTCGCCCCTTCTTGGGCCTTTTCCCGGGCGGCGGAAGTCCCCGATCACGTGACGAGGCGCGCAGCTGAGCGCATGGGCCGGGTTACACGGCCTCTCAGGGAGCTGAGGATCTAGCATTGTCGCCTTAGACTTTCTCGGATGCAGGCCCACACCACCTCAGCAGCCCGGCCGGCTGGCCTCTTTTCCCAGGTTTCGGCGTTTAGACAACTCACCTGAGTCTTCAGCCTTGTCCCACACAGCAAGGTACAAGGGACGGGACGTCTGCCTCCTCAGCAGCGCAGCGCACAAGCTTCCTGTCACCCCGGCGCCCACGATCAGCACCCGCGCCATGGCGGTAGGGAGCCGCGATCCGTGCTGAGTCTCCGCGGCGGGGCGGACCGGCCCGGGCTTTGTGGAAAGATGGCCGGACCGGCGCTAGCGCTCTTTGGTTCCGTGCTCCCTTCGCCGACCTGGGCCCTGAGCTGTCCCTCCGGCCGGCCTGCAGGGGGCGGAGAGGAGGCGGTCGGAGCTGAGAGGCCCCTCGGTCCTTGAGGAGTAAACCTGGGGCTGCGGAGAATCGGGGCTGTCTTGTCTCCTCGCTTTGGGGGCCGGGCGCATCCAGAGAAGTTCCGCACTCTGGGCTGCCCGTCGCCGAGAAAAGCCTGGAAATGGTGTGGACTATTGTTGGGAGAACCCGCCTCGCCACAGAGCTGACGTTGACCACAGCAGAGAACCAACCTACCCTATCTACTATGATAACTCTCATGCCCGTTGGGATTTTTGCTATTTTACTATTCTAGATTTGAAAGTGGGAAGAAGAAACACCAGCGATACCACGGGCAACCTTTCCCCTAATGCTTGAATGGCCACTATTAGCAAAATAGACACATCTTTTGGAATCTGGGAGACATTTTTCTTAGACCCGGGACTTTGTGTAACCTTCCTGAACCTCAATTTATCCATCTGGGAAATGGGAACAATAACGTATACCTTTCAAACTTGTGAAGATTAAAGACAACGGTTGATTCATCAGAAAATTCCAAATTACTCTTCAATAAGTTCTGTGTCAGAACGCATTCCGTATGTTCTAAGGAATATAAAGATGAACAAGAGAAGGATTGGTGCCATTCCCATTGTTTTTTTTCCCCCTCCTAACATTGTACTGGAAGTTCTCAATGAAACAACAAAAGGCAATGAGAATACTGAGCTATTAAAAAATAAATAATTAAGTTACACTGACTTGCAGATAAATTATTACCTGGAAAACTAAGAAACTGAACAAGTATCAGAATCAATAAGAAAATTGACAATGGTAGCCAATTATAATGGAAACATTTAAAAATCAGAATATTTACTTCATGTCCCCATCATGAAAAAAAAATACCATGCATCAAATGGGTGATGAATTAATACTAGATATATCTAATGAAAGAACTAGAAGAAAATGTAGGCGGGCATATATGACTAAGAAGACATTGTTAAGCATAAAAATGAAAGATGGAACTGAACAGAAAAACAATACATAATCATTTACAACTTGTGTGTTACAAAATACACAAAACAAAATACGAATAGTAAATTTCTGAAAGGTGTATGAAAGATTAAAGTTAATATCTTTTAAAAACATTATTCAAAGTCTTAAATACACAAATGACAAAAGCCAAAAGGAAAATGTGTATATATTGGATAGAGTTCTTGAATAAAAAGAAATACATAGGTCCAATAAGCATGTGTTTAATTTTTTATATTCAAATAGAAATTAAAATGTGGTACTATTTTTCATTTGTTGAGTTTTTTGTTTTTTCTTTCTTGAGACAGCGTCTTGTGTCACCCAGGCAAGAGTGCAGTGGCATGATCAGGGCTCACTGCAGCCTTGACCTCTTAGGCTCAAGCGATTCTCCTGCCTCAGCCACCTGAGTAGCTGGGACTACAGGTGCCCACCACCACGCCTGGCTAATTGTGTGTGTGTGTGTGTGTGTACTTTATGTAGAGATAAGGTTTTGCTATGTCCCCCAGGTTAGGAATTACTTTTGTAAATGTAAAAATGTCTTTATTTTCAGGGATACAGCAAAATACACAATGGTATATTACTGATGGAAGTGTTCCAGACAAATTTTTCATAATACAGTCTGATACTGTGTCAAAAGCCTTAAAAATATGCAGTTTAAAGCAACATTTATCTTGCAAAAATAGTGTACAATTATACATTCAAGTTTATAATTTTTCAGAAATTAAAAGTTCAGATTTCTCTGAAATTAAAAGCTTAATGTGATCACAGCCATAGCCCTAAAATCTCAAAATCGTCAATCTGGAAAGGACATTTGCAGTAATCTATTTCAACTGCCCTCTGCACCATTTTATACATGTTAATACAAACAATAAGTTGAAGTGAGTTTGCCCAAGATTACCTATCATCTCAATGGTGAAGCAAGGGCAGGCCTTCATGGTCTTCTGAGTTTGCTCTCCTGCTCTTTTCCATCCTTTCCAGCTTCCTCATTTCTATTAATAATTTGATCATCATGGACAATGAGACTTGAAACTTCATAATTATCTTCAATAGTTTCTTTTTTCTCATCCTTGATACCTATCAGTCCTCAGGTCTTTTTGACCATTTCTCTATTGTCTCTTGAATCATCCAGTCACATCAGATTGTACAACAGAAAAGTTACTCAAATTCCATTTCCACCAGCAATGGTGGAAAACAGTGAACAGAATATGGTCAAGTCAGAACTTCTTCTTCACTGCACTCTGCCCACTGTGAACATTTAACATTTCAAAGAGTAATTGCCAAAAAAATGAATTCACTACTTCAGTTCAAGCCATCGGGTTTTTTCTGTTTTTTTTTTTTTGTTTTGTTTTGTTTTTTTTTTAAGCCAGTCAAATTTAGCAGTGGAGGGCTGTATACCAACTTTAGTGACACTAATGCTAATAAATTCTGATAACCCACTACCATCAGACCAGTTCAAGCCATCAGTTCTTACTTGAATTATTACTGTAGCTTTCTAACTAGTCTTCCTACTTCCCAGTTCTGCACCCAGCTTCTAGAAAAGTCATTACCATCCTCAAAAACTTTCTGTAGCTCTCAGTTTCATACAGAATTAAGTTCCACTGCATTAACTTGGCATAAAAAATATTCAATATATTATTCTCATCCTACAGTTATCACTTTTGTACCTTCATTTGTTCTGCGCTATGGCTAAACTGAATTTCTTTCTTTTCCTTGAACACATCCTCAGATTTTCCACTTATCTATGGCAGAAGAAAACCTTATGCTGTTCTCTGTATATACAGCATCCTTTATGACTTGCATCTCCTGTAGTTGTGAATTCTCATTAATACTTCACTGTCTTTTTGCTTTCTCCCTATGATCATATGCTCTTTCAAAAACAGTTATCCAGAATTTTGGATTGCTATGGTCATCAAATGGAAGTAGCCATAGCGGTTTGCAATTTCTCATTACACCCCAACCTCCAGAATGGGTTACACCTGATTTCACAGTTAAGAGAGTAATGGGTCCTTGGTTGACTACTTAGCAGTAGTACAGCTTTCTGGAAAGGTAAGAATGACTAGATGACCTAGAGAAAATTAGGATTGCAAGATAGGTGAGACAGTCCCCATGTCTAATATTTATTTTTCCTAATCACCATGACCTTTTCCCTTGACTTTTTTCCTATTCCTGATATTTTCAAGGCTGACTCCTTGAATGACTTCATTCAAATCAGCTTAAAAGTCACCTAAAAGAGGTCTTCTCTAACCACTTGACCTGAAATAGCCACCCAGTGACTCCCTATTCCATTACATGACGGAAAAATGAATGCTTTATTTTCTTCATCTCAATCCCTTTTAGAAGTAATCTCACTTTTTTACCTATTTACTTATTTATTATTTATTGTTTTTCTCCTACTAGAATTTAAGCACCAAGAGGATAGAAATTTTGTCATATTCAATACAGTTTCCCTGGCAACTAGAATCAAATTTAGAATTCTCAGAGACTATGAGAGTTCACTATCTGTTCGCTAGAAGATATACAAGACTTTTGAGGATAATACTTAAATCAAGATAGGCCATATGGTAATTCAGTTGGATAATGATCAGTGACGTTGAGCTTTTTTTCATATGTTCGTTGGCCACGCAAATGTCTTCTTTTGAGACCTAACAATACTTTTAAGACTGTTGATTCTATATTTGAACTCCTTTAAGTCATTATAGACTGCATAGTCACTACTTGTTACTGTTATTACAATAACTGCCAGACAGAAAAATAAATCTACTTCAGACTTTTAGGGAAGTTTCATATCTTAATAATTTTAATTGCTTTTTAATGGACACTAGCGGGAAACTATCGCTGACAACTTCTGTAGTGGTTTTCTCATTTTTGTCAAGATGTGAATGTATTTGGATTAATGTATGGGAAAGAGGCTTGAAAAAATAGGAAGCTGAATTTAATATTGTCTTGAGCTAAATGTTCTATTTATTTTGTTGTTTAGTATAATATGCTTTTTCTTAGCTTTCCTATGGCTCTGCTTAGCAACTTTTGCTAAAAGAAACACAATATATGATTGACTACTTTGAAGACACATACATTGGACACTTAAAATCAACAAAAGCAGAAAGGTATGATATAATATTTTTCATTGTTGTGTGTTGTACCTAGAGTCAAACTAATCATTTTAATGGCAGAAGTTAAAGAAATATAATTCTCAAGTCATCTTTTAGGAAATTCTATTTAATATTACAGATATTTGATATCTTCATATTTTGTTTAAGTACTTTTGCTAAATGGGCGACAGCTTTTAAAAATCATTATTTAAAGTTCTGGCAACCTCCAGTTTTAGTGCTATGGTACAAAACTGCACTTTTTTACACACTTTCATCTTTGACTGCCTTATGAAAGTTTGCCTCTCAGCAGAGCAAAGCACCAGTGATTTGCTCCATGGAATAATATCTCACCAGGTAGCCAGCATGGATGGAAAATTACGGCAAGTAACTTAAAGTGAAGTAATAATGATTACCTGCTCCATTAGGTACAAGGTTTATAGGCCAAGGTAATATTTTAATCTAGTAGTGGTGATTACTTCTATGATATCTTGCATGAACTTAATAAATAGTAAACCATTTTATCCAAATTATTATTTCAACATGTATTAGAAAAATTATTGTTGAGATAGTTTACATTATCCTTTTTTGTAAACCTTCAAAATCCAGAGTGTATTTTACATGTATAAAAGATCTTAATTCTGGAGCTAAATTTGTATTAGACACACTTGAGGTGTTTTTGGATTTCATAAAATTTACATCTACAACAGTAGTTTCACATACCTAAATTGTTTGAAACATATTTAAAAGTTTCAGTAACTGAATTGACTATCAATAAATCATTTTCTCTTATATTTGCATGTACTATGACAAAATTATTTATCTTTTTTAGAAAAATTGATTAGACTTTGAAGTAAAAATGTATCAACTTAAAAACTCTATTTCTTCAAGTTAAGTATATTTAAATAGCTCATGTCAACTTAAAATTATTAATATCAAATTCAAGTTTGAGTTGCAAAGCAACTCAATTTATTAATATCAACTATTTTTCTTGTAGTTTTGTAGCCAATTTATATAAATGCTGCTGTTTAGAATTAAAATCTGCATATTGATTCATGTTAGAAAAATGTGTACATCATTATTATTGAATTGCATTATGGAAAGTTTTCATTTCAACGTAAAGTCTAGTAGCTGTTTATTAAGGTAATAAATGAGCTTTTCCATTCAGCATGATATGGATGAAAAAACATGTCATCCTGCCATTTTCTTGTTTTCAGTTATGGGATATTTGACAAGTATTGCTTTTGTTTCAAGACAATCTTGAATTGGGATTAACAATACAGAAAATCTTATAAAAATTTAAAGTTGTATTTAACAGAAAAATATTTTACACTGCTTTAGCTTTCATATTAAAATTAATTTAACTAAAATAAAATATTTAGTTTCTCACTGGCCACATTTCAAGTGCTCAATGGCCATATTCTAGACTTTGGTGAACTTTTTCACTAGTTGCTTTGTGTGGTTGATGAGTCATTGCAAATAATAAGGTTAATTTCATTCAGTTAATTTCATTTCATTTCCCATTGGTGGTTATTAGGCATACCACAACTATATGTCAAAGTCTTATACTTCTGTGTTTCCTTTGTATAAAAATATTAAAATTTGGGTAAATATTTGAGGCTATAAATTGGGCAGTCATAACCTACATGCCTGGAACAGTCCAGAGTATGCCTATTTTCCCAAGATAATTATCAATAGAATTTTATTTTAAAAGATATCTTGTTTCAGATGATAGTCTATACATTCCTTCTAGAAATAATGCAAAGCATTTTAAAACCTCAGCTAGAAAGCAAGCAGTGTGTAGTAATACATATAGTTAACACATGTACAGACAGAGAACGTATTCCTTCCCAAGCTATTTCCATATACTTATCTGAGACAGCCCATGAGGACAGAGGACTGAGTAGACTTGCTGCCTGCTGAGCACTTTTCCAAGAATACAACCAAAGAGGAATATCTAAATGTGATTCCAAATGTTTTAAAGTTTTTCTACGTGCAGTTAAATTAGCAGCTCTTGGTCTTCTCTGTGGTAGAAGATATTGGTAATGCTGTTTTAAACTTTGCTGTTGCCTTCAATGAAAACCACAGATATTATACCAAATATAAATACTTGGACCAAAGGAGAGAAGTGCAGCTTCTGTAAATTAAAGTTTTAAGTTAGAAAGTGTTTTTTAAAAAATGAATACACTTTAAAACTTTCAGAGCTACATATTTTTTTTTCAAGTTATCAGTGCACTGGAAACTGGACTAATAAATGTATAAGAAAGACATATCAATTATGTGCATGTAAATTATGTCCCTAAATTGCTTGTAATTTGTTCTCTTGAATAAGGAGGATTGTTACATATTAATGTCAGCTATATGACAGGCATTACACTGATAACATCATATCACATTGATCAAATTTAAGTTTTATAACAATCCTGAGAAGTATGTATTAGTTGCATTTTGTAGGCAGGGAAACTGATGATCAGAGAGGTTAAGTAATCTGCTTTCAGTCACCTAGCTAGTGAGTGGCGAAGGTAGGGGTCTTATAATCCTTGGATTGTATCCTTCTAGATATAGTGGTTGGCTTATTATACAAGGCTCATAAGATTAGTAAGTCATGCTTTTTGGGGGAGAATCTGGATGGCAGCCTCTGTGGGTCCCTGGTTTATTGTTTTAAGAAAAAACTTAAGAGTTCTGCCTTCGTAGAATTTAGGAGATTCAAAAATCACCAATCTGTAAAAAAAATAAAATGAGTTGCTGAATGAAAGTTATCCAAGCTTCCAAATCTACCCTTTCTTTTAATTTGTAATACATGATAAAGCTCTCAGAATTGGGCTGAATAATACTATAATGGAGACTTCTGAGAGTGAATTTATCCACAAAATAGGGTAGCCAGAAAAGCATGGACTTTGAAATTAAGCAGTCCTGAATCTGAATTCTGACTGCCAGTTATACATTGTATGGTTTTAGCCAAGTTATTTAATTCTTCGAAGCCTCTGTTTCCTCACCTGAAAACAGTAATATTTCCTACCTCACAGAATTATTTGCTGCAGTTTTATAAATGGTATAATTTGCTGCAATTTTAACTGTATAAACATCTTCCTTTTATATATAGGTCCCAAATGTGGTATCTTTTCACAATGATGTATTTTATCCGAATTCTTCGAATTACCCATGGTGTCTTTCAAAATCAAAGATCTGCAAACCCTGAAGCAGATATGAATATTGTAAGTTGTTAGAAAATAAATCTGTACTGCCAAAATAACAGAGAATGCTACTCTTCAAATTTGGAATTTTAATTTAATAGATTTACAGTCAAATGTACATATCTATATTCACATTCTATATGTTGTTTCTCATCTGCTATTCTATAGCTTAGTTTCTCCTTCAGCCTTATTCTATCTTTGTAATGAAAAATGTGTAAATATATTCACACCTTCACATATTTGAAATATATATTCACATATATGAGGGTATGAATATATACCTCCTTCTCTATATATTTACATATATACAAATTTCAGATATAAGATTAGATATACACATAGACATGCAAACATTTATGGATGCATGTATATTTTTAAATTGTGTATAGGTGGGTAGGTAAAAGTATGAGAGACTAGTAGTTAAAAAAGAAAATATTCTTGAGATATCTCTTTGAGGGTGGGGGCTTATTTGTTTGTTTGTTTTATTCTTTCAATCCCTAGTATATAAAACTGCTGCTCAGTAGGTGTTTACAAATATTTATTAACTGAATGAATCAGCAAATTAGTGAAAATAAAAATAGATAGGCCTGAGGTTGAGAGAGAACACCAAGGTTCATTATCACATAATGCGTTAGAAATGGCAAACCATTCAACTTTATTTGATAACAATTTTATGCTAAAAGATTTGCTTTTTCTTTATCTAGAGCCAGATTATTTCCTACTGGGGCTACCCTGATGAAGAATATGATATTGTAACCGAAGATGGTTATATCCTTGGCCTTTATAGAATTCCTTATGGGAGGACAGACAATAATAAAAATCTAGGTAATATTCAATTGAAGATGGATTGGTGACCATCTAGGGCCTGAAGTTCTTAATTGTTCTAATTGATGGAGAATGTAGGACAAGAAAAGCACCTTAAGATTAAGTGAATACTCAGCTTCCCATGTGTCTTCCCACATGCCACAAGAAGAGACATGCAAGAAGATACATTGGCCTTCTGGTCACAGAGAGGTTGTGATGGAACACAAGCTGTTCTTCCCAGGTTTCTTTTGTGGATCACTTGGCTCTTACATGTTGATTCTCTAAAATTTTCTTTTTCTGATGAGAAATTAGAAATGCTGTGAAACACAATAACATTATTATGCTCTAGATTTTGAAGAAAGGCTGGTGCAAATTTCCTTCTTCATCTTTGTCATTCTCTCCGCTAGAAACAGCAGAGAGATGAGGTTGGTAGCAGCCTCAGGGCTCTTTATTCCAACAGTAAGTACATTTGAATCATTAGAGTGTGGTGAAAAATGCACTGGAATTTGTTAGGAGATCTGGGGTATAATCCTAGATCTGCCACTCACTAGTAGAATATGTAATGGATTACTTTTGCTTATTCATATAATTACCCAAATAAAAGCCAAGTATTTTCTTTTCTCCTTAGCTTTTCTTCCTGAAAGTATGTTTCTTTCAGAAGGAAACAGAATGTGAAAAAAATAGAATGTTTCTTATATTATAGGGCATCCTCTCAAGTTATTTTGAACATTAAAGTACACTTCAGAGAGGATATTAATTTAAAATGACCTTAATTAACATAATTTTGCATATTTATAAAGGTTACACCCAGTAGCAGAAAATCTTAACATAGATTTTATATAATAATATTATTTATCCCCCAAGCTAAGACCTCATTTTGCAAGTACTGTATTAAAGATTTAAAGATAATTTTAAAACACAGCAAGTGCCTTAGAGTGCTCTAAAGGCAGAGTCTGAGAGAGGGGTTCAGGTACATGTGACTGATTGGTGAAATACTGTCAGGAGGCAGTAACGTGGAAATTAGGATAAAGTAGGGTAAGGAGTTAAGGAGTAATATAATATGACTCAGCTTGGGGCTAGCTAAAAAATGATCTCAGAGAAGTTCAAGGTTCCCATAAAAATTACACTACAGAGGTGGTTCCACCTTGAGGTTAGAGAGCCAGCTTTTTGTGTTCCTATGTCAGTTAATCATTGCCTGAAGGCTACCCCTAGAAGGAGGTGTGATCTCTTAGGTGAGGCAGTTCCAATTTGGCCGAGAAAGGAGCAATAGTAAGCCCTTCAAAAGCAATACTAGGGCCATAACTAGTATTCATAAATGTCCTCCTCCACCATCCATTCTAGGTTTCTCTACTCTACCTCTTAGCTAGCTTGCCTGATGAGCAATAGGAAACCCTTAAAAAGCAACCGAAGGCCGTAACTTGTACTCATAAACGTCCTCATCCATAATCTATTCTAGCTTTCTCTACCTCTCAGCTAGCCTGCCTGATAGGGTAAGCTAGGCCCTCATCCCTAGGGGCTAACATATTCATATCAGATGATGGTTGTACTTGTTCGTGTACAGTTAAAACTGGGCATAGAAGTAGGAAAAGATGACCCAGTGGATCACCTGAAGAGCAAATGTATTTCTCCCTTTCCTCATTTTGTATCAGCAGACCTACTTTCTTATGATGATAAGGGTCAATGAACTTCCTGGTCTTCAGTAATGAAGAGCCCACAGTGACCAGGCAGTAGTCATAGCTTTAAGTTTGTTAGGATGCTCACAGTGCCTTGGTGGTAGCATTTTCTCTCTGGAGACCAGGGCCTCTAGAGATGCAGAGGCTGAAACTGTGAGAACAGATTCCTAAGTGGGTTCCTAGGAGTGATGGCAAGCTCTTGTTCCTCAGACTCCTGTGTTCTACTTATTGGGTTATCACAAATATATTCTCACCATTTTTAAAAGATGTACAATAATTCCTGAAGGATAGTGCCCATGCTTACAGGATGTCATCTCTCAGCTGGATTTTTCCTGGCTGGCTTTTACTGAGCATTCAAGGGCTTGTTTCATTTTTCTATCAGGTTGGCAGCCTCTTGATGGGAGTTATATGGTAGGACCAGTGAATACCGTGACCATGTGCCAATGATTTGTCAACTTTGCTATGTAATTGATCCCTTATTTAAAATGTATTACTTAAAATGTGTATGAGTGCTCGAATTACTATAAAATGTTTGATTATTCTCTCTCACTAAAATGTATATATTTAAGTGTGATGTGACCTAATTGCTCACATGGTTATTTGAAAGACAACCGTTAGTGAACTGTATTAAACAGCTCTGTCATACAATGGGATTAAATCTTAGTAACTTACCCTACTTATGAAAAGAATCTTTAAAAACTTTAAACTATCATGTACTAAAAGTTTGAATTTCATATAAGAGATTTTCATATAGATGACCACAAAATTTATAAAGAATTTTCTACATTTTTTTTTTCAGCTCAGAGGGTTGTTGTATACTTGCAACATGGTTTGCTTACATCTGCCAGCAGCTGGATTTCCAATCTTCCCAACAATAGTCTGGGCTTCATTCTGGCAGATGCTGGTTATGATGTGTGGATGGGAAATAGCAGAGGAAATACCTGGTCCAGGAAACACTTGTACCTGGAAACGAATTCCAAAGAATTCTGGGCTTTCAGGTACAAATAAAATGAAGTAACATTTCATTTTATAAGTGTATACAAATTTTTCATTTTGAATGAAATAAAATAAAATTTAGGTCTTACTCTTTTCACAATTTAGGACTTTCCATAGACCATTAAAATTTATGTGAATTTTGGCTTGAAAGTTAAAGAGTACTTGTGTGATTTTGAGTTTGTTACTTATGTTTCAGCAATAATCTTTATTTCTTACTTAGTACCTTACTGACCAACCCTATCCTTCCTTTGACTACTCTTCTACTCTATAACTCATATATTTTGTCTACCCTATTCTATTTTTCATATACAAACACCCTCTTTATAAGACTGCCTTGTGATTTTATTTCCTTGACTTTGAGTTCCCACAGAAGTCTCTATTTAGAAGATAATTATACCATATAACTTCCTGATTAATAACAAAAGACAGTAGAAAATTGCCTTTATTCATTTACCTATTCATTATTTTCAAATATTAACATAACATTAGTAGAAAGTGCTATTTTTATTTTCCTCTTTCTTTTGTAGTTTTGACGAGATGGCAAAATATGACCTTCCAGCCTCCATTGATTTCATTGTGAAGCAAACCAGACAAGAGGAAATATTTTATGTAGGCCATTCACAGGGTACTACTATTGGTATGCCAAGAAAGATTATTGCTAATATCCCTTAATTTCTTTGTTCAGGTTATGCATATACTTGTTAAAGTTGTAGATAAGCTTCTAGACCTGTAAGTAAAACAAACACTGTGAGACAAACATAGTATAGCAGAATGCCCTGGAATCTTACATGCTGCTTTGATCCCACACGGAGGCTTCTCTAGTCACAAGGAATTCACTGTAAAGACAAGGTTGGTTGTGGTTTTGTTTGTTTCAAATTGTATAAAAGTTGGATATCTATGTTATTTAAGATCAAAGTGAGATTGCCATTATTATGTGTTCTACAAATAGAACTTTCATATTATTTTTCCTTTCAAAAATGTAGCATAGGATTTTATGAGTAGAAAAGATGAAAACCTATGTATGTGTTTGCATTTAGGACTGATCAAACTTAAGAAATGCACAAAAATCAGGGAATTCTTTCTATATTTAAACATGACTAGAAAAGAACTTTAATCAGAACTCTAATGCCTGTCTAATATATAACAACTTTACTTTCAGAAATAAATTACGTATGACCTAACATAATTCTCTTGCATGGTACTATAAACCTCTTTACTCATGTTATTCTACTTTACAGGGAGAAAAAGCCATCTTATAATAGAAGCTAATATTAAGTAAATCGTTTCTAAGCTGAAGACTGTAATTTTCTTATAGAAATAATCCACTTCCTACTACAAAAAGCATGTTGAGTAACAATCTAATCCCATTTTCTACAGATCTTTTCTCTGACATGTATTAACCATATATGTGACTTTTAGTCCAAATTCTCATCAACTATTCAATTATCTAAAACCAGGAATGCCTGAAAATGTAGAAATAAGAAAAAAAATGAGTAATGAGTGTCGGAGCTTGTTGACTTATCACATGATATATAATTCTTTGGTTGTTTGGCTTCTCAGAACCTGACCTAAGTAAATAAATAATTAATAAATAAATAATCTATCAGAATATTGACGTGTAAGTAGATAGCTTGATAAGACGGCAAAGGGAAAAATGACTATTTTCACATTAATGCCTCAAAACTACCAATAAAATAAGATGCTTAGTATCCTCTGTATAAGATGATAAGGAATTTTAAAATATATTGAAGATAAATGTTAAAACAATGGGACATTTATTGAGCCTGTCACCTAAAGTGTAAAATTCACCTGTCTGAAAATTCACATATTTCATTTTCACCTTTGCAAGTTATAAAAAATGTTCAATATTGTTCCTGATTTTTAAACTGTGGTGTTACATGTCTGATTTATTGCTAAAGTATCATTCTTTATGGTCTATACATTGTAGAAACCTGAATTATCTGCATTATATTATGACCAATATATTACAATATACTGGGTGATTTAAAAATGTTTGATAGGTGAATTAGGAAATAGTTAATTGTTCAGAAACTATTTTTGAACTTACTCTTATTCTCCTTGGTGTCATCTCTTACATGCTAGTAATTGCTTAAGAATAGCTTACTAATTTATATCTTATTTTATTTTAGGTTTCATAACATTTTCTACTATACCAAAGATAGCTGAAAGAATCAAAATATTTTTTGCCTTAGCACCAGTTTTTTCCACAAAGTACTTAAAAAGTCCTTTAGTTAGAATGACATATAAATGGAAGTCAATAGTCAAGGTATGTTCTACCTTTATTTATGTCATTGATAACCCAAAGTGATAATGGTATGCTTTCAAATAAGAGATCTTGACTATATTTAGACAACCACAAGTATGAATTGAAATTTTTGGTTTCATTTACACTAGATTCTTGCCTTTGTTTCTACAAAGGAATACAATTTTACTTATTATAACTTTAGAACCTCACTGTAAGAGGAAATCCAGTGGCCAAACCACCCTGCTTCCAAGTTTTTTCCTTTATTTGAAATTTTCAAACTACTGTGAGATAATTTGTTTGGTTTTATACATAGTGAATTACGATAACATTTCTTTAGTACTTATTGTGGTCATCCAAATGTGGATAAAATAAATTTATTTTACAGGCTTTTTTTGGCAACAAAGACTTCTTGCCTAAAACCTCATTTAAAAAATTCGTTGGTTCAAAGTTGTGTCCACTACAGATTTTTGATAAGATTTGCCTCAATATCTTGTTTATGATGTTTGGATATGACTCAAAAAACTTAAATATGGTAAGAACAAGTTGAATTTGAAATATGTATATTTTTCAATATTTGAAAAGTGTAATAATAATAGTGCTTGTGTTATACCTTGTGTCATTTTGTGGTTCATCCACATACACTAGTAGTCAGATTCTTAGCCTATCTGATTTTATGACTATACCAACATTGTACAACTAACTTGCATTAACATGCTAGGATTGTTTTACTTGCATATTTGTCTTGTTGTCTGTAAATATTCGAGAGCAGCTGATGTGATGGGTATCTTTATTGACCTTTGCTACTGGGTATTAGTTTCCTGAGACTTCTAAGATTTAGTCCTCTTCTATTCAGTTGTTTCCGGTAACTCCATAACTCCTCCTGCTGATTCCTAATACTCCTTCCCATCCTTGTTGATCCTTCCATAATTAGAATTAGTGCCTGCCAATTATCTTTAAGTTTCTAGCTTTTATCAATACTCTTGGAGTGGGAAACCATTGTGGTACTCAAGGTACTATTACCAAAACCTTTGGATTGATTGTGTATAGGTTCTCTTAAGGATATAGGCATTCATTCTAAGCATTTCTCATCACATTATTTAAAGATGCAGATTTGGCAGAAGCAAATATGCCATTTGGACTAGAGGTTAGTTCTTGTACATGGACCTTTTAAGAGCTTCTCAAAGAGAGCCAATATAGACATTCAAAGAAAGAGAGGTATTCTCTTAATTCCCAAACACACTTTTATGCCACAAGGACATGTTTGTTGACTTTGTTGATTTTGTTCAACCTTATCTTATTTTCAAAATGCTCTAAGAAACTCAGTTCTCATCTTTTCCACCCATAAAGGTATGAGCAATGTACCTTCTGCCAGAGAAGGCAAAAAGGATTACTTCCGTATTTCCTCTTTTTCATATTTTTCCGTTCATCTAGTGCTAAGCACCTACTATGGGAGGCCTGGAAGAATCATAAATACAATGTTTATTTTTACTTATCCATTCATTCTATGTTTTAGGTAGTATATTTGGCCAATTCTATATTTTTTGTAATTATAATGTGATGTCTCTGAGAACTCTTTTTTTGTGTGTAAATTATTAGAAAAGCTTATACTCTGGTTTTCTAGCCTTCAAAACTGTGGCATTTCTTCTGCAACAGAAGTTGACAGTGTTGTAGATTGTAATATGACTGTGTCTTAATTTAACTGGTATTGTAGGAAGTTGGAAGTAGAAAATTTTCACGCACAGTGTGTTTGGAAATAGTTAATTGTGAAACTGTGGTTCAGCTTGAATCAGTCTCTTGAGCCTAGCAAGATCTGTGGAGGAAGTAGGGTCTGGCTTAAAATTGTTTGCTTAGAGCCAGTATGAAAAACCAAAAAAGAATCTGGTAGTTTGTAAAAAGGAAAACCAACCAGAGAATTGAAAGCAAGTTGTGAGAACTGAAAGCAAGTCATGATGCAAGGAAAAACAGATGACAAAAATGCTCACAATGTGACTTGGAAAATGTATCCTCAAACAACCAAAGTTTTGACCTTGTCCAGGTGTTATGATTTTTTGATGATGATTTACAAAAAAAAATTCTAACTCTTATGAGGGGAAATGAGCCTGAGATATCTGAGTACAGCTGTCAAGGGTGCGTGGTTATTATTTAGGTCCCTTTCAGGGAATGGATTCCTTCTTATCTTTCTGATAAAGGTGAAGTAGAGACTCTGGTAAACATTTCAGATTGCTCACAGATAGGCCTGACAGGTGTTTATGAAAGCTACTGTGCACTTCTTCATATGGAAGGATGAACAGAACAATGCAATTTAGGTTGTATAAGCCTCTGACCTACATTAAGGTAAACAGTAGTGACCCATGATGGAAGGAGTATCTGGAGTGTACCAGAAAACTAAGCATTATATTGGAGCTTATTTCAAACACAGAGAATAATTATAATTAGAAGACATAATAAATATCTGAGTTTTAATTACAGAATGTTTCTGTTAAAAATTTCTGTACAGGCTATTTAACATTGTTCAGTCAGAACTTTATTTTTGACAGTTTCAAGTAGCCTGAATGGCAATGAAAACAAAAGACATTTTCTCTTTTTTATTGAGGTACAATTGACAAATAAATACATTGTGAAATAATTGCCACAATCAAGTTATTAACACATCTGTCACCTCACATAGTCACATTTTTGGTGAGAATGCTTAAGATCTATTCTCTCAGCATATTTCAAGCATACAGTACAGTATTATTAACTAGTCACCATGCTGTACATTAGGTCTGAAAATGTATTTACTATATAACTGAAAGTTTATACTCTTTGACCACCATGTCCCCATTTTTCCCACCTGCAAGACCCTAGCAACCATCATTTTACTCTGTTTCTATGAGTTCATCCTTTTATTTATTTATTTAATATTCTACATAGAGTGATATCATAGAGTATTTGTCTCTCTCTATTTGGCTTATTTAACTTACTAATGCCTTCCAGGTTCATCTATGCTGTCACAAATGGCAGAATTTTTTTTCTATGGTTGATTAATATTCTACGTATATATATGTGTGTATATGTGTGTATATGTGTACACATACATATATATGTACATATATACGTATATATGTACACATATATACACATATATGTGTATTAACAATATTTTCAAATCCATTTTGACAGTCTTTGCCTTTTAATTGGATTATGGTATTTAGTAAATTTGTTTTTATATAATTATTAAGATTAGATTTATGGCTATCATCTTGCTATATGCTTTTGATTTGTCCTATCTGGTGTTCTTTTTATTTCACATTTCTTGACTACTTTTGTGTTTCTGAAATACTTTTTAATATTTTATTTTATCTTATTTTGTTACAGCTTTAAAAATATTCTTTATTATTCTCTTAGAAATTATAAAATGTATCATGTATTATTACTTACATTAAATTTGTGTTTATATCCACATCCTAAATAATGCAAACACTTTATACCAGTTTAACTGGGATTCACCATTTGGGATACAGTGAGCTTCTTTCATCAAATTTAAACATTCTCAGCCATTAATATTTCAATTATTTTTTTTCTTTCAAAATATTGGACCACCTGACAGTGGCCAACATCTTTCCTTGCTCTATTTTTTTTTTTTGGGGGGGCTTAAGTTTGAATATTTTATATAGGTTTGAATTTGAGTTCAAAAATCCTGTCTTTTGCTGTGTATAGTCTGCTTTTAAATCCATCTAATAAATTTTAACATTTATATATTATATTTTTATTTTGAGTGTCCATTTGACTATAAAATAAATTCTAATTATCTGTTAAAATATTCTTCCTTTATGACCATTTTAAACTTTAAAAAATATTTTATTTAACATATTAATCATACTTTATTTTAAAGCTTTTGCTAACTCTAATGTTTGCAGCATCTCTGCATCTGCTTTTGCTGATTATTTTATGTCCTTATTGTTGGCTATGTTTTCCTGTTTCACTCTGTGACTAGGATTGAATGCAGGGTACTGGGAATAGTATGCTGCACATTCTCTTGGTTAAATTACTGTCTTAGTGCATTTTGTATTGCTATAATAGAATACCCAAGACTGGGTTATTTATAATGAACAGAAATGTATTGGTTCACACTTCTGGAGGCTGGGAAGTCCAAGATCAAGGCACTGACATCTGGCAATGACCTTCTTGCTGTGCCACCACATGATGAAAGGTGTAGGGCAAAGAAGCAACAATGAAGCAAAAGGGAACCAAACTCACCCTTTTATTTTATTTTATTTTTTATTTTTTTTTGAGATGGAGTTTCGCTCTGTCACCCAAGCTGGAGTGCAGTGGTGCGATCTCAGCTCACTGCAACTTCTGTCTCCCGGGTTCAAGCAATTCTCCTGTCTCAGCCTCCTGAGTAGCTGGGACTTCCGATGCATGCCACCATGCCCGGCTAATTTTTGTATTTTTAGTAGAGATGGGGTTCACCATATTGGTCAGGCTGGTCTCAAACTCCTGACATCAGGTGATCCACCCACCTCGGCTTCCCAAACTGCTGGGATTACAGGTGTGAGCCACTATCCCCAGCCTCAAACACACCCTTTTATAATGGCATTAATCCCATCCATGAGGGCAGAGCCTTTATGGCTCAATCACCTCCCAAAGATCCCACCACCTAACACCACCACAATGGCAACCAGCAGGAGTTTAGGAGGGAGCAAACATTCAAACCATGGCAGTTACCCTTTCAAGAGTTTTGGCTCATTTAGCTAATTGTCAGTGTCCATTTTTAGACTTTTTAGGGTTGGCCTTATTTTATTCACTTTTCGTTAATTCTCCTGGCAATCTATGGCCTTTAGTCCAACTCCATAGCACCCACATAGATCGATTTCTGTTTCTTCTGCCCAGCAAGGCTGCCATACTCTGTTTGGCTCTAATTCCCTGCACCGTATTGGAAAATCCACAGGATGAAAGTTGGGATTAATGAAAGGTTTGCTTCTTGTATTTTTATTCTCTTCAGGTTCCTGTCCTCTGGTGGTTGCTTTACAGTTTCTGTAAACCTGAACAATTGTTTTATAGTTTGCATCCGATATCATAAAAAATATTTGTGAGGTTTTTTAAAATAATTTTTTTCATTTTTGCTTGTTCTTACATGATACTTCTCTCTTCATATACTTGCTTTTCTTTGACTGAGTAGAGTTAACTGATTTTGAGAAATTTTTACCAAGAATTAGATAGTAAGACAGGCCTTTTCTTCTTGTGGAAATAAATCTTGCTTGCTTTTTCAAGGCACCTGAGGTCACTTTGAGATCAGTACTCTACTTGTCTGGTTCACTGAGGTTCCCAGGGACTATCTAGGCAATGCAAATATAGATTGCAGATTAACATCATGGCTTTACCTTGAGCACTATAGAATTTGAGGCCCTTATGGAGAGTGTTTCTTTTAAAATCTTTCAACTTTGACAGGCCTTAAACTTTGATTTTTTGTTTTTTTCAACAAGCTAAGGTCTCAAAATGAAACTTCACATTCTCTGTGACTGACAACCTTAAACAAAGTGACTTTGGTTCTTTGTGTGTCTTTGGGGGTTCTTTATTTCTCTCCTCAATTTATTTTAGTAATTTACTTCTATCTTGTTAGTTCTTTCATGCTTTCAAAAGGTGTTTGTGTATGTGTGTGTATAGGTCTGTGTCAGTCACATTTGATTGTTTTCAGTAGGGTGAGTGACAGACCAAATAACTTAGAAATTCAAAAATAGCGTCTATATTAACGTAAAAATTGTACAATTGAATAAGTACATTTGTATATTTAATTAAAATACAATTTGATGATTTGTTTATTAATATTAATTTTAAAATAACCTAATTTTCTTGAAATAATTTAGTTCAATAAATATTAAGAGATTATGCTTTCTATGATTCAACTAATATAAAAATGCTTTTTTTTTTTTGATCCCTCAGAGTCGTTTGGATGTGTATTTTTCACACAACCCAGCAGGAACATCTGTTCAAAATATGCTCCATTGGAGTCAGGTATAACTGCTAAAGTGCATTTCAATACAATTTAATTTATGCTACTCATGGTTTACCTCATTATTCTAGGGATCATACCATGGCCATAGAGTAATAAATTTATAAGGATAAAATAAAATTATTATATATTTCTATAATTCCTTATAGTTTATAAAATATTGAGGCCAGGTGCAATGGCTCACGCCTATAATCCCAGCACTTTAGGAGGCCGAGGTGGGTGGATCACCTGAGGTCAGGAGTTTGAGACTAACCTGGCCAACATGGTGAAACCCTGTCTCTACTAAATACAAAAATTAGCCGTGTATGGTGGCACATGCCTGTAATTCCAGTTACCTGGGAGACTGAGACAGGAGAATCTCTGGAACCCACAAGGTAGAGGTTGCAATGAGCCAATATTGTACTGCTGCACAGAGTAAGACTCTGTCTCAAAAATAAAGAAATACATAAATAAAAATAAAATGTTAGTATCATAATTTAATAAATCCTCTAAACCTAAGTAATATTACAGCAATATAAACATCAGTTTTACAAATGAGAAAATGTTACAACCGCAGACTAGGGATTATCTAGGCCATGTCCCACAATTGATTTGCCCAATGCTTGAAAACTATTCCACTTTTAAAAATCTGACTGGAACACAGTTAGTTATCCTGATGCCTACTCTGAAACGCTTTCACTAGACTGCACTTTCTCCTCTGTTAAACTGTTAACTCCTGCGGACCATGAAAAGTTTGTTCACTTTTGTATTTCCAAGGCCAACAGTTCTTAGCATATAGTAGATACTCAACTAATATTTGTTCAATTAATGATATTGATTAAAAACAAAACACTGTGAATGCAGTCTGAATGTTGAAAACCAGGATAACATAGTAGAAAGAACACTTTTCTCAGATCAAAAGACCAGAAATTAAAACCTTTCTCTGGACCTTAGTGGCAGGGTGACATTCAGCATCTCATTTAATCTTCCTGAATCAGTTTCCTTTATTTTTAAAGTGAAATTCATAATTATCTGATTTGACTAAGAAAAATATTGTAAGAATTGAAAAGGCTAATGATTATAAATGTTCATTAAAGTTAATAAACACTAGGTAACTTTAAAGTATGGTTAAGATATTGGGTAAGGCTTTTTCATTTACAAAAAGTTTAAATCTATAGTGTAATTGATTTGGTATAACTTACTGAAAACATTTATTGTAACTTATATTTAGGTAAGATAAGCTATACTTTATTCTCTGGTGATGGCTAGACTAGAAAAATCTAAACAATCTTTGCAATTATTTATCCATTGTAACAATATTTATTGCACACCTACTATGTGTCTATACTATTCTGTGTTCATGGGCTACATCCGTGAACAAAACAAGAACTCCTGTCATCCTCAAGCTTACATATTATTAGTAGGTATACAGATAATAAACAGTAACCATGTCAACTTTAAAAACTATTATAATGTGTTAGAAGGGAATAGAACTATGGAGAAATTGGGATAAAAGAGTAGGGAAAAGGTATTAGGCATGCTGAAAAGTGGGTTGTACTTTTGAATAGAAAGGTTAGGCCAGGGTTTAGTGAGATGGTGACATTTGGAACATGGAAACTTAGCGAAAGGAGGCAAAAATAATGAGTAAGACAGGGATCTGCATGTCATTGTAAGGACTTTGGCATTCACTCTGTGTGAAGTGAGTAGGCACTGCATGATTTTGAGCAGGGAAGTGATATGACATAGTTTACAGTTTTAAAAGGAACACATTGGCTGCTATGTTGAGTAGACTATAGTAGGACAAGAGTGAAAGCAGTGAGAGAGTTAGAAAATTACTGCAATAATCCAAATGGGAATGACAATTGTTTGGACTGATGTGTTGACAGCAGAGATGGTGAAAGTGAAAGGAGTCTGAATAAACATATGTATATCATGAACATGCAGGCAACAAAGTTTAATGAAGGACCCTATAAGAGGTGAGAGAGAAAGAGAGTCTTGGATGATTCTAAAGTTTCTGACTTACATAAGGAAAAGGTAATATTGCCATTAAAGGAGATAGGGAGGTTTGATGATGAAGGTTGTGGAGGAAAGGTAAAATAAGTTTTAAATATTTAAGTGATGACGTTGAGTAAGCAGTTGTATATAGGAGCCTAGAATTTAGGAAAGACTTACAAAAGAAGGTAAACGTTTTGAATATAAATGACATGTAAAGCCAAGAGAGTGAGAATACAAAAAGCCAGGGGTGAGAATGCAAATGAAGTGAGTATAGACAGAAAAGCAAGATCCTTTTGAGAAAGGATTGGGTACTGAGATCGGAAAAGATTAACAGGTCAGGTGGCAGAAACTAAATTGGCTAAACAAAGCTGAAAAGGAATAGCAAGTAAAAATGAAAATCAAAAAATTGTGGTATTCTAGGAGCTAGGTAAAGGAAAGATCTCAAGGATGAGGGAATGAACAACTATGTCAAATGCTGCCAACAGATAACATGAGAAAATTCCTCCGAATTGATCAAAGTGTTAGAAATATCAAGGTCATAAGTAACCTTGGCCAGAAAGTGGTGGTGAGGCTGTGAGTGTAAAGGGGTGAAGAAAAAAATGACTTCTGGGACAAACTCTTGAGCCCTATTGTTTGAAGCAAAGTGTTTTAGGTGGGTGTTATCTTAGTCTTAGTGCAAGACACTCAGTGTTGACCTCTGTTGATGAAGCTGAAGATTTGAGGGAGCCTGATGTTACTTCTCCCAAAAGAGGCCCCCCTCTGGGTAGAAAAAAGCCTTGGGTATACGTACATTTATATAAAGACAATGGAATTATTTCTTTAGATTCCCCTGCTCCAATCTCCAACCCCTTCCATTTATTTCTCTACTCAAAGGAAAAAAAGAACAAAGAAGCCCACCTGCATAAATACCAGCAGACCCAGTACAACAGGGGTATATATTGCATTGCATGCTTAACTTGCTCAGCTGCCACTGTAATGAACAAATGATATGGTCTTATTTTTTTGTTTCTCTTTCAGCTTTTAAATTCTACTCATTTGAAAGCTTATGACTGGGGCAGTCCTGATCTGAACTTGGTTCATTATAATCAGGTACATAATTCTCTATAAAAACTCTCTGCCTTCCTGATTTTTTAGATAACTTTTCTATAGATCAAGGATCAACTGTAAATCTCCAGAGTACAATAACACACTGATAAGGACCAGCAGATGAAGATAATATTTATTTGGATACATATTGTCACATCCAACCAAAGTGACTTTTCTATGTTTTCTACGTATTTTAACAACAAATATCCTGGATAAGTCTAGAAAAGTTGACAGGCAGTAGAAGAAGTCAAAGTCTCTCAAGAGGAAAAATACTGTGTTTTTTTATATCCATAGCTTTACACTTGGTTAAATGAGAAATAAAAGGCATAACATATTTATTGACCCTAAAACCAGTTATTCTATTTGAAAACATGAGAAAACATATATAATAATTAGGAAAAATTCGAAGTCAATGAGATGTGGTAAAAATTGTATAATGACAAAATTACTGAAGTACTAGAACCCAAGTCTGTCTGACTTCAAAGTTTATGCTTTTCCTCCATACTTTTCTGCCTCAGCTAAACTCCAGGCTGATGTGATCTGTTCATATAAAAGTCTGATCTTCATATAAAATTTGAAGATCAAATTCAAAGAGATCAGAGTTGACATGGACTGCCAATACTTATAATTTATTGACAAACATATTGACAGTAATACTGCCACAGAAAATTGACTTAAAATCTTTCATATTTTATAAATAGTACTGAAATTATCTCTGTGAAGTGTTTGAATATTTTGAATTGGAACAAACTGTCTAGTTTAGATTTATGTATAACTTATTTTCAACTAAAACTTGTAATGCCTATTCATACTTTCACACCTTTGTTTCAACAGGTCCATTAAGTTGAATCCATTAGATTTGACTTATTTTAAAACAGTATTTAAACTCATCATTTTAAACAATTAGTAATTAAAACCTTCTAATGTATCATCTCCTATGAAAACTGTTTTTTCATTCATTTATTTTTAGACGACATCTCCATTCTACAACGTGACAAACATGAATGTGGCAACTGCAATTTGGAATGGTGAAAGTGACTTGTTGGCTGACCCTGAAGACGTTAAAATTTTACATTCTGAAATCACAAACCACATTTACTATAAAACTATTTCTTACTACAATCATATAGACTTTTTGTTTGGATTAGATGTCTATGATCAAGTTTACCATGAAATAATTGACATTATCCAAGACAATCTATAAAGAACCATGGCTCTGTGTGTTTAAAGATCTATATCATTCCTAATGAAATCCAATTCTTATTTTTTTAACTGTGTATGTTCTTTCATTTTTAAAACTAAAATATGTAGCTTTTCTGTCTATATTCTCATTGACCTTAGGCCCTCCAGTCATTAAATCAGTGTCATTTATCATCTCAGGGGCAATGGCAGATTATAAATCAATCTAAGAAGCCTGTTGAGTTTCAAAATACAATTTACATAACTTATATCAAAAATAATAATCTTTAACATTTTCAATTGCAGTAGATAACTTTTTAAGAAAGTTTTTTTCAACAGTACATGGGCTTACATATATTATAAAAAATAGAGTTTTGAGAAATACTTGATGAAATGAAAGCTAATGTTCCTTTATGCTAAATGAAGAGTAAAAACACTTTTCAAGTTTTATAAAGGAGTTTGGGAAGAAAAGAAAAAGAAAGAGAGCCTGGATGCCAATGCAATCTTGCTGCCTTGTGATCATTTCAGGCAAAGTCCCAGATGTAGGGAGATCATAGAAACTGTGGAGGGGCTGTGCCTCACTTCCCAGAGTGTATAGCTTGAGAAGAGGAAAGTTGCCTTTCCAGCCTATTGTGTGTTAAGAGCAGCAATGGTTGAGTTATATTCCTAGGTAACTAGATCTGAGGCTGGACTCATAAAATATTATGCACTGTAGCTTCGTGCATATAAGATCCAAGAATTTCTTATATATGAGATGTGTAGATATATTCAAGAGAGTACTAGAAGATGGAAAGAGAAATAAGATTTGGAATGAAAGGATACTGTCAATAAATGCAACACATATAATAGGAAGCACGGACTGTGGCAAGACAATGGGCATCACCAGGACATGTACACTAAAACCTCTCTCAAAATTGCATACAGACTTCCTGTTTCGGTTTATCACATAAGAAGATTGGAAGTCACCACTCAGTCCAAACAACAAATAAAAGTTCAGTAGACTGAAAAATCAGTAATTCCTTTTGTCAGTCTTTTTGACATTTAACACACTTTTGTAAGTTTTACCTTCAGGAGCTTGATCAGATTCTCACAGTAAATATTAGAGAAAAATTCTCTTGTGCTCTAGCAGAGAGAGAATAGAAACCATTTTGAAGTAGGTGACAACACTCTGCTCTTAACAAGGCCTGTCCTCAGAAGAAACTAGTTAACCAGAGCCTAACCTGCAGGGTTTTATCAAAACCTAATGAATCTGAAGAAAAGATCATACCCAACTCCTGCCTACTCTAGCTATCTCCTCAAAGTGGAACTGAGAAGCACTTCTGAAGTTCACAGTCCAGCGGCACAGGCACACTAAAAGCCTGAGACCTAACAATGGGACTATAGAACACTTCGCCTCCCTCATATCTCACCACTATGTTACCACCTACTCTGCTGAAGGATGTTAATGAGGAAGGCTATGTATGTGCGGGGGCAGGAAATATATGGGAAATCTTTGTACCTTCCTCACAATTTTGCTGTGAATCTCAAATTAGTCTAAAAAATAAATCCTTAAAAAATTGCATGCAAGGATATATGAAACAGGGGAAGATAAACTTTTCTTCGTTCCATTTCCTGAATAATGCATAACTTCTTGGGACATTTGTAGTCCCTGGGGAGACCAAGATGCTAAGAAGAAAGTCTAGAATTGAGTGTGAATTTACCACATAAAGACTAACAAAAACAGTCCATAATTTGCTGAATTGGAGAATTAAGTTTTCTGCATTAAGCAAAACAGGAGTTGAAAGGCAAGTTCAGTTAGTTTTGAGGTTGCTAAATTTGTAGTTAACACATGCTTATGAACGTCTGAAATTATTATACAAATGAGGTAGGAAAATTGGGTCCAGAGGCAGGGAACCTAAGGACTTCCTAGAACTAAATCAAATGGAAAAAAAAACCCCAACTCTATAGAGCAAGAAAATAACTTGGTAACTGTACTTCAGCTATGTCAGGAAACATCCTCTTCATTTGCATAGGGTGTACACCAAGTAAATATGTTTGTAACTTCACTTCATCCTCTCCAATTACACAGAGCTTACACCAAGTAACCAATAGGAAACCTCTAGAGGATATTTAAATCACAGAAAATTCTGTAACCAGGATTTTGAGCTGCTCGTTCAGGCCTGCTCCCACCCTGTGGAGTATACTTTTGTTTTCAATAAATCTCTGCTTTTGCTGCTTCATTCTTCCCGTTCTTTGTGCATTTTGTCCAATTCTTTGTTCAAAATGCCAAGAACCTGGACACCCTCCACCAGTAACACAAATACAAATTAAACATATAGATAGAGAAATAAAATATGTGTATAGGTTATTATGAATGCAGCTAGGGAAGGTAAATAATAACTTGCAAAATTATAGTTAAGGCTATGAAGAAGTCCTTGTTTTCTTTGGTAAACCTTGGCACTAAAATAGTAGAGTACTGAGATTAGATACATCTTTAGATACATCTTTTTAAAGAGCTCCGGAATGTTAACATGGCTTAAATGTTACTTCAGTGGTTTCATATGATCCTTCAAAGAAGGCAAATATGATGGGATAAAAATTCAGAAGAATTACTCATGTTGATATTTAAATAATAAATTGGAAGTCTCTGATAATGGTGGACTAAATAACTTAGATCTGGAAAAAGCATAAAAAGTATCTGATTGAAGACAATGGAAAGCTAAAAGCACAATGAAGAATTGCAGTCAAGAAAAGGAAACCTGGCCGGGTGCCTATTGCCTAGGCACATAGTCATCAAGTTATCTAAAGTCAAGACAAAGGAAAGAATCTTAAGAGCTGTGAGGCAAAAGCATCACATAACCTATAAAGGAAAACCTACTAGATTAACAGCAGGTTTCTCGGCAGAAATCTTACAAGCTAGAAAGGATTGGAGACCTATTTTTAGCCTCCTTAAACAAAACAGTTATCACCTAAGAATTTTGTATCCAGCAAAACTAAGCTTCATAAATGAAGGAAAGATACAGTCTTTTCCAGACAAATGGTGAGAGAATTTGTCACTACCAAGCCAGCACTACAAGAACTGCTAAAAGGAGCTCTAAATCTTGAAAGAAATCCTTTGAGTACACCAAAATAGAACCTCCTTAAAGCATAAATCTCACAGGACCTGTATAATAATAACACAATGAATAAAAAACAAGGTATTCATTTACATTCATAACATTGAATGTAAATGGCCTGAAAACTCCACTTAAAAGATACAGAATGGCAGAACGGGTAAGAACTCAACAACCAAATTTCTCCTCTCTTCAGGGGACTCACCTAACACATAAGGTCTCACAAAAACTTAAAGTAAAGCGGTGGAAAAAGATATTCCATGTAAATGGACACCAAAAGCAAGCAGCAGTAGGATTCTTATATCAGACAAAACAAACTTTAAAGCAATAGCAGTTAAAAAAGACAAAGAGAGACATTATATAATGATAAAAGCCTCATTCCAACAGGACAATATCACAATTCTAAATATATACACACCTTGCACTGAAGATCCCAAATTTATAAAACAATTACGACTAGACCTAAGAAATGAGAGAGATGGCAACACAATAACAATAGGGAACTTTAATACTCCACTGACAGCACTAGACAAGTCATCAAAACAGAAAGTCAGCAAAGAAACAATGGACCTAAACTATATCCTACGACAAATGTATTTAACAGATATTTACATAACATTCTACCCAACAACTGAAGAATATACACTCTATTCATCAGCACATGGAACATTCTTGAAGATAACCATATGATAGGCCACAAAACAAGTCTCAGTAAATGTAAGAAAACTGAAATTATATCGAGTACTCTCTCAGACCACAGTGGAATATTCAACATTTATGTGGTAATCAAAATTGGATGTTTTTAGAAGCTAGCGTAGTTGCAGGGTGGTGGGGGGCAGTGGGCAGAGGATTTAGCTGTAGAGAAAAAGACCTTGTTTATTTGGGGCAGTAGCAGGCATCATTCCACAAAAAACTTAGCATGTTTTCTAGTTTTCTAAGAGAACTACAGGAGAGAAAGGGAAGAATAGGGGCCTAGGTGAAATATAAATGTCTTCTCCAGGTGGGAAGTGTTATAACTATTCCTGAAGATAAATAAGTATAACATATGACTCCCAGTTCTTATGTCAGATCACAGGTTTACCTAGTGAATACTAAGTGGTTGTAGAGAACAGAAGGTAGCATAAATTAGAGATAGAGGCGGGGAATGAAAAAAAGGTAAAAGGTGATTGAGTTATTTTTCACTGGTTGTATACATGATTTGATGGAGAGTGTATAGGGAAGAGGGTAATGAGGGTGCAATGGAATCTCACTTAGCAATGAAAGAGAATGCACAATTGATAAATACAATCAACTGATGAATCTCTAAGATTCTATTTATATGACATTCTCAGAAAGAGAACACGACAGTGATAGAAAACAGATTAGTGATTGCCAGGGAGTAGGAAAGGAAGTATGACTGGGATAGCATAAGGGAGATCTTTCTGGTGATGAAACTAAAGGCATCCTGATTGTGGTGGTAGTAACATGAACATGAATATATATCTATTACATATATATAATTGTTATATATATGTATATTTTTATATATATATTTATATATTTTTTACATATATATCTTTATATATATATTTTTCAATGTAAAACTTACGTTGAAATATGTAAAAATGCATAAACTGTACATCAAACTTTTTAAAGTCAGTTTTACTATATAATGTTTTTAGTTTAAAAATTAGAAAAAAACATAAAGAGGAAAAGACATCAATGGATTAAATTTTTAAAAAGGCAACAAAAGGCAACATGTGACTTTTATTTGGATCTTAAGCACAAAACTATGGGAGAGAAAAGCATGAGGTAGTTTAAAAATTTTGAATAATAATTGGTTATTTGATGATATTAAATGTTAAAAATATTTTAGTAATAATATTTTTAAAGTATAGTTGTGTTGTTTTAAGAAGTCCTTTTAGAGATGTACGGTGAAATATTTATAAAAGAAAATATATATTTTAGATTTGCTTCAAAATAATTCAGTGCAGGGGGGAAGTTTGAGGTATAGATTAAACAAAATTAGCCATGAGTTGATGACTGCTGAAGGTAGCTGATAAGTCGGTTGGGATTCATTGTATTATTTTTCTCTACTTTGTACATCTGTTAAATTTTCCATAATCAAAAGTTAAAGAATAAACATTTTTAAAAATTAAAAACATATTTACAGTAGCATCAAAAATATGAAATACCTTGAAATAAATCTAGCAAAAAATGTGTCAAACCTGTATTAAATATTATTGTAAAACATTAAAACAATCAAAATGTGAAGAGAACTATAGATGTTCATAATGGAAGACTTAGTATTGTTGATATGAATTTTACCCAAATTGAATTGTACAGTTAATACAATCCCAGTTAAAATCCTTTTTTGTAAAAAGTTATAAGTTGAATCTAAATTTTACAAAGAATTGCTAGTGGTAAAAAACAGTGAAGAAAATGTTTTCAAAAGTATTTAATATTGGAGGATTTACACTCTTAAATATCAAGAATTATAAAATTACAGTACTTAAGACAGTGAAAGATTTATGCAAGGATAGAAAAATATGCTGATGAAATAAACTAGAAAGTCTAGAAACAGAGTCATACATGTATGGTCATCTGATTTGATAAAATGACAGTGCCATATAAGGAAAACTTTGGGGTTTACAATAAAACAACTGGAGATAACATACATTATGTATATCTTATATCCTGTTTTGTACACTATAACAGTAATTCAGGTGAAGTGCAGATCTTAATGTAAAAGGCAAAACAATAAAGCTAGAGGAAAACATAATATTTTCAAGACCTTAGAGTAAGCAAAGATTTCTTAAACAGAGCACACAAAGCATAATCCTGAAGGAAAAGGTGGTAAACTGAATTATATTAAAATTAGGAACTTCAAAGGGATTGTAATATATAAAGAATTTCTACAAATTGATTTTTAAAATATAGACAATCAAATTTAGAAATGGGCAAAAGACTTGAATAGGTACTTCGCAAGAGAAGAAATTCAAATCTCTGATAAACAGAAAAAGATGTTCAACCTCATTAGCCATCAGGGAACACAGAAATACCCTAACAGAACCCTGTCTCTACTAAAAATACAAAAAATTAGCCAGGCGTGGAAATAAACCAAATGTTATCAACAATAAAATGGAGGCCTGGCCCCATGGCTCAGGCCTGTAACCCAAACACTTTGGGAAGCCATGGTGGGAGGATCACTTGAGGCTATAAATTGGAGACCACCTTGGGCAAGATAGCGAGACCCCATCTCTACAAAAAAAGAAGCAAAAACAATAAAATGGATACATAAGTTTTGGTGTGTTCTCACAATGGAATACTCTTGTAGAATAATGACAGTGATTAAACATAGACAAATCTCCAGCCACAAATAAAACTGGTATGTTATTTCCATTTGTCTATTTTCCCCTGGGAAAATATTGTTTCCCTGCAGAGAACTTTCCTGTTAGTGACCCTGCTGGGTAAGCCTCCCGGGCTGAAGGCACCTCACCTATCTCAGCAGTTAGAACAAGCCCTTCAATGTCCTCATAAAAGTCCCCGGAGACCTGCGTCAGGGAGAGGCTGATCGATCCCCCAGGGCCTACTGGAGTCTGAGATCAGACCGTTAGGAAGCAGGCTAAAAGCATGAGATCCTCGGTGAGCCGGCTGTGCAAACGCCAGGTAGAGCTTAGTTGGCGTCGAGCGCCGTAACAGCATCTAGAAGCCCGACCTGCTGAGGCCCTCAAAGCAGGAGCTGAGGCCGGGAATCCACAGGCAGGCACTGAGGACAAGGAGGACTTCCACGGGATTATGGCCACCTACAGAAGAAGTGGATGCCCACCAGTAAAGACCAGCCCTGGAAGACTCTGAAGGAGCACTAGAGCATCCTGAAGTTGCTGGATGGGCATCCCGCAACCCCTGCCTCAGGCTGCCTGCTCTCTGGCCTGGAGAAGGGGAGATGAAGAGAGGAGGCAAGCCTGCTTCTTGGGGCTTTGCTAGAAGCCACAGCCTGCAGCTGCTCTGTCAAATGGTTACAGTCTCTAGAGGACTGAGATCCTTCTCTAAGGCCTTTTGGCCTGGCTCTGTGAAAACAGGACATGCAGGCCCTGCTGAGCTGGTGTTCAGTCTCTGCTTGGTCCCCAGTGTGTGAGTGGCTTCTTTTCTGGGCCTTTCTCTTCCTCCTCTTCACCATCCCCTAATCCCATAGCCCCACCACAATCTTCCCTTCATGGAGTTCTGCTTTGTAATTTTGTAAAACAAAACAAAACAACAACAACAAAAAACTACCTAAGATTTAAGCTAAATTAAAAACAAAACAAACAAACAAAAAATAGCCTGCTGAAGGAGGGGATCTTGGTGATGCCAAATATGCTCCCGGAAACAAGACAGATCAGTGATTGGAAGCCCGGCTGAACCACGACAGAGTAAGAAACATGGAGGCCTTCAACAGGTGTCTCAGAAACACTTAGGGCAGTCACTAGAAATTAGATACCTGAAGTTAGGTGAGATAGGACTAGACAATTATAATTTGAGAAGTCAATAAATATGAAGCTTTAAAAATTCTTTAAAAATTCAGAGGAAACAGTAAATCTGCCTACATAATAATTATTATATCAAAGACATTTAAAAGAAAGTAAATACCAGGAGTACGTCTCCTACTTCCCATGTAATCCCTTGACTGCATTATTTGTTCATTCTGCAATGGTCCAGAAATATGAATTTTTGTCATTGAGCATAAGAAGGAAGAAGACAGAGAGGAGGGAAGGAGGAGAAGGGCTCATTAGTGAAGAGGAGAGAATGCATCAGGGAAATGATGAAGAAAGGGGAAAGCTATGGCTGTACAGAGAGAAAACAGGAATTCAGGATGCTAAGTGCACAGCTTCCCTTCACCTGAGTGAACTAGTTGGTACTATTGAACATATATCCGGTACCTCATTCTTTGCAAGAGGTTCTGGAAGCTTCAGAAAGCTCCTCTAAAGGCAGTGTAAGAAAGGAGTGAGGGGCTGGAAATAAAGGAAGAAATGGAAACAGCTTTAAAAATCATAGCAGTTTCCAAGTCATATCAAATAATTTTTTAAGCAACAAAAATTACTCTCTGAACTAGTAGATTGAATCAAATGAAAGCTACTTTGGAATAAATTTGATGTTGATCAATGGAGTATTGTTAACTCCAGAGATAACAGCACTCTCCCTAGATGATCTTACACTTTTCATGCTTCAGTTGTCACATATGAGAAAAAGTTGAGTTTGTCATAATACTTTCAGGCCTGGAAACCTCTTTAGCCAGATCAACCTCAATAATTCAGTCAGCATCACCCAATCTGCATGCACAAGCTGCATGTGGATATTTTTTTCAAGCTGATATATATTTTTTTTCAATTTGAAAGAAGTCACTGTCTATTAACTGACCAGATTACAACAATAATCATGGTAGATACCTTAGTTCATCTTTCTAATAAGCCTATTGATCTAGCCTTCCCTGTTGCTAGCATTTTCACCTACAAATAGGTGGTCTTTTTCTTTATTCTGTGGAAAAGATAACTTGAAGGGCATAAGAAATTACTTGCTTCTTTGAAATATTTTCCAGCTGTAGAGATCTCATGAATCAGATACTCTATGCAGATGATACCAGATTTATCAAGAGATCAAGAAATCAAAGTGTTATCTATCAAGGCAGTTTGCTTCTTACTGATTTTGCCATAACCATGCTTATATGTTAGTTTATTTTCTGACTTCAGGCTCCGGTACCCCCATGCAATATGTGGTTCTAAAGCCTCAGCATATTCATTGAAGCCTTGAGCTTAACAAAGTTTCTATTGAAAATCTGGCAATGGCAAAAGAGTTGCAACACCTTTTGGACTCACACCATTGATACCTCTGACCCTGATGACAAATGCCAATTTGGGTTATGTCAGTACATAGCAGTTGCCAGCTTTTCTTGCCAGCCTAGCCATTTGAATCTCAGTTATGGGCATCTGCCTATAGTCCTTGTGATAGTGCTTAGCTTTTTCATAGATAAGCTGCCTCCTTGCCTTTTGAAGCATATTTTTTTCCTTAGGCATTTTGATCTTCAGCTCTGTGAAATTCTTTTGCTCTTTCTTGAAAGTTTCTGGCACAACAGAAACCTTCTTTTTCTTCTCTTCAGCACCCTTCAGGGTTCCAGTCAGAAAAGACATCGAACTGTTTTGTACTTCAGGATTTTAATTTATTTTTGTTAATTATGCTTACATATCAGGAAGAAGAAAATAATTGCTTTTGCTGATACTTGCTTTCTGTTGGTACTAGTATTCTGTGGTATGATAGGAAGTACACAGATTTATGAACTGATTGGCATACATTAAAGATATAACCTGGGCAACCTGCTCGGGTCCCCTTCCACGCTGTGGAAGCTTTGTTCTTTCACTCTTCACAATAAACCTTTCTATCGCTCAAAAACAAAAACAAAACAAGACAAAAAGGTGTAACCCACACAATAACCAGCTGCATGGTCTGGGCAAGTCACTTCGCATCACCTAGACTCCATTTACTTTTCTATAATATTAATACATTGGTATAGATAGTATCTAAAGTTTTTTTTCTTCCAATTCATACATATAAAAGTTTTGATTTTATAATTGCCAAATAATAGCAAAAATCGTTGCTAAAAATTGATGTTTATGCAGTAGAAAAATCCCCCTCTTGCCACACACACACACACACACACACACACACACACATCCCTTTTGTCTGGTTGCTGGCAAGCTTTGATCCATAAGAATTGGATATGGGCTTGGCCTCATGGCCTACAGCAGGAACCGAGAAGGAGTAGGGGTTGATGACTGTCTTGTCCATGAGTAAGTGTTAAATTCATTATTCATATTGGTTTTTTTTTTCCTATTTCTGGGGTCCTTAAAATCTTTCCTCTTGAATTCTAGAAAGAATATATATGTAATATCAATTTTGGAATGTGTTAAAATAAACTTTGATACATACACCACACAAACATGAAGGACTGTGGAGCCAAAAATCTAAATGTAAACCGCAAAGCATAAAACTTCTAGAGAAAATATAGGAGACAATCTTTGTGATCTTGAGTCAGGCAAAGATTATTTAGATAAGATACAAAAAGAATGATCTAGGAAAGAAAAGGAAGGATAAATTGTATTTAACAAAAATTTAAAACTTCGGCATTTTGAAGACACTAAAAAAAAAATTTAAAAAAGCAACAAACTGGGAGAAATATTTGCAAAATTTCTCAATAAAAGACCCCCAAACCTCAGTAATTTAAAGAAACAAACAACTAATTTAAAATGAGACATTCTTTAACAAATGCATAACCTCATTTGAATTATGGGAAAATTTTTTTGTTAAATTGAGGGACCTTCTGCAGAATAACTGAAGTGTTATTTAAAACTGTGAAAATTATGAAAAACAAGGAAAGAACGAGGAGCTATTACATACTGAAAAATACTAAAGAGGAAAAACAATTAAATGCAATGTGGAATCCAAAATAGGATTCTGGAACAGATAAACAACGTTCTAATAGGAAGATTAGAAAAGTTCAAATAAGGACTATAGCTTAGTTAATGATCCTGTACTAATGACGATTTCTTGTTCTAGACAATTATATTATTACGATTATGAAAGATGTTAATAGGCGTGAGATCAAAGATAACAGAAAACTCTACTTTTGCAACTTTTCTGTGGCTCAAAATTAAAATTTTAAATTCTAAGAATGGGAAAAATTTAACCAAATATTTTACTAAAGAAGATATATAGATGGGAAAGGACTACACAAAAAGATGCTCAACATCATTAGTCATGTGGGGAAGGGCCTCACCAATATTACCACACACCTGTTAGAATGGCTGAAAAAAAAATAACGTCACAATACCAAGTGTTAGTGAGAATGCATAGCAGCTGGAGCTCTCTTACATTCCTGGTTTGGATGACCAAATAGTACAGGTTCTTTGGAAAACTGTTGAGCAGTTTCTTATCCTATATCTTAGTTGGCTCAGGCTGCAATAAAAGGATACTATAAACTGAGAGGCTTAAACAGTAGAATTTATTTCTCATAGTTCTAGAGGCTGGGAAGTCCAAGATCCAGGCTCTGGCAGATCCAGTGTCTGGTGTAAGCCCACTTCATGGTTTCCTCTTGGGCATTTTCTTACTGTGTCCTCACAAGGTGGGGAGCAGAAAGAGACAATTTCTTTCATGTCTCTTCTTAATGGGCGGTAATCCATTCCTGAAGATTCTACTCTCATGACCTAATTACCTTACAAAGGCCCCACATCCAAATAGTGTCACATTGAGGATGCAGGCTTCAACTTATGAATTTTGGGGGAATGCAAACATTTAATTCATAGCACCATATGATGCAACAATCATATATGCACATGAAAAAAATGAAAATTTAAATTTATGCAAACTCCTGTAGGCAAATGTTTATAGCAGCTTTATTCATAATTGCCAAAACTGGAGGGGGTAGGTGAGAAGAACCTAATACATTTCAACTGGTGGGTGATAAACAGAGTATGGTATATCCATACAATGAAATACTAACCAATAAAAGGGAATGGAGTCTGGACAGATGCAATAATATGGGCAAATCTCAAATGCATTGTGTTGAGTGAAAAGAGCTAGACTCAAGGGGCTACATACTGCATGATTCCATTTATATAACATTCTGAAAAAGGCAAAATGATAGAACAGAAAAAAGATCAATTGTTACCAGAGGCTAGAGATAAGAAGAGATCTGGTTGAAAATGGGCAAAAGAGAATATCTTGTGGCAAAGTAACTTATATTTTTTGACTTTGTTAATAATTTACACAATTGTACATTTGTAAAACCTTATAGAACTGTACCATTAGAAAATTAGTAAATTTTACCATATGAATTTTATTCATCAATAAGCCTGACCTAAAAAAAAAAGTATTAGGAGGAGAACAGGGTGTTGCTGTTTTACATAGGGTAGTAAGAGATGGCCTCATTAACACAATGATATTTGACCTAAACAAAAGTCAATGTCCCGCTATTCTCTTTTGAATATGGTTTCTGGAGAGAGCAGAGGTAAACATGTGTGCTCCACTATATTTCAGCCTTGATTCTTGTTTCTTAGTCAGAAAGAATTATCACTGCTTAAAGGTAACCATTATCTTATGATTAATTAAGAAGAATCCAAGTAAGAGAGAGTCAGGGATGCATCTGGATATAGTACTACCCATTGGTGCCCTGCTCAGACCCAGTTTAACAGGTTGGTGCAGCCAACTTTCACCAGCTTCGAGTGTTGACTGCTAAGAAATCATAGCTGTATGCTCCTCCGGAACTCACCGTTGGCTGATAGAAAGTACTTCACCTCTGTAATGTCTGACAGTTTATTCTCTTCTCACAGGGCAGCTCACAATAGTTGACTGACTGATTTTGGAGTACAAAAACTGGATTTCTTATCTCCAGGTGGAACACTCATGCTTCAGAGCTCCCTGTGGGATTCCACTAAGACTTAGCTTCTTCCCCTTCTTTATCCTTCTCCCTTGTCTCCTTACAGATTTTACCCGTGAGCACTTCCTCAGCAAATCAGTTAGTAAGAACCCCTGTCTCAAGCTCTGTTTTCTAAAGAACCCAACCTAAGGTACAGAGGGAAAATATTTTAAGCAGAGGAAACAAGGCAATTCTGAAACTTTAGCCTGCATCACGGTTATCTGGAGAGCTTGATAAACAGAGATTTCCAGACCCCATCCCCAAAGTAACTAATTCAGTAGATCTCAGGTGGGCTCGAGATTTTGCATTTCTAATAAGTTGCCAGATGATTCTGACAGTACTGACCCAGGGACCAGACTTTGAAAAGGCTTAAGTGGGACAAAGCACTGAGGGGAGGATGCTAAGTGGCCAGTGTGGCTCTAGAAGCCTGACTAAGGAGGGAGGAGTCAGAGGTGAGATCAGAGAGGGAACTAGAGGCAACATAGTGCAGGATAATTCAGGTTATTAAAAAGCACTATGGACTTCACTCTGTGTGAGGTGGAGAGCTTAGAGCAAAGAGGGACATGAAATGGCTACATTTTTAACATGGTCACTCTGATGGCTGCATCGACAGAGAAAAGTGGTAGAAACAAAGAGATCTGTTAAGAGGTCATTTTGTACTAATCCAGATGAGAACTGATGGTGGCTTAGATAATGATTCAAATTTTTAAATTATGTAAATATGTAGCTTCGATAAAAATTAAAAGAATATTGAGAAAATATCAACAATTCTCTTTAACTTTTCAGATACAGTCCATCTACATTGGAAGCCATTCTATACCTCTAAATGTCCAATGTGGCTCTTCAGCAAATCCTGGCCAATTATAAAGCAATCTATATCTTTTCTGACTAGTCTGATTTAGTTGTTGGAGACACTGAAATAATTAAAAGTAAAATACATTTTTTACATTCTTGAGAAAAATATATTTAGATATTTGCAATACATCAAGTTAATGAGTTTCCCGTCCCCAAATTTCATCAACCACACTGCTACATGGGCATGTGATAATAAGTGGAAGCAGAGGTGAAATGTGCTGACATTTGACTTTCTCACCAGCTGAGTGTCCTGTCAGCTCATGGGTTACTGAGCACATTTCCCGCTTTCAAGTTTATGCCTTTGTACATATTCAAGTGTATTGGAGAGTCACTATAAATTGGTGAAACTATAACATCTAAATTTCAAAATTTGACTATAATAGAATATGAATCATGTAGTTTAGTCCCAGAGAGGTCTTCCAATTAAAAGAAGACCCAACGCAGATTTCAAATTAATAACATCCTTTACTTGTATTTTCCCAAACACCATGAGGGAAAAATAAGTCTCCCACAAAATGCTTTTTACCTGTTTTGTGCCGTCCTCTTCTTGATCTAATGGCTATGTAGCACAGTCGTTCTTTTCAAAAGCATTTACAAACTACTCCTGGGATTCTGTTTTGTTCATTTTTTCCTTGTCATTTTCTCTAAATCTTCATTATAATACAAACCTTTTGTCCCAGGATAGTAAGGCAGTGCCCCTTATCCTGAAAATAGATTGAATCTTCTTTATAGTTTGGTAGAAAGAGCAGGAGGGATGGTAACATTCTTGAATTAATTATCTTATAAAATTAGTTACTCAGTTATTTAAAGACAAGTTGGGATGTGTTGCGAAAACACGTGATCACATAGTAAGTAATTTCACTAAATCCCAACTTGAAACAAATGTGTTATACATGTCCACTATCTTATCTATGTCATCAAGAGACCTACTTAAGAGCCACATGTTTAAAAAATAAATTTCATTTATGCCTAATAACACCTTGACTTTCAGTGTGTGTGTAAGTCATAAAACTACCCTTCTCCCATGCTCCCATCATGTACCTCACAAAGAGATAACACAGGCCTGCCTTGGCCAGAGAATTTCTAGGATGTCTGGTACGGAATAATAAGGGGAACATAGTAGAATGTGGAAGTCAGGTAGTAGCAGGAGGTCAGGTGGCACGGGGCCTCATATTGTTAGAATTTAAATCTTTATATGAAGTAAAATGAGGAGTCATTGCAGTGATTGTAGCAGAGAGGGACATGGCCTGACTAATAATGCCTTAAAAAGAATGAGATATGTTGCATTAGAATGGACTGGAGGAGAAACAAGTGAGAGCAGAGAGACCAATTAAGAGAATGTTATGATGGTAATCTACAGGAGACATGGTACAGGAGGCCAAGGTCATAGCAATGAAGGTATAAAATATAGATGGTTGGCAGATATATTATTAATGCAATGCCCATATGATTTCCTGACTGAAAATAGGATGTGAGAGCAAAAGTAAAGTACAACTCCAAAGTTTCTTTCCTGAGGGACAGAAAGGAAGATTTCATAGAGGAAATGACAATTTCAAGCCTAGGGAGAAGCAGGAGCTCATTAAAGAGGTGAGAAAGAGCCCAATGCTCTGAGGTGTGATTAGTTTAGGAGAACCTGATAATGAGAACTTCTTAAATGGAGGTGCTAATATCCCCTAAATCACACTGACAGGAAGGAGGAAGTATCTGAAGTCACTGGATAAACAGAGATCTTCCTTGTACATCCATTTTACTTAAATGGTAAATTATTAAAATTTTTATTTTATTGTGCACTTTTATGAACTACAATACAAGTCATATAAGTGTTAAAGTTAAATCAAGAGACTCCAAACAGCTTCTCAAATGAGATGTCCCATCTGAGTGTGTCAGGGTTAAGAAAGCATTCTCCCATGAATAATGCTTGAAGCAATCTGAAGGACAAGAATTACCTTTTAAGCCCTTAGCTTAATATTAAAACTGTCAGAGAGGTTTTCAGCCAAGTAGTTTGGAACTAAACTCAAGAATCATTTAGGAGTTTGAAAATAGATTTCCTGCCAGCCTCTTACATCCTTCTTTCTCAGTTGATGGTCATATGCTAGTTTCTTGTGAAATAGAAAATAAAAATATCAAGTTAAGGAGAATAAGAACATGAAAATGTCAAGTTAAGATGATTAACTATAGTGTGTGCTCCTCTTCACTGATACTTAGAGATTCATGAATCAGATAACTCTTTGGGGGCTTTGTAACTTCAGATTAGAGGCCCTGGCTACTTTTTCCCCAGTGTCCATTTATCTCAGAAGCATCAATTCTCTCCTCCACGGTGGCTTTTCCCCTTAAAACAGATGAATATATAGAGAATTCCTTACTCACATTAGAGGGAGATCTCAACACAGGTATAAGTGATATCTCTGGACATTTCATAAGGTTAGCATATTTTGTTAGTTTTTATGTAAATAATATTTCCATAAATACTAAAAAAGTGAAATAAATAATTATGTAAACATTTATGTCCCAAATTTCCTGACTTTGTTATATGTCATTCTGTTTTAGTGACAAAAAATTCTTCTAAAAATCATGTAGAATTTATGTGTTAGTGAAATGAATATATAGATGTAAAATGAAGAATGTATAATTTTCCAGCAATCTCCAGTTAGTTTGAAAGAGGCAGCTGAATACAGTAAGAAGGGCAATAGCCTGAGTCAGGAAAATTAGCTTTAGTCCTGTGTGAGTAACTAGGTTTCTTCTGTTTTCTGATGAATTATCTATTCCTAGGTCTATAGAAACCATGATCTTTATTTAGTACTATATTTTGTTACCCAAGTTCTCTATATTTTAGTCTCAGTCTGATACTCTAATTAGAGGCTAGAGTGTATGTCAAAACAAATATTTTATGAGTCATTGATGGAGCTATATAGGGGCTTATGGACATATTCATTGAAGTAGCATTTGTTGTGTGTCTTATATTTCTACAACAATTCAAACGCTTTTGAGGAAGACATGAATTTTCTTGAAACAATGCCTTTTTTGGAGCAATATAATTTAAGAAAACACAGTAAACAATTGATATATTTTATAATCAGTGACTTTTTCTAAATCAGAGTGGTAAAATTTGTATGATGTAATCAATTATATTTGTTAACATGACTATCTCTTATAAGGATATGTACTCCTTAGAACAGAAAGTATCTCACCTAAGATGCTCTGAAACTGAGAATCAGAGGAAAACATAGAAAAAAAGGAATAAATAAATAAAAATAAAATATGCATGGTGTTAGTTATCTATTAATTATCATCATCATCATTATCTATACCATCCTACATACTTACCTATCTATATACCTATCTTTGGCTAACATTTGATGTTAAATGATCCCATTTCCTCCACCATACACTTATCCCAAATTCCAATATTTACCTCTCTCTAGATTTAACTCATTTTATTGTGCTTGTATTGGATATATTCAACATTATAAAAAATAAGTAAGCCGGGTGTGGTGGCTCGTGCCTGTAATCCCAGCACTTTGGGAGGCCAAGGCAGGCGGATGTCTTGAGGTCAGGAGTTTGGGAGCAGCCTGGCCAACATGATGAAATCCTGTCTCTACTAAAAAAATACAAAAAAAATTAGCTGGGCATGGTGGCACACACCTGTAATCCCAGCTACTAGAGAGACTGAGGCATGAGAATGGCTTGAACCCAGGAGACGGAGGTTACAATAAGCTGATACAGTGCCACTGCACTCCAGCCTAGGCGACGGAGACTCCATTTCAAAAAAAAAAAAATTAATATATAAGAATAATTGTATAAACTGAATGCATGTACCTTACATTCAAAGTAAAAATTCAGTAGTTTAAAAAAGATGAGCCTTTCATACTATAATATCCAAAACATATTTTATATGCAGAAAAAAATCAAAAATAAATAAAAATCCCATTTATGTATTAAAAAGTAAACGTATATATGAATGCATATTTAAAAAGCAAGGAAGGATACATAAGTTATAAACATTGATTGCCTCTAGAAAGGGAACAAGGCTTCCTCTCACTATAGAAATTTTGTGTGTGTTTGGTAAGAACACTTAGCACGAGATCTATCCTTTAAAATTTTTAAGTACACATCATGTTTCTGTTAACTACAGGCACTATGTTGTACAGCTGATCTCTAGAGCTTATTCATCTTACATAATTGGAACTTTATACCCATTGAACAGCAACTCCTGATTCTCCCTCCCTTTAGCAACCATCTTTCTACTCTGTTTCTGTCAGATTGACTATTTGATATGTATCTCATGTATGTGGAATCATGCAATAGTTGTTCCTCTGTAACTGGCTTATTTCTCTTAGCATAATGTCCTCCAGGTTACTCATGTTGTCACATATGGCAGATTTCCTTGATTTTTGAGGCTGAACAATATTCCACTGTTATGTACATATCACATTTTCTTTATCAGTTCATATGTCAATGGACATTTAGGTTGTTTCTATATTTTGGTTATTGTAAATAATACAGCAGTGACCATAGGGAGTGCATATATCTCTGAGATCCTGAATTCAATTATTTTGGATATACAGGTTGAGTATCCTTTTGCAAAATATGTGGGACATGAAGTGTTTTGAATTTCTAATTTTTTCAGACTTTGAAGTATTTGCATTATGCTTACTGGTTCTACATCCCTAATCCCAAAATTCAAAATCCAAAATGCCCCAGTAAGCATATCCTTTGAGTGTCATGTTGGTACTCGAAAAGTTTCAGATTTGGAGCATTTCAGATTTTGAATTTTTGGATTAGGAATACTCAATCTGTACCAAAAATTGATATATCCAGTTTTTAAAAGAATTTTTGGAAATACCAAAATTAATATTGCTGGATCATGTGGTAATTCTATTTTCAGTTTTTTTGAGGAACCACCAAACTGCTTTCTATAGTGGTTTAACATTCCCATTTTACATCCCCATCAACAGCCTCACTGTAGAATTTGAGAACAATATTTTTTGTTTAAAAATATAATTCATATTGTGGTTGTATAATCTCCCTTAATTTTTGTATTTTTTCATGAATTCTTGAAAATAATATGTCTGGTAATTACGGGTACAAGTTGTATGATCATTCTTGCAAATGTTTTGCTCCAAACTCCTACATTGCTATTGATCGTTTTTATTGTTAGATTGATGCACACATTTATGAAGCAGCTGGATTTAAATGTCTTATAAGCTACATATGCCAAGGATATGATATCTCTAATGGCCTAATAGTCTCTGAAGTTTTAAGTGTGAGTTTAATTTGGTGAAATTTGTCAAGATAATTGAAATAATTCTATTGCTACTGCCTTCTTTTTTTTTCACCAAAAAATTGTTTTATTCACCAGAATTGTCTTTGTTATATTTTTCTTTTTATTGGATTCTGTAGAATTGAAAACCTTTCTAGTTTATTTGTTTTGTCCTCTACTGTCTTGAGAATTACAAACGCAATTTTCTTTTTTTAAGGATACCCCTTAAAATGTCTAAAACAATCTACTTACTCATCCATTTTCCTCATGTACTTTTAAGTTACTCAATATCATTAGTGTCCTCCTAACCTAGAAAAGAAATATGCTCTAATTAATCTCTCTTTTTAAAAAATTTTACTTTAAGCTCCAGGATACATGTACAGAATGTGCAGATTTGTTACATAGATATACGTGTGTCATGGTGGTTTGCTGTACCTATTAACCCATCATCTAAATTCTAAGCCCAGCATGCATTAGCTATCTGTCCTAGTGCTCTCCCTCCCTTTGCGCTCTACCCCCCCAACAGGCCCGGGTTTATGTTGTTCCACTCCCTGTCTCCATGTGTTCCCATAGTTCACCTCCCACTTATGAGTGAGAACATGTGGTGTTTGTTTTCGTGTTAGCTTGCTGAGGATGATGGCTTCCAGCTTCATCCATGTCCCTGAAAAGGATATGATCTCAATTTTTTTATGGCTGCATAGTATTCCATGGTGTATATGTACTAAATTTTCTTTATCCAGTCTATCATTGATGGGCATTTGGGTTGGTTCCTATCTTCATGATGCTATCTAGTTGGTTTGCATACTAGTTGTTCCATAGTGTCATTGGTCTTTATATTTTGTTGTCTTTTTGCAGTGACTGGTACTGGTTTCTCCTTTCCATATTTAGTGCTTCCCTCAGGAGCTCTTGCAAAGCAGGCCTGTTGGTGACAAAATTCCTCGGGATTTGCTTGTCTGGAAAGGATTTTATTTTGCCTTCGCTTATGAAGCTTAGTTTGGCTGGATATGAAATTCTAGGTTGAAAATTCTTTTCTGTAGAATGTTGAATATTGGCCCCCACTCTCTCCTGGCTTGTAGGGTTTCTGCTGAGAGGTCTGCTGTTAGTCTGAGGGGCTTCCCTTGTTTTTCTCTCTAGCTGCTGTTAACATTTTTTTCCTTCATTTCGACCTTGGAGAATCTGATGATTATGGGTCTTGGGGTTGGAATTTCTCATGGAATATCTTAGTGGTGTTCTCTATATTTCCTGAATTTGCATATTGGCCTGTCTTGGTAGGTTGGGGAAGTTCTCCTGGATAATATCCTGAAGTATGTTTTCCAGCTTGTTACCTTTCTCCCTGTCTCCTTTAGGTACTCCAGTCATAGGTTCGGTTTTTTTATGTAGCACCATATTTCTTGGAGGCTTTGTTCGTTCCTTTTCATTCTTTTTTCTCTAATCTTGTCTGCATGCCTATTTCAGAAAGATGGCGTTCAAACTCTGATATCCTTTCTTCCACTTGGTAGATTCAGCTATTGATACTTTTGTATGCTTCCTGAAGTTCATGTGCTGCGTTTCTCTGCTCTGCTCAGGTCATTTATGTTCCTCTCTAAACTGGTTATTCTAGTTAGCAGCTCCCCTAACCTGTTATCACAGTTCTTAGCTTCTTTGCGTTGGGTTAGAACATGCTGTTTTAGCTCAGCAGAGTTTTTTATTACCCATCTTCTGAAGCCTACTTCTGTCAATTCATCCATCTCATCCTCTGTCCAGCTCTGCACACTTGCTGGAGAGGCATTGCAATTGTTTGGAGGAGAAGAGGCACTCTGGCCTTTTGGGTTTTCAGCATTTTTTTTTGTTGTTGATTCTTTCTCAGCTTCATGAGTTTGTCCAGTTTCAATCTTTGAGCCTGCTGACCCTTGGGTGGGGCTCTTGTGGGGACTTTTTGTTGTTGTTGATGATTTTTTGCTGGGTTTTTTTTTTTTTCTTTCAATGGTCAGGTCCCTCTTCTGTAGGGCTGCTGCGGTTTGCTGGGGGTTCACTTCATGCCCTATTCCTCGGATTCACTCCCACACCTGGAGATGTCACTCAAGGAGGCTGCAGGAGGCTGCAGAACAGCAAAGATGGGTGCCTGCTCTTTCTTCTGGGATCTCTGGCCTTGAGGGGCACCAACCTGATAGGGTGTCTGACAACTCCTTCTATTTGCATCAGTTTCCTTGCTTACAACATGGGAACAAGATCACCTTTGAGGGCTGCCTATATTGCTGAATAATCAGTAATTTGACTCTGGATTCCTAGGAATGTAATTTCTATCTTCTTTCTTTCTTCAGGTTAAAGTCACACCACACAGGGCGTGGAGCCAAAGCTCCTGGCAGCACAAGTGCGGAATTCCTCACAGCGGACCCCTGCTATCCTGGCCACAGACTCAAGATTTTCAATTTACTTTGTTGAGGAAAGTAGTGATTCCATGTGAGTAATAATTATCTGTGGCAGCAAAGGCCTTCTGAAATGCATTTTTAAAATAATTGGATTTGAAAGTTAAAATTACTTCTTGATACATGGATTGCAGAATAGATATTATGGTAGCAGGCATGAAAAACAAATTAATCTCATTGAACATCTCCACCAGAGCTTTTGAGGGACCAGGTGCATTGTCAAGAAGCAGTAATATTTTGAAAGAGATTTTTTTCTCTGAGCAGTAGATCTCAACGGCAGGCTTAAAATGTTCAGTAAATCTTGCTGTAAATAGATATGCTGGCATCCAAGCTTTATTGTTTCTTTCACAGAGCCAAGCAGAGCAGATTTAGTGTACCTGTTAAGGGCCCTGGGATATTCAAAATGGTTAGTAAGCATTGGTTTCAACTTAAAGTCACCAGCTGCATTACCCCCTAACAAAGCCTGTCCTTTGAAGCCACACATTGGCTTCTTTTCTTTAGCTCTGAAAGTCCTAGATGGCACTTTCTTCCAATAGAAGGCTACTTTGTCTACATTGAAAATCTTGTGTAGTGTAGCCACCTTCATTAATTATCTTAACTAGATCTTCTGAATAATTTGTTGCAGCTTTTACAGCAGGACTTGCTGCTTCACCTTGCACTTTTATATTAATACATAATGGATGTACATATTTTGGGGGTACATGGGATAATTTGATATATTAATATAATATGTAAAGATCAACTCAGGGTAATTGTGATATCCCTCACCTTAAATATTTATCTTTTATTGATGTTAGAAACATTCAAATTATTCTTTTCTATTTTGAAATGTACATTAGATTATTGTTAACTATAGTCTATTTGATAGATGATCTATCAAACACTAGGTCTTGTTTCTTTTATCTAACTCTATACTTGTACCCATTAAGCAACCTCTCTTCATCACCTTCTCTAACCTACCCTTCCTGGGCTCTGATAACTATCAGTCTACTCTCTGTCTCCACAAAGTGTACTTTTTTTAGCTCCCACGTATGTGTGAGAACACACTATATTTGTCCTTCTGAACCTTGAACTTTTGCGTTATGGAGATAGCTTCCTACTTTTAACCTCATGAACAAATTTGTACTAGCTTCGGCCTTTTCTTCTGCAGCTTTCTCACCTCTCTTAGACTTCATAGAATGGAAAAGAATTAGAGCCTTGCTCTGGATTAGAATTTGGCTTAAGGGAATATTGTGGCTGGTGTGATGTTTTACCCAGACCACTAAAACTTTCTCCATATAGCCATAAATCTACTTTCCTTTCTTATCATTCATGTGTTCACTAGAGTAACACTTTTAATTTCCTTCAAAACCTTTTCCTTTGCATTCACACCTTGGCTGTTTGTCACAAGAAGCCTAGCTTTTGGCCTATCTCAGCTTCTGACATACTTTCTTCACTAAGCTTATCACTTCTAGCTTTTTATTTAAAATGAAACTTTTCCTTTCACTTGAACAGCTTAGAGGCTATTGTAGGGTTGTTAACTGGCCTGCTTTCAATATTGTTCCCTTCCAGGAGAGGGAGCAAAATAGGGGAGCAGCTGGTTTCATAGCCTATGGTTTTCCAACCTCTTATCCAGACCCAGATTGCTGGTTAAAGTGAAAACAATAATTCTGATTAAATTTTGAGATCTGTAAATCTTCCCTAAGGAGTCCCCAAATCCTTCCTTCATAAGGTTCTCTAGGTATTACTTCTGAATTTGTGTACATGTATTCATAGGAAAGAGAAAGGAGAAGGAAAAGGAAGAGAAGACAGGGGTTATGGAAGACAGGAAAGGGAAAAAGCAGCGGAATTGAGGACTGCTGAGAAAATAATCTGAGCACAGCCTTTGCACCTCTTAGGAAACTATTTGTATTTTATTTCTACCATTTGCATAAATGTCCTCAAGATAATTCAGAATGTTCTTTCAGGTGTTACTAATGTTAGTTCACACTAAAATAAAAAGTAGTATTAAAAATCACACAGAGAACAAAAGGTATTAAAATGTCTACCTATTCAAAAAGTCCAAACAATAAGTCTTTTATTTTCTTCTTTGTACCCACTTTTATTTACCCAGCAAGTAAAATGTAGTTAATTTCAAAGATAAAATTTCCTACATAAGATTATCTTATCTTCATCCTCCAGTCAATAGCCCTCAGAAGTGCATGCTGGTTTTTTACTTTAAGCTTGAGGGAAAGTCTAAGGTTATGTTAATTGTACGACGTTGACATTCTCCATATTGTACACTTGGGGAACTGTATGTTTTCAAACTATTGCTCATTGTTCTCCTTTCAGCAATTTTTGAACATCAAGCAAAAACTTATAATGCTTTATGTTTGGTGATCTTACAGTCATCCTGAGTTATGCATTATCATAGAAAGTTCACAGTACTATATTCTAGTTGCAGTCCTGCCATTAGCCAGCTATATGTGCCTTTTGGAAAAATCACCTCACCTCTCTGTCTCCGCTTCACCCTTTGAAACAAGAGGTTTGGGCTGGATGAGTCTAAAGGTACTTTAATTTCTGTCCTAAAATATTTATGATAGGCCAATACCATTAAAATTAAATCTGATTTTTCAAGGTGAAATTGACAAACTGAAAAACATACAGGGAGACCCAAGCCCTATTTTTCTGGGTGCTAGAAAGCTTCATTTCAAGGGTATGTGTGGGTACGCCTTGCACATAGCAAAACAACAGCAGGAGAGTTGAGATATAACTAAATAAATTATTATCTTCTCTATGAAGCACCTGTGCTTTCTGCTTCTTGGTCTCGGAGGTGGAATCCTTATCTAATAAGCATTAGGAGTCTATTTATTTATTTATTTTTTCCTTTTTAACCTTTTCAGTGGCCCTCTGGTGGATACAAGGGAATTGTGAATAACAGAGGGCAGCATTAAGAGAAACAGGGAGGAGAAATAGTTATTTTTCAACTTAATCTTTCAGTAAATGTTTATACCCTTATGATCTACCTCACCCCTCAGAATATTACTTGTGTATATGGTGTTTCTTATTTCCTATGCTCTTCAAATACGAGAGATAATATAGTTGGATCCTGGTACCCAAGAGCAAGCAATAAACTTGAGACAAGAGTGGAACTTTCCTTTCATTTGTAGAGCTCATGGCTGTAATTGCAACATTTTGGGAGGCTGAGGTGGGCAGATCACTTGAAGTCAGGAGCTCGATAACAGCCTGGCCAACATACCAAAACCCTGTCTGTACTAAAAACACAAAAATTAGCCAGGCGTGGTGGCACGTGCCTGTAATCCCAGCTAATCAGGAGGCTGAGGCAGCAGAATCGCTTGAACTGAGAGGTAGAGGTTACAGTGAGCTGAGATCACACCACTGCACTCCAGCCTGGGCGACAGACAAACCTGCATGTTATGCACATGTACCCTAGAACTTAAAGTATAATAATAAAAAATAATTTTAATAAATAAATAAATAAATAAATAAATAAATAAATAAATAAAGTACTTGTTCTGGGGGTCACTACATAGCCTGGAATGTGAGGGAGTGAAAGCAGACTTCGTCTTCATGGACGCTTCAAGTGATCCATGCTTTCTACTTACAGAGCCAGGAAGCAATAAACAGATTAACCTTGATGTCTGAGCTAAAGCCAAGATGGAGTTGACCAAGGTGATCAAAGCTATGGGTCGGATTTTCTGTAGCTGGGTACAATGGTGTTTCCAGGGTCCTGAGGCTAAGTGGCCTATGGTTAATCATAGAATCACTTATTAGAATCAACTCCAACTTTCAATTAAGAGTCAAGAACATTTACATCCCAAGAGACTGCGACAAGGCCCTAGCAGTTGATTAGAGTTTGATTCTTGGCTCAGTAATTTTTGTCTTGAGTTCTGTCTATCATTCTCTGACCAAAACCTTGGTGAGTTACTAATTTCATAATGATGAGTTATATTCCACCCCATGTTTCATGATGTATATTAAAATCAAATATCAGTGGATGAGTTTTAAAATTTATTTGGTCATCAATATAAGATACAAGTAGTAAATGATCTTGACAAACAGCTCTATATAACTTTCCCAAATCATTCTCCTAAAGAACCTGAAGAGTAGCAGACGGGGTTTGTGTGCCTGTTTATTGTTTGATGTTCATATTATGTTATCCTCTTTCGTCTTTTAAAAGTCAAATGACTGATGGATTAATAGTAGGTTCTCTTCTCACGTAAACTTTATAAGATGTTGCAACTATTCTTATGCCTTCAGGTGCTATTTTTATATTAATGACTTCAAAATTTATTTCTTCTGCTCAAACCTCATCCTTTAGTGCCAGGTCTATAGCTCAAATTGCCTTCTCAACGAATTTAATGATTCACATGTGTTTCAAACTAAACACACCCCATCTAAACCTATCATCTTACCTTTCAGTCATGACCCCTTCGGGGCACAAATCTCTATAAATGGCACATTATCACCAATCTGCCCAAGATAGAAACTGATCATTATCCTTGTCATGTCCACCTTGTTAATCCTTTATAGCCAATTAATCATTAAGTCCTGTTGATTCTTTCTGCTAAATGTGTTTTAAATCTGCCGTCTTTCTTTAATATCATCATCCTTTTCCAGGTCACTATCATATTTCACCAGGAATCGTGAAAGGGCCTCGTAACTTTCCCAGAGGCAGTCTTGCCTCTCTGATCAATTCTCCATACTACCATTAGAATGAGGTTTGCAGAAAGCAAATATAATTTTGTCAATTCCTTCCCTATTTAATATAACTCAGTGGCTTCCTTTGTTCTTAGAACAAAACTCCAAATTCTAAACATGAACCTTAAGGTCCTATGTGATACAGTCTCTGTCATTCTAAATAGTCTCGCCTTTGGCACTACCTTGAAAATTAGAGCTTCATTCACATTATCCTTCTTTCAGTTTTTGAAATTTCATTTTCATGCCACTGTAGGAGCTTCATAGGTGCATTTCCTCTACCTGAATGATTTGCCTTCACCAAACTCACTTTGTTAAAGTCTTGCTTTCAAGATTTGTCAAATATTTCTTACTCATTCTGCTCATCTAGTGTGAATGTTATCTGCTCAAAGTCAGCATTTCCTCAATTGCCAAACTAGTTTATGAATCATCATTGCACTATTTCATAATACTACACACTTCTCTTTAGTGGCACATAACACTGTGCAAAGCCATGCTTAAATAAATGCAGATGTTTGAAGTTACAGCTAAAGTCAGAATTTTTATTTTGCTTCATATTTTTTGTCAAACTTTTATCTCCTTGATTAAAATACCATGAATGTAGAAATTTAGAGAGTGACTGCAAGGAGGAAAATTAAAGCCAATTGCTTCTGAGAAGGAAGAAAAATAAGGAGAAAGGACTATGTGGTTACTATTAGAGGTAGTAGAAAGTTTATAGAAAAAGTGATATACCTAAAAGAAGAGTTTTAAAACTTTGGGATTGCTATGCAATGTAAATACTCTTGTCAGTCTCCTTACAAATTTTAGTTCATTTTCTGCTTTCATATTACTGCTTTCAGAGTTGGAAGGTTGTTTGTTTCATAAGAAGATGGCAGAAGGCAGGCGCAGTGGCTCATGCTTGTAATCCCAGCACTTTTGGAGGCTGAGGCAGGAGGATACCTTGAGTTCAGGAGTTTGAGACCACCCTGGGCAAGATGGTGAGATTCCTATCTCTATAGAATACCTAATAAGGGGTGCTCCCTGTATCAAGTTACATAGGGTTATTGAAGAAAAGACATGTGAACCAAACATGTCAAAACAATATGATAGAAGTTATACAAAAATTAGAGCAAAAGAAAAATGATGGCACAAAGGAGGGATGATATTTGTTTGGGGAGAACATAGTAGAATCCATGGCAGAAATATTTGAAATTGATCTCAAAGACTAGAAGTTGTCCACATGGAAAAGGGCATTGAAATCATTTTAGGACAAGGGTGCAGAAGTGCCAAACTGAAGAGGTGAACAAGAACATAGTGCTCTTTAGAATCTATTAGTAGTTCAATGTAGAGTCATAATTCTCAAACTAGAGATCTCCCAGGGACACACATAGATATCAGAGACAGGAACAAGCAATATGAAACTGAAAGAATAGAAGGAAAGAAGGAGGAAAGTAATACAAGGGTGGGTAAAAGAGGGGTTTATTCACACTTATATCTAAAAGGTAGACATACTTGTAAATTAAAAAATGTTGTTTTTAACTTTTAGTGAAATCAAGTAAATCTAGAATTAACTATTGAAAACCTTCCAAGTATACTGTCTCGGTAGAAATATTGTTTTTCCCAAGATACCAAACCAGGTCATCATATAGTAGTAAAATTTAACTAATGGATGATGTAATTTTATTAAATAATCAATTTGACTTTACCTGATTACTAATTTTATTTTCTTAAATGAAATATATTTTAATAAGATATATTTATTACTAAAAGAAGGTACATTTTACTTGTTTTATTGGTATTTGTTTACATAGTCTGCCATGGCTACAGTATGATTAATTTTGCAAATATGTTTGCTATGACTGGCCTTTCATATTCTGAAGTACATTGGTCTACGCAAGAGGTAATTGTGGAATTTTATTTATTTATTTATTTATTTGTTTTATTGTACTTTAAATTGTAGAATTTTTTAATGTTCCCAGATGATGCCTACGTTTCAGTGGAACTTCTTTTTAGTAAATATAAAAGAGAAAGTTGAGACTCCTTCTATTGTGGACAACAATTTCTGAATTTTCTGTTTTGTTAATTTGATGTCAGGTAACAAAGGAATTAGTAAATATCTCATTAAATATGTGCTCTGAAATTGTTTATTTAGTATTGTTTCTAATAGAATATTTCAGATGGAAAATGTACCATATATTAAGAATTTTGCCAATTAAACTTCTAATTACCCTAGGGCATATAGCCACCCTTGGCTTCCCTAAATATTTATTTGGATATGTGAAGATTCCTCTAAAGCATAGACATTCCAATCAAGTTGTTAACCAACTAATTTAAGATCCATAGGCTCTAACTGCAACTCCCCTCAAAGTCACAGATTTCACAAGCTTCTGCAGTTCTGGAAGTCTGAGCCAGCACTTCTGACATCAAGGAAGCTTCATGGATGTTACATTAGGTCATAAGAAGAAGCAAGTTACATGCTTGCTTGGGGACTGGTCTCTTATTTGGGATGGGTCTCTCATCTGCTTTGCCTTGGAAAACTTCTCAGGAGTCATGGGCTGACAAGTGAACTTTTTACATCTACCAGGTTTATAGCATTATTGAATTACCTAATTTTTAATTTTCTGAGCTAATGTTGTCAAAAATTTCTTAATTGTTGACCTTTATGAAATAAAAGTCCTGAGCCCCACTGTCATTTATTTCTGCTCACAACCAGGAAAACAAACCAGAGAAAAACTGTAGAGTTTGGCATGACTAAATATTGTTATAATTGAAGCTAAAAAAGATTCATTTTTGATTTTTAATATTCGAGTTTATATTATAAAAAGTGTTGCAGGTACTGCAAATTTCATTTTATCACACATGATTTTTAAATATTAAGTGAATAAGGACATAGTTTTGTTATTGGTGACTCTTATGGTCTGAACTGTATCATCCCAAAATTTATATGTTGAAGTCCTAACCTTCCATACATTAGAACAAGACTATTTTTGGATAGAGAGTCTTTAAAGAGGTAATTAGGTTAAATGAGGTCTTTTGGATGAGCTCTAACACCATATCACTGGTGTGCTTATAAGGAGAGGAAATCTGGATGCAGCAGGTACAGAGGGAAGACGATGTAAAGACAGAGGGAGAAAATTGTCATCTACAAGCCAAGGACAGAGGGTCCTCAGAAGACACTAACCCTGGAACACCTTGATGTTGAAAATCCAGCCTCCAAAATTGTAAGAAAATAAATGTATGTTGTTTAGGCCACCCAGTCTGTAGCATTTTGTTATCGCAGCCCTAGGAAACTAATACAAACTAATACAGTGACTTTCAATGGATGTTCCAGAGAACCCCAGTGTAGACCAGAAGATGAACTAAGTCTATGAGCAGAAACCCTGCTCCTAGTTCCTCCAGTCTCCGGCTGCATGCCCTGAGGCCAATGGGCCTGCCTGAGCTGGTGTTAACACTTGTAAACCAATGACATTTAATGGCTACCTCACAGATTGGCTTTGAAGATTGCATATAATAATGCAAGTAAAAGCACATATAATGTACAAAGTGTTGTCTAAAACTAATGAAACCTTAATGTTCTTGAATCTGTTTAACCTACTCTAGTCATCATATGACAGAGCCAAAGACAATTTTGTCTTCATGCTTCTGTCATATTACTTGGGTATTGCCTGGGGCAGCAGATTCTGTCCATAAATTCATAGTCAGAGCATCCAGAGTTTTCTCTCCCCAAAGTAGTTTTTTACAATTCCCTCTCTTGGCCAAAGCCTCCTCAGCTTCCTTTCTTGGCTCTCCACTTGCCTCCTTTGTGTCAGGGACTCTTTGAAAACTTTTCTTACCCAAGTGATGTTGGGGGTAGGGTGGCAGGCAGACCTAGGCAGGATTAGGGCTAAACCTTGTTCAGTCTAAGGGGGGGGGGGTTAACACCCTTATCACTAGACCCAAGGGATCAACTTAGGATAAATTGGCCAGAGTAGGAGACTAGCCAGCCACCCAGACTGGTCTTTGTCTAGAAATTCTAAAACACACCTATCATAATCCCTTCAGAAAAGTCAACAAAACAGATCCGGTTTGATTTTTAACAATCTATTTTACTGTTGCCTTAAAGATTAGGAATAAAAATATTGTCCCACCTCTAATCTGTCTGTTCACAGAAGGGCACCAAATAACTTGCCAGGTGTAGTTGAGCTACTCCGATGTGGACCTTTTCCATTTTGCTAATATGCAAGTGGTCTTTCTTCTAGAAGTTATACACGTTAAGGCCAACTCACTTTCACCAATAATAACATAAATAATTAAGATACACATTCTTTTCTAGTAAAATGTGGTTTTACAAAGACCTGATAGTACTTTTAAGTGTGATTAATTGTGAAATCTCTTTTCTTTATTTGTATTCATTTAGCCTACTCCTCTAGAATCCCATGTAACCAACAGAGAGAAATCCCAGCTGTACTGTGAATGGGAAAAAAATCTTACTGTCTGACCCTAAAGATGTCAGCAACTTACTCTATAAATCTCTAAACTCATTCACCTTCTGTCTCTGCCTTTCTACAACCAATTGGATTTATTCTAAAATCATGGTACACTTCAGGATGTTTACTCTTAAATCATAGAAACAATAAAGAAGATCTTACTAGATGCAAGGCTCCGGATTTTTTTCTATTATTGTATTGCCATCACTATTTTTTAATAAAAAATATCAGACTTCATTGATAATGGGATTTTTCTCTTGATGTTATTTTATATATATATACACACACACACACACACACACACACATATATATGCCTTTTATATGTTTTCAAAATATTCCTTAAGTTTCACTGTAATATTTTAGTACTCTAAAATAGTTACAGAAATAATCATTATCACATTTATGACCTATCCTTAAATGCGACTTTGACTTCGTAATGCATATAAAATAACCTTTTGCGTGATATTTTTTACCTACAGAAAATCCTTCTATCATCGTGAGTATCCTTCTATCATCGTGAGTATTCTTCTTTCAGCTTTTCATTGTCACTCAATCTCACTCATGCACTTATTGAGCACTTTGTAATTGTTATTTGAAAGATTGTTACAGTCTTTGTAATTCTTAACCTTTTTACTAGTGAAGGATAAATTTGAGAGTCTAATGGGAGGCATGAAACTACTCATCTTAGAAATTCACACAAATTTACATGAACTTCGGGTTACAAATGTCTTTTCTTCATAATGTCACTGTCAACTATTCAGAGTGACAAAGGCCACCCTAAGTTTCTAAGAAGAGTTGTGATGACAATGTAATCAGTTGCCCACAAATGAGTTTAAAAAACAAAAGACTCTGGAAATTAATGAAGATAATCAAATAAACTCATTTTCTAAGCACCTAGAGTTCTCATGTATTTGTGAAATGATGAAGGAAATAAGCTAATTTAATATCTAAAATACTAATGTGCTCTGTAGTGATATATACGTGTATTCTAATGAAGTTCATTTTCTTGAACTAATAGGGCATGCTCTGAAGTCATTAAGAAGCAATATAAAACTATAGAGATTTAAGGGCCAAGATGAGTTTTATAGCTACCAAGGTGCAATGGGAGGTCACAGGAAGCAGAGGGATCAACTGGGGTTGGGAATTTTAGGAATACTCTTATTTCCTGGAATGGAGGGGATTCTCTAAAAATGTCTATTTGTTGAATGAAATACATTCTTTGCTATTTAAACTCTATTCATGGGACAGTGATAGCCATTTCTAATTTTCAAGCCAAAGGTGATACAACTGGACTTGAACTGTAAATTGAGCCACAGTTTGCTAATGCACTGAATAATGGAAAATTAGTGTCTAGAATACCAGTCAAGAGTGACAGCAAAAATCATAGCTGAAGTGTAATAAAAGCCTAGAACAAAAAAAGGGAATGAGGAATGAAAATAATTGAAAACAAAAAGCATCAAAGATCAGCAGTAGACTTGGGGACTGATTGAATATAAAGACAAAGGATGTGAGTTTATAAAAATGATTCAAGGCCAGGCAGGCTGGCTCATGCCTGTAATCCCAGCACTTTTGGAGCTGAGGCAGGAGGATTTCTTGAGTCCAGGAGTTTAAGACCAGCCTGGGCAACACAGTGACATTCCATCTCTACAAAAATAACAAAAATTAGCCAGGGGGCACACAGCTGTCATCCCAGCTACTCAGTAGACTGAGGTGGGAGGATCACTTGAGCCCACAAGATTGAGTCTGCAATGAGCCATGATTGCACCTTTGCACTCCAGCCTGAGTCACAGAGTGAGATCCTAGAAAGAGAAACATAATCTACATTATAAAAGGGTTGATTCCTAAGAGATGGTAGCCCAGCTAGAACAGATACTCTCAACATGTGTGGACTTCATGGAATCTGCACAAGTCCTCAGAAATCATAGGCAACATTTTGTGTGCATGAGTGTAGGTGCATTGCTGGGGAGGCCTAAATACAAAAGGTAAAACAATAAAGTTTATAGAGAAAAACATAACTTCATGACCTTGATGTAGACAAAGATTTTTACATATGACATTAAAAGTACCATAAGAGAACTGAGAAAATGGTTTTTATTAAAATTAATGTTCTTTCCATCAAAATATAACATTAAAAGAATGTAAAAGCAAGACACTGAGAAACTAGAAGAAAACATTCACAACATATGCATCTAACAAATGATCGATATCCAAATTATATACAGAATTTCTGCAAATCAACAATTAAAAGAAAAACAAGTTGGTTGCGTGTGGTGGCTCATATCTGTAATCCCAGCATTTGGGAGGCCGAGGCAGGTGGATCACTTGAGGCTAGGAGTTTAAGACCAGCCTGGCCAACATGGTGAAACCCCATTGCTACTAAAAATACAAAAATTAGCCAGGCGTGGTGGCGCATGCCTGTAATCGCAGCTGCTTAGGAGGCTGAAGCAGCAGAATTGCTTGAACCCAAAGAGGCAGAGGTTGAAGTGAGCTAAGGTTGTGCCACTGCACTTCAGCCTGGACAACAGAGTGAGTGAGACTCTGTCTGAAAAAAAAAAAAAAGAAGAAGAAGAATAAAAAATAAAGAAAAAGAAAAACAAATCAATACAATTGGCCAAAAGTCTTGAACAGGGACGTTACTAAGAGGATAGCTAAATGCCCAGTAAGTATGTTAAATGTTCTCATTGTTTCTCATTGGTCAGGAGTCCAAGATCAGCCTGACCAACATGGTGAAACCCCGTCACTACTAAAAACACAAAAATTTAGCCGGGCATAGTGGCAGGCACCTGTAATCCCAACTACTCAGGAGGCTGAGGCAAGAGAATCACTTGAACCCAGGAGGCGGAGGTTGTAGTGAGCCAAGATCGCACCATTGCACTCCAACTTGGGTGACAAGAGCAAAACTCTGCCTCAAAAAAACAAAACAAACAAACAAACAAAAAGCCTCCCATTATTTATCAAGAGAGGCAAAGTAAAACTACAATGAAATACCACTTCACATCCACCAGAATTGCTACAAATTAAAAGATTGACAATACTAAGTATTGGTGAGTGTATGGAATAGTGGAACTCCCATTTATTGCTGGAGAGGGTGTAAGTTTGTATAACTACTCTGGAAAACTGTGTGGCAAGATCTTCTAAAGTCAGATATAGACCTATCCTAAGGAACCAGCAATTCTATTCCTAGAAAAATACCCAGAAGAAAAGTAAACATATGTCCATCAAAAAACATGTATAGAATGGTTATAACAGCTTTATTGATAAGTGCCAATAAACTGGAAGCAACCCAAATATCTATCAATGGGAGACTAGATGAATTGTATTCACTAAGTTTATGCAATTGAAAATTATGGAGCTACAAAAAGAATAAACTGTTGATACATGGAATAACATGGATGAAGCTCAGAGAAATAAAGCTGAGCAAAAGTAGCCAGACACAACAGTATATATTGTATAATTATTTTTATAAGGAGTTTACAATGGGCAAAACTAATTCATGACTATATAATCAGAAAGTTGCTTTCTTCCTAGAGGTGAGGGAGATATGAATCTGGAAGAGAAACAAAAGATCCTTTTAAGGTGTTGGAAAGTTTCATATCTGGATCTGACTGGCAGTTACTCCATTGTCTACATGCACACAAAGTAATCAAAATGTCCACTTAAGATGTATACAGTGCACTTCATTATATATACATTATGATTCAATGAAAAATAAATTTTAAAACACTACATCTGTCCTCAGCTTACTTGACCTCTTAGTAACACTGAAACCAGTTATCCACACTATTTTAAACCCTTTCCTCTCTTGAGGGTACCAAGTTTGTCTATTTTCAGTCTTTTGGGCTGCTCCTTGTCAGTTTCCTTTAGTGGGAATCTTAGTTCTCTAAGCATCGTAGTGTCTCAGAGCTCAATCTAGGGCCACTTTCTCTTCTCTTTCTAAAATCTCTCCCTGGGTCAGTGGTTCTCAGCACTCACGAATGGATCAGAATTAACCTAAGGGTTTATTTTTTAACACTGATGTCCAACTAACACCCTAGGGCTTCTTATTCAATTGATCAGGGCTGGGATCTAGCCATTTGTATTCAAAAGTTCCCCAGGGGGATCCAATATGTAGTCAAAATTGAGAGCTACTTCCCTAAGTGATTTTATCCCATTCCAAGACTTAGATACCATTTGTGTACTAATTACATTTACATTTGTTTCCAATACAAATGTTTCCTTAAACTCAATAGTATTATGAAAAATATCTATTTCATGTTTTCATCTATGAGTCAAAATATCCAAAATGGATTTCCTGACTTTCTACCTCCCACTCCCATCTGCTCCTTCCTTAGGCTTCCCTGTGTAATTAACCATCCAATCTACCATCCACCCAGTTGGTTAAAGCAAAAACTTATGAATCATTCTTATTTCTCCTTTTATCTCTCACCCTGACCTCTCCTGAATCTAATGTTAGTAAATTCTATCAGACTAACACCCAGAAGATACCTTGAATCAGCTGTTATTACCTTCTCTGCTACCATTCTGATCAAAGCTTTATCATCTCTCAGCTGGAACATTGCAAAAGCTCCTAACTGCCATTCCTGTTTCCGTTCTTTCCTTTCTTTCTTCATGTTTATACAGCCTCCATGTTGATTTTTTAAAAAAACATATAGCATATCACTACCCTGCTTCAAACCCTTCAGTGCATTCTATTCCCCTTAAAATTAATTCAAAGCTCTTTATCATGAGCCTTATGATCTGCTCCTGGCTTATTTTCCAACATTACCTTTTACCACTCTCACCCTCACTTCCTGTGCCTCAGCCATATGCTGGCCTCTTTTCTGTTCATTGAAGATGACAAGTCATTTCCCACCTCATGTTCTTTGAACTTGGCCTGGAATGCATTTCACTGGCTCTTCACAAGTCTGGTTCCTTCCTGTCATTTAGGTCCCAGTTGCTTTCTGAGAGAAGCCTTCCATGGCCACCTCATCCTAAGTGATCCACCTCTGCTTATTCTCTTTCATATAACTCTGTTTCTTCACAGTGCTTTTCACAGTCTGTTTAAGATTTTTGTCCATTTCTTCATTGTTTGTCTCTCTGTACTGTAAAATGTAAGCTCCTACAGGACAGGAATCTCTTTTGCCTTTTTAATAAGTATTTCTGCCTTCTGAAACGTGTTGAACACACAATAGGCACTCAATAAATGTTTGCTCTCAATGAATAAGTAAGGTCTTGAGAAATTAGACAATTTATTCATAATAAAAATTAAAAGCACCATTTACTGAGCATCTACATTATGCCTTTTTGCTATGTATATTAAGAATTATCTCATTTAATTATCTCATTTAATTTTTAACAACAACAATCTGAGAGGCAGGCAATGTTATCCCAATCTTATAAAAGAAGGAAGTGAGAGACTGAAGTTGATGTAAATTCATACAGGAAGCAAGTGGTAGTGCAAAAATTTTAGCTTAATCAGTATAACCCCAGAGCCCATGCTTTTGTGCCTATGCTATTCTTCTCCTTGTCAGAAGAAAAAGGTAAATAAATTTTCATAGTATATAAAGGGAAGCATCTTCCTATGAACAGGCTGGGGCACTCTTGTGGATCTTGCTATGTTTCTTCAGTGAGGCCAACATGAAACACTAGTGACAATACTATCTTATATTTATGTCCCGAGTTCTTTAAATTTTCTAAAGTATGTGCTATTTTATTATCTTCTTTGGTGTCTACTCATGTGCTAATTTATTATATGGATATATGTACCTATTCCATCCACCCTTTCATTCATTATACATAGTCTAGGTAGGAAACAGACAGCTTATATTTAAAGCACAAAAAGTGTGAGAAGTGTGTTATGCATGAAGACCTAGGACAACCAGAGGAAGAATGAACTAACTCTGTTGGACAGCTCAGAGAAGTCTTCATCATGGAGGTGACATTTGAAGTGAAACTTAAATCTTGAATCTTGAGTAAAACATACCAAGCAAAAAAAAGACCATCTGATCTTTGACAAACCTGACACAAGCAATGGGGAAAGGATTCCCTATTTAATTAATGGTGTTGGGAAAACTGGCTAGCCATATGCAGAAAACTGAAACTAGACCCCTTCCTTACACCTTATAAAAAAATTAACTCAAGGTGGAGTAAAGACTTAAAAGTAAGACCTAAAACCATAAAAACCCTAGAAGAAAACCTAGGCAATGCCATTCAGGACATAGGCAGGGGCAAAGGCTTCATGTTTAAAACACCAAAAGCAATGGCAACAAAAGCCAAAATTGACAAATGGGATCTAATTAAACTAAAGAGCTTCTACAGAGCAAAATAAACTATCACCAGAGTGAACAGGCAACCTAAAGAATGGAAGAAAATTCTCACAATCCATCCATCTGACGAAGGGCTAATATCCAGAATCTACAAGGAACTTAAACAAATTTATGAGGAAAAAAAAATACCCCATCAAAAAGTGGTCAAAGGATATGAACAGACACTTCTCAAAAGAAGACAGTCGGTGGGGGCGGAGCAAGATGGCCGAATAGGAACAGCTCCAGTCTCCAGCTCCCAGCGCGAGTGACACAGAAGACAGGTGATTTCTGCATTTTCAACTGAGGTACTGGGTTCATCTCATTAGGGAGTGCCGGACAATGGGTGCTGGTCAGCTGCTGCAGCCCGACCAGCGAGAGCTGAAGCAGGGCGAGGCATCGCCTCACCTGGAAAGCGCAAGGGGGAGGGGAATCCCTTTTCCTAGCCAGGGGACCTGAGACACACAACACCTGCAAAATCGGGTAACTCCCACCCAATACTGTGCTTTACCAAGGGTCTTAGAAAACTGGCACACCAGGAGATTATATCCCACACCTGGCTGGGAGGGTCCCTTGCCCACGGAGCCTCCCTCATTGCTACAACAGCAGTCTGCGATCTAAGGGCAAGGCAGCAGCGAGGCTGGGGGAGGGGCGCCCGCCATTGCTGAGGCTTAAGTAGGTAAACAACGCCGCTGGGAAGCTTGAACTGGGTGGAGCTCACAGCAGCTCAAGAAGTCCTGCCTGTCTCTGTAGACTCCGCCTCTGGGGACAGGGCACAGCTAAACAACCACAACAACAACAACAAAAAGCAGCAGAAACCTCTGCAGACGCAAATGAATGCGTCTGACAGCTTTGAAGAGAGCAGTGGATTTCCCAACACTGAGGTTGAGATCTGAGAACGGACAGACTGCCTGCTCAAGTGGGTCCCTGACTCCTGAGTAGCCTAACTGGGAGACATCCACCACTAGGGGCAGACTGACACCCCACACCTCACAGGGTGGAGTACACCCCTGAGAGGAAGCTTCCAAAGCAAGAATCAGACAGGTACACTCGCTGTTCAGTAATATTCTATCTTCTGCAGCCTCTGCTGCTGATACCCTGGCAAACAGGGTCTGGAGTGGACCTCAGGCAATCTCCAACTGACCTACAGCTGAGGGTCCTGACTGTTAGAAGGAAAACTAATAAACAGGAAGGACACCCACACCAAAACCCCATCAGTACCTCACCATCATCAAAGACCAGAGGCAGATAAAACCACAAAGATGGGGAAAAAGCAGGGCAGAAAAGCTGGAAATTCAAAAAAAAAGAGTGCATCTCCCCCTCCAAAGGAACGCAGCTCATCACCAGCAACGGATCAAAGCTAGATGGAGAATGACTTTGACGAGATGAGAGAAGAAGGCTTCAGTCCATCAAACTTCTCAGAGCTAAAGGAGGAATTACGTACCCAGCGCAAAGAAACTAAAAATCTTGAAAAAAGTGGAAAAATTGATAACTAGAATAATTAATGCAGAGAAGACCATAAACGAACTGACAGAGATGAAAACCATGACACGAGAAATACGTGACCAATGCACAAGCTTCAGTAACTGACTCGATCAACTGGAAGAAAGAGTATCAGCGATTGAGGATCAAATGAATGAAATGAAGCGAGAAGAGAAATCTAAAGGAAAAAGAAGAAAAAGAAATGAACAAAGCCTGCAAGAAGTATGGGATTATGTAAAAAGACCAAATCTACGTCTGATTGGGGAGCCTGAAAGTGAGGAGGAAAATGGAACCAAGTTGGAATACACTCTTCAGGATATCATCCAGGAGAACTTCCCCAACCTAGTAGGGCAGTTCAACATTCAAATTCAGGAAATACAGAGAACCCCACAAAGAAACTCCTTGAGAAGAGCAACTCCAAGACACATAATTGCCAGATTCACCAAAGTTGAAATGAAGGAAAAAATCTTAAGGGCAGCCAGAGAGAAAGCTCGGGTTACCCACAAAGGGAAGCCCATCAGACTAACAGCAGATCTCTCAGCAGAAACTCTACTAGCCAGAAGAGAATTTTAAACCCAGAATTTCATATCCAGCCAAACTAAGTTTCATAAGTGAAGGAGAAATAAAATCCTTTACAGATAAGCAAATGCTTAGAGATTTCGTCACCACCAGGCCTGCCTTACAAGAGACCCTGAAGGAAGCACTAAACATGGAAAGGAACAACCGGTACCAGCCATTGCAAAAACATGCCAAAATGTAAAGACCATCGAGGCTAGGAAGAAACTGCATCAACTAACGAGCAAAATAACCAGTTAATATCATAATGGCAGGATCAAGTTCACACATAACAATCTTAACCTTAAATGTAAATGGACTAAATAGTCCAATTAAAAGACACAGACTGGCAAACTGGATAAAAAGTCAAGACCCATCAGTTTGCTGTATTCAGGAGACCCATCTCACATGCAGAGACATACATAGGTTCAAAATAAAGGGATGGAGGAAGATCTACCAAGCAAATGGAGAACAAAAAAAAGCAGGGGTTGCAATACTAGCCTCTGATAAAACAGACTTTAAACCATCAAAGATCAAAAGAGACAAAGAAGGCCATTACATAATGGTAAAGGGATCAATTCAACAGGAAGAGCTAACTATCCTAAATATATATACACCCAATCCAGGAGCACCCAGATTCATAAAGCAAGTCCTTAGAGACTTACAAAGAGACTTAGACTCCCATACAATAATAATGGGAGACTTCAACACCCCACTGTCAACATTAGACAGATCAATGAGACAGAAAGTTAACAAGGATATCCAGGAATTGAACTCATCTCTGCAGCAAGCAGACCTAATAGACATCTACAGAACTCCCCACCCCAAATCAACAGAATATACATTCTTCTCAGCACCACATCACACTTATTCCAAAATTGACCACATAATTGGAAGTAAAGCACTCCTCAGCAAATGTACAAGAACAGAAATTATAACAAACTGTCTCTCAGACCACAGTGCAATCAAACTAGGACTCAGGACTAAGAAACTCAATCAAAATCGCTCAACTACATGGAAACTGAATAACCTGCTCCTGAATTACTACTGGGTACATAACGAAATGAAGGCAGAAATAAAGATGTTCTTTGAAACCAATGAGAACAAAGATACAACATACCAGAATCTCTGGGACACATTTAAAGCAGTGTGTACAGGGAAATTTATAGCACTAAATGCCCACAAGAGAAAGCTGGAAAGATCTAAAATTGACACTCAAACATCACAATTAAAGGAACTAGAGAAGCAAGAGCAAACACATTCAAAAGCTAGCAGAAGGCAAGAAATAACTAAGATCAGAGCAGAACTGAAGGAGATAGAGACACAAAAAACTCTCCAAAAAATCAATGAATCCAGGAGTTGGTTTTTTGAAAAGATCAACAAAATTGATAGACCGCTAGCAAGACAAATAAAGAAGAAAAAAGGGAAGAAACAAATAGACGCATTAAAAAATGATAAAGGGGATATCACCACCAACCCCACAGAAATACAAACTACAATCAGAGAATACCATAAACACCTCTATGCAAATAAACTAGAAAATCTAGAAGAAATGGATAATTTCCTGGACAATTACACTCTCCCAAGACTAAACCAGGAAGAAGCTGAATTCCTGAATAGACCAATAGCAGGCTCTGAAATAGAGGCAATAATTAATAGCCTACCAACCAAAAAAAGTCCAGGACCAGATGGATTCACAGCTGAATTCTACCAGAGGTACAAGGAGGAGCTGGTACCATTCCTTCTGAAACTATTCCAATCAATAGAAAAAGAGGGAATCCTCCCTAACTCATTTTATGAGGCCAACATCATCCTGATACCAAAGCCTGGCAGAGACACAATAAAAAAAGAGAATTTTAGACCAATATCCCTGATGAACATCGATGCAAAAATCCTCAATAAAATACTGGCAAACCGGATCCAGCAGCACATCAAAAAGCTTATCCACCATGATCAAGTGGGCTTCATCCCTGGGATGCAAGGCTGGTTCAACATACACAAATCAATAAACGTAACCCAGCATATAAACAGAACCAAAGACAAAAACCACATGATTATCTCAATAGATGCAGAAAAGGCCTTCGACAAAATTCAACAGCCCTTCATGCTAAAAACTCTCAATAAATTCAGTATTGATGGAACATATCTCAAAATAATAAGAGCTATTTATGACAAACTCACAGCCAATATCATACTGAATGGGCAAAAACTGGAAAAATTCCCTTTGAAAACTGGCACAAGACAGGGATGCCCTCTCTCACCACTCCTATTCAACATAGTATTAGAAGTTCTGGCTAGGACAATCAGACAAGAGAAAGAAATCAAGGGTATTCAGTTAGGAAAAGAAGAAGTCAAATTGTCTCTGTTTGCAGATGACATGATTGTATATTTAGAAAACCCCATTGTCTCAGCCCCAAATCTCCTTAAGCTGATAAGCAACTTCAGCAAAGTCTCAGGATACAAAATTAATGTGCAAAAATCACAAGCATTCTTATACACCAGTAACAGACAAACAGAGAGCCAAATCATGAATGAACTTCCATTCACAATTGCTTCAAAGAGAATAAAATACCTAGGAATCCAACTTACAAGCAATGTAAAGGGCCTCTTCAAGGAGAACTACAAACCACTGCTCAGTGAAATAAAAGAGGACATAAACAAATGGAAGAACATTTCATGCTCATGGATAGGAAGAATCAATATCGTGAAAATGGCCATACTGCCCAAGGTAATTTATAGATTCAATGCCATCCCCATCAAGCTACCAATGAGTTTCTTCACAGAATTGGAAAAAACTACTTTAAAGTTCATATGGAACCAAAAAAGAGCCCGCATTGCCAAGACAATCCTAAGTCAAAAGAACACAGCTGGAGGCATCAAGCTACCTGACTTCAAACTATACTGCAAGGCTACAGTAACCAAAACAGCATGGTATTGGTACCAAAACAGAGATATAAAACAATGGAACAGAACAGAGTCCTCAGAAATAATACCACACATCTACAGCCATCTGATCTTTGACAAACCTGAGAAAAACAAGAAATGGGGAAAGGATTCCCTACTTAATAAATGGTGCTGGGAAAATTGGCTAGCCATAAGTAGAAAGCTGAAACTGGATCCTTTCCTTACTCCTTATACGAAAATTAATTCAAGATGCATTAGAGACTTAAATGTTAGACCTAATACCATAAAAACCCTAGAAGGAAACCTAGGTAATACCATTCAGGACATAGGCATGGGCAAGGAGTTCATGTCTAAAACACCAAAAGCAATGGCAACAAAAGCCAAAATTGACAAATGGGATCTAATTAAACTAAAGAGCTTCTGCACAGCAAAAGAAACTACCATCAGAGTGAACAGGCAACATACAGAATGGGAGAAAATTTTTGCAATCTACTCATAGACAAAGGGCTAATATCCAGAACCCACAAAGAACTCAATCAAATTTACAAGAAAAAAACAAGCAACCCCATCAAAAAGTGGGCAAAGGATATGAACAGACATTTCTCAAAAGAAGACATTCATACAGCCAACAGACACATGAAAAAATGCTCGTCATCACTGGCCATCAGAGAAATGCAAATCAAAACCACAATGAGATACCATCTCACACTAGTTAGAATGGCAATCATTAAAAAGTCAGGAAACAACAGGTGCTGGAGAGGATGTGGAAAAATAGGAACACTTTTACACTGTTGGTGGGATTGTAAACTAGTTCAACCATTATGGAAAACAGTATGGCGATTCCTCAAGGATCTAGAGCTAGAAGTACCATATGACCCAGCCATCCCATTACTGGGTATATACCCAAAGGATTATAAATCATGCTGCTATAAAGACACATGCACACGTATGTTTATTGCAGCACTATTCACAATAGCAAAGACTTGGAATCAACCCAAATGTCCATCAGTGACAGACTGGATTAAGAAAATGTGGCACATATACACCATGGAATACTATGCAGCCATAAAAAAGGATGAGTTTGTGTGCTTTGTAGGGACATGGATGCAGCTGGAAACCATGATTCTCAGCAAACTATCACAAGAACGGAAAACCAAACACCGCATGTTCTCACTCATAGGTGGGAACTGAACAATGAGATCACTTGGACTCGGGAAGGGGAACATCACACACCGGGGCCTATCATGGCGAAGGGGGAGGGGGAAGGGATTGCATTGGGAGTTATACCTGACGTAAATGACGAGTTGATGGGTGCTGATGAGTTGATGGGTGCAGCACACCAACATGGCACAAGTATACATATGTAACAAACCTGCACGTTATGCACATGTACCCTAGAACTTAAAGTATAATAATAATAATAAAAAAAAGAAGACAGTTATGCGGCCAACAAACATATGAAAAAAAACTCATCATCACTGTTCATTAGAGAAATGCAAATCAAAACCACAATGAGATATCATCTCGCTCCAGTTAGAATGGCAATCATTAAAAAATCAGGAAATAACAGACGCTGGAGAGGATGTGGAGAAATAGGTATGCTTTTTCACTGTTGATGGGAGTGTAAATTAGTTCAACTGTTGTGGAAGACAGTGTGGCATTTCCTCAAAGATCTAGAACCAGAAATACCATTCCCAGCAATCCCATTACTGGGTATATACCCCAAGGATTATAAATCATTCTACTGTAAAGGACACATGAACACATATGTTTATTGCAGCACTATTCACTATAGCAAAGACTTGGAACCAACCCAACTGCCCATCAATGATAGACTGGATAAAGAAAATGTGGCACATATATACCATGGAATACTATGCAGCCATACGAAAGGATGAGTTCATGTCCTTTGCAGGGACATGGATGAAGCTGGAAACCATCATTCTCAGCAAACTAACACAGGAACAGAAAATCAAACACCATGGGTTCTCATTCACAAGTGGGAGCTGAACAATGAGAATACATGGACACAGGGAAGGGAATGTAACACACCAGGGCCTGCCATGGGATAGGGGGCAATGGGAGGGATAGCATTAGGAGAAATACCTAACGTAGATGATGGGTTGATGGGTGCAGCAAACAACCATGGAGCATGTATACTATGCAGCAAACCTGCACGTTCTCAACATGTATCCCACGAGCAACAGATGTTCATGATGGTTGTAAAGGATCAACTGTATTTTAAAACATAATATATTTTTTAAATCTATAATTCTTTTATAAACACATTCACATTGTTCAAACTATAACCAATAGTTTTTTTTGTTTGCTTTTTTTAACTTTCATTTTAAGTTTAGGGGTACAAGTCCAGGTTTGTTACATAGGTAAACCTGTGTCTTGAAGGTTTGTTGTACAGATTGTTTCATCATCCAGGTGTTAAGCCTAGATTTCTCAGAAGGGAAAACACACCAAACATATGTTCTTAAAGGTCAAGGGCTGGGTTTTGTATAATAACTAGACCATTATCTGTAGGATTTGAGACCTTGGTCAAAGACCATAATAAAATATTAATCTTTGCTGAACACATTCCCATATCTAACCATCTAATCAAAATAGCTTATCCGCTGCATTTTTAAAGAATAACAGGTGGCCTTTTGTCATTTTATGCCTCTCTATCTGAGCCAAACTATATAATCATTTGCATTATACCTTTGGCTCAAAAACTTTTATATGTTTAGGCTATCAAGAATTATTTTTAATGGTTCCTAAATCATTTTAATCCTCAGAACTACTTTGGCCAATATTTGTCTTTGTTAAAAGTTAAAGGTGAGCACTCAGTACTATGTGAAAATGAATGCAATATTTAATTTTTAGTTTTGTCCTGTTAACATTAGATGATGCCCAGATAGTAAGCCTTTTCGGTAATGTAATCAATGGATGAGGAATTTGACCATTGTTGAAGGTTTTGTATATAAGAAGTCAATACAACATTGACCAAACTATTAACCAGCCAGAGAAACAGAATCCTATTTCTGAGGAAACTGTAAGTAGAACTTCTGCTGAACAAAATTGTTATTTGAATTATTAGATTTTTTCTTTATCCCAAGTGATGCATTCTTTAAAGGCTTAGATACTTGTTGCAGATTCACCTGTATAAATGTGTCTGTTTAAATTATGGCTTATCCCTCTAGGATTTGATTTTTTTTTTTGTATGGACATGAGATTCTTAATTATGGAAAGACAAATTTTGTTATTATTGCAATTAGTGCCAAATGTGAAAGTCTCATAATTTTTTAATTATTGAACTACAAATTTGTTTATTAAGTTCCTAATGTGAAAGTCTAGTCTCTATGATTCTTCTTTTTGAGAAGGAATAGATCAGTACTCTATTGTCACATAATTGACTGTATTAATATGCTATGTTGACTATTTAATATCATCCAAATCAACTGCTGTTGAATTGAACATTATTAATACTATTGTGAAACTTTATAGGCTACTAAAACATTTATTTAAATTATAAACCTTTCAAAACAGAAGTCTAGACCAAATTATATAAATCTCCCTGGGGATGTCCCTATAAAAGCTGGCCCAGGGTCACACTGAAGAAGTATTACAGTGGGAAGAACATAGCCTTTGGAAATAGACTATCTAGTTTCAAATATGGGCTCCACTACTTTCTATATATTTGGTTGGGTGAGTCCTCTTTTAGCCTTACCTTGGTTATTTGTAAAATGAATAACATAACGCTACCTACTTCATAGAGTTGCTATGAGAATTACATGAGATAATAGTAATAATAACTATATTTAATTAATGTTTATAAGATGCCCAGCATGTTAAGAACTTTACTTTTGTTATTATAATGAATTCCCCTAACATAGAGAAGTGTACTACTACAGGCCTTATTCTGTAGATGAGAAACTGTCTTAGCAAAGATAGTTCATTTCACATATACCATGTTGAACACACAGTACAGAACATAGTGAACCCTCTGTATGTGTTAATTACTGGTATTTTCCTAGGACTTGGCAACAAGCATTTTGAGAAATTTATTCTGCCCTTGAACATCTTTGAGCCCGTTGGGGTGTTCTCCAACGCAATCAGTAGGTTAAGTGTCCTAACTTTGCAATGGCAAATCACTTAATGGAGGCCATGTGGCTTCCTGAAATGTTTGATGAAAGCCTCTGGTTTGAATGTTCCAACACTACTGGTTAGTCTTTCTATATTAGTTTATCTCTGCCTAAAATATCATGGTAAAAACAAGGCTAAGTTAAAAACTGATTTTTTTTTTTTTTTTTTTGAGAGAGAGTCTTGCACTGTCTCCTGGGCTGGAGTGCAGCGGCGTGATCCCCACTCACTGCAACCTCCATCTCCCGGGTTCAAGGACTCTTCCGCCTCAGCCTCCCGAGTAGCTGGGATTACAGGCGCGTGCCACCACACCCAGCTAATTTTTTTTGTATTTTTAGTAGAGACGGGGTTTCACCATGTTAGCCAGGATGGCCTCGATCTCCTGACCTTGTGATCCACCCGCCTCGGCCTCCCAAAGTGTTGGGTTTGCAGGCATGAGCTACCACGCCCGGCCGAAAACTGATTTTTAAGAGATATCCTTAAATCAAATCCTATACTAAACCAGTGGGCAAACTATTAGACCAGAGAGTCAGATTTAGGCCTTCAGAGTTCTGGTCTGGCTTTACTGTAAATCAGGAACTATGCTATATGCTCTGCATGAATTACTATAAATGGGTTTTACTGAAATACTATCAGGAACTGGGAAGTCACCACTTTTCAAAGAATTCCACTTGTATCCAAAGATCCAAATGTTACAAATTCCTCACTGTATTCAAGTCAAATATTTATACATGTGACCTCCAAATATTGCTCCTAACATACAGTTTCTCAATAAATATTTATTGAATAATTTGTTTCTGACACACTAAAAATGAAGTGATTTAAAACTGTCCTCTACGTGGCTCACCTTCAAATATTTGAAGACAACATCACTTCTCTACTGAAGCTTTTTCACCAGCTTAATATCTGAGGATTCTCAAACTTACAATTGGTGACTACAACATAGAAGGAAGTTCAGGTGTTATGGGTCTAATATCAAATAAGTCTATGAGGCTAGGTGTGGTGGATCATGTCCATAATCCCAGTGCTTTGGGAAGCCCAGGCGGGAAGATACCTTGAGGCCAGGAGTTCGAGACCAGCCTGAGTAATGTAGAAACACCCTATTTCTTTAAAAAAAAAAAAAAAAAAATTAGCCAGATGAACACCTGTAGTCCCAACTACCCTGGAAGCAGAGGTGAGAAAATCACATAATAACCTCAAATCAATAAATGTTTGTGGAATTACTATTATAAACAGCATTTAAAATCATCATGATGACTTTGAACACACATTATGTAGAGATTGGATATAGAGAAGTCAAAGGCCCACACATCCCCACCCAAAACTGGGCTCTCAAAATAAGCAGGCAAAAGTCTTAAACACAAAGCATAATAAGGACACATTGCTATGCCAATTAGAGGCTTTTATTTTCTTTTTTTGCCAATTAAGATTAATTCAGTATGGCTTGAAATCAAGTGGGAAATGTTCTTAAACAAAAGGAACCAAACAGTGAAAACATGTTAAGCATTAAAAGCATTAAGTTACCTGTGCTGACATCCACATGTCCCAGTTTATTGCCAAGAGAATATAATCAAACCCAAGCATTCCTCTGCTTGGCACAAAGGTAAAATTGGCATAAAATATAAGCATTATGAAAGTATAATGGGTTAACCATGGCATCGGTTATTCTTTTCTTTCAGGCAGGTCCAAAATGTGGCTGCTTTTAACAATGGCAAGTTTGATATCCATACTGGGGACTACACAGGGTTTCTTTGGAAAATTAAATCCTGAAAGCCCTGAAGCGACTATGAACATTGTAAGTTACTCTGGGAAAAAACTCCATAAAACTAAAAGATGCTATTATTTAAAATCATAATGAGTTAAAGATTTTATATGACAATTAAAAATAAACAGTAATATTCATTTATTAGATATATCTAAAAATCAACTAAAATTTCACCTTTTGGGTTTTCTTCCTCAGAGTCAGATGATTACTTATTGGGGATACCCAAATGAAGAATACGAAGTTGTGACTGAAGATGGTTATATCCTTGAAGTCAACAGAATTCCTTACGGGAAGAAAAATTCAGGGAATACAGGTATACATGAGCTTCTTTTCTCCCTTCCTTTCTCTCTTTTTTGCTTTCCTTCTTTATTCCTCCTTCCCTCTCTCCTTTCTTCCTCCATCTTTTCATTCTTTTGTTCTTCCCTTTTTCCTCCTTTTATTTCTTCCTAAAAATATAATGTCTTGCTGATTCTGGAAATGCAAAAATAAGCTATATTTTTGGTCTTCAAGGAGATCATCATCAAGCTAATGAAATAGGTAAGTAAATGAGTGATTATAATAATATGTGATAAGCTCAAGCTACAGCTGTGCATAGGATATTAAACTGAAAGTTTTAATAAAATCACCTACCCCAGCTAGGGGAGTCAAGGAAAGCTCACTCTCAGAAACAATAACTGGATGAAGACCTAGAGGACCAGGAAGAGTTAGCCAGGGTGCGTGTTGCAGAGGGGAAGATGGGGAGCCAATTCAAGGCTCATTTCCCAAACACATACAGGCCAATTTTCACTAGTATTATCAAAAATTTACCTTTTTCTCATTGTAGAACAGTTGTGAAGTACAAAAAGAAAAAAACATTACTCGTAATTTTACCACTCACATTTTACCAAATTTAACAGTGTTCTGAATTACCCGAGAATATAATTTTTTCAATAGTTTTATTGAGATGTAACTGGCATATAATAAGCTGCTCATATTTAAGGTGTGCAGTGTCATAAGTTTTGGCATCTGAGAAATCAACTCCTTGAGAAATCATCACCACAATTAAGATAAGATATTCAAAAATAATCAACTCAATCAGGCAAATGTATTTAGTGCTAGTCATATAGAAGACTGTTTCTAGCCTCACATTTATCCTAGAATAAGGAATGCATTTATAAAGTTTATAAACATTTTTCTTCCTTAGGCCAGAGACCTGTTGTGTTTTTGCAGCATGGTTTGCTTGCATCAGCCACAAACTGGATTTCCAACCTGCCGAACAACAGCCTTGCCTTCATTCTGGCAGACGCTGGTTATGATGTGTGGCTGGGCAATAGCAGAGGAAACACCTGGGCCAGGAGAAACTTGTACTATTCACCAGATTCAGTTGAATTCTGGGCTTTCAGGTAAACAAAAGGGACAATTAAAAATAAACACTGGGCTTTAAAAGCATAGGCATTTGCCCCTTCTAATCCAGTCCCATTTTAACAAATTACACTCCTAGTAGGAGGATAGATAAGTCATTTTCATTCTAAACCATTCTTGGAGTCTTCCATGTACCTCATTCCTAGGGTAGCTTTTCCTTCAAACTTCCTGCGATCTCAGGAGTCTCCATTAGGGAATCCCTGAATGTGCTTTTCCAAATGGAATGAACAATATGGCTGAAGCAAGGAAATTCACTGCCCCTGCAAAATTCCAAAGGAATGTCCATATGGACTCAAGAGAGATGTGAAAACCCAGTTGGGGGTAGGAGAACAGCAATCTGAATCATCATCAATAGGAGGGGTAGGGAGACTGAAATTCAGATGTCATGGAGAGATTATCACAAGCTTCTCTCACTGGTCTTCTTGTGCCTTACTCCTGGAAATTACTGATGGAGGTAGAGAACAGAAGAAAACCTAGCTGCTGATGCTAAGGCATGAAAGTGTTCCAAGAGTTCTAGCAGCTGAAAGGAAACCTGTGTGTCCCAGGTGTAGCGGGGAAAGGGAAAATGACATGAGTGAAGACTGAGGTGCTGATGGGGCAGTAGTGGTGACAGTGAGAGCCTTGGGCCTCATTCTGAGTGCACAGAGAAGTTTTAACAGGGGAGTGGCATAATACAGTTTTCATTTTCAAAATATCATGTTGGATGATTTGTGAAAAATAAAACAGAGAAATATAGGATTTATATTAAATGACACTGGAACACAGCATACACATTATTATTAAATCTGACATTTCATTTCAGGGATGGAAATAATTCCCACTTACAGATACTATCTTGTTTGGATTCAATTGTGGCTGCAGTGCTGTGCTTCATAAATGATGTCAGTTGTTTATAAGAAGCCGCCCCAAAGGACACCTGACATTCACTGAGGGTCTATAAGCATCAATGTTTAGAGAATCCAGTTTTCTGTATCCCAAAGGGATCATTAGCTATAAATGCTTGAATTTTAGAAACAATAGCAAGGAAATGTATTCACTTTCATTTTGTCTTTTTCCTTTCAGCTTTGATGAAATGGCTAAATATGACCTTCCAGCCACAATCGACTTCATTGTAAACAAAACTGGACAGAAGCAGCTACACTATGTTGGCCATTCCCAGGGTACCACCATCGGTAAGTAATGGCAGTCAAGGCCAAGTGGTTTACTTCTCATAAACATTTTCCCAGTGGTTATGGTAGGCATGTTAGCAACCACATTAACTGCTTTCCATTCATGTAATGCCTCCAACAACACAATGACATATGGACAATTATAATTCCTATTATATGGGAAAACAAAACAAAGGGATGCAGTTCATGCAAGGTTACATGGATTATTACCAATAGGGTAGCTCAGGCAGTCTGATTCCCAAGCACATACTCTGAAGCATTATACCACACAGCCACTGAACTGAGTTTATTCATTTGACTGTATTTATGGGGCAGGCTCCTATGATGTATCCAAAGAATACAGAAATAAGTAAAATAGATGAAAACTTCTGCCTTTGTGCCACTTATACTCTAGAGATAGGAAGCAGAGAAAATAAAAAAGGTTACAAAGTAAAATATAATATATTTTAGATAATGGTAAAGCTATGGAGAGAAAATAACCCAGTGAATTACATTAGAGAGCACCAGAGGAGTTCACAGAAATTGTAGATAGGTAACACAAGCACTCTTTGGGTAAAGCCATGATGAAGGTCAGAGAGTGAGTCATGTGCCTACCTCATAGGCATCAGTTATTCCAGAAAGAAAGAATAGCAAGTGAGAAGAATCTGAAGCTGGAGCATACCTAGTTTGTTCAAGGAACAGCAGTGAGGCTATGCCTTGTGTGAATAAATCAAATTGAGAAAGAGACAAGACAGAGTGAGAGACGAGATCACAGAGGTTGGGGAGGAAAGACTGTTCAAGGCTCTTTGGCTGTTGTAGGGATTTTAACTTTCATTCTGAGAAAAAAAGAAAACTGCAGAATAACTTTGAATTGAAGAGTTACATGATTCATAACAGGATCCCTTTTGTTGCCAGGGGCAAAGGGGCAGGAGCAGAGAACCAATTAGAGGACACGTATAGTACCCATGTGGGAGATGGTGGTGACCTGGATGAAGGGTGTTCTTGGAAAAACCATTCTTCCACAAATAGAATCAGACTACATATTATATAGTTCTCTAGATGTGAAATGGTTTTCTTAGGCCATTCTTGAGTCTCATCAATATGTCATTATTGACAGTGGGAGGGCCTTGCCTATGTAGCTATACTGCAGAGTTAAACTTGATAACTACTTGATCACATCCTCATCTGCTAGTATACTACTGCTTACAAAATTAATTACTGAATGTATTTAATATGTATAGATATTTGAATTCTCTTGGGTCCTCATTTATCAAGCATTTACTATGTGCCAAGAATCATGATAAATTCTTTCTTTATATGATTTACTTCCTTTAGTTCCTAACAACCTAATGAAGCACTCACCACTATCCTTGTATTTCAGACAGGGAAACAGTGGTTCTTAGAGATCAGGTGGCTTGTCCAAGGTCACAAAACTAATAAACCACAGAGCCAGGATTCAAATCGAGTTTCGTCATATTTTAAAATTCTACTCTTAACCTTTCCACTTATATACTCTACTCATATTAAGTGTTAATTAATTATCTCATTGTGATGATATAAATTTAAATTCATAAAAAATATAGCACAAATAAACTATTTTTTGTAACCATGTGAGTATCCCAAATTTGGTCTATTTTCTAAGGTCAGATAAGGGTTTATGATAACTTTTAAAACGTTACAGCCTCATGTCCCCATAGAAAAATCTATGAAAATAAAACAAATATACCAAAATCTAATCACTCTGAGCCAGCAGAGATGCCAAGTTCTCAGGTTTTCTCAAACACCATCCTTAGTAAGTCCAAAATAATGTCACACTTGTACAAACAAACAAAACAACAACAACAACACACACACACACACCTTTTTCACCAGTTCCTTGTTCTTTTTCAGGTTTTATTGCCTTTTCCACCAATCCCAGCCTGGCAAAAAGAATCAAAACCTTCTATGCTCTAGCTCCTGTTGCCACTGTGAAGTATACAAAAAGCCTTATAAACAAACTTAGATTTGTTCCTGAATTCCTCTTTAAGGTATGCAATTCTCTTTAATTAAGTGAATCTAAGACACTCGATTGCCCATGGATTTTAAAGTTATAGAAAGAGAACAGAGTTATAAAAAGAGAATAATCATTTTTATATCCAAAAGTGGAACTGTATGCATCTGTATTATTTCTTTGATAGCACTGACCACGTTTGAATCTCCTCTACAGCCTGCGAGATCCCCCTTTCTTTGTTCTTGATTAGCTTCATGTGGGTCAGCAATGCCTGGGAGTAGATTTGCTTTTTCACAGATGGTTTATCAAGCACTCTACACAGTTGTGTCAAGGCTGTGATTCCACTCCAGGAGGAGGGAAGAGGAAATAAAAACAAAACAAAATAGTCAAATAAGAAGACTCACCCACTCGGGACAGAGAGACTGGAAAGAGGAGGGAAAGGAAGGAAAGGGAAAAGGAGAAGAGGAGGAAATAAATCAATGATTGAGTGAGGCAAACACCTTGAGATCTCTCATGGCTTTCCCTTTTGGCTTTCTTAAGAGCTCCTTCATCTTTAAATGGGGATTTCATAAGTCAGTAGTGTGGATTTCAATACATTATAAATATTAAGTACCTTATGCAGTAGGCACACATGTTATCAATTAATCTTTTTGTTTGACAGTGCTTAATACCCTAATTCTCTCACTCAGTGAAACCAACACACACACACACACACACACACACACACACACACACACTCTTTCCTTTAGGAGAACGGTTTAGCCTCAGGCTATGAAATATGATTCCATTTCCTTCTATGGTTTTGTACTATTCATCTCTTTTCATTCTATATTAATATGTATGTCTAAAGCCTAAGAGAACTTACCTATAGGTAAACTACATTTGGAAAACTTTTATTAAAATCTAAAATTTTGTGATGATCCAGATATTTTTATTGGCTACATTGATTGAGAACTTCTTTCCTACTTGTACTCAGATTTTCTGATAGGCAATGTAGACGTTGATTAAAATTTAGAAAAGTGCTAGACCTCAAGTTAGAGGCTTGGGTAAGGATTCTAGGTATAATCGAGATCTAATTAGCCCAAGACCCTGACTCATGTTAACCTCATGTTTCCTCATGTATAAAATAGAGATGACAAAATATCTGCCTTCCTCAAAGAGAGTTGGGGCAAACTCTTTCTATTCTTATACTGAGCCTCAATGCCTCTGTAAAAGCTTTGCTGAAAATATGGCCAAGTCACCATTTCTCCTCCCAAACTTTTCACAATTTATTGCTGAAATCTCACATCTTGGCACTTCATTATGACAGTCTGCCATGTATTTTTAAGATTTTATCCCACAACCCCTATCACCCCAACTAGATTGTAACTCTTTATGTCTTATACTTCCTCTCAGCAGCCAGTACTGTTCTGTGCCACAATAGATACCCAGTATTGATATCTGCGCTGCCCATTTCACAGCTTTCTTGAGGGAATTAACTAAATGAAAGTATTGGAAATTCCTAAAACAACATGTAAAAATAAGAATATATCATCATCCTAATCACTCATGTATAAGTAGATTAGATAAATTAGTGAGTCTTTTCTGCAGCTTGATTGCTACAACCCTCTAATAGTGCCTTTATTTTTCAGATTATATTTGGTAACAAAATGTTCTTCCCACACAACTTCTTTGATCAATTTCTTGCTACTGAAGTGTGCTCCCGCCAGACACTGAATCTCCTTTGCAGCAATGCCTTATTTATCATTTGTGGATTTGACAGTAAGAACTTTAACGCGGTTAGTACGCATTTCAATTTCTATATTTTGAGCAACATCTTTGATTACTTGTTTCATTGCCACTTAGAAATGGTACTTTATGAGAACTAGGAGTAGGTTCAGAACTGCGATATCCTGATAAACATGAGAGAAATCACAAATCATTGCTCCAATTTTGTCACTTCCGGCATCCTTCCATCACCCCAATTGCCCCTAAAACAAATAAACAACATGAAGAAAAAAAAAACAATTTACTACTCAGTTATGACCACCTAAATACTAGGTGTTACATTTAAATTCTGTAAGAGAAAGGACTGAACCATATATTTTAGTGGCTCCTTTGTGAGAAAAATGTCTTTATTGAATAAATGTTCTCAATAAATATTTCTAACGCTGACAGTAATTTCCATAAATCTTACAGACCATATTTCTGAGCAACTATTTATGTAAGACTTTGCCCATATTCTTTTTTTGAGATGGAGTCTCGCTCTGTCACCTAGGCTGGAGTGCAGTGGCGCAATCTCGGCTTACTGCAAGCTCCGCCTCCCAGGTTCACACCATTCTCCTGCCTCAGCCTCCCGAGTAGCTGGAACTACAGGGGCCCGCCACCACGCCTGGCAATTTTTTTGTATTTGTAGTAGAGACGGGGTTTCATCGCATTAGCGAGGATGGTCTTGATCTCCTGACCTCATGATCCACACGCCTCGGCCTCCCAAAGTGCTGGGATTACAGGCGTGGGCCACCATGCCTGGCTGACTTTGCCCATATTCTTTATCTACCTTTTCATTCACTTTGTATTGAGTTCGAGTTTCAAAACATACGTGACAAAATACACTACCATAAAGTAGTTAAGAGTATGGATTTAGGTCAGTTTAAATTCAAACCCTACATTTGGAACTGAGTTAAACTCCTCTGTCTTGATTTCCTCATCCACAAAAATGGGTTATTGTGAAGATCAAATGAGCTAGTATGTTTAAAGCATATAGAACATTGTACAAAGCATATAGCACATAGTAATAGCATATAAGGTTTTCTACTACTATTCATAGACAACTATCTCCACTCAAAATTGTCACTTTAGTTATATACCCTTGAACACCTAAGAAAATTACATCTATTGATAAGAAAGTATAATTCTATGAAGTGTTGTAGTTACTTGTCATTCCATATATGGAGTTTAACAGAGAGTAGCCTATCATCACACTAAGAAAAGGCAGAACAAATTACTGCATTCCATTAGTGAGAGTTTTATAAGAAAAATAATAGTAAAATAAGACAAAGAAAATTGGAGATGCCATCTTCTGCATAATAATTTGCAGAAGAGAATCTTCAGTCTCCAATGAAGGCGGCCAATTTGTTTCACTCTGGCCACAGTCCGCTGTATTAATGGCATTAAGAGTCACTATGAAGTGGCCCTCTGCAACTTGAGAAAGGAACTTCAGTTTGCTGCCTGGGGTTCTGCAAAGCAAGAGGCCTGTGGGTGAATATTTAACCTACAGCACTCTAGCACTGGGTAGAGAAGCATAAAAGCTGAGAATTTAGACTCAGAGACCCAAATTAAAGTATCTGGCTCCATTCTGTGTGGATCTTGGACATTTCTCTAAACTTCTTTGTGCCCCAATTTTCATTTTGATAAAATGGAACTAATAAGTTCTCCTCATTAGGCAGCAACAAATTAGATGGGTTAACACATGCAATTGCACCCTGCAAATTCTGAAGTGACATACAAATGTGTTATTCATATCCTTCCAGTAAATGCTACTTTTAAACACTTGACCTGAATCAGAAAACATAAATCTTTACTGTTTTTAAGAAACTGAGTATGTGTCTACATATGCATATAATATGTGTGTGTGTTGATTTCTAGAGTCGCTTGGATGTGTATGTATCACATAATCCAGCAGGAACTTCTGTTCAAAACATGTTGCATTGGAGCCAGGTATCGTTTTCCAAATGCTGTTAAAACTTATTTTGTGGGTCTCAACCCTTTTCACTTTACCTAAACACATTTTTAAAATACCCTGCTGAGTACACCTAGAAGGTAATTTTTCTGGCACTGATAACCATACAAAAGTAACTATGAATTTATTTCAAAGAAGCAAATGCTTTTTATGACTTAGCATGCAAGAAAAATTATTTTGAGTGAAGCTGCATTTAAACTTACATAAATACCTTGTCTTAGATTATTAATCATCTTTTGGAATAAGAAAAGTGTATCTTAATAATTGTTTAAGTTGAAAATAAACTGCTTGGAAATGTTTGAATTTTATTTTTCACAATATAATAATTTTTATTTGTTTGTTTTAAATTTCTCTATGTTAGGCTGTTAAGTCTGGGAAATTCCAAGCTTATGACTGGGGAAGTCCAGTTCAGAATAGGATGCACTATAATCAGGTAAGCTTCTTAAAGTTGGAATTATTCACATTTTGAACAATACTATTTAAATATTAAAGAAGAAATTATGTTAACTGCACATCTATTTTCCAAAGGAATGTTGATGTGCTGTCTCCCATTCTCCCACATGACTACGCATTCATTCTCTGGTGCCTAGGCTCATTTAAAGCTGCCCTCAAAGTACTACATCCCCATGTGTGAGAGACTTCCCAGGACTTAACCACTACCCATTGCCATTACACAGACCTGTCCCATATCCCAGATCCCCAGCAAACTGTCCTCTCCTTTCTGAAGTACAAATACCTGATATAATAAGCTAATGATTCTAACGGTTCATGAGATAGAGTTGGAATTTCCAGTCTTCTTGAACATTATCCTTCCCTTTGTTGAAAGCCAGAGGAGTGATTTCACTGGAATATATTCCCAAACAGAAGAAAAAGATGCTGTGCTTGCCGGTCAAGGCTGGAAATATTTTACAATAGGCAGAGGCCTTTGGCATAGGCAGACATATTAAGCAGTCCTCACACTTGTTGTACTAAGAATCCAGACTTAGGAGTTTATCTTATCTTCAGTCAATATGAGTTTAGGCAATCATTTCTTCATCTCTTCACCTAGGCTCAGGAAGTTGTTGACAGGATTTAGTGCTATAATATCTATAAGCTCTTAGCTCAGTGTAAGCTCTCAGGTTATCATTGACTATTTTTGAACAAGGGAAGTACCCTACAGTATTTTGTAACCTTCTCTTCTTCCTTTTCACCACATCCAATTTTTCCATCCAAGTAGTAGCTGAACAACTCTACTAATTTTCATCTGTTTCCATGACTCAAAATTTAGAAGGGATTGATATGTTTTAACAACAATGTCCTATGTGTAGAGAAGGCGTCCCCCAACCTTGATTTTGCGTTTTTGATGTCTTTAAAATTTTCAGAATAGCATGAGATAAAACTTCTGTTGAAAACATTTTTTCCCTCCACCATCACCTTCTCAAAATCTCTAAAACACAGGCTTGCTTTGAGTCTCTCTTTCTACTGGGCTCTAATACTCATAATCAGAGGACTACATCTTAGAGGAACAAGAAACCCAGTCCCCAAGTCCACCCTTCTTCCAACCAAACCAATAATATACCAGGTTGGTCTTTAACTAACTGAAGCAGTGACACTAATTTAAGAGCCAGGGCCAGCATCTGGAAAACTCTTTGAATAATAGGATATAAGTAAAATAAACTGGGTTTATAATTATGAATATTCTCCATACTACTCCCTTTTCTCTAATATTTAGGAAATGTAATAGAAATCATGAAAATATTAGGGAAAATTACATATCATAAAATATTTTGCTATGGCAAATTGGCTATTACACAAAAGGGGAGAATACATAAACTTTGAGTATATTGGATTACTATTCTTGAAACTATGATCTAAAAAAATTCTAACAAAATTCTCTCTGGGCAGCAAGAAAATTCAAGATAATTATCTTATTCTCTTTTCTGCTTTGTAAACCTCTTTAAAATATATGTGTGAATTGTGATTTTCGAGAAATAGGACATGGGGATGATAATACTCTTTCTCAGAATTTGAGGCAACATTTTGTAAATACTCAGGTAAGTATTCGACAATTACAGTTCCATAGCTGAAACAACTGACCTATCCCCTGACCATACTGGGAAGTCAATACAGAGCCAAAATAAATGACTCGGGACATTTTAAGATCATATTTTAGAGTGTTTGGGTAGAAACAACCTATTAACAATTAGAATCTAATCAAATCCATTTCCTTTCGCTTGAGTTGCAATCTGTGTTCTTAATTTGTAAGACTTACTGTCTGAAGCCTTGCTATTCAGAGCAGGGTTTGGAGCCAATGGCATCAGAATCACCTATGAATGCAGAATCTCAGGCTCTTCCCCAGATCTACTGAATCAGAATCTTTACTTCAACAAGATCCTCAGGTGATTCACAGGCCCATTAGAATTTGAGAAGCACTGATCTAAAACATATTGCATTCACTTTGCTCTGTGGATAAAGGTGGTTTTCTCTGTGCAATCATTGCTAGAATTCACTTATAAAACTGTCAGTTAGTGTTATACACTCTACTTGAAGAGTAAGTACTGGGTTTAAAGTGTGTTTACCTAAACTCTGGTTCTTTCTCTTGTCTTTTCTAGTCCCAACCTCCCTACTACAATGTGACAGCCATGACTGTACCAATTGCAGTGTGGAGCGGTGGCGAGGACCTATTGGCTGACCCCCAAGACGTTGGCCTTTTGCTTCCAAAACTCTCCAATCTTATTTACCACAAGGAGATTACTTTTTATAATCACTTGGATTTTATCTGGGCAATGGACGCCCCTCAAGAAGTTTACAATGAAATTGTTTCTATGATATCCGAAGATGAAAAGTAGTTCTGGATTTAAAGAATTATCCATTTGTTTTTCCAAAATACTCTATTGTCTCATACATAGTGTTTTCCTAATGTTTGACATGCAATGCTTGTTTCTGTAATTCTGACTTTAGAAATATATTGGCATCAACAAACTTCCATTTGTCATTTTGAATTTTTTTAATTTAAAGAAATTTGATTTTCACCTGGAAATTTATGTAGAAACACTTGAGAGAACATATTTCTGGGGAGGTGAAACTTCTCTTCTCATTTTCCCATTCAGTTTCTCTTCTGAACTCACTTATATATGAGCTGTGAGCCATAAGTGTTACCAAAGGACAGTGTTGGCTTCATATTCACTCTGCTTATGTACGCTTGATGCTGAGTATATGGCTTTCTCTTGTTGATGAAGCCAAGTCTTTCCATCTGTGTAGTGGGGCCTATCACTTGCTATTTTGCAAATTTAATCCCATGGAAAGGCCAATTGGGATGTAAACTGGATCAACTCACTTTCACTTCCCAGGGAGTGGAGAGTAAGGGTAGTTTGGGAAGCAACAGATGACATCAACCCTGATTCAGGAATTTGAGATGAAAAGGGTACGCTCTATTATTATTATTATTGTTCTGCCCTCATGTTTTTGGGTCTTAACCAATAAAATAGGCACCAACTAACCAAATTATTTTTGAAATCTCTGCCACAGTGCTGGAAACCACAGGATCCAGAAACATCCCCGTTGATATATAAGTTAGGATGTACAACTGCCATCAGTACAAAAAAAAAAAAAAAAAAAAGGCTCACCCAAACTTTTGAAATTCGAAAAACACACACACACAGCCTTACCTTGGAAATTTTATTAACCCCACAAATTTGTGACCTCATTTTATGGAATTAAGTTATTCAGAGCACACCTATTATGCTATGTTAGGGTTCGATGTATAAAATATAAATGAGGAGGGCGGAGCAAGATGGCCGAATAGGAACAGCTCCAGTGTCCAACTCCCAGCGCGAGCGACACAGAAGACCGGTAATTTCTGCATTTTCAACTGAGGTACTGGGTTCATCTCACTGGGGAGTGCCGGACGATCGGTGCTGGTCAGCTGCTGCAGCCCGACCAGCGAGAGCTGAAGCAGGGCGAGGCATCGCCTCACCTGGGAAGCGCAAGGGGGAAGGGAATCCCTTTTCCTAGCCAGGGGAACTGAGACACACAACACCTGGAAAATCGGGTAACTCCCACCCCAATACTGCGCTTTAAGCAAACAGGCACACCAGGAGATCATATCCCACACCTGGCCGGGAGGGTCCCACACCCACGGAGCCTCCCTCATTGCTAGCACAGCAGTCTGTGATCTACCGGCAAGGCAGCAGCGAGGCTGGGGGAGGGGCGACCGCCATTGCTGAGGCTTAAGTAGGTAAACAAAGCTGCTGGGAAGCTCCAACTGGGTGGAGCTCACAGCAGCTCAAGGAAACCTGCCTGTCTCTGTAGACTCCACCTCTGGGGACAGGGCAATAACAAACGCAGCCTAAACCTCTGCAGACGCAAACGACTCTGTCTGACAGCTTTGAAGAGAGCAGTGGATCTCCCAACACGGAGGTTGAGATCTGAGAAGGGACAGACTCCCTGCTCAAGTGGGTCCCTGACCCCCGAGTAGCCTAACTGGGAGACATCCCCCACTAGGGGCAGTCTGACACCCCACACCTCACAGGGTGGAGTACACCCCTGAGAGGAAGCTTCCAAAGCAAGAATCAGACAGGTACACTCGCTGTTCAGAAATATTCTATCTTCTGCAGCCTCTGCTGCTGATACCCAGGCAAACAGGGTCTGGAGTGGACCTCAAGCAATCTCCAACAGACCTACAGCTGAGCATCCTGACTGTTAGAAGGAAAACTATCAAACAGGAAGGACACCTACACCAAAACCCCATCAGTACATCACCATCATCAAAGACCAGAGGCAGATAAAACCACAAAGATGGGGAAAAAGCAGGGCAGAAAAGCTGGAAATTCAAAAAATAAGAGCGCATCTCCCCCGGCAAAGGAGCGCAGCTCATCGCCAGCAACGGATCAAAGCTGGACGGAGAATGACTTTGACGAGATGAGAGAAGAAGGCTTCAGTCCATCAAATTTCTCAGAGCTAATGGAGGAATTACGTGCCCAGCGCAAAGAAACTAAAAATCTTGAAAAAAAAGTGGAAGAATTGATGGCTAGAGTAATTATGCAGAGAAGGTCATAAACGAAATGAAAGAGATGAAAACCATGACACGAGAAATACGTGACAAATGCACAAGCTTCAGTAACCGACTCGATCAACTGGAAGAAAGAGTATCTGCGATTGAGGATCAAATGAATGAAATGAAGCGAGAAGAGAAACCAAAAGAAAAAAGAAGAAAAAGAAATGAACAAAGCCTGCAAGAAGTACGGGATTATGTAAAAAGACCAAATCTACGTCTGATTGGGGTGCCTGAAAGTGAGGGGGAAAACACTCTTCAGGATATCATCCAGGAGAACTTCCCCAACCTAGTAGGGCAGGCCAACATTCAAATCCAGGAAATACAGAGAACGCCACAAAGATACTCCTCGAGAAGAGCAACTCCAAGACACATAATTGCCAGATTCACCAAAGTTGAAATGAAGGAAAAAATCTTAAGGGCAGCCAGAGAGAAAGGTCGGGTTACCTACAAAGGGAAGCCCATCAGACTAACAGCAGATCTCTCAGCAGAAACTCTCCAAGCCAGAAGAGAGTGGGGGCCAATATTCAACATTCTTAAAGAAAAGAATTTTAAACCCAGAATTTCATATCCAGCCAAACTAAGTTTCATAAGTGAAGGAGAAATAAAATCCTTTACAGATAAGCAAATGCTTAGAGATTTTGTCACCACTAGGCCTGCCTTACAAGAGACCCTGAAGGAAGCACTAAACATGGAAAGGAACAACCGGTACCAGCCATTGCAAAAACATGCCAAAATGTAAAGACCATCAAGGCTAGGAAGAAACTGCATCAACTAACAAGCAAAATAACCAGTTAATATCATAATGGCAGGCTCAAGTTCACACATAACAATCTTAACCTTAAATGTAAATGGACTAAATGCTCCAATTAAAAGACACAGACTGGCAAACTGGATAAAGAGTCAAGACCCATCAGTCTGCTGTATTCAGGAGACCCATCTAACACGCAGAGACATACATAGGCTCAAAATAAAGGGATGGAGGAAGATTTACCAAGCAAATGGAGAACAAAAAAAAGCAGAGGTTGCAATACTAGTCTCTGATAAAACAGACTTTAAACCATCAAAGATCAAAAGAGACAAAGAAGGCCATTACATGATGGTAAAGGGATCAATTCAACAGGAAGAGCTAACTATCCTAAATATATATGCACCCAATCCAGGAGCACCCAGATTCATAAAGCAAGTCCTTAGAGACTTACAAAGAGACTTAGACTCCCATACAATAATAATGGGAGACTTCAACACTCCACTGTCAACATTAGACAGATCAACGAGACAGAAAGTTAACAAGGATATCCAGGAATTGAACTCATCTCTGCAGCAAGCAGACCTAATAGACATCTATAGAACTCTCCACCCCAAATCAACAGAATATACATTCTTCTCAGCACCACATCGTACTTACTCCAAAATCGACCATGTAATTGGAAGTAAAGCACTCCTCAGCAAATGTACAAGAACAGAATTATAACAAACTGTCTCTCAGACCACAGTGCAATCAAACTAGAACTCAGGACTAAGAAACTCAATCAAAACCGCTCAACTACATGGAAACTGAACAACCTGCTCCTGAATGACTACTGGGTACATAACGAAATGAAGGCAGAAATAAAGATGTTCTTTGAAACCCATGAGAACAAAGATACAACATACCAGAATCTCTGGGACACATTTAAAGCAGTGTGTAGAGGGAAATTTATAGCACTAAATGCCCACAAGAGAAAGCAGGAAAGATCAAAAATTGACACTCTAACATCGCAATTAAAAGAACTAGAGAAGCAAGAGCAAACACATTCGAAAGCTAGCAGAAGGCAAGAAATAACTAAGATCAGAGCAGAACTGAAGGAGATAGAGACACAAAAAACTCTCCAAAAAATCAATGAATCCAGGAGTTGGTTTTTTGAAAAGATCAACAAAATTGACAGACCACTAGCAAGACTAATAAAGAAGAAAAGAGAGAAGAATCAAATCGACGCAATTAAAAATGATAAAGGGGATATCACCACCGACCCCACAGAAATACAAACTACCATCAGAGAATACTATAAACACCTCTACGCAAATAAACTGGAAAATCTAGAAGAAATGGATAATTTCCTGGACACTTACACTCTTCCAAGACTAAACCAGGAAGAAGTTGAATCCCTGAATAGACCAATATCAGGCTCTGAAATTGAGGCAATAATTAATAGCCTACCAACCAAAAAAAGTCCAGGACCAGATGGATTCACAGCTGAATTCTACCAGAGGTACAAGGAGGAGTTGGTACCATTCCTTCTGAAACTATTCCAATCAATAGAAAAAGAGGGAATCCTCCCTAACTCATTTTATGAGGCCAACATCATCCTGATACCAAAGCCTGGCAGAGACACAACAAAAAAAGAGAATTTTAGAGCAATATCCCTGATGAACATCGATGCAAAAATCCTCAATAAAATACTGGCAAACTGGATTCAGCAACACATCCAAAAGCTTATCCACCATGATCAAGTGGGCTTCATCCCTGGGATGCAAGGCTGGTTCAACATTCGCAAATCAATAAACATAATCCAGCATATAAACAGAACCAAAGACAAGAACCACATGATTATCTCAATTGATGCAGAAAAGGCTTTTGACAAAATTCAACAGCCCTTCATGCTAAAAACGCTCAATAAATTCGGTATTGATGGAACGTACCTCAAAATAATAACAGCTATTTATGACAAACCCACAGCCAATATCATACTGAATGGGCAAAAACTGGAAAAATTCCCTTTGAAAACTGGCACAAGACAGGGATGCCCTCTCTCACCACTCCTATTCAACATAGTGTTGGAAGTTCTGGCTAGGGCAATTAGGCAAGAGAAAGAAATCAAGGGTATTCAGTTAGGAAAAGAAGAAGTCAAATTGTCCCTGTTTGCAGATGACATGATTGTATATTTAGAAAACCCCATTGTCTCAGCCCAAAATCTCCTTAAGCTGATAAGCAACTTCAGCAAAGTCTCAGGATACAAAATTAATGTGCAAAAATCACAAGCATTCTTATACACCAGTAACAGACAAACAGAGAGCCAAATCAGGAATGAACTTCCATTCACAATTGCTTCAAAGAGAATAAAATACCTAGGAATCCAACTTACAAGGGATGTAAAGGACCTCTTCAAGGAGAACTACAAACCACTGCTCAGTGAAATAAAAGAGGACACAAACAAATGGAAGAACATACCATGCTCATGGATAGGAAGAATCAATATCGTGAAAATGGCCATACTGCCCAAGGTAATTTATAGATTCAATGCCATCCCCATCAAGCTACCAATGAGTTTCTTCACAGAATTGGAAAAAACTGCTTTAAAGTTCATATGGAATCAAAAAAGAGCCCGCATCTCCAAGACAATCCTAAGTCAAAAGAACAAAGCTGGAGGCATCATGCTACCTGACTTCAAACTATACTACAAGGCTACAGTAACCAAAACAGCATGGTACTGGTACCAAAACAGAGATATAGAACAATGGAACAGAACAGAGTCCTCAGAAATAATACCACACATCTACAGCCATCTGATCTTTGACAAACCTGAGAGAAACAAGAAATGGGGAAAGGATTCCCTATTTAATAAATGGTGCTGGGAAAATTGGCTAGCCATAAGTAGAAAGCTGAAACTGGATCCTTTCCTTACTCCTTATACGAAAATTAATTCAAGATGGATTAGAGACTTAAATGTTAGACCTAATACCATAAAAATCCTAGAGGAAAACCTAGGTAATACCATTCAGGACATAGGCATGGGCAAAGACTTCATGTCTAAAACACCAAAAGCAACGGCAGCAAAAGCCAAAACTGACAAATGAGATCTAATTAAACTAAAGAGCTTCTGCACAGCAAAAGAAACTACCATCAGAGTGAACAGGCAACATACAGAATGGGAGAAAATGTTTGCAATCTACTCATCTGACAAAGGGCTAATATCCAGAACCTACAAAGAACTCAAACAAATTTACAAGAAAAAAACAAACAACCCCATCAAAAAGTGGGCAAAGGATATGAACAGACATTTCTCAAAAGAAGACATTCATAGAGCCAACAGACACATGAAAAAATGCTCATCATCACTGGCCATCAGAGAAATGCAAATCAAAACCACAATGAGATACCATCTCACACCAGTTAGAATGGTGATCATTAAAAAGTCAGGAAACAACAGGTGCTGGAGAGGATGTGGAGAAATAGGAACACTTTTACACTGTTGGTGGGATTGTAAACTAGTTCAACCATTATGGAAAACAGTATGGCGATTCCTCAAGGATCTAGAACTAGATGTACCATATGACCCAGCCATCCCATTACTGGGTATATACCCAAAGGATTATAAATTATGCTGCTATAAAGACACATGCACACGTATGTTTATTGCGGCACTATTCACAATAGCAAAGACTTGGAATCAACCCAAATGTCCATCAGTGACAGACTGGATTAAGAAAATGTGGCACATATATACCATGGAATACTATGCAGCCATCAAAAAGGATGAGTTTGTGTCCTTTGTAGGGACATGGATGCAGCTGGAAACCATCATTCTTAGCAAACTATCACAAGAACAGAAAACCAAACACCGCATGTTCTCACTCATAGGTGGGAACTGAACAATGAAATCACTTGGACTCAGGAAGGGGAACATCACACACCGGGGCCTATCATGGGGAGGGGGGAGGGGGGAGGGATTGCATTGGGAGTTATACCTGATGTAAATGACGAGTTGATGGGTGCAGCACAGCAACATGGCACAAGTATACATATGTAACAAACCTGCACGTTATGCACATGTACCCTACAACTTAAAGTATAATAATAATAAATAAATTAAAAAAATATATATATATATATATATAAATGAGATAAGGAATATCTTGTACCCAGCATAGTGTATAGAACATAGTGAGTACTCACAAAAACCTGTTAACGATGTTTATTATATTGTCACATCCCTCAACCTTTGTTAGGAAGCCCCAAACTTATTTGTTTTAAGCAAGAAATTGCTAAAAGAAGATAACTTGGGAGGCTTTATTCAATATTTCAGTAACTTTGTTGGCAGACTTTACTAAGCTGACATGAACATGTCGGTGACTAGTTACAAATGTTCATGGTGGTGGAAACAGTTAAGGACTCAGATGTTTTATCAACTCTACTTCCTCGAGAAAAGAAAAATCATTAGATTCTTGCAGTCTCCTGTGCTTTTCAGCTAACTGCCTTTCTTTTAGTCGGTACTCAGCATCTACATGCAGTTTTGGTTTGGATTTTGAACACAATTAAATACTGTCTTATTGCTCCCACAGCAGCTTTGCTATTTCTCATTTGTTAATTTGAACTGTCAATATATCAGCTAATTTTTAAGAGTTTATTTCTATCTGCCTGCTGTAACCACTCCTTGGGCAACCTCCTGCCATGTCAAACTCAATCATTTCAAACTCAAATTCATCATCCCCACGTCTCTGAGCCAAATAAGTGTCAAGTTTTTTTTGTTTGTTTGTTTGTTTGTTTGTTTGTTTTGAGACGGAGTCTGGCTCTGTCGCCCGGGCTGGAGTGCAGTGGCCGGATCTCAGCTCACCGCAAGCTCCGCCCCCCGGGTTTACGCCATTCTCCTGCCTCAGCCTCCCAAGTAGCTGGGACTACAGGCGCCCGCCGCCTCGCCCGGCTAGTTTTTTGTATTTTTTAGTAGAGACGGGGTTTCACCGTGTTCGCCAGGATGGTCTCGATCTCCTGACCTAGTGATCCGCCCGTCTCGGCCTCCCAAAGTGCTGGGATTACAGGCTTGAGCCACCGCGCCCGGCCAAAGTATCCAGGGAGTGAGACTCTGGAATCAACTTCGATTACTGCCTCTCCTCTAGTTACCCTTTCCCTTTGTAAAATAGAAACTGTTTAATAATCCCCTTTGTATCCATTACTCAGTTTCAACTATTATCAATACATAGCCTTATTTCATAATCTGGTTTTATCTGTATCTCTAGCCACTTCTGTCCTCTCATCTTAATTTGAAGCAAATCTCAAGCATCACATATTTCATCCATGAGGATTTCAGGATGAACTGCTAAAAGATAGTCTCTTTTTTAACATAATACTGTTATTACATCTAAAATTTTAAAAATAGCCAGTGCTCAAATTTCTAATTATCTCATAAATGTCAAAATGTTTTATAGTTTGTTTAAATTGAAATTCAAGTAAGGCCTTTATCTTTTATTACTTGATGTTTTCTCATGTTTCTTTACATATATAGGTCCCTTTGCCCTTGCCCTTTTTATTTTATTTTATTTTATTTTTATTTTTGAGATGGAGTCTTGCTCTATCACCCAGGTTGGAGTGCAGTGGCATGATCTCAGCTCACTGCAACCTCCGCCTCTTGGGTTCAAACGAATCTCCTGCCTCGGCCTCCCCAGTAGCTGGGATTACAGGTGCATAACACCACGTCCCGCTAATTTTGTATTTTTAGTAGAGATGTGGTTTCATCATGTTGGCCAGGCTGGTCTCGAAATCCTGACTTCGTGATCCACCCACCTCAGCCTCTCAAAGTGCTAGGATTACAGGCATGAGTTACTACACCTGGCCTTGTTGTTGTTTTTGTTGTTGAAGAAGCTGTAGTTTGTGTTGTAGTTTCATACCATTGGAATTTTGCTGATTATATTTCACGTTCCTCGCCCTTCATATTTCCCGTAACTCAAGCATTCTTAACCTCAACACTATTGATATTTTTGGTAAGGTCATTTTTTCCCTTATCAAATATCCTTTTTTATTATTTTTACAGATTCAGGGAGTACAAGTGCAGTTCTGTTACATGGATATATTACGTAACAGTGAAGTCTGAGCTTTTAGTGCACCCATCACCTAAATAGTGAACGTTGTACCCAATAGGTGATTTTTCAACCTTCAAGGTAATTTTTTTATTGTTGGAGTTGTCCTGAGTATTGGAGGATGTTTAGCAATATCTCTAGCTAGATCCTGATAGCACACACATCCCAAGTTGTGACAGTCAACTATGTCTCCCGACATGGCCAAATATCACCTTGGTGGCAAAATGCCCACCCTCCTCAGTTAAGAACCAGTATTGTAAATTATAACCTTAATCAGATTAAGATGTTTTTAAAATTTTATTTTATAGACCGTATAGTGTTCTTCCATAACGAGGCTGATAATGCACAGCTGTTTCTCTTTTTCAGAATGTCAGTGACTACTGCTTTTCAATACACAAACCCAAGAGTTAATTAGGAAATTAAAAATGGTGGCATTCCAATTTGATCAGTTCTTCATTTATTAACTGAATACTTCCATAAAGAGGAATTGTTCTCACGCATCTTTTAGTTATCCAAAATGCATGATTCTCTCCCTTTACGAATTTCCAAAATTGATTTTTCTTTGTTTAGCATTTTAATAAATATATGGTTCTATGCATGTTTGATGTTTCAAATCAGTAAGGATAATAATCCTAATGGTATAATGAAAATTATACCCTCTGTTACTTGTGAGAGCTTCTATAAGTTGGCTCCAAAGTTCTTCTACCAAAGCTGTCATCCTGAATGTATGCTGCTTCTGCTCAATTATTTCCCTAAGAGGTCCCAATTCCTTTTTAATGTGGAATTTTACAAGATCATGTTCTATAAGTGAGGATGATCATTGTTATTAGGTCATTACTTGTAGGACTTTTCAATGCAGAGACCTATGAATTTCTTTTTGAGATAAGATTTATCAGTACTTCATATTTCTTTGTCAGATAAAAAATACGTCAGCTCTTCATCTCCTTCTCCATCATGACAGCTGTCAACACACAATGCTTGAACTGTTAAAGTAGCATTTTAAATGGTCTACCTTTCTCTTGTCTCTGCTTAACATTCCAAATTGATTCCTAAAATCCTCTTCATTGTTCCGCCTAAGTTCAAATTGTTCAACCTGCCACGTAAAATCCTCATAAAGCTGGTTACTTACATATACTATCTCTTTTCCAACTACCTTAACTAGTAGTTTCCCTTATAGTCAAGTTTTCTCTTTATTATGCCTCAAATGCACCTCTAAACTTGTGTCATCATATTGTTGTTCACATTTCCCTCCAAAATTCCGTGTAACTTGTCTTGGGGCTGCAGGTAGTTTTCTATGCTTTTGTGCATAACTCACATGAAAATCAATATATATGAACTGAGAACTGTGTTGCAATCTCAAACCCACTAGAAATAACTTGACTTATATTTTTAAAAATCACGGCATTTTAGAATTTGAAGAGATCTAAGCAATTATCTAGTCTAATCCTATTATTTTCCAAGTGAGGATATTAAAGTTAATAGAAGTTCAGCACCTTGATAAAGGTCATACAGCTGGCAGTGTTAGAGATGGAATCAATATCTCCTAATCCAAGTATTCTTCTCCTTTTGCTGCACAAGTCTGATATGAATGGCTCTGTTACAGTGTCAAATATTACTAGAGTTGTCTGAGGGAGAAAATGGAAGGGGGGTTGCTAAGGGTTTTAGCAAATATTATTCAGGGTAATACTGAGTATCTCAGCTTCTAGAGTGTACACAGAAATCTGGTAAAAGGAAAATGCCAGTTGAATGTCAGCTTTCTCTGAAAGTGTGAGAAAAAGTGAGAAGTAGCAGTTAGATATTAGAAGGAAAAAGGAGGAATGGAGGCAAAAAGGAAGTAAAGAAAGGAAGATATTAGAAGACACAGAAAGGAATTTGAGCTTCCAGGTGCAAACATTACCTGCATATCTCAGTTGACCATTATCCTAGCCCTACTGGAAAAATTCTAAACGCTATATATAATCTAAACCAAACCAGAAAAAGTATTTAAAGCATACAAGGAAGATGCCACTCTAGAATTTTCTTTTGAAAGTAACATTCTGAAGAACAAATATAAATACAGATGAGGCCAGGTGTGCTGGCTTACGCTTGTAATCCCAGAACTTTGGGAGGCTGAGGTAGGTGGATCACCTGAGATCAGGAGTTTGAGATCAGCCTGGTCAACATGGTGAAACCCTATTTCTACTGAAAATACAAAAATTAGTAGGGTGTGGTGGCACACACCTGTAATCCCAGCTACTTAGGAGGCTGAGGCGTGAGAATCACTTGAACCCAGGAGGCGGAGGTTGCAGTGAGCCAAGATAGTGCCACAGCACTCCAGCCTGGGCAACAGAGACTCTGTCTCAAAATAAATAAATAAACAAACAAACAGATGAGATTAACTATTTGCTGAAATAACCCACCGTACAAAGTAGTTTACAAGTGGGTTGCTGATGATAACTGTGAGTCCAAAATTTCCTCAAGGATTTTAAATTATCACTAAAATAAACCATTAAACAATGCAAAGCATCATAATGAGGTAATCTCATAATAAAATCTATAGTAGGTATGGATAAATGAAGCCTAAAACTGAGAGTATTCTAGCCAGTGTGAAGGTAGAGAAGAATACATACATTTTCAAGCAACCCATTTAACAAAATTGTTTTGAACACAGAGAGTCAGAGTGACCTGGATTCGAGTTCCTGGCTAGCCATTTAATAAATGGAGAAAGTTATTAACTTCATGAGCTTTAATTTCCTTCAGTGAACAGTGAGCGTCTAACTCCCAGAGTTGTGAGGATTTTTGTGTTTATTTCTTGAACAAATATCTATTGAATGACTTCTTTATATTGAGCATTTTAATATAATTAGTGCATGATCTGTGGTATTGCTTAATTAATATTACCCACCATTATTGGTTTTATAACTGCAAGGTATTAGTTATTAGGATTATTATTCCTTTGCTCTTACATATTAAACAATCTTCTTATAATAACTTAAAGGCTATTATAAGTTACTATAACTTACAGTAGGTGAGTCTAGTTAGACTCATCTCCTAAGTGGGAAATTGTTAGAACAGCCTATGTAAGTATCTGATTACAGAACAATGGATAATTTCTCTGCTCACATAAAACATTGATACTCTGGCTTATCAGGTCTTCTTTGTGGTTTTGGTTCATATAAATCAGTTCCTAGAAGCCTGATTACCTTTCAGTAACCTAATAAAAGCATATTCATAAGTGTGCATAGCCAAAGCTTACATACAATTATTGAACCAAGTAACGCCAAATCTGAGAAGCCAGCCAGCTTCCATTTAATAATTTTATTTTAATATTTACATTTTGGCACTTAGTAAATTATATTTCTCTGAATTTTAACTTTCTTGTGTACTTATTTCAAGGTTTGTTGTCAAGACCGAGAGCATGTGAAAATTTTTGTATGCCTGTATTCATTTGGTTTCCCTGCTCATTCTGCCCAAGCTCTCTTCTCATCTGTTTATATCATCCGGTTAATATGTGTGAGTTAAATATTGAACTCACAGATATGGTTGATCTGGAGAGCCAGCTGGATGATATGAATTGCCATATCTGTGAGTTCAATATTTAAGAAAAACACCTATGCTTTTCTAAATTTCCTCAATTAAAAGTCTTCCTATAAGTGCTAAGAATCTGTTGTTCTTTATTGTAGTAAACCCAATTCATGTGTGCCGGTAGATTACCTGACTTACTATCTTACTGTTCAGTCAGTACCTACTAATTGGAAAGGTATGATCCAATAATATTTACTGGGAGTTGAGTGGCTCTGCTTTGTGAATCCTTATCTCAAATATTTTAAATAAAGTTATAAGACACTGAAGATAAAGAACGTATACTCGTATGTGAGTGTACATACGTGTGTGTGTGTATACACTATATATTTGTAAATACACATTTACAAATAAATATACTTTTACTGAGAATGTGTTTATACAGATATAGGCACACAGTCAGAAAAAGAATTACATGTCTTTCAATAAATATTCTGGCAAATAATTTCAATCATCTAAGCTTTAATATTGCTTTTCTGAGAACTTCATAAATGTGCATTCTAGTGAATTTAGAATTCTGTGTTTCATGCGTTCATTTTGCAGCACCTCACAGCAAATACTTACTATTCTTTAGAATTCCAAAAGCTACTTGAATTCAAAACAGGTCATATCAGCAAAGGAGGTTAAAAGATTAGAAGATCTGCAAATGATTGGGCTCTAAAGCGAGTTCAAACCAAAAATCAGCCAAGAAGGCATTGGAAATTATATATCCTGGGGCTATTTAATATGCCTTCTGCCAGATGCATGTCAAGGCAATGATACAAAAATGTGACTGAACTTACTAACAAAATAGGCCAAAAATTGATCTGATTGAATTAAAAAAAATAAAAGCTTCTTAGCCTATGAAATCTGCACTGCTTGGAAAAGATACATTCATTTGATAAATTTAAATCGTATATATTATATTGATATTTGTTTAATATTTATGTCTAATGAATATTTATCAAAACAAACATTGTTCTTTTTGTTTTAGGAATAAAAGACAAACCCCTTGTCCTGACAGAGCTTAACATTTTAGTGGTGGAGGTTGATAATTATAATCACATATATTATTATATTAGGTAAGAATAATTGCTGATAAAATACACTAGGTTGTGGAGTAGAAATGAATGACACAAGGCACTATTTGTTTTTTCTTTTTTGAATGATTATGGGTACATAATAATCATGTATATTTATGGAGTACATGTGATGTTTTGATACAGGCAGAAAATGTGTACAAATCAGGGTGATTAGAGTATCTGTCACCCAAGCATTGATCACTTCTTTGTGTTAGTAACATTCCAGTTCTAATTGTAAAGTTATTTTAAATAGACAATAGATTTTTGTTAACTATGTCACCCTACTGTGCTACAGAATATTAGATCTTATTCATTCTACCGAGCTGTATTTTTGTGCCCATTAACCATTTCCAATTTATCCCCACCTCCCCACTACCCTTCACAGCCTCTGGTAACCATCATTGTACTCCCTCCATTTCCGTGAGTTCAATATTTTTCATTTTTAGCTCCTACATATAAGTGAAAATGGGAGAAATCCGTTCTTCTGTGCAATATACTATTTTAAATAGAGTGGTCAGGAAAAGCTCCCCTGGGAAATGACACCTGAGCAGAGAAGTGACTAAAGTGAGAAAGATCCATTTTAACTGAGTGTTCTGGTCCCGTAGTTCTAAACTGCAAAGGACCACAAAGAGTCTTACAGGCTAACAAAGTAGCCTGCCACAATTTCACAGATGCTGGCAGGAGACAGGAAACTCTTGGGTCAAAGACAAAGGACTTGTATCACAGTGGACCTCATCACCTTTACATTCTCCTTGTTCCACAAGTCCATAGAGAAGATGCAGAAGTGGACCCAGGTGGATGTTGCACATACAGTAAGCCTATGTCACAGTGAAGAATTCCAAGTTTAAGAACCTTCCAATCTTATAAAGGGGCTGCCAGCAAAACTGTCCAATCTTTGCCCCATATGAAGACATCTTTACTATACTAGTTAGGAACAAATCTACCCTCTACACTGGAGGGAGATGGTCTTCTCTCTTTCAAGGCTTTTCACTAAATGCACATCATTGAAAAGATAGTCTGGGACAAAAACTGATCTGAGATATGAAGAAATGCCCTGGAGAATAATCTCCTAACATCAACATTTAGCATACACCAGAATCACCTGGAGTTTGCCCGTCTCCAGTGTTCCTGCTTTAGTAGGTCTAGGCCCTGTCTAAGAATTTGAATTTCAAACAAGTTCCCAGCCAATTCTGATGCCACTGGTCAGGAATTTCTACTTGAGAATTACTGTTTTGAGTCTATTAAACGGATCACATTTTGTGGCACTATTGTTGATTTGCTTTCATTTGGCTGTACTTTATAATCAGCAACTCACAATTCTAGATTACTTAGGCCTATTATTATCTTTGATTTCATTAAATATAGTGAATAACATATCTCTTATTAGAGACAACTTTCATATCTTACATTGTGGTTGAGCTTATTGACATATGTATTTCTTCCCCAGACAAACCTTTGCTAGTATCAACTTCAGATTATCCAGATATGAAACAAAGGAGACAACTGAAATAATAGAGAAAAAAATCCTCCTTCTGAGGGTATCATAATAATTGTAATATTAACCTTGTATCTAATGTTAGTATTGATGACATTCTGGTCTATAGCTACAAAATGCACCGACTGAAGCACAGATGATGTGTATCATTTAAAGAGTGTTAATAACTTTCTTTTTTCTCTCTCCTTATTATTTTCTACCCCTATAACATACTCAGTTTCTTCATCTTTAAAAAGTGTTTGAAGTCAAAATTGAGTTTAAATAACCAAATAGTATTTAGATTTCTCAAATTACACACAGGTCCAGAAATCTGTGCCATTAATAAGGAAATTATGCTTTGTGATTATATCAGAATTGCTGCAAATCTAGCAGTGTTTTGTTTCCACAGCTCTAAAATTTAACTGCTTTTTGAAATTAGTTCCGTAAGTAACCCAACAAGGACATGCAGCTAATAACCCTATTTAAAAAAACACTTACTGTTATTTAAAATAATATTTTTACATTCACAATCTATTTTCACAGAATTCGATGAAATTGCAGTTATCCAGATTTGCCATTAGAGGGTAGGTTAGGTGTGGAGGCTGCTTCTGTTTTTCCTCTTAATCTGAGGGCATTTACTCTATTTAGTCAATAGATGGTGTCTGTAATCATTTTACTTAGCATGTCAGCCCCTTTATTAAAAATTGTGGAAAAAAAAGACTTTCTGAATAAGTAAAACCCAATCAGGAATTAAATTTTAGAGAAGTTCCCAGATGGAAGATAGGGAAACTAACACTCTGCTAAGCACTTTATATATGGAATAACATTTAATACCCACAAAAGTACTATAAAGTTAATATTATGCCAATTTTATGTTAATTATAAAAATATATACATAATATAAATATATAATATTGGCATAGTGTGCCAATTTTTTATTAGAGCATGTAAAGTAAGGAGATGTAGAATGAATTGTATGTGCAAATTCTCATGGAAAATAGTGAAACCAGGCTATGAATTCAGGTCTCCCTGACTCAAAAACCCAAATTTGTCCAATATACTACATTAACAAATCAAATCAAGCCGTAATATAAATAAACTCTCACATGATCCCCTGCTAAACAGTACATTTGTTACCTTTGTTATCAATCTTACTTCTTTGTTTTCTATAGTTGGCATATGTGTGATGTGTTTTTATCCTTGCTTCTAGATTTCTGAACTCTGTAAATTCAGGTAACCCATGTTGCACCTCATGATATGTCCTCTACTGCATGGCAACCATCCACATGGGAGCTCTTCTTTAATTTTTGAAGCTTATTATTACGTGCCTATATAATAAATGCCTTATGAACAAATAATTTAACAACTAACTGTTTTTCTCCCTGTTGATAATCTGTTTTGTTCTTTAATGTGTCAGATTATTTTTAAAATTATATTTAAGTAGCAAACACACTTGAGAGAGATTGGCTTAATCATTACAAAATGTAGTCCCAGATCCACAGTTCTAGGGAGGCAGAGCAAGATGGAAAGCCAGAGCAAATAGATGCCTCTACTGATCGTCAAAGCAAAAGAACAAATAGAAGCCCCTACCGACCATCCTCCCCACCAGAACACCAAATTTGACGACTATCTACACAAATAAGCACCTTCAGAAGAAGCAAAAATCAGCTTAGGTGCCAACTTGATCACAGTGGGGTAGAGTACCAAACAGGCACTTGGGTCCCCAATTCCAGCCCTTGACCCTTGGATGGCATTTCTGGATCTGTGCTGGACCAGAGGAGAGCCCACTGTCCTGAAAGGTGAGTCCCAGGGCTGGAAGCACTCACCACAAGCTGGCTGAAGAATCATTGGGCCTTGAATGAGTACTGGAGGTAGCCTGGCAATACACACCACAAGCCTGGGGTGGTGGTGGTCATGAGGAAAGACTCCTCTGTTTATGGAAGGGGGAAGGGAGAGTGGGAAGGATTTTGAGTTGTGGTTTGGGTGCCAGCTCAGCTGCAGTAGAATAAGGCACCAGGCAGATTCCTAAGATATCCAACTCCAGGCTTTGACTCCTAGATGACATCTCTGGACCTGCTTGGGGCTGAGGGTAACTCATCACCTTGAAAGGAAGGACACAAGCTTAGCTGGCTTCATCATCTGCTAATTGTAGAGCCCTACGGCCATGAATAAACATAGGCAGTAGCCAGGTAGTGGTTACAGCAGGCCTTGGGTGAGACCCAGTACTGTGCTGGCTTCACGTCTGACCCAGCACAGTCCCAGTGGCAGTGGCTACAGGGTAGTGCTTGTGTTACCTGCCCCTCAACTTCAGGAAGCTCAGCACAGAGACAGACCCTCCATTTGTTTGGGGGAAAGTAAGGGAAAAGAACAAGATACTCTGCCTGGTAATCCAGAGAATTCTTCTGGATCTTCTCCAAAACCACCAAAGTGGTACCTCTATAAGTCTGCAAGAGCTAAAGCATTACTGGGCTAAGGGTGCCTCCTAATGCAGATATGGCTGCAGTGACCAAAAACTTAGATCACAGCACTCAAGTCCCTTTGAATACCTAGAAAACCTTCCAATAAGGATGGGTACAAACAAGCTCAGACTGTGAAGACTACAACAAATATATAACTCTTAAATACCCAGACACTGACGAACATCTGCAAACATCAAGACTATCTAGGAAAACATGATCTTACCAAATAAACTAAATAAGCCACCAGGGACCAACCCCAGAGAGACAGAGAAATGTGACCTTTCAGATACAAACTTCAAAATAGCTGTTTTGAGGAAACTCACAGAAATTCAAGACAACACAGAGAAGGAATTCAGAATTCTATCAGATAAATTTAACAAAGAGATTGAAATAATTACAAAAAATCAAGCAGAAATTCTGGAATTGAAAAATGCAGTTGACATACTGAAGAATGTATGAGAGTCTCTTAGCAGAATTGAACAAGCAGAAGAAAGAATTAGTAAGCTTGAAGATAGACTATTTGAAAAAACAGCCAGAGGGTGGGGCGTGGTGGCTCACACCTGTAATCTGAGCACTTTGCCTGACTTACATGGTGAAACCCCATTTCTACTAAAAGAAATACAAAAAAATTAGCCGAGCATAGTGGTGGGCTCCTGTAATCCCAGCTACTCGGGAGGCGGAGGCAGGAGAATCTCCTGAACCCGGGAGGCGGAGGTTGCAATGAGCTGAGATCATGCCATTGCACTCCAACCTGGGCAACAGAGTGAGACTCTGTCTTAAAAAAAAAAAATACAGTCAGGGAAAAAAAAGAATGAAAAAGAACAAAGCACAAAAGCATGAGTACAAAATCTAGAAAATAGCTTCAAAAGCGCAAATCTAAGAGTCATTGACCATAAAAAGGAGGTAGAGAGAGAGATAGGGGTAGAAAGTTTATTCAAAGGGATATAAGAGAACTTCCCAAAGCTAGAGACAGTTATCAGTGTTCATGTACAAGAAGCCCATAGAATACCAAGCAGACTTATCCCAAAGAAGACTTAATAATCAAACTCCCAAAGGTCTAGGATAAAGAAAGGATCCTAAAAGCAGCGAGAGAGAGAGAGAGAGAGAGAGAGAGAGAAAGAAACATACAAAGGAGCTCCAGTATGTCTGGCAGAAGACTTTTCAGTGGAAACCTTTCAGGTCAGGAGAAAGTGGCATGACGTATTTAAAGTGCTGAAGGAAAAAACAAAACAAAACAAAACAAAAAACAAACAAACAAAAAAACCTCTTACCCTAGAATAGCGTATCTGGTGAAAATATCCTTCAAACATGTAGGAGAAATAACGACTTCCCCAGACAAACAAAAGCTGAGACATTTCATCAACAGCAGACCTGACCTATAAGAAACACTACGGAGAGTTCTTCAATTTGAAAGAAAAGGACATTAATGAGCAATAAGAAATCTGAAGGTACAAAACTCATGGGTAATAGTAAGTACACAGAAAAACAGAAGATTATAACACTGTAATTGTGGTGTTTAAACTACAAGTAGAAAGGCTGAAAGAACCAATCAAAAATAATAACTACAACTAATTTTCAAGAAATATATAGTACAATAAGATATAAATAGAAACAACTAAAAGTTTAAAAGCAGGGGATGAAGTTAAAGGGTAGAATTTTTACTCGTTTTCTCTTTGCTTGTTTATGCAATCAGTGTTAAGTTGTCATCAGTTGAAAATAATGGGTTATATTATTTGCAAGCCTTGTAGAAACCTCAAATAAAAAAACATACAACAGTTACACAAACAATAAAAAAGCAATAAATTGGCTGGGTGTGATGTCTCAATAATCCCAGCATTTAGGAGGCTGAGGCAGGAGGATTACTTGAGGTCAGAAGTTAGAGATCAGCCTGGCCAAAATGGTGAAATCCTATCTCTACTAAAAATGCAAAAATTAGCCAGGTGTGGTGGTGAGTGCCTATAATCCCAGCTACTTGGGAGGTTAAGGCAGGAGAATCGATTGAACCTGGGAGGTGGAGGTTGCAGGTTCCAGTGAGTTGAGATGGTGCCACTGCACCACTCCAGCCTGGGTGACAGAGTGAGACTCCATCTCAAAAAAAAGCAATAGATTAATACACACCACCAGAGAAAATCATTAAAAGGAAGACAAGAAGGAAGGAAAGAAGCAAGAGAAGACTACAAAACAACCAGAAAACAAATAATAAAATGGCAGGAGTAAGTCCTCACTTATCAATAATAACATTGAATGTAAATAGACTAGACTCTCCAATCAAAAGACAGAGAGTAGCTAATCTTGTCATTTGCAACAACCTGGATGGAACTGGATGTCATGTCATAAGTGAAATAAGCCAGACACAGAAAGATAAACTTCTCATGTTCTCACTTGTTTGTGGGAGCTAAAAATTAAAACAACTGAATTCATGGAGATATCGAGACTAGAATGTTGGTTACCAGAGTTTGGGAAGGGCTTTGTGTGTAGAAGGGGAGGAGAGTGAAGTGGGGTGGTTACTGGGCACAAAATATGGAATAAATAAGATATAGTATCTGATAGAACAACAGAATGACTATAGTCAATAAATTAATGTACATTTTAAAATAACTAAAAGTGTATATTTGAATTGTTTGTAACACAAAGGATCAGTGCTTGAGGGCATAGATACTCTCATTTACCCTAATATGATTATTACTCATTATATGCTTGTATCAAAATATCTCATGTACCCCATATACACACCTACTATGTACCCACAAAATTAAAAAGTATTCCCAAATTTAATACAAAACTTTTAGTTCTCTGAGTTTGATTTACTTTATCATCTTCATTGTTATTTATTTTGTAAATTTATATTATGAAGATTTTCAAACACACAAGCATTAAGAAAATAGTATAACCCGAAGCACCCATTTTCCAGCTTCAATAATTATTAGCATATGGTCAATTTCATTTTATCTATACCCTAACACAGCTGGCAATAAAATATTTTAAAGCAAACTTCCAGACACATGTCATTTCCTTTGAAAATATTTTATAATGTAATTTTAAAACATAGGAGATTTTAAAGATAATCACAGTACACAAACATCATGCCTAAAAACCAAGCAGATCAAAACTTTTTAAATAATATCAAATCGAGACCATCCTGGCTAACATGGTGAAACCCCGTCTCTACTAAAAAAAATACAAAAAACTAGCCGGGCGAGGTGGCGGGCGCCTGTAGTCCCAGCTACTCGGGAGGCTGAGGCAGGAGAATGGCGTAAACCCGGGAGGCGGAGCTTGCAGTGAGCTGAGATCCGGCCACTGCACTCCAGCCTGGGCGGCAGAGCGAGACTCCGTCTCAAAAAAAAAAATAAATAAATAAATAAATAAAATAATATCAAATATGCAGGCAATTGTTCAAATTTCCATGATTATCTCATAAATGTGTGGTTTTTTTAAACGAGTTTGTCCAAATCAGGATATAAATAGTGTCAGGCATCATATTTGATTTATAGGTATCATAAGACTCACTCTATACTAGCTCTTTCCTCCTGGTTTTCTTTTTCACCATTTATTTATTTATGCTATTCCTCAGTCCCGATAATATGATCCATCTTTGAGAATACTTTATTCAAATTTATTTTTGCCAAGGGCTATTCTTTTGCTCTAAAACAATCAGCTCTATCTAACTTATATTTCCATTTTAGCTTTTAACATTTAACTTTTTTTCCCAAAAGGGCCCGTTTTAAATTCAGTCTATGCAAATATTTACACCCCTAATAAAATGTTACTCCCTCCTTCCATCATCTCCTCCCATATAACATCAAAACTATAAGGCTCCTATCCTCAACTTCATATATGAGAGCTGGAATGTCTAAGCCTTAGTGTTGTCGTGCCATCTCTACTTGTCGAATCCAACAGAGAGTCTCTCACATTTGTAGCTTTTGATTTAACCAAGAGAGGACTTAATTCCTAAATTAACATCAAGTTTATTTCTGAGTTTCTCTTAAATGGTCTTTTTCAGTCATGATATGATAGGTCTATATGATTATAAATATCCTTATATTTTTAAGGTGTTATCATTTCCTGGATTTCCACTCTCCTATCAAAATATCAAAGTTTGCCTTCAAGAAAAATTAGTATGTGATGGGGAGGTTTTTCTTCCTGGACTTGTTTGCTTACTCATTAACAACTAAAAGCTCTTTCTGAAATCTCTATTATATCCTGTTAATGAACAGCATGGTGGAATCATAAAAACATTTGGGTCCAGAGGAGCTCTGATCAACAAGGACAGAGTAAGGCGGTTGCTTGAGAACCACCAGCACAGTCATCCTTATTTGTTCCCAAGATGTTAAGGTAAATCTCTTTATTCAAAAGTATGATTTGGAACCTCACTGCAAATGGCTCAAAATGTAACTTTCCCTGTATTAGAAACCCAAAGTCAATACATAGCACAGTTAGGGAATTTATTTAGTCTGATTACTGAGCAATCAATTCAGGTAATTGCACTGTCAGTCTGAAGTAATTGAGATGAAAAAAAATTGAAAATCCTATTAGCACAGCAAAGATTTGAAATCATAAAAAATCCTGATCATTAAAATATTTTAAAATACTTGATCTTAAAGTCTTAGTTTATATAGAAGATACAAATATAGGCTGAATAAAAGACACCTCCCACTCCCCACTGCTTATTCCTTATCTTTTTTTCCTCCTGTATTCCAATACAGAGCAGTGGAACACAGGCTTTAAATAGAGCTCAGTCTGAATCCAGGTTGCAATTTATAACTAATGGTGTCAATTTTTGAAAAGGTTTTTTATCATCTCAAAATCCGAAAATGTTTTATATTTATTCCTTCCTGCTAGGTGCAACATATTTGCTCTAAGACCACAAAAACCTATCCAATTTATTTTCCAATTTAACATTTATCTTTAACATTATTAATCTTTTCTCTTCGGCTGATGTATATACTCTTGATTATATTGTATGCAGTATACTATATTTTGCTTTTTTTCAATTGTTTGTGACCTTTCTTTTTCACTTTTGTAGATCTGTGGTCAATTCTTGCTCTCTGATATACTTTTAAAATGTTTAGCTTTAAAATTCATTTTAAAACGTTATTGCCACAAGGCATAGTGGCTCAAGCCTCTAATCCCAGCACTTTGGGAGGCTAAATCAGGAGGATCACTTGAGGTCAGGATTTGAGATCAGTCTGGGTAACATAGTAAAACCCTGTCTCTATCTTAAAAAATATAAATATATATATATTATATATTATATACATATATAATTTAGTCAGATTACTGAGCAATTAATCCAGGTAATTGCACTGTAAGTCTGAAGTAATTGAAATGAAAAAAACTGAAAATCCTATTAGCACAGCAAAGATTTGAAATCATAAAAGAATCCTGATCATTAAAATATTTTAAAATATATAATATTTAATGTTAATATTTAAAATATATTATATATAGGGTAAGTAGATAGATAAAATACACTTACTATATATATACACACATATATATTTTATATCTACTTACCCTATATATATATAAAAAATAGTTGGGTAAGTATGTGTGTGTATGTATATGTGTTTGTATACATATATATCTAGTATAGTAAGTGTATTTATCTACTTACCTTATCTGTTTATCTACTTACCCTATATATAGTAAGTATATATATTTACCCTATATATATAAATCTATAGTAAGTGGATATATATATCTACTTACCATATATATATGTGGTATCTGTATATCTCTATATGTCTACTTATATATGTATGTATAATATATATAGGGTATATATAGAGAGAAAATATATATATATGGGGCAAGTAAATAGATTGATAGTTAGGTATGTGTATATATAGTAAATGTGTGTGTGTGTGTGTTTGTGTACTTGGGTAACTCCTATTTTGTTATTCTGCTTTAAATCAATATTCTTAAATATTTTTGCCCTTTTCTTCTTGATAAAATTATGTTTTCAATAAGTTTGAAAAAGTTCACCAGAATTTTAATTGAAATTGCATTAAGCCTTTTTAATAATTTAAGAGTTGAACATTTTTCAAAGCTCATACTCCTTCAAAACACTGAATGACTTACTTTTTGTTTTTTTAATCTACATCCCTCAGTAAAACTGTGCTATTTCCTACATATAGGTCACCCTCATTTTTTATTCAAGGTATTTCTAGTGATTTTGTAATATCATTGCTAACATAAATTAGATTTTTAAAGCATATATCCTAGCTAGTTATTGCTTGTTTTTAACTGTGACTATCAACAGAGGAGTTTCAACATTATCAGTGAGTTTATTCAAACTGTATTCATATCACCCTCAGAGATTCTGATACATCTTCTAGAAGAGAGCCTGTATTAGCTCTCACACTGCTATAAAGAATACCTGAGACTGGGTAACTTGTGAAGAAAAGGTTTAATGGGCTCACAGTTCCACATGACTGGGGAGGCCTCAGGAAACTTACAGTCACCGCAGAAGGTGAAAGGGAAGCAAGGCATATCTTCTCACAGCAGCAGGAGAGAGACAGAGAGCAAAGCGGGAAGTGCCAAACACTTTCAAACAACCAGGTCTCATGAGAACTCACTCACTATCATGAGAACAGCAAGGGGAAAGTCTGCCCCCGTGATTAAATAACCTCCCACCAGGCTGGTCTCTTCTCCAACACATGGGCTTACAATTCGACATGAGGTTTGGGTGCGAACACAGAACCAAACCATATCAGAGCTGTACCCACCCTTACTGATAATATATCACCCTCAGGATTGGAGAGAAAAGCAATGTTAAGTTGCACTGAAGCAAAAGAAGGCTATTGGGTTCAATTTTTTTTCATAGAATCAATTTAATATTTTTATTACCTCTAGGAGTTTTTTTTTAAAAAAATATGGAACTGTTTGTTTTCTAAAACAAAACTCAAGCATTTCCTTGAAAAGGAAAAAAAAATCGCCTTTTTAATCAATTAGCACTCAATCTACTATGTGCAAAAAACTGCGCCAAAGGCTTTTGGAATATGCAGTCCTATAAATTTGAACTTTGCCTTTGGTCAGTCAGGTTTGGGTAGGAAGTGGCACTTGATAGTTGGTTAATTGAGCTAAGCTGAAAATAGAGCACAACATACATAAGGATGTGTATTTTTATTAACCTTATCAACAGTCTGTCCTTCTGAATACAGGCAACATGTAAGTGAAAATACGATTGCTGAGGTAGGGTGTTGGGGCAGGAATAAACCTAAATTCTAAAAGTTTCAGCCAAACGTCAGCTTTTCTGCATACTTGTGCTTTTTTTCTGTTATCACAAATCAGGTGTATGTGGAAACCTTATGTTGGCCAAAGATGTACAAATGAATCATGGTCTTAAGGGTGGAAGACACTGGAAAGAGAGGTTTTACTATCTGATGTACTCCTTGGAGACAGTGTCAATAGCCCTCTACTCATTTTCATAAAGTCAGCCATGCCTGTACTTAATAATGGGTTGTCTATAAATGTTAATTTCTAAATTGCTACTCTGAAACTTGCAACACATTTTGCTATGAAAATGGTGCTGTAGGTCAGAGCTTCTCAGACTTTACCATGCTCAGAAATCTCCTGGAAATCTTGGTAAAACATAGAGACCCAAGTCCAGAGACCCTGATTCAGTGTATTGGTAGTGCAACCCAAGGAAATCGCATTTTAACAAGCTCCTCCTGCTGCTGGTGCTGTCCACAGACCACAATTTGAGTAGCACTGCTCTATACAATGGCCGAATTCCTACATCAGCTCACCTAAGTCTATTTAAGTCATCATATACTACTATATCATATTAGTGGAATCTAAATCTGCACTAGAACTACAATAGAAAATTCCAGGAACATATATCCTTTCCAACTGCAGTCTCAGTTATAATCCCCAATGAAAAACCCACTCCTACACCGCCACATGAAGCATCTCCTCCACTTCACAAGACTTCAGTCAACTATCAAGAGAGGCAACAAAGACCCTGAGAGTGAAGGCTACTGGGCCCGAGTGGGAAAAAAAGATTTTGGCAATGGGAGAAGTTTAAGAAATATGTACTATGTGGAGGAGGTATCAGCAGCTGCCTTACTGAAGGATTAGGTAGGAGAGGAAAGACTCTGGGATTAGGGCTTCTTTTGGTGACTACAGGTTCCACGGGACTCTAACAGTGAGAGAATGTGGTCAACAATCACAACGAACCCCCAGACAAGTGAAGTGGACCTAAAAGGAAGGAGAAATACAGGATTTCAGGATATTGCCTTTCCAGAGTGCCCCTCCTCCGTTTCTTGTCAACTCAGCATATCATCTTTTCCTACCATAGTTAAATATATAACCTAAATCCTGCCTAAAGAGGAAAAGGGGTTGACATTTATTTAACATCTACTAAACATCACGCACTGTGTTAAGCACATTGCATGCATCATCACATTCACATTTTGTCTACATTTTACAGATGAAAACCTACTGTGGAAACAGCAAGAGCACAGTTTCCACCCTGACCCGAATGAGTGACTTTAAATGAAGTGTTTAATCTCTCCAAGCACAGTGTCTTCATTTGTAAGTGAGGGCAACTATTCATACTTTGTAGACTTGTACTAAGGATTAAAATATACAGGTCAAACCCTTAGCTCAGTGCCCGGCCCATAGCTGATGTTCAATAAATGGTAGCTACATCATTACAATTACCATAGTTTTTATTTCAAAAATTGCCAGAGAAGCTTGCAAAAGCTCAAATACTTCGTAAGCAACAGAGTCAAAATTCAAATCTAGGTGCTTTTTTCCAAACTTCAATGCCTCCAACCTAACCTTGCTACTCAAAGTCTTATCCAATTTCCAGTAGTACTTTTGCATCACCAAAGAGCTTCCTAGAAATGGAGAATCTCAGACTCCAGACTCACTGAATCAGAATCTGCATTTCAGCAAAATTGACTAAATCAGAATCTGCATTGCAAAAACATCCCCAGGTAGTTTGTTTGCACATTAAAATTCAAGAAGCACAACTCTATAGTACTTGTTTTTTTAATTTACTTTTTTGGTAGTGTTATACTTGGTTAAATTGAGAGTGAAAATTAGTCACATGTCCAGTATGTCCAGAACGTAAGTCCAAGCAGGAAGGGGACTTTTATTTGTTTGCTTATAGCTGGATCTCCACTCCCTGGAAAAGTACCTGACATATTGCAGAAGCTCAGTAAATATCTGTTGAATACATAAATCTAAGGCAAACATGGAAGATATATTTTAGAAATATTTGTAACACTGAAACTTAAGGAAGCACTGTTTTATAAATATAATCCCTTATCAATCAAGGTCCAGATAAGATGGTGCTCCTCATTTTGTTTACCCCAAATACTAGCGGAGAGAAGGAAAGATCTAGCCATTCTCGCTGCCCTTGTGCAAATTAATGTCATAGACTCAAGAGCCTAGAATTGTCAGCACACTCCTATGTCCCTGACACCCTTTTCAGAACGCTTGGGTCCTGTTACCAACATTCAACTTGTCTACTGATGAAGTTCTTAAAGCTTGCACATCACAATCACTTTTCAATGAAAACATTAGTCATGATAATGCCCAAATTTAAATAATACAATTAATTTATCTCCAATATTCACTGAAGGAATCTCTGACTCAAAAGTTGAAATTTCATTATAAATGGGCCAAAACGTTTTTATGAATTCCTTTTCATTGAGCCACTATAGCACTTAACCTAACAAAAAGTCACTTTGTGAACTTTGTTATAGTTATTTGCATACATTTGAAACACCTACCACTAAACTAAACTAAACCTACCCTTTGTGTAATTCTCGGGTAAATTTATTTTTAAAAAATTGTTGTGGTGCAATATTTGAAATATTCAAAAGAATGTAGGGAGCATATTTAAGTTGTAAAATATAAATTGAACGTCCTAAATGCACACCCAACGTGAGAAGAAAAGTTCTTTATGACTTTTGGTTAAAGAACACAGTAATGTAGTAAAATTAATACTGGGCAGGAAATCAATTCTAAACTTAGTTCTGCCACAAACCTTCAGTCAATCTTAATTTCTTAAAAGTGTAGGCTTCCTTTAAATAAAGCAACATGCATACATAATCTCTAAGGACCCCAGGAGCTCTGAAATTCCACAATTCTATGAGGAAATTTCATGAAGCAACTGAAGAGACACAGACAAAGAGGGGAATAAGTGAAAATTTAATATAATTATCAACTGAATTCATTGCTTTTGAAGTGTTCTTATGACACTTATGGAAATGTAAAACTACTGAAAGTTTTATATAGTTTAATCTATTGATGATTTATTGTCATGAATTCTGCATCATATTTAGAAAGCCCTTCCTCATTCTGATATATAAATATGTACCTACATTTTCTTCAGGTTTTGATATTGTTCTGTTAGATATTTAAATCCTTAATTTACTTGGAATTTCTTTGGTATTTCAAATGGGGTATTTAGCTTTATTTTGTTCCAAATATTTAGTCAGTTTTCTAATGTTATCCAAAAAATAATTCATCCTTTACCTATAAATCTTTCATTTAAAAAATTTTTTTTAAGAGACAGGATCTTGATGCAACTATATAGCTGAATATCTGGAGGTTCCTAGAGACTGGGGCACAAGGAAGGGCTTGGAAGCTCTGTAGCCCTTCTCCCTGCATACCTCTTTATCTTCATGTGATGTGCCAGGCATGGGACACAGTGATTGAAAAGTCGACATAGAGATTATATTCAAATAAGGGAGAGAGACCATGAGTAAGTAAACTGAAGATGTCTGAAATGAAAAGCCTATGAATAGCTGACCAGAACTCTTTCTGGTCAGCTGGTCAGGGGCCAAAAGGAAAAGAAAAAGGCTTTCTCATCCACCATGCAGGCCCATGTGGATATGGTAGTGCAAAAAGAGAAATAAGGGGCTGGAGTCCCTTGGCAAAGCAGATAAATACCTACACACTAGCTTCTCAAAATGGAAGCCAGATTGTGACGGTGCATTTCTGAATGTGGAAAAGCAGGGCTTCCAAGCAAGCTGGCACAAGGTTGAGGGAGATGCAGAAACAACCAGTCTGCCTGATGTATCTAGAAAACAGCAGCCCTGACCCAGCAACCTCAGAAGTGGTGGAGCAAGCTGGAAAGCTCACAGAAAATGTAGATCCAGAAAAGAATGTATAATTGTATCAATAAACAGCAATGCATTTGAAAATGTGCAATGCCTCAACAGGCATTTGAGCACTTAGGAAAAGCTTCAGGACTGCTAGTATAGGGATGCAGGATTGATGAGGGAGCAGTCTATTCAGAAAGAAAAATATTTTTAAGGAAATGGAGAATTATTCAACTGGTTATAAGAAAAGAGTCGCTCAAGTCTTATTTCACTTACACAGTAATGACTATGCAGCTGGGACAGTGGTGGCAGGAGAGCTCCGGCATAGCAGGAGTCCATGGAGGTAATGGCTGAGCTGCACTAGGACAGCTTCCAGAAGGGTTTGCCCAGCAAGACCCAGCTGCATTTCAGAGGTCTGCAACTCTCCACTTTTCAAGCACATTGGCAATGATTATGCTAGCCCCAGCCTGAGTTTAGGGGTTCCAGGATGGGACATCAATAAATTACCAGGGATAGATTGCACAGCCACATGAATGTACTTAATGACACATTAAGTGCACACTTAAAAGTGGTTAAAATGATTTATTTTATGTTATGTGTATTTTATCATAGTAAAAAAAAATTAAGAAGAAGGAAGGAGAGGAGTTGGAGAGAAGAAGAAGAGGAGGAGGAAAAAGAAGAGTTAGAAGAAAAAAGAGGAGAAACAGGAGAAGAGGAGGAGGAAAAAGGTAAAAATAGCAACACCAGTCATGGCTGGTGGCATCACCTCCATGGCTGCTGTTAAGGAAGACAAATATTCAGGACTATGCTAGTATTTTGCTTTGCAAATAAATAAATGATACATAGATAACAGAAAAAGCATGGCATGGCATTGCAGGGACTTAGAATTTGTTTAAGACTATTCCATACTTCATTGTAGCCACGGTTTGAATGCTAATAAAGACTCTAATTTTTAGTTATCAATTCCCCAAAATAAAAAAAAAAAAAAAAACAGCCAGAGACAGGACCTCACTCTATTACCTATCCTGTAATGCAGTGGCACCATCATAGCTCACTGTAGCCTCCAACTCCTGGGTTTAAGCAATCCTCCCACTTTAGCCTCTTGAATAGCTGAGGCTACAGGCATACACGACCATGCCATGCACCACCACTCCATGCCTAGCTAATTTTCTTTTCTTTCTTTTTTTTTTTTTTTGGCAGAAAGAGAGGTCTTACTATATTGCCCAGGCTAATCTTGAACTTGTGGACTGAAGCAATTCTCCCATTTTGGCCTCCCAAAGTGCTGGGACTACAGGCATGAGCCACCACACCCGGCCTACCCACAAATCTTAAACAAACCTTTATTGTGTTCTAAAGTCTTAGCATTAAAATATATTTTTATATTGGAAGATTTCATTATATTATTCTAACTTTGCACAGCTAGAATGAGCCCTACTTGGTGGATTATATTTGCTAATATTTTATTTAGCAATAATGTGTCACAATTTATAAGTAGGCATGGTCTGTAGTTGTTTCTGACCTTTTAAATTTTTTAATACCGGGATTATTCTAGCCTGTCAGGTGCATTAGAAAATTTCATTTTTAAATCCTCTGTAATAGTTTAGATAGCATAAGAATTGTCTGTTCTTTGATGACTTGATAGAACTATAATCTATAACCCCGTTAAGCATGATGAATTTTTCATGAAGAGATGTTTTATTGTCTTTTAAACTTCTCAATGATTTCTTCAGGTTTTTTATGACCTCTAGAGTTGATGTTGATCACTTATTATTTCCCAATAAAGTTTTCCATTTCATCCAGAAGCATTTGTAAAGCTGATATGCATTAAGAATCTCTAAGAGCACAAAGTAGTTTTTTTAAACTTTTTTTGTCCAAGAACATGTTGCTGTTTAACTCATTCTTTTGTACAAATATTTCTCTAAGTTATACACTTTGCAAAATGCTAACACACTGTCTTAAAGCATTCCCTTAAATTTGTTTTCAAATTGTCTCTGCACAAAGAATTAAATTCCTTTTCCTAGTCTGAATCTTGTACATTACTTTTTCTGTTTATTTTATATAACTGTTAACATTTATCCAAAGAATTGCCTCTTGAACATATGTATTAATTCTTCTATTTCCTATGTATTTTTTTCCTTTAAAAATATGAATTCTTAAGTTGTCTATAAAGACAGGTATTATATATAACTGGTCTGTGGAGAAAATATTTTGAGAGGAGGAGGAATTTTATTTTGCCTCCTTCCATTTTGTAGAAGGAACAGATTTATACCCTGTTTACACATGTAGCTTATTGGATAATAACATGAACATAAATAATATTGACTTAGAGACCTCATTTGGACTAAGTTATAAATCGTATTTCTTATTATATAAGAAAGGGAATATAATTTCTACATTCCAAAATATGTACAGGTAGCCATCTGGACTATGAGACCTATAACAAAATCTCAAGTATCTACATAGTAGGGCAACCAGGCATTTGGTGCTTTATGGATTCAAGGTCTCAGTGAAGGGCTCTACGTTATATTATTTAGCCTTCATCTGCGGCTTCTCTAAGCATGTTATAACTTCTGTGAATTTCAGTTTCCACACCTGGAAAATGGAGATTATGCACCTACTGTGCAAAGTGTGGGTAACAATTAGAGTTAACAGATAACCTGTCTCAAGACCCTTTTCCCAGTAGCTGTGGCCTCTTAAAGCCCCTACAAAATTTGAAGAAGAGATCTTTGGGCCTTGCAAAATCCTAAGTGATTTCACTTTATCATACGCCAAAGCATGTGAGTGTTTTAACTGATCTGAATCATAAAATAAATCATTATGAAGAGTTAACCGTCCTTGGATTAGAATAAACTACCTTTCATCGATTTCAAAGTGCATTTTTTTTTTTTTACTTTTTTTTTTTGTATATCTACTCAGAGTAATACTTAAAATTGATGACATCTTAAAAATATAACTGGCATCGTTTTTCTTGTCTAGGAGTATGTAATACAATGGTACATTTTACAAATGAGGACATCTTAGGGTAATAACATACCGTAATATCTTCCTCAGTCGTTTTCCAATTTACCACCCCCTTCCTAGGAAAATCCACATGCCTTAATGAATTGCTATGGTCATTAGCAAAGGGAGTAAGTTTTGATGTTTGCCTTGTCTGTGGGCCTTGTTTTCCTCTGACTCATAAGCTCTAGTATACTCCAGCCATTCAAAATACCAGGTTTGCATACATATGTGAACTTACAAAAGGTCCTCATTGCACACCATTGAAGAATCACATACCCTAAATTTGAGATTTTAAACCTCAGAGAGCGATAGTCTAGGTTCCTACCAACAGGCTCACAAAATGCAAACCTCAGGGGATGGTACTCCAAACTAATTAACCAAAACAAGAGTAGTTGTTATGCAAATATCAAGGAATTTAATCTCCTTAAGAAAACAATAAATTCCTGTTTCAGACCTAAAGGTACAGATTTTAAAATGTGTGCAGATTAGAGACTCAGCTCAGCTCCACTCTAAAGTATGCATTCTCTTTTTTTTTTTTAATTTTTTTATTATTACACTTTAAGTTCTAGGGTACATGTGCATAACATGCAGGTTTGTTACATACGTATACTTGTGCCATGTTGGTGTGCTGCACCCATCAACTGGTCAGCACCCATCAACTCATCATTTACATCAGGTATAACTCCCAGTGCAATCCCTCCCCCGTCCCCCCTCCCCATAATAGGCCCCAGTGTGTGATATTCCCCTTCCTGAGTCCAAGTGATCTCATTGTTCAGTTCCCACCTATGAGTGAGAACATGCGGTGTTTGGTTTTCTGTTCTTGCGATAGTTTGCTGAGAATGATGGTTTCCAGCTGCATCCATGTCCCTACAAAGGACACAAACTCATCCTTTTTGATGGCTGCATAGTATTCCATGGTGTATATGTGCCACATTTTCTTAATCCAGTCTGTCACTGATGGACATTTGGGTTGATTCCAAGTCTTTGCTATTGTGAATAGTGCCACAATGAACATACGTGTGCATGTGTCTTTATAGCAGCATGATTTATAATCCTTTGGGTATATACCCAGTAATGGGATGGCTGGGTCATATGGTACTTCTAGCTCTAGATCCTTGAGGAATCGCTATACTGTTTTCCATAATGGTTGAACTAGTTTACAATCCCACCAACAGCATAAAAGTGTTCCTATTTTTCCACATCCTCTCCAGCACCTGTTGTTTCCTGACTTTTTAATGATTGCCATTCTAACTGGTGTGAGATGGTATCTCATTGTGGTTTTGATTTGCATTTCTCTAATGGCCAGTGATGACGAGCATTTTTTCGTGTGTCTGTTGGCTGTATGCATGCCTTCTTTTGAGAAATGTCTGTTCATATCCTTTGCCCACTTTTTGATGGGGTTGTTTTTTTCTTGTAAATTTGTTTGAGTTCTTTGTAGGTTCTGGATATTAGCCCTTTGTCAGATGAGTAGATTGCATTCTCTATAACAACTCCTTAACACCTGGAACACAAGCAGCTGGGTAAATATCCTGGCCATGTGGTATGGGCAGCATGAGTCAGTTAGAGGGCAAGGTTCTTTCTCTTGCTTCGCCCAAATACCTTGGGGGTGTTAGACACCTTGATGGAAGTAGGAGATGAAGTGTTTCATGGAAAAACACCTACCCCTTCCGCATGATAAGGCCGGGAGAGGGAGTGAAAGAGAAGATGGGCCCCACCCTTCTGCAGGGCCCTAAAGCCACTACCAAGACCAGAGAAGGGAAAGCCCCTTTGCCCTTTTATTTTGTGTTCTAGGGTTGGAGAAATAATTTTTTTAAGACCCTAAAATCATAAATACTACTATACAAGTATGCGTGTAAACAGAGATGGATTTCTGTTCAACTAATTAAATCATAAATGAAAAGAGAAATGGCTAGGTGTGGTGGCTCACGCATGTAATCCCAGCACTTTGGGAGGCTGAGGTTGGTGGATCACTTGAGGTTAGGAGTTTGAGACCGGCGAAACCCCATCTCTACCAAACACAGAAAAATAAGCCGGGCATGGTGGCACACACCTGTAGTCCCACCTACTCAGGAGGCTGAGGCAGGAAAGTCGCTTGAGTCTGGGAGGTGGAGGTTACAGTGAGCCAAGATTGCACCACTGCACTCCAGTGGCTCTGGGCCACAGAGCGAAACTACATTTTTAAAAAAAAAAAAAAGGAAAAAGAAAAGAGAAATGACAGATTGACAGAAATAGACTAGCAAACTGAGTGGGAAATGAATACTCAGCACTGTTGATGGAAGTGCAAAGCCTATTTCTGGAATAATCTGGAAATATATAGTAAAACTGAGCAACTATATGACCTATGACCAAAAAATTCTCATTCCTAGATGTATGGCATGCACACTATTCCATCGTGGAGCATATAAATGCTGACATTTTTAATGGTGCAGAATTTAAGCAAATGAAATTATCGGTCATTGGGGAATAGGATAGTTTAAAAGAGGAGGTTTTACAGTAAGAAGTAACAAACAACATATGCTTAATGCAACATGTTGGATTCTCACAAGTCGAACCTGCTTTATAGACGTGTGAAATATGCAACTCCAGAGGGTTAGAAGGTGTGGTTAGAAGGCCCTCACACTTAGCCACTTTGCTGTCACCATCTTTAAATTATTATTAATAAGAAGTCCCATATTTAAAATTTTGCACTGGGTCCCACAAATTATGCAGCCAATCCAGTTCACAGGCATAGTGTACAGTAAGAAAAGTAGGAAACAATGAGGTTTATAACAAAATAATATATGAAAATCTCATATATGCTATATACTTTACAATAATATGGTCATTCTTTAGGATAAACTGGAGATTGAATGAAAGTGGGATCAGGGACAAAGGTCAAAATAAATTAAATAAAATAAGAGTAAACAAAGCAATAAAGGGCCCTTATATGGATGAATAATCCATTCAGTGTAAAAGTGCCCCAAAGTACAATGATTTGGATTTCCTGTGGGTAGGAATGCATTGCAGAGAATGTTTGGCAAAATAGTTCAAGATCAACTATGTAATAGTTGAAAATTCCATCTTTTTTTCTTTTTTTCCCCCCAAGAATATCTGTGTTTTCTAGTATGGAAATGTCTGTATTTGCTAGCATAGACTAGATTCCAGCAGTCTGTATATTGCCAACACATGAACTATCTTTCCAGTTGTTACGTTTTATTTCAGAGACACAAATGGCATGCCAGTAGAATGTACTACACTGTAAGTGGAATTATACATTAAAAATATAGGAATATCAAACTTTTCTGATAAATCAAGTAAATCTGTAAATAATTTTAATTAAGTGGTTGAAACTATTATAGTAACGGAAGCAAAGCCAACTCCAACTCCAATTTCCAATCAAACTGACTCTAATGGAATCTAATTAGCAACTGACAACAATCCAAAGAAACTTGAAGGTATTTAAACTAACCTCATGCCACTAAGTCCTGCCTGACTAAAATTCATGTTCTGATACAAGTGTGTTTGCAATTCTTTCCTATGCTCTGAGTGTACATAGACATGTCTGAACCAATGATGAACTTTCAGGAACTAATTCAGGAATATTCTTACTCTTCAAAGTCATATTTTACATGACTTTGAAGCATGTAAAATATTAGTTTTGAGATCATTTTAGGAATTTGGTTGTTGTAATTTACCCAAACTGGACTTGTAATTACCCTTGTAATTTTCCATAATATAAAGGCCCTCTACTGAAAATAGAACTGTATGCAGTTCTGAAATTCTAGATTATCTGATTTCAAACTTTCATGGAGTGCAGACACAAGACTGCTTACATGGCAAGAAAGAGATTGGTTTGAGAGTAGAAAAAAAAAAAAGCCTGTTTTGTTTGTGTTTATTTGCCTTTAGCTAGCTAGAGATCTTGAAAGAATTGGATATACTACTTCCTGCCACTTCTAATGCCCAATTTACATACCAAGGTAAAAGAAATTTAGAAAAGCCAAAGCAATCATTGGGAATGTGGTAGCATTAGAAGTGTTGCAGCTGGATGAGGCAAGAGGATGTGGCATTTTATAGAGATGCTCATATGACTGGGGTCACTTCATCCACCCTTGGTGGAAATTATTTTCTAAGTAGAGAGTCTAAGTAGAGAGTCTATTATTTTCTAAGTAGAGAGTCTCAGATTCGGCTGAGAATCTTCCAATTCATCTGACCCTTGAGGCATAGAACATGAGGATTGCCTTGGCAGGAGTAAGAATTTTAGTCTCAATCACACTCTTTTTCATCACTGGCTAAGAACTCACCTGACAAGGTTAACTTAGTAGCATCTGCCATATTTGAAACCATGATTAATCTGCTTCCAGTTGAGAAATTTCTAGTTGCGACATCTTCTGAGCTGTTTAAAACACAGCATGTTCCACTGACAGTTGCCTCTGGAAGAATCTGGAATGCACCTGAAGCTCCCAGGACTTGAAGACAGACCTCCAAAGACTTGGATCAGGTAATGGCTTTTCATCTATTTGCAGAGCCTGGATCATAGTATATTAGTGAGACACGGGAAACCTTCAGAGGGACAGAACTTTACATGTTGATGATGAATATTGGATTTTGATTCTATCAGGTTAAGCAAGACACAGCAAGAGTATAATGTGACAACTTCAGATGGAGAGTCTTCTAGGCATGTTATGACAGTTTTCCCTTTCAGAAAGCGATAGCATTTAGAAAGCAGGCATCACCATATTTGAATCTCAGTGAGAGGAGGTATCACAAGCCTACACCTGGAAAAATCTAGCAATAGATACTTTTTATGAACCTCTCTTTTGAGTCTTGTATCTAGGGGGTTGGGAAATAATGTTTGGATAATGTTTTCAAAGCCATTTATTATTTTTCAGAAAGCTCTTAATGTTCTCATTCCAATGGCCTTGAGTATGAATATTCTTTTTTATGATCACAGTCATCTGCAGGGGAATATGAAGCAAAGTGACTGTCAAGAGTGACACTACTGCTTATGAACTTAATCATTTGTGGAAGACACACCATTCTGTTTTTCTGCTGCTTTGTAATAAATAGCTTTACTGGGTTAGGAGTGAAAATGTGGTTCACATTAATATAGATGATATTTAAGAGTAACATGCTCCTGTCACCCTCTTAATTGCAGACCTGATTGGAAGCTAGAAAGATGAAGAGGAGTCAATTGGATGGACTAATATCCCCTCTAGACATAGAGAGATTATTATTCTTTAATTCTATGTGTCAAAGCCAAACTGTTATTAGTTTTTTTTGTTATCCTTTTTCTAGAAATAAGTTACCCTTTTTCTAGAAATAAGAAAGCAGGTTTTACCAGGCTTTCTTCATGTCTGAAAACAGAAACCAACTCAAATATATAGCACCTTGGCACACTTAGCACTTCAGACTGTAAATATGAGAGTATGGAGCTGAATTTTGGAATAACAATGTGAAGTTAAAGTACCATTTTACTCTAATATGACTTGATTTCATATTCCTTTATTGGCCTATCCTGTCTCTCCTTTATTTTGTAAGGACATTGAGGGAAAAATTATTTCCTTCACTGCTCTTCCTTTGTGGTTTATTTTATTTAATTGCTACCTTCAATTTGAAGCAACAATCGTTCAGAGCCTATTGTGCCAGGCAGGACAAGTGCTTTGTCCTTCATATTACAGAAGACATGTGAAATACAATGCTCTTTAAATATGTTTGTTATTCATTTTTTTTCTGCCTTGGCATTTTATTTCCCATTCGTCCTAAGACTCTTGTTCTTTTCTGCTTGCCTCTAGGCTTAGAGCACAGAGCTACTGGCATCTTAACCTATTTGAAAATTCCATCAAAGTTGCCTAGTCCTTTTTCCTGATTCAAATGTGCTAGGTGTTTAATTCTCAAATCCACAATTTTTAGGACTGGATATCCTGTTGTGTAAAGATTTCCTTTCATTCACTTGTTAATAGTCTCCTCACTCTTCCTGATTCATTGTCTTTCACCCTGTGGGTGGGAGAAAACAGGGAAGCAATTTAAATCTAGTTTCTGACAAACCTGACCACTAATAGTTGTGAGTTACTGTGTTTTGGTAAGAGGTTAAAAGTATTAGAGCTTTATGAAGGACGCTGAGGTAGGAGCAAGACAGATCCTAAATCTTTGTGAACACCCATTGGGTTTTTAGATTTAAAATGTTAGATAAAACGGAAAAATGTGGCCGATGACAAAACATTCTAATTGATAAACAACAGTCTTCTGGCAAACCCAGTCATTTGTATGGCTGCCAAGAATCTTTTAATAAACAAAAACTATGGGATACTGCTGAAATGATTATTACAAGATGTAAGTACTAAAACTTCTGAACTTTGCCCCTAAGAATACATCTAGGACATTTACTTAGAGGTCATTGAGTTTAAATTTATACCTAATTATTTATAAATGTCATAACCTTTGCTATTATTATAAGGATAATTCAAGCTAATAAATTCATCAAGGAAAATATATAACCTATAAGCAAATTAGTGGAAGAGGGAAAATGTTTATTCCCATTGATCAAATGTAAGTATTTTCATTTTGGGGTAATTTTTCTAGTCTTTTGAAGACCCCCTTTTTTTTTAATTTGTTTCAGAAGTTTAAAAGCAATAAAAATTTAAAAATATATAACAGTTCCTTAAATATTATTTTTGCTTCTATAGCCCCAAAATTTGTAAAACTCTGTAAGTGACTGCACATTTTTTGGTTGGCATATAAAATTTCTGTCATATTTTTAAATTGTTGCTAAGGATGCACTTTATAGCACATTGTAAATATTAATAGTTTAAAATTAAATTGTTACACAATTTTCAAAACACATCCAATAGAATAATGATTTGATGCCTAATATCATCCGTTTAAAAATTCCCTTATTTAATGAATTTGAAGTTTTACATATTTTGTTTTTCTCCTTCTATTCATATTCTCATTCCAGTCATTTCTACAGATGTTTTACATATTCTTACAAATATATTTTAATATAACATATTTGTGTTATTATTTTTTATTGATCAGTAGATTATTCTCTGCAACTAAAAGGCCCATATACATTAAAACTTAAATTGTTTTCATTTCCTGTGATCGTAAGGTTGCATTTTTTAAAAAGTTTTTAATGATGTGTTGTTTTAATTTTTATTTGTATATAATTGTCCAAAGGATCATAACACATTAAAAGTTTAATGAAAAATGATTAAGCATTGGGAGTAAAACTGGATTGGCAATGCTTTTCTTAATGACATAAATATATCTTTTCCTTTCAATTTCTGCATCCATTGATGATTATTATTTGTTGACAGAATGAAACAAAATTCATCATCAATTTTTTCATTTTTTGAATAGATGTGAGTAGTGCTGAGAAACCATGTTTACATAATGCCACAATTTTTTGAGCTCTTTATGAAGCTCTGTGTCACAAATCACATAGTGATGCATCAACAAAAATTATTTTTTTTTTATTGTACTTTAAGTTCTGGGACACATATGCAGAACGTGCAGGTTTGTCACATAGGTATACATGTGCCATGGTGGTTTGCTGCACCCATCAACCCGTAATCTACATTAGATATTTCTCCTAATGCTATCCCTCTCCTTGTCCCCCAGCCCCCGACAGGCCCCGTGTGTGATGTTCCCCTCCCTGTGTTCTCATTGTTCAACTCTCACCTATGACTGAGAACATGCAGTGTTTGGATTTTGGTTCCTGTGTTAGTCTGCTGAGAATTATGGTTTCCAGCCAAGACACAAAAATTATTTTTTATGATCTATCTACTAACCACTCAAGTGCATCCTTTTTCTACCTTTTTTTTCAAAGCAAACTATTGGAAACTGACTTGCAGAGGTTAAATGCCCTTGGAAAGGGATTGCTATTTTATTAAAGTCGTTCCTTTCCCAATACTAATGTCAATATTGTCAATTATTCCCTTGTTAGGGAGTCTCAGTCTGGAACACTTCACATTGTAAGATTCAGGAAAGGAGAGGGTTGGGCTTTTCCTTTGCAAAGTTAGAAAAGGAGAATCTGCTTCAAACCAGAAATTCTCAGGCCAAATTAGTATTACAAAAGAGTATAGATGAGAGTCAAAGGTCTAGAATTTCATTCTTTTAAAACTACATATGTGCCTGTGTATTTCTTGAAAATTATTGTATACTTTATAGACTATTGGTGTATATAATTCTTTTGCCCAACAAGTTTTTCCTCAATTTAAAATCATGTTATGAGTATGTTTTCATGTTATTATATAGTCTTTAAAAATAATTTAATGGATTTATCTACAAGATTAAATACATACATCATAGTTTATTTTAAAATCCTCTTGTAATTGAAAACATGTTTTTAATTTGTATTACAAATAACAAGAATTAAAGCAATCTTATACAGAAAGATCCCTCTCCTGAAGAAAAAGATCCTTCAGTTTCAAAAAACTGAATTTGGCTCTTTCAGTTTTTTGTTTACCCTGCTTAAGATCATAATATTGATTCATTGTAAACATGGACCTTTTATTCTTTTGTCCAAATAATGATCTATTATATAATCATTTTCTTCCTCCCATACATTCTCCATTCCCATATTTCTTTTCCATATCTTTCTAAGCTCATTAATCAAGAAAAGATGAAATAAAAAATGTATGCCATAACTGATGACAGGCAAGATATGGTTACATGTCTTTCACTAATATTATTCTTGGTTTCCTTCTATACATATACATACATATTATTTAGAAAACTGTATATATATAGATGTATATATGTGTGTATATATAGAGGGAAGCCAAATATTATATAGGATGAAAATTTTATATATATATACACTTTAGAAAATTATATATGTATGTAAATTTTAATCCCATTTGTCACATCTTCCTTGGGCTGTGAGGATGTCACACATTTTGCTTACATTTTATTGTGCATGTTGACATCAGCTTTGTTTTGTGTCTTTTATTTGTTTACCAGGTAACCTACATATACAAGATATTTTCTATTTTCACTTTTCTGGGCCCTATCCTATTTTTTACTTTGTCACTCAAATTTGTTAAGACAAAATTGTTCCTCTCTTGTAATCTTCCAATGAGTTACACTGTTCCCAAACTTTCTAACCTCTATTAATACTTTGAAAATATTTTCATAAGGGGAGTAAGACTCAGTGAAAAGAAATCGAATAAAACAGATATTGTTCAAATTCTAAACTGACATTTACATTTGCTAGTGGTGGAAAAATAATGATTAAGCATATAGATGCTCAGTCCATGGTATATAAATTATAGATTAAATAGGCAAAGTACTCTATACAGTCAAGAATGAAAATTATTAGTAGAATTAACAAGTAAACAGAAATTCTTGACTGCTCTTATTCTATTTGAGAAGTGTTGGTACAAAATATGTTGTTATTTTTCATAAGTCAATTGAAATAATTGTGCCATATTCAGTATAAACAAAACTACAGACACAAAAGATTTAAAACGTTATAAATATGAAGCATTTGTATTTATAACATAAAGTATAAAATCTGGTTCTTGCCCATAAGAAGCTTATGAACTAGTTGGAGAACCAACACATACAACTGAAATAATCACAGAAATAGAAGACATGTGATAACAATAGCTACCATTTACTAAGAGTCAAGCATTGTTAGATGTTTTATAGACATTATTTATCATCTTATTTATCACATCTTTATCATCTTAAGCCAACCCTACATGTAGGTGTTGTTATACATGTAAGTGTTGTTATATCACTATACAGATAAGAAAATTAAGTTTCGGAGACGTTTAATTGCCTAGCAATCACACAACTAATAATAAAACAGTGATAGCCAATAGTTAGGAAATGTCTACAATGTGTGGCTTCATTGGGAAGCTAGTGATGGAGTTGAGACACAGGAGCTGTGGCTCATAGCCAGTTTTGCTCCCCACAGTTGAAGCTCTGATAGCCGCAATCTCATGGCTGCCATATCTTCTGAAGGACAGAGTTAGAATTTTAACTCAGAATTCTCCACAAAGCTTTCAGGGATTCACCATTAGCTTTATTTTACCATTGATCAAACTGAAATTCATCTGTAGAAACTGACCTCTCTGAATTTTCTAAACTTAAGAGTTTTCCAAACTTAGAGCTTAGAGTTTTCTGTGGGGTCTTTGTACCTGAACACTCTGGCCAATTCTCACCTCCATTTATGAATATAGTGAAGAATTAGGGTGGGGACTGGTTAAGAATGCTCTCCAACTATTGCCATAAGTTGTTGTTAAGTGTTTGCTTGATGAGCCTGATAGTTCCTATTACGGGGCAATAAGAAAAATGGAATTAAGGTCTCTATTACTTCTGATATTCTTTTGTTGAGAAATTGCTATACTTGATTTCACCATCAAGGTATTTGTCAGTGTAAAATGCATTACTTATGAGAACTGCCTACATATAATCAACATGCATTTGATGTACAATATATGAACCCAATATAAAATCAAACATACGTCAAGGCAACATTCTCTTGAAAGTCTCATATTTCCTACTGACTGCAGTAGCTAGAGGGGTTGGGGGCAGGGAGCAGACAAAAAGCAACTATTGGAGAAGTGAGATTTTTGAGCATGGGAAGAGGGTCTTGCAGGTAATGTACCTTTTCCCAACCAAATTCCAACCAAATTTGAGTAAAACTAGCAGCTGTCTCCACAGTCATGTAGAGCATCTGCCTGAAGAAACTTTTGAAGGAGAAATTTCCAATTTTTGCCCACTTATTTTAGCCTTTCCTTCATTATATAGATTTTTTTGGTATAGTAAATAAAGAAAGAAATATTAAACCAGCATTTAATAACTCATGGACACAAAGAGAGGAACAACAGACCTTGGGGCCTACTTGAGGGTGGAGGGTGGGAGGAGGAAGAGGATCAGAAAAAATAACTATTTGGTACTAGGCTTTGTATCTGGGTGATGAAATAATCTGTGCAAAAACCTCCATGACACAAGTTTATGTATGTAACAAACCTTCACATCTATCCCTGAATCCAAAATAAAAGTTTTAAAAAAGACTGCAGAAAAGTAGGTTAAATAAAGTTAAATAGAGTCTTGATTGCAGGACTATAGCAAACCTTAATTATAAACTGAGGCTCTCCAAATAAGTGATGTTTATAGCATTTATATAAGTCTATCCGCATACATGTGCCTGTATGTGTGTGTGTAGTCTGAATATCCAAGCAAGTTTTATGCACGCGCACACACACACATACACACAGAGTCTATGAGTCTCCAAGGAAGTCATATACATAATATGCACACACACATATAGAGTTTAACATATATTTACCCATGGCCTCTTTATACAAATAGCATTTTATGGGAGTCATGTTTTGTAAGACAGCAATGTGAAAAGTGGATTTAGAGTGATAAATCAATATAATCTATTATAGATTACATTTATAATAAAATATACAATAAATATAATCTATTGTGATTTAATCTGAGTACTGGCAACCAAGGGTCTCATCTTTAAAAACTGAGAATCCCCTGGAATTTATCATGTCTGCTTTTTTCTTACTCTAAAATCCTTATATGCATTAGCATATCCTTAGTCTAATATCCTTATATTTCTTAGTCTAATATCCTTATATTTCTTAGTCTAATATCTTTATATTTCTTAGTCTAGTATGCTAATGCATATAAGGATATGTGAACCAGGATATAAGGATATATGATATTATATAGAATATAAGGATATATGAACCAGCAGAATGTTGATGTGGGACACATGAGAAGGCAATACTCATCAGGGAGCTGTCACAGAAACAGGTCAAATAAATTTAAAAACTCAGAGTATTATTAAGAGAGGTTCCTGAATCAAGCACCCTTACCCAACAATTATAGTTACTACTATAAGGCTTGGTTGGATAGGCAAAGCAGGAAAGAACACCCCTCATAAGAGGTGCTGGAAGACAGGCTGTTTAGATTGGACTTGACACTCCTTCCTAAATGGAACACATAGAGACTCCTCTTGCTGGGGTGTGTCATCCTTCTATATCCAGATCCATATAACACAGGGGAGTGAAACAAAGGCAGCTGATGGGCTGTATGTCATGGTTACAAAAGGCAATCTGTCATGGCTAGTATATCCTTGTGCCGTCCCTTGGGGCTGGATCCCAGCTCTTTCTATAAGGAGCACATTGTGCTAGCTCACAGCCCTCTTCCCCTGCAACATTAGAACACCCACAGGTTTAGCCATTTTGGAAGAGAGCTGGATCTGCTCCAGCACAAGGGCCCCAGGTTTATTTACCGGTGATTGTGATTCAGAGGCCTCAAAATGCCAACCACTCAGCAGAAATGAGAGCATGTAAACTGTCAAAGCCTTGAGAGAGAAGACGAAATTTTACACATTTCGCTACTACTTTGCCATAAAATATAATCCCAAGGTAAGGACCTGATCAACATTCAAAGCTTACTCTCGGTGAGGAATGATGAAGTGGAATAAAATCAAACCAGTGAAGCAATATGTAATATAAAATAGTGAGTCAATTTGGCGTAGTCATTAAGATTAAATAACATGGCCAGGGGCGGTGGCCCACTCCTGTAATCCCAGTGCTTTGGGAAGCCGAAGCAGGTGGAACACCAGGAGTAAGGAGTGCGAGACCAGTCTGACCAAAATGGTGAAACCCCGTCTCTACCAAAAATACAAAAAATTAGGTGTGGCGGCTCGCGCCTGTAACCCCAGCTATTCCGGAGACTGGGGCAGGAGAATCCCTTGAACCCAGGAGGCGAATGTTGCAGTGAGTCAAGGTCGCGCCATTATACTCCAGTCTGGGCAACAAGAGCGAAACTCAGTTTCAGGGGTAAAAAAAAAAAAAAAAAAAAAAAAAAAAAAAATTAAATAACGTATTCATTTACTCCTTCATCTATCCATTTTATTGGCATTTATAAAAACCTCCATGCTAGGTCTCAGAGAAACAGAAATGAAAATGAGAAAGTTTCTCTTTTGAAAGAATCCAACCAGTCTGGCTGTTTTTTTAAACTTTAGAATGTGTATGAACCACTCGTAATGATGGTTTAAAATGCAGATTCCTGGGCACCCCACAATAGATTCTTCTTCAGCTGGGCAGTGGTGAGGTCTAAGAGTTTTCAGTGTGAGGTCTAAGAGTCTTCAGTGTTTTTCATGATGATTATGATGCCTGTGGTCTATGGGCCATACTTAGATAAACACTAATTAGACACACAGAAGCCAGAGGGCCCCCATAAAACCAGCCTGAATGGACTGAATGGTTAAAAGACAGTCTTCGTGTGCATTTCCAAGAGTCAGGCACCCTGAGTTCAGATTCTGCCTCCAAGACCATCTGTTTGATGCTGGGCAAATTACTTGACTTCTGTAAGACCCAGTTTTATTTTAAATAAAATGAGGACAATATTTCCCATCCTTTTCTTTCTTTTCTTTTTTCTTTCTTTCTTTCTTTCCTTTCTTTCTTCCTTCCTTCCTTTCTTTTTTTCTCTTTCTCTCTCTCTTTCTCTCTCTCTTTCTCAATCTCTCTCTTTTCTTCTTTCTTTTTTTCTTTTCTTTTTTCTTTCTCTCTTTCTCTTTCTCTCTCTTTCTCTCTTCCTTTCTTTCTGACAGGGTTTCACTCTGTCGCCCAGGCTGGCATGCAGTGGTGGTGCTATCACAGCTCACTGGAGCCTCAACCTCCTGGGCCCAGGTGATCCTCCTACCTCAGCCCCATGAGTAGCTGGGACTACAGGTGCATGTCACCATGCCTGGCTAATTTTTTGTATTTTTTTTAGAAATAGGGTTTTCCATATGGCCCAGGCTGGTCTCATACTCCTGGACTGAAGTGATCAGCCCGCCTTAGCCTTCCAAAGTGCTGGGATTACAGGCATGAGCCACCATGCCCAGTCCAATATTTCCTATCTTTTAGAATTATTTTGAGAATAAAATGAAATAATGTATGTCTGGCACATTATTTGGTACAGAATAGGTGCTCAATACATAGTTGTAATAGCAATAATTATTGCTTCTGAAGGTGATATTATTATTGCTGCCATAGAGTTGCACCAGAATTAAGCTATATTAATCTGTATTAATTTAGATGTCAATATATTATATTACTATACAGTAACAAAACAGATTAGCAGGGAGGGTGTATTTTCTAAAATAATTTGAAGATCTGTATTTTACAAGTCACTGTAAAAAGAAGTCCTCCTGAATAATGTTCCCCTTGGTTGTTTTTGCAAAGTTGTTTTTTGCTTTAAACTTAAGTAGTTTCAAAGACAAATAAGAAATACTCATAATCTTTTTCTCTCTACAATGTTCACAATTTTTAAAAAAGTTTAAATAATAATATCTGTCTTATGATAAGGTAATACTGGATATAGAAAATTTAGAAAGTGTGAAAAACACCTTAAAAATGAGAAAATAATCATCTAACTATAATTAAAATTTGATGTTTAGGCTTTTTTTTCTATTATGGTTCGTGTCATCATTGAACTCAAAATATATGCACAATTTGAATTCTGTTTTTCCATATGTATTATGTAGCAGGAATTTTCACACATCACACATAAGCATAATATTAATGACTGAATAATTCCATTTTTCTCACCCATAATTTAGGTCACCAGTCTCTTACTTTGGGAAATTTTACTGTCTTAATATATACAATAAGAAATAATTTTATACTGAGTGTTTATATATACATCATTTTTCTTTTAGATAGATTCCTGAAAACAAAATTACTGAGTGAAGGTTATGAACACTTTTAAATTTATAAGACATGTTAACAAATTTTTTTCATAAAGGTTTTGCCAATGACAAACTCCACCATCAGAAAAAAGTACCAATCTATCTAATGACTAGAGATACTAAATGTGCTTTGATTAATTTATTGGCCATTACATTTCTTTTCTACAAATTATCTATTCCCTCTTTTGTCCAGTTATCTACTGGAAACTTGATTGATTGTTTTCTCTGTTCCTTTCCATTCATTCCCTCTTTTCTTCTTTCCTTCCATCTTTTCTTTTCTTACTAAAAAGTCATTTTAGATTTTTCATGGAATGAATGTTGTATAATTCAGTATTCTACTGGTTAAAGCACAGCCTAGAAGTATGTTTCTGCTCTCTCTCACAGCAGTGTTATAAAAAGATTACACCAAATTTCACTTCATAGAATTTATCTTGATGACCAATATATTAAATTTCCTTTCCCAGGCAGATCCCAAATGTGGCAGCTTTTAGTAGCAGCATGCTGGATGCTTCCTCTTGGATCTCTGTATGGTTATGATAAGAAAGGAAACAACGCAAACCCTGAAGCTAATATGAATATTGTAAGTCATTTATTAAGAAAAAATGCTAAAATGAGGAATTATTCATATTTCAGCATTTGAAATACAACTGGGGTGCCTTCTCAGTTTTCAACAATTCCTCCAGTGACTAAATCTGTGCTTCCTCTCCTGTTTCTTTATATGGCTAACTAATCTAAGAATTCAAAGATCTGACCCAAGTTGGGGCAGTAATATTCCATCTCCTAGTTTGAACTACCATCCAGTGGTGGCTTCCTAAAGAGAAGGTTCATGACTTAATACAGATGATCTCTATAGAGTATCTTTGAGTTTTCCCTGAGGTTTTTCATAGAGAAGTTTCTTTGATTTTGTGAACTATCCCAATGCACTTTTTTGGTTTAATAAGCCAGTGTTGGTTTCTTTTGTTTATTACCAAAGTGTTTTAACATTCAGGAATTCATACCAGAAGTGGAATGGAATAGTGTTAGGCAAAGAAAAAAAGGCCAAATGACAAATATCTACTACAGAATTCATTCTGATAATATACTCCATTTTCCTATATAAACGGTGCACAATTGCTTTCCTGTACCATACCCAAGTTGTATTAGAATCATAAAAGTAATGAAACTGCCAAAGTTTTTTTTCACTAGTGTCTCTTCTTGTTTCTCTCTCCAAAGTATCCAGCAAGTACCCCTGATCTCGTACCACACTGTTGAACTCACATAATTTTTCTCTCTCTAGTATAAGTGATTTTTAGCTTTTAATCCTTGTATAATGATAATAAGAACAATCATCTATAAAGCACTTATATTAGGCATTGTTCTGCACATATTACATATAATCCTCACAATGTCACAGTCTGTCTCCAGAGCCTGGGCTCTTCGCCGCTGCTCTATGTAGCCCATAATTTATACACGCATCTCTGTGTCTGACTTGGGAAAATGCATAATCCTTTGATAAAGGCATAAGCTTTGGAGTTAAACTTACTTTAGCATTAATCTTATTTTTATCTCTTCCTAGTATATAATCTTGGACAAATTGTTAATCTACCTGAATGTCAGTTTTCTCAACTGTAAATGGTACAATTCTATATCAAAGGCCTCTTATAAGGTTAATGAGACAAGGAATGTAAACCTCTATGCAGAAGATAACCAATAATCACTAGTTCTCCTCTTCTTCGTATATCTGTGGGTGGGGTATCTTCTCTGACCCCTCTAGGCTCACTCTTTGTTCTTTGACACCTTTCTCTCTGCCAAGAGGCTGAACTGTAAGGACAGGTCAACAAGCAACCTTGTCTTTTGGTTTTCAGTTCAATTCAGCCAATGGACATTGTGAGCAGAAGATGGAAAGAAATAGGCCAGTAAGGTTTGATTTTTTTATTGCCCTGGCTTCCTCCCTGTGAAGTCAACTTAGACAAGCTGTCTTCCTCAATTTGGTTATCTCAGCTTGACTTTCTCCTTTTGGCTTCTGGTAACTGCTTCCTCCCTCTTCTTTTAAGCCTGTTTAGTAATAGTTCACTTGTTATTAGCCACAGGGTACTCCACAATTCCCTGTGGTTTCCCTCATTAGATGACCATATAATTTTTCATCAAAACAAACTAGGGTGCTTTAATAATACCAGGCCAACAGGCAAAACCAGAAAGTGTCCTGAGCAAACAAGAATGTAGGGTCACCCCACCCAGACTTACCTATGCCTCTTTATGTAACTCCTAGAAATCCCTTTTAAATTATACTCATAGGAATATTACATGCCATCACAGCACATAGAGTGATAAGCAGTAGGTGCAATTTAAAGTACTACATTGTGGCCAGGCATGGAGGCTCACACCTATAATCCTAGCACTTTGGGAGGCCAAGGCAGGGGAATGAATGCCTTGAACTTAGGAGTTCAAGACCAGCCTGGGCAACATGGTGAAACCCCATCTCTATAAAAACATACAAAAAATTAAGCTGGGCACTGGGGCAGGTGCCTGTACTTCCAGGTACTTGGAAGACTGAGGTGGGAGGATCACTTGAGCCCAGGAGGCGAAGGCTGCAGTAAGCCAAGATCACACGACTGCACTCCAGCCTGGGGAACAGAGTGAGACCCATCTCAAACAAATAAACAAAGTACTATATTGTAATGCATGTGTAAAAATTAAGAGATTATAAAATGAAGGTATATATTTCCTTTCCTCTTTTTAGAGCCAGATTATTTCTTACTGGGGTTATCCTTGTGAAGAGTATGATGTTACAACAAAAGATGGTTATATCCTTGGAATTTATAGGATTCCACATGGAAGAGGATGCCCAGGGAGGACAGGTATTATTTATTTTGTTATGAAAGGAAAAATAATACTTAAAGCAGAGGTACTTAGATGTCCTGGGAGAAGTCAAGCAGTTTCTGTTCTGAAATCCTTAGTGTCCTTTCCATTAGAGGAGAAAAATCATCACCTTCCACCTCTCTGTTTAATTAGTGTAACTTTGAAGTTTTAAGTCACTTTTATATACACTGTTTATTTGGTCACTCCTTTTCTTCTTGACTTCGTCTTCCTACCAAGCAAACACCAAAACACATCGTGTTCTTACCCTAGTGATACCACTGTCCTGTTTTGAAAATCAGAAACCTAGGGGTTATTCTTGATACCACCTTCTCCCTCACCTTCTACATGCAACCTAACATTACCATCTATCAATTTTGCCTTCTAAATTTCTCTCTAGTCTGAAAACTTTTAGCTTCAATAATCATTCAAACCCAGGTTTGGACATAATGTCTTCAACTACTACGATGCCTTCTCACTGGTATTAAACTATTTGTAGTCAGTTCTGGACCCAAGTCTGTGTGATTTCATGGTTTAAAGTAAATATTACCCTATTAGCTCCCACCTAGCAACAGCTTCCCAGCTTGTCAAATCACCATCTAGTTGAGCCTACCTGCCTTCACTCCAGCCTCCACCATGTCCATCAGGGTGACCTAGAAGTCCGCCTTCAGCAGCTGTTGGTACAGAAGTATACCCAGTGCTTGTATCAGTTCCTCGAGCTTCTTTCAGGTGGGCAGCAGCTTTCTGGGTGGCCTGGGCACCAGTATGGGTCTGGGTGAGGTCTTTGCTGGGGCTGGTGGTATGGGAGGCATCACAGTTATCACTGTGACCCGGAGTCTGCTGAGTTCCCTAAAACTGATGGTGGATCCCAACATCCATGCTGTGAACATCCAGGAGAAGAAGCAGATCAAGACCCTGAACAACTTTGCCTCCTTCATTGACAAAGTGTGGTTCCTGGAGCAGCAGATCAAGATGCTGGAGACCATGTGAAGCCTGCAGCAGCAGAAGACAGCTGGGATCAACGTGGACAACATGGAGAGCTGCATCAACCACCTTCTGCGGCAGCTGGACACATGGGACCAGAAGCTGAAGCTGGACGTGGAGCTTGGCAACATGCAGGGGCTGGTGGAGGACTTCAAAAGTACCAGGATGAGATCAACAAGCATACAGAGATGGAGAATGAATTTTCCTCATCAAGAAGGATGTGGATAAAGCTTACATGAACAACGCAGAACAAGTAGTCTCGCCTAGAAGGGCTGCCCCAGGAGAATAGAAGATCCGTGAGCTGCAGTCCCAGATCTCGGTCACATCTGTGGGCTTGTCCATGGACAATAGCCGAGTCCTGGACATGGACGGCATCATCTCGAAGTATCCGCCCAGTACCAGGAGATCGCCAGCCGCAGCTGGGCCAAGTCTGACAGCATGCACCACCAGATCGAGTATGAGGAACTGCAGGCCCTGGCTGGGAAGGCTGAGAATGAGCGGTATCGCAAGAAGAGGATCTTCCAGATGAACCGAAACATCAGCCGATTCCAGGATAAGACTGAAGGCCTCAAAGTCCAGAGAATGCGGAGCAGCGTGGGGAGTTTGCCCTTAAGGACTCAACGCTGAGCCTGCAGAGCTGGAGGCCGCTCTGCAGCGGATCAAACAGGACGGGGCGCCGTAGCTTCACCAGAACTTGGAGCTGATGAATGTCAAGCTGGCCTTGAGCATCGAGAGCGCCACCTACAGGAAGCTGCTGGAGGGCAAGGAGAGCCCGCTGGAGTCTGGGACGCAGAGCAGGGGTATCCATAGGAGTACCAGCAGTGGCTAACCCGGTGGACTAGGCTCGGCCTCACAAGCTCTGGCCTCACCTATGGCCTGGACTCCTTTCAGTCCAGCTTTGGCTTTGGCGGGGGCTCCGGCTCTTTCAGCCGCACCAGCTCCTGCAGGGCCATAGTTGTGAAGAAGACTGAGACCTGTATTGGGAAGCTGGTATCTGAGTCCTCTGATGTCCTGCCCAAGTGAATGTCCACGGCAGCACTTCTCAGCTTAACCTTCCTGTGGCTGCCCCACATCCTGCTGGGGAGGCAGCTGTGCAGGGGAGCATGGGCAACTGGAGACCCACCTGACGCTCAGCCCTAGCTCTCAGCCTAGAGGGATAGTTTACTGCCTAGAGTACACCACTTGCCCTTGCCTCCAATTAAAAAACCAATTCTATTTTTTTGTTGTTTTTTTCTAAAGTAGAGCCTCAGGTATCCTTAGGAATCTCTGCAAAAAAGACCCTATTCATTCCTATCAGTTCTGTGCTTAAACTTCATTAAAGCGTCAATTCTAGCTCCCTACAATGCAGGTGGCTATCCATAGGTGGAAAAAAGTGAGCATTTCATTCTCTAGAAACGATTTGCTTTTGTTTTCTTCTCTCTCTTCTTAGTTCATTTTATACTTTGGCAGGTCGAATAACAAAACTTCTCAATATCAGAAAGACCACTTATTTAAAGAAAAACTAGATTTTTAAAGAGTGGAAGATACAATGGTGTTGCTGGCTTTACAGAGCCAATCATTTCCCAAAATAACTCCATAATTACAAATAACTTTGTAAATACTCGAGAGAACTTTTAAGTCTCTCCAAGCTTTTCTCTTGTCATTTCTATCACAGTTCCCAAAATGCATGAGACAAAAAGCTGTACAATGAGAAACTGTCTCTCTAATCTGAGATCCCTGGATCTGTCTCAGACTCAGATCACAGAGGCCTGATGATACTTAACTATTTAATGGTACTTAACTTTGGCAAAGTCAGTAACACCTCTTCTTTCCCTCTATTCCAAAAGGTGGAAAAATGGACATAGATTCTTAGTTCCTTGGTCCCGGTGGCTGAAGGCTCTCTGAGAGTACAACTTACTCTCAGGAAGCCACTCTAGCTCCAAAAGTGACCTGAGGTAGGGTCCTGAGATACCAACACAGCATCACAAACCATTTATAAAGCAGAGGAAAAGCCTAATCACTTCTTCCCTCTCTTCTCTCTTTTTCAACACTTTCTCACCTCCTTCTTTTTCCTTTCTCTTTCTTAGTTAAAATGTCCCTATTTGACATTGGGAATAGGACTTCTGTATCATATTAACAATTTTAAACTATAAAGTTCTACTTATATCCTTGTTTTTTGCAATTCAAATGAAATGAAGCAGTGCCTATAAAAATTAGCATAGTGCTTGACATTCAGTGAGCATTCAACAAATGGCATTTGTATTATTTTTTATTATTTCAAAAAAAATTTAAAGTTTTAATCAGATGAGTCTTGAAAAATATAATGCTATTAATATAAATAACAGTAATAGGGCTAATATTTACTGTGCCAGATGGCCTTTTATACGTTTAAGTTCTCAATGAATTCTTATAAATACACGAGGAGATAGCATTTGTTATTATTTCCCATTATACAGATAGGTTAACTGAGGCACAAAGGAGTTCATGCATATCAGAAGGGATTTTGAACTAGGGCAATCTAACTTCCACACGTAAATAATACAATACATTATATATAACCCTTTACAAATGAGAAAATAAGACCAAGAGAACTTAAATAACTTACCCAAGTAAGTAGCTCAGAAGGGACTAGATCCCAGATTTGCCTGGCATCAGATTTTACCTCTTAACCTCTCTTCTATACTACAGAAATTCAGGAATGAGATTTTTCTTGTAGGCACTGAGGAAGTTCAGACATGAAATTCTTGTTGCCTGTGTTTTGCAGCTCCAAAGCCTGCTGTGTATTTGCAGCATGGCTTAATTGCATCTGCCAGTAACTGGATTTGCAACCTGCCCAACAACAGCCTGGCTTTCCTTCTGGCAGATAGTGGCTATGATGTGTGGTTGGGGAACAGCCGAGGAAACACTTGGTCCAGAAAACACCTTAAATTGTCGCCCGAATCACCAGAATACTGGGCCTTCAGGTAAGGAGAAACCTATTAACGAATACAGTGTGTACTCTGCTCATGTGTATGTATGAACACCTAGTGATTTTTGCCCTTTTTGTGTCCAAATGCACGCAGTGGAATCCACAAGAAGGAAACAAACCTTTCTTTCTCTACCCAGACTTTCTTCACAGGCTCTAAAGAACTGTCATTATTATTGCATGACTGTTTTAGAATTCCTACCTCCTTCCTGGTATCTGTGTGTGGGTGAGTGTGTGTATGTATGTTCTAAGGGAAGTAAGAAGAAAGCCTGATTACAGAATGGCTAAGCAACAGTGTTGCCAGCAGCAGCGCCAGGGGTTGCTGTCTGCTTCAGAAGCTATGCCTACCTGGTTACAGTAGCAAACCCATGCACTGGCATAGGAGCTAAGAACCATGCCTTGGAGGTCATGAAAACCCTGTGTTCCTTGGCTTCATTGCCAGCCTTCTTTCTGGAAAGCACTGGCATTTCCTAATTCTATAACCATAATCCATTGCACCCTTGCAAATGACTAGAAAATTCCCTAGGTAAGTATTTATTAAACTATATACAGTATCAGAAGTAACTGAGGTCATTGTTAAATATGCGGATTACTGGGTCTCTTCCCAGGAAATTGTGATTCAGTCAGTTGGCTGAGGTCTGCAAATCTGTTTGCTTTATTATTCTTTTAGATAAGCATTCCAGGTAATTGCTCTTTTCAGAGGAGCTTGGTAAACCCGTTATAGAATTAAGTGAATATGACTAGCCTTGCAAGAAAAGCATCAGTAGGCCTTGACAAATCAAATTTTTCTGATTTCAGTTTCTTAAAAATGTTGACTTGCAATCAAGGTGTTGCACCCTTTAAAGTTGCATAGATGCCTAATATCATATATTGACACTAGTCTATATTTAACAAAATCGAAGTATTTATGTTTTCACTGAATGTGTTTAAATGTTCTAGGCCTAACAATGAGATGACTTTTCTAATTTGTTATTCTTTCTTTTTGATAGTTTGGATGAGATGGCTAAATATGACCTTCCAGCCACAATCAGTTTTATCATAGAGAAAACAGGACAGAAGCGACTCTACTACGTGGGTCACTCACAAGGCACCACCATAGGTGTGTTTGGGGCAGATGAGCTCAGAGAATGTCAGGGGCTCTTCTTGCATATTCATGGAAGGGGGTCAGTATTTCTTCTGTCTGTGCAATCTCTAGCTTGGGGGCTTGACTTGGGAAACCATTTCCTCTGGCTAATTTCTGAAGAGTAAATAAAATAAGAATGACAATAGGGAATTTTCCCTCAACACTAAATTTGGAGGTTGATAGATAAGCCTGAAAGAGGGAGAATTATTCATATATTCATTTGTGCGACCAACAAACATTTGTCAGACACTGTTATATGCTGAGGAAGCAGAGATAAATATGGTATTCATTCTTTCCTTGAAGATCTCACAGTCTAGTGAGGGACACTAGAAAGAAAGCAGAGATTACAAAACTCAGCAATTATATGCTACAATCAGTATGACTTTTAGTTGCCAGGGAGGCATTGGAGTAGGCCAGATGTGGGTAGGGCTATGTTGGCAGTGTTATGAGGCCTATTTGTCCCCTTACTGTTCTCACTTTGGCTAGAGGCCTTAACACTACCAACAGGATTTCCATCAGTCCGTTTTCTATATCTTAATTATAATCAGGATTCTGGTGTAAAGCAGGTCTGTACATACTTGTACTGTATCACACATCTCACATACATTCTCTTATTGGAAACTGCAAACATCTGAAATCACTATCATCCATGCTCCACAAATGGTTGAATCGAGCAATCTGTTCCAATGGCGATATTCCCAAGTAACATCTTACATTTCATATCTTTAATAAAGATTACAGACACAAAGGTTATAAAGGTCAAATGCATATAACTTACATACATTTGACTTTTATAAAAATCATCCTATAAGGATTTTACCATTCACACTTACAGACTGAGAAAACCGAGACTCACACAGGGAAGTAAATAGGAAGTAGGAAATAGGAAGTAAATAGGAAGCCAAATTTATAGCCCAGTTTTGTCTGATACCAGGACTATCGTCAAGCTGGAATGGGCTTTGGAGTTTACCTAGACATGCCCCACAGTAGATATTTGAACCCTCTCTCCTTGCATTCCCCAGGGACAGGAAACACTTTATTCTGAATTAGCCAATTCCACCCTTGAGAAATTGAGAAATTCTTCTCTACAAATGGTATTAATTCTATGTTGTTTTCTGTTTTGTTTTTAATATGGCTACATTTACTACAACTTACAATGAACAAATAATTATGTGAAAACTATGAACTAGTGTCTTCTTCCATTTCAGCTTTTATAGCATTTTCTACAAACCCAGAACTGGCTAAAAGGATTAAGATATTTTTTGCACTGGCTCCAGTTGTCACACTGAAATACACCCGAAGTCCTATGAAAAAACTAACAACTCTTTCCAGGCAAGTAGTCAAGGTATGTGACTTCCCAAGTTTTAATCTGAAATAACTAAAAGTAGCTTTATTTCCACTGATTTCAACAGAAAACCAATGACATTTTACAAACTTCTGAGAAAATAATAGGTATTCAAGATAATCCATGTAAGTTCACTGATGATGTACGCAATCTTATTAGCAGAGTTCAGGGAACTCCCCCTGTTGTTAATCTACCCTACTTTCTTCAACTATGTCTAGAAACATGTCTCCTGTATCATTCCTCAACCACAGATAGAGAGAGCTTATTTGATTGATTGGTTTGTTGAATTTAGCGGATTAAATTTTTCTGGTGATCCCTAATTTTTTAGGGGCAGTAGTGGTTGAGTTCACAGCAGGGAATCAGATGGTGTGGGTTTGAATCTCATTTGTATGATTTGTGAGCTGGGTAAATCTGGTCAAGACCTTAAGTGCTCTTCATCTGTAACGTGGGGATAATAATACTTCTCACTCATAGGGCTACCATGAGGACGACGTGAATTAATACAGCATATACTTTAAAACAATGTCTTGCATACTGTAAACCTTTAATAAATGTTAACAATTGTTTTGGCTATCATTAGTTTTATAGAACGTACCCTCCTCCATCACTAAATGCCCAACCTTGTTTCATTTCCTGACACTTTATAGGCTGTCATTTTGACAATTCCGAAAACCCAGGCAAAACTCTGGGCCCCCTGATCTCCTCTAGTTGACGGCTAACTAATCTGATCGTTTATCTAGTCCAGGTGAATTGCATTACATGGGTTGGTGTGTTTTCTTCTTGTATTTTAACATGGGCTTCTCCCATGGTAATAACTCCCACGGTGGTGATTGTACAGTTCAGTGATTTCAATGAAAGCAGATGAAAGTGAAACAATTCTGATAGAAGCCCAAAGATTTACAGAAGATTCCTGTTGAGAGCTAAACAAATTAGTCTATGGTGATTGAAGTGCCTATCTATACATCCCAGAAAGATGGGTAGCAGAAAAACCACCTGAAAATAACACAACATGCTTACATTGCCTGTTGGTACCTGGGCCTCTTATACCATTGAGACTTCACTCTGGCCTGCTCCTGCTATTAAGTAAACAATGTCAGACTGTTTGCTAAATTATTTCAGTATTCCCACACAATTAAGAGATATTTTAGGACAGTGGGATCTTTCCATTCCTCTTCATTTGCATAGCTGTCTTTAAACTTACTGCATTCCCTGACATGTGTAGGATGTGGTGTACAAGTTAATTCAGCCAAAAGATATCTAGGAGCTACTATTTCAAGGCCCTGGCATTAGGAAACAGCTATGTCTACAAGGAAACTTTTCAGCTCATTGGTATGAGTAAAAACTAGGGTGTATGTGAGAGTAGAATGGGATTCAACTAAGGAGGTATTAGGAGACAATGGAAGAAAGCAGTGTCATGACTAGGAGTTTAGACTTTGTTCTGTTAATGATGGAAGACCATTGAAGAATATTAAATAGAAAAGTGGCTTGATCAAATTTGTAATTTTAGAAAGATTGCCCTTTCAAAATTATTGTTTTATTTATTTATTTTTTTATTATACTTTAAGTTCTAGGGTACATATGCACAACGTGCAGGTTTGTTACATATGTATACATGTGCCATGTTGGTGTGCTGCACTCATTAACTCATCATTTACATTAGGTATGTCTCCTAATGCTATCCCTCCCCGCTCCCCAAACCCCACAACAGGCCCTGGTGTGTGATGTTCCCCTTCCTCTGTCCAATTGTTCTCATTGTTCAATTCCCACCTATGAGTGAGAACATGCGGTGTTTGGTTTTCTGTAGGGACATGGATGCAGCTGGAAAACGTCATTCTCAGCCCTTTCTAAATTATAACTCCAGTAGAGTAACTATGTACCAACAGAAGAACTGCCACATATGACCTACTAATTCCTAGTAGAAATTCCAGTATTATAATGATAGAGCAAAAACTTTGCTAGGTAAACTCAGAGAAAAGCAAAAATACTTCTAGCTGTTGGAATCACAACAGACTTTTTGGATAAGATGGCATTTTAGTTTGCACTTAAGGATAACATTTCAATATAGAGTGTGGTATAGAAAGGCTTTCCAAAGCAAGAGGGAAGCATGAGCAACATTGAAGTGGTGAAGCTCAGGTCATGGAAAACCACACATAACTCACTTTACTGGAGTTTTATATTAGTATTAGTAAAGGAGAGTATGAGAAATCATGTTGGAAATGTAGAGGCAGATTATACAGGGATTTGAGTGCCAAATTAATGAGTTTGGAATGTATTCTATAGGTAATTGGGGAGCATGGAAATATTTGCACAGAGGAATGACATGCATAATGCCCCTTTTTAGAAAGATTCCCCTGGGAACCAAATGTAAGCAGATGGGGGTAAAGGACATCAAGAAGGGTGAAAGATTAGGAGAATAATGATGGAGTTATTGTTAACACATCAGTTGATAGATACTGGGGATTGGAACAAGAGTTGTGCAACAAAAAATAATCTATAAGATATGACAATGAAATGATAGACAATGTTTAGGTATGTTTTTGACTTTCTGAGGAAGAGACTTTCTTTCTCCTCTCCTCTCCCATCAGCCAGATGCTCGCAGGCATGCTTGGTGAAAGGGTTCCTTTTATATGGGAGCTTCTGGACTGAGACAACATTTTTTCTCTCTCTGATTAGCACTTCCTTTTTCATTGATGCTGCCAGTATTTTCAATTGCTCCATTTCTATTACTTCAACTCAATTCATGAGAGTTGAATTGAATTGAGTATAGAGGATAAAGATTTAAGTCAGACAAAACTGGGTTCACACTCTGCCTCCGCCTCCTGCCAATTGTAACCTTGGACAAGTTATTTAACCATGCTAAGCCTCAATTTTCACATTGATAGAATGAGTAGAGTTTGTCAAGTTGAGAAATTCATTCATCCATTTCCCCTTCCTCACATCCCATTTTTCCCCTGGACTTTTATGCCTTTGTGTTCTTGTCATTTTACTTTCTTTCTGACTTATAGATTGCTTTGATCCTTTGCTTTTGACGTGTCTCTACAACATTAAAGATTGTTAGTACTGTCTCCATTTCTTGAATGAGGAACTTGAGGCTCAGAGAGGCTAAGCAGCCTGTCCCAAGTCACCCAGCTAATGGATGGCAGAGCTAGAATTTGAACCCAGATGTGACCAGGCAACCCAACCAATGGTCTTTTTTATATGTGGTGGTTTTTCCACTTTTTCAATGCCAACCTGAAGAAGCTAGTGAACAAGGGTGACCGGCTCAATGGGCTGTTGAGGGCTGAATCCAGCCCATGTTCTGCTTAGCAAGCCATGTGCCCTGGCATGGGGCCATGTTGCCATAAAGAGAGGTGCCTTTTCTAATTCTCACACATACCAAAAGAGCTACTAGAAGGAGACTGGCTCCCTGCTGTTATGTGACAAACATGCCTCCTCCAGAGCCAACTTGGAATTACATCTACAAGTTGGCATGTTTGCTACTGTGTACATGGGTGCTCTCCTACTGGCTGGCCTCATTAATATCCTCTCTTTTAGGTTAGGGTAAAGGAGAAATTATTCGCCTTTGGGTAAATGCATAGTAATTTTGCTGAGTCACGGGATATTGAGGTAGAGTGGAATCAGAGAATGTCCTGCTAATTTACTCTGTATTTGGGAAAGCCAACTCCAGGTTTCAGAACAGAGAACCAAGAATCCATTACGGTAGATGTCACCTGTTTCTTAACACTGCATTTTCATTGTTGATTACTTTTATGAACTGGCTATTTTCTTTCACATGGATTTGTTTTGCCAAGCATGGATGACTAAGTTATTGATAAATAAAAATAAATTTGTTTACTGGTTAAAGTCAGATCCTGCCTTTTACTTTATTTATTCATTTGACAATCTATTTAAATTGTCACACTTGAAAACATGAAGTAAATGTCAACATTATTTTAAAAGATATACTCCTTTTATGAGTGTATGCTGCTACTATTATTAAATTATTATGGGGACATTTACACAGGAAGAATTACAATTTGGCAAGTTAAATTAATTATCTAGGGTATTATCTAAGTGTCCTAGTGATTGTGATAAAATGAAGAAGAGTCTGGAATCAATTAGATAATATGTATAAGGCTTATTATTACTTTCCAGACCTAAATAATTGAGAAGTGTGGTTTGAAGTAGTTTAACATATTGTTGTCCTTCCTTTCCCTTCCCTTTTTCTTCTTCCTCTTCTTCTTCTTCCTCCTCCATCTTCTCTCCCTCTCCCTCCTTCCCTTCCTCTTTCCCTGCCTCTATCCCTCTCTTCCTCTCTTGGGCATGAAGCGGAGTATGAAATCTTGGTACTTCATATATTCCATTAATATTCCATGGAATATCAAATATTCCATTAAATAAAGATTATATCTGCCTATATAAGACAATCATTTTTAAAGTCAGAATTTAATAAGCTATGAACAGTAGGAATTTACTTGATCTAGTTTTCTAGATATAGTATAAGATCTTAAAGTGAATTAGATTTTAAGTGAATAAATGCTAGTTATTACTGTTCTTTAGTTGTAATATCTGGTTAATAAAGAATTCCAGAAGAAATGTGTGTTTATTTTTACTGTAAATGGGTGTTTCCAAAGTTTTAAGAACTAAAAAATATCTTTTTAACTTTATATGTAGTTTATTATGCTAATATTATAAAACTAGTAGCTGTGACGCAAAGGAACTTGCTGGCAACACTGCCTGAAATTCCACTAGTAAAGATTCATTTATGTGGGTTAAGCTTTTGTCTATAGAAAGAATTCATTAAAGGATTCCGGAAGGAATGGCTCAAATCTGTATGAGTCACTAATTGTGACAGTAATAATAATTACATTAATTTATATTTTAATTAAATAATATTTTCATGTGTACTAGATGCTAGGAACTGCACTAATTGTCTTTTAAACATGACCTACTAACTTTACAACAGCCCTGCCTATAAGAACATTTTTCCATTTTATAGACAAGAAAATTTATAATAGAAATTTAAAACTCTCCTAAGGTATAGAATGTGTTTGAATCCAGAATGAAACACATGTATGCCTCACTCCAAAGCCTTACAAATTTCCTGTGGGAACTAGTTTCTCAAGGGGCATTCTAAAAAACACCCCAATTAAGGGCTTTTGGGAAAAGCCATTAAGAGGTGCATTGGAAGGATTACATACCTAATAACAAGCCTCATGATTTCACTAAGGACCAACACTGAGCAGATGTCACCTAATACTGTGCAGTCCTTCTTTGAACTACCTCTTTCTCCACTTTTGATATCCACGTCTATAAGATTTGATGGTTTTAAATTATCTTGTAGGTGTTGTTTGGTGACAAAATGTTCCACCCTCATACATTGTTTGACAAATTCATTGCCACCAAAGTGTGCAGTCGGAAGCTATTCCATCGTATTTGCAGCAACTTCCTATTTACTCTGAGTGGATTTGATCCGCAAAACTTAAATATGGTAAGTGTAAGTAATTGGGTCTGGGAAAACATTGTTTTGTTGCACAGAGGTGATGAAAGTTCATTCTGGAGTATATGGCAACTGCAATTCGAGGTTTCCTTTTTGCTTTTGGAATGTCATCAGTACATTCATGGCTTCCAGTGAGGGTTGAGAGTCCACTTGCTTTCACAGGAGGATTTGAGAAGAAAGCTTTACTGCCAACAATTCTCATCTCTTCTTACCTGAAACGTCCTTCACTTAGATAAAGGCTATGGGTTTGATATTTATCTTGCTGTGCTTGAGCCTTATGTCATATTCACTGAAGTAGAATATCAAGGGATGAGTCCAGACATTTGTATTTTTATTTTTACCAATTTTCCACTTTCACAGCTGATTTGGAAAGTTATTTTATGAACCACTTACTTCCTTAATCCAAAGAGATAAAAGGAGAGATGGTTCTTCAACAACAGCTACAAATTTATTGTTCAAGGGGTACTGAGAAGGATCAGTGTCAGCGTTCTTGTCAAGTAATGTCTAACTTAACTGAGATATTTTCCATGATGACCCAAGGAGTTGGGGGAGGGAGGAGGGAAAGAGAGGAGATGTGTTTGAAACCAGAGGTAGGATCAGGCTGAAGTTGGTCTCCACCTCTCTCACAGACTTCTGCCCAGAGCCTAATCTTCCAGTCAGTGGAAAGCACTGCTTAAAATATTTCTTGCTTTCAAGAAAGATTTATAAAAGACTTTTTATGCAAAACATGTCTTAGCCACTGCCTTTCTACATTCTTCTCTCACTTTCTCAATGTACAGTGGAAACTATGCTTGCCTATCACTTAGATGTAAGGATATATATAGGGGAAAGCATATCATGTAGATAGAGCTGAGTAAAAAGACCTTGAAACAAACACAAATGAGTGTATTTTAAAAGCACCCTCTCAGCATATCCTAAGAGTTTGCTAAAGAAAGACATCACAAAATAACACCCTTGACTATTCATTGGCCCTTGCTGTCCATATGGACACCTTTTTTCAGATCACCTTTTGTCTTCCTGCCAAAAAGCAAGGCTTACAAAATATTACAGCACCTTCACGGACATTTGTTTCAAAGAACCATAACCAGGGGTGCATAAGTAATATTGGTGGAACTTTGGAAAAATACACATATCCAGAACTCAACCTTTGAGATTTTGATTTGTATTCAGTACATTTGGATAGCTTAATAAGTAGGTTAAAATATTTTTAAAGCCCTAAGATGTTTCTGATGCTTACTTTGGTTGAAAATAACTCTTCTTATTTTAAAAACAGTGCAGTTGAAAATATAAGAGAATCAAGAGTTTGTGTGCGTGTTTTGTTTTTGTTCTTGTGTGTGTGTGTGGTTGTTTATCCATAAGATATCTGAATAAACCGACTGAATTAATTATGCCACACAAACTTTCAGAGTCCTGTAGAATATTTACCACATTTTAAAATTCAGAAAACAAAAGGTAACATTCAGATCTATTATTAGCACCTTAGGGTCAACAGCTCCCTTTGAATGTCCTTTGGGACTTAACATGGGGTGAAGGAGAAGATCACTGGGGTTTTTATCCTTTAATCTCCTATACCCTTGAACCTATGGGAGTTGAGTCTGGAAAAAGATTTCCTTTTGTCTTTGCCCAGTGGGATTCCCCCTGTAGGTTTGAGGACAGGACGGAGTCGGTGGAGGAAAAAGTTCTTCTAAGATGGGCTTCTTTGGTTAATATGTCTTCAGATTATATGGTACATGTTTTTTTCCTTAAAGAAAGGGAAAAGAGGCTGGGCGCGGTGGCTCACACCTGTAATTCCAGCACTTTGGGGAGGCCAAGGCAGGTAGGAGATCAAGACTACCCTGGCTGACATGGTGAAACTCCGTCTCTACTAAAAATACAAAAACAAAATTAGCTGGGCGTGGTGGTACACGCCTGTAATCCCAGCTACTCGGGAGATTGAGGCAGGAGAATGGAATCCAGGAGGTGGAGCCTGCAGCACGCCAAGATCGCACCACTGCACTCCAGTCTGGGCAACAAGCGAGACTCCATCTCAAAAATAAAAATAAAAATAAAAAAAGAAATAAAGAAAGGGAAAAGAGAAAAAGAAGAAATATTTTAAATTTCTCTCAAATGTTTACTTGTGGTATGATAATATGATTAGCCTCTAAATGAGAAGTAATCTCTTTGCAGAGTCGCTTGGATGTTTACTTGTCACACAATCCTGCGGGAACATCTGTTCAGAATATGCTGCACTGGGCCCAGGTACGTGCTTCTTATTCCTTCTTGATGCACACATACCTCTGTCGTATTCCTGCTTGATGCACACATACCTCTGCAAGACCCTCAAGGAGTGCTCTCAGAGAGCTCACTGCAGGGTTCTGCAGGCACCCGCCACTGTCACATTGATGTTTTTGGAATCAGCATCAACTCCTCATTTTTATTTACTTCATTCCCACTTCTTCTCCTTGTCCTCAGTGTCTGGGTTTTGAGCATGGTTCTCAGATATTCTGACTGAGTTCTGATCCTTAGATTATTCCAAACTGCATTTCAAGGGAAGGCTTTTATTTCCTCTTTCAGAAAGTCATCAACTCTAATAGAACTTTATATAAAATGATGCATCTTATTCTAGAAAGAGCTGTTCATCCTCCAATCAATATATGGGGCATTTGAGAATGTGGAAATGATGCTTTATTCAGAGCAAACTGAAAGCTAGGGAAGAACTAAAATGGATTTATGGCTTATGTTTTTACCCTCAGTTAAAGTTTTATTTGTTTTATTTTGTTACTCAATATACAGAAAGCTCAGAGATAAGTCTAATTTAATTGGTTTGACTTTCTGAGGCTTGTGTGTGTCTTTGTGTATGCATGCACACACATGTGCACGCACATTCATTTGTTTATTATGTAATATTTGCCTATATTCTTGGCTGATGGCAGTCACAACGCCTTTTGAAAAGTGAACAAAATATAAATAATTCTATGACTGGGAGAGGGTTGGTGTCTTCTTAAAGGTTTAATATATCTGAGACCCCCCCCCAGGAATTTGCATTTTAATATATACCCTAACAAATTTGCTCCCTGTTTTAGACAATCAGTACTATAGATAGCCTGAAATACTAGGTGAGAATTTCTGAAATACTTGGAAGAGTTTGACCTCCAGGATATAAGGCTTCAAGTTCCTTTAAGAAGAAAGATGTTCAGAATATAGGGCTTCCTACTGATGAGGAGACAGATAAGTCCTCTTATGAGCATGACCTTCCAAGGTAGTACACGTTTAATTTCACAGTTTTTGAGCACTTAATATATGCTCTTCTTGCTGCTCATACATGTGATTTTATTCAGTCTCACTGAATTATTATGACAACTTTTTAGTAAAGGCATTGATATCCCCCCACTCTACAAATGTCATAGCATGTTATTTATTTATTTTTTGAGACAGGGTCTCAAAAAAAGCATGCAGTGGTACTATCATTGTACCCAGGCTGGAGTACAGTGGTACAATCATGGCTCACTGTAGCCTTGACATGCTGGGTTTAAGCAATCCTCCCATCTCAGCTTCCTGAGTAGCTGGCACCATAGGCATGCACCACCATGCCCGGATAACTTTTGATTCTTTGTACAAAGATGAGGTCTTGTTTTGTTGCTTAGGCTGGTCTTGGACTGCTGGACTCAAATAGTCCTCCCACCTCAGCCTCCCAGAGTGCTGGGATTATAGGCGTGAGCACTGCGTATGGCTGCCTATTCCTTATACATTTTACAATTGACTTCACTTAAGAAAAACTTTTCCCCTTTGACAGAAAATCCTCTTCAGGATAGAAATAAGTGGGGATGGTGGGGGCATGGTAAATATTTGGTTATAAGTTACATAGGCAGCTAAGGGAAAAGTGATGATCATGATGATGGTAGTAATCCTAGTGAAAAAAAGCTGTTTGTTGGGTATTACTAGGTGCTACATGCTTTATAGATGTTACCATAATCTTCACAATCCTAAGAAATAGTGTTACTATCATTCTCATTTCACAAATATCTTGCTTTGAATCACAGATTCAGTAGTCTATTAAGCCTGGATACAAACAAGGTGTATTAGTGTCTTTCACACTACTATAAAGAACTACCTGAGACTGGGTAATTTATGAAGACAAGAGGTTTGATAGACTCACAGCTCCACAGGTTGTACAGGAAGCATGGCTAGGAGGCCTCAGGAAACTTACTATCATGGCGGAAAGCGAAGAGGAAGCAAGCACGTCTTACCATGGCGGCGCAGGAGACAGACAGCATAAAGCGGGAAGTGCCACACACTTTCAAACAACCAGGTCTTGTGAGAACTCACTCACTATAACGAGAACAACAAAGGGGAATCCCGCCCCCATGATTCAGTCACCTCTCACTAGGCCCCTCCCCTGACACGTGGGGGTTACAATTAGAGATGAGATTTGGGTGGGGACACCCCCAGTAGGCCCCTCCCCTGACACGCAGGGGTTACAATTAGAGATGAGATTTGGGTGGGGACACAGAGCCAAACCAAATCACCAGATTTGATCCTAGAGCCCAAGTTCCTAAGTACTACATCCTATTGCCTCCCATTTCTAAAAGCTCGCAGAATTTCAACAGCAGCAGACTGCTGCCTCTCTGAATATAAATCATGATGGGAATAATTTTAAACTAAAAATCAGGACTAAATTAGTAAGTGGGAAAAATATCTGAGATTCAAGCTAAGAAAGGAAAACACAGAAGAGTCTGAGAATAATTTAATGAAGTGCTTGACATAAATGTAAAAGTTATCTGCCTCATCGATCCTTCGTGGGTGGCAAATAACAGAAAAATGAAATGCTGTGTATATGAATGTCCTTATATTCTAATACTTGAAGTTTCAATACCAAAATGCAAAAGTAGTCATGCACAGTGTCTCAGTCAGCCCATGGCTACGTTATGCACATCACAGCAGGTGGCTTGCCCTGGCATATGGGAGGCAGACAGCAGCCATGTACCTCACACACAACTGGGAAAGCTCAGTAGGTGAATATTTCTTTTAATAGTGAAAACAATGTTTAAGGATAGGGAATATAATCATAACAGCTTAGACCACATCATGAGGATAAGGTACAAAGTTGTATAATAACAATAGCAGTAATTTTTAAATGTAAGAAATTTATAGTTAATGCCTTTAAAAAAATTATTAAAATTCCTGAAGCAAAGATATTCAAGAATCATTCAATTTTGCATCTTTAAAAAATATTTCTGTGTGCAGCATGATAACATTTAAAGGCATTGGATTTAAATGAAAAAATCTGATGATTTTCATTGGAAAGATACAGGAATGAGTAAAAGATTGTACCAATTCTGTGAATTACGGTAAGAGTTATCACTTTTTATTACTTATTTTCTTAATCTTTATTGAACTACATTTCTAAAGAGTGGGGCATAATGTTAATCTTCTTTGTATATTTCTTCTGTACTGTCTTTAAATGTACACTATTTTCTTATATTATTTTAATGTGTTTATTTTATTTTAGGCTGTTAATTCTGGTCGGCTCCAAGCTTTTGATTGGGGAAACTCTGATCAGAACATGATGCACTTTCACCAGGTATAAAAATAATCCTCATAATCAGTTCCATGCTGCAAATGAACTAACAAAAATAGTATCCACTCATTAAGCACCTGCCACTTCCATTTACCACACTGGATATTGCTTATTGCTGTTCTCACAAGCTGCTTATTGGGTTCTTGCCATGTGCCACATCATTATTTCTAATTTTTACAACGACATTGCAAAGTAAATATTATTATCCCTATTTTTTTCAGAGGTACAGAGAGGGTAGGTAAATTACCAGAGTTATTCAGCTAGTAAACAACCAGAGAGAGGGGCTCAAGATGGGCAACTAGACACAGCCAGGAAGAGGTTCTCCCATTAAGAGACAAGACCATCAAGAAGATTGGAACACTCTAAGCAGATCTTCAGAAGAAAGGCATTGAGAGTGAATGGAGGTAGGATGCTGAGCCTGGGCTAGAGGGAGGATTCTGGGAAGCCTGCACGGGGTTGCTGAGCACCAGGACTCATTCCAGGCCCTGACTAGCTCCTGGGGAAGAGGTGAGTTAAATAGCAGTGCAATGGCCCACTCTTACTATGGACATAGCTGCAGGACACCCCACAACCCCCATAGACATTTGAGCTAGTAGGCAGAGCTGCTTGGAGAGTTGGCAGGGACAGGACTCTTGCCTGTGCAAAGCCAAGAGGGTTTGGTGCAGGAAGAGTTGCAGTGAAATACGGCCAGTGACATCCATTCCCCAAGGCTCGCCAAGCTCCTCTAGGTGGCATTGGCCTTTGTTGACTGTTGAACCTAAACAGAACAGGGCTATCTTACCCATGGGTTGTGGCCAGTGTGATCTCAGCACATCCCTGTCTGCTGGCCTCTCTCAGGTTTCCTGCCTGGCTGCACCCACTTGCAGCACAGCCTCACATGCCCAACCAGGGTGCTTCCCCAGTGGTCACTGCCATACCTCCTTCACTGGCAGATTCTGCCTAGCCATAGGAGAGCTTTTGCAGATGGGCCCCTACCAATGTGAACATACTTGTAGTCTCCCATGACTGCTTTGCAAGCATGCATGTGTGCAAACCTTACCACCACCACTGCTAGGATGAAGTGCTTTTGCCCCGCCTCCCATCAGAGTGTTGTTGCCAGTATATGAGGAACATCTCAGCCTCTCCAGTACAGTAGTGGCCAGAGAACAAAGCTTTGCACATGGTCCCACCTACCAAGGTTATAGCACACAGCCCAGGAGTGCTGAGCTGAGCCCTGGCACCCTGAAGTCATTCAGAAATGAAGCCGGTCAACTAAACACAACTTATATCAAAGGCTTCAAAGAACATAAGAGCAAAAAGCCTCATCCAAAGGACAGCAACTTCAAAGATTAAAGGAATATCGGCCAAAACAGTTGAGAAGGAATCAGTGCAAGAACTCTGGAAATTTGAAAAGGCAAATGACCTCTAAATGACCACACTACTTTTCCAGCAATGGTTCTTATCCAAATGGAAGTGACTGAAATGACAGATACACAGTTCAGAATCTGGATAGCAACAGAGATCATTGAAATTCAGGAGAAAGTTGAAACTCAGTCCAAGGAATCTAAGGAATCCAGTAAAATAATTTAACAGCTGAAAGATGAAATAGCCATTTTAAGAAATAACCAAATTGATATGATAGAGCTGGGAAACTCACTATAGGAATTTCATAATATAATCAGAAGTATTAATGGCAGAATAGTATGGCAGAATTTCAGGAAAAAATCTCAGAGATTGAAGACTGGTTATTTCAGTGAACCCAGTCAGACAAAAATAAAGAAAAAGAATTTTTAAAATGAACAAAATCTGGAGAAAATATGGGATTATGTAAAGACACCAAACCTACAGCTCTCTGGCATTCCTGAAAGAGAGGGAGAGAGAGCAAGTAACTTGGAAAACATATTTGATGATATTGTCCATGAAAATTTCCCTAACCTCACTGGAGAGGTCAACATTTAAATTTGGGAAATTCAGAGAACCCCTGCAAGATAGTATATAAGACAACCATCCCCAAGACATACAGTCATCAGATTCTCCAAGGTCTATGTGAAAGAAAAAATATTAAAGGCAGCTAGAGAGAAAGGGCAGTTACAAAGGGAACCTCATCAGGCTAACTGTGGACCTTTCAGCAGAAACCCTAGAAGCCAGAAGAGATTAGGGGCTTGTATTCAACAGCCTTAAAGAAAAGAAATTCCAACCAAGAATTTCACATACAGACAAACTAAGCTTTATAAGTGAAGAAGATATAAAATATTTTTCAGGCAAAATTGCTAAGAGAATTTATTACCACCAGACCTGCCTTCCAAGAGGTCCTTAATGGAATGCTAAACATGGAAATGAAAGACTGTTACCAGATACTACAAAAGCACACTTAAATACATAGACCACTGACACTAGAAAGCAGCTATACAATCAAGCCTACATAACAACCAGCTAACAACACAATGACAGGATCAAATCTACATATATCGATATTAACCTTGAACGCAAACAGGCTAAATGCCTCACTTAAAATGCAAAGAATTGCAAATTGCTTAAAGAAGCAAGACCTAACTGTATGCTACCTACATGAGACCCATCTTGCATGCAATGACACTCATAGGCTCAAAGAAAAGGGAGGGAGAAATATCTATCAAATAAATGAAAAGAAAAAAGACCAGGGGTTGCTAATCTTGCTTAAGACAAAACAGAATTTAAGTAAACAATTATCAAAAGGAACAGAGAAGGGCATTAAATAATGATAAAGGGTTGAATTTAACAAGAAGACAACTATCCTAAATATACATGCACCCAAGACAGGAGCACCTAGATTCATAAAACAAGCCCTTAGAGACCTACAAAGAGACTTAGATAATCACACGACAATAGTGAGAGACTTCAACACCCCACTAACAGTACTAGACAGATCTTTGATGCAGAAAACTAACAAAGATATTTGGAACCTAAACTTGACACCTAACCAAATAGACTGAGCAGACATCTGGAGAACACTCTGCCCAACAACAGCAGAATACATACTCTTCTCATGTGCACATGGCATACACTCTAAAATCGACCACACATGCAACCATAAAGCAATTCTCAACAAATTAAACAAAAACTGAAATTATACCATATACACTCATGAATCACAGTACAATAAAAGTAGAAACCAATATCAAGACAATCCATCAAAACCATGCAATTATAAGGAAAGTAGACAACCTTCTCCTGAATGACTTTTGGGTAAATAATGAAATACAGGCAGAAATCAAGAAATTCTTTGAAAGTAATGAAAACAAAGATACAATATACCAGAATCTCTGGGACACAGCTAAAGGAGTGTTAAGAGGAAAGCTTATAGTGCTAAACAACCACGTCAAAAAGTTAGAAGTATCTCAAATTAACAACCTAACATCACACCTAGAGAAACTAGAAAAACAAGAGCAAACCAACTCCAGAGCTAGCAGAAGAAAAAATAGCCAAAATCACGGCTTAACTGAATGAAACTGAGATGCAAAGAAACACACAAAAGATCAACAAAATCACAAGTTGGTTCCTTGACAGAATAAATAAAATTGATAGACTGCTAGCTAGACTAATAAAGAGAGAAGATTCAAATAAATACAGTCAGAAATGACAATGGGGACATTACCACCACCCCACAGATACACAATAATTCCTCAGAGACGATCATTATCACCTCTACACACACAAAGTGGAAAATCTAGAAGAAATGCATAAATTTCGGGAAGCATAACACCTCCAAAGATTATATCAGGAAGCAATTGAAACCATACACAGATCAATAACAAGTTCCAAAATTGAATCGGTACTAAAACACTACCAACCAGAAAAAGCCCTGGACCAGAATGAATTACAGTCGAATTTTACTATACTTGTAAGAAGAGCTGGTGCCAATCTTACTGAAATAATTCCAAAAAATCGAGGAGGAGGGGCTCTTCCATAACTCATTTTTTGAAGCCAGCATCCATCATTCTGATGCCAAAATCTACCAGAAACACAACAAATAAAGAAAACTTCAGGCCAATATCCCTGATAAACATATATGCAAAAATTCTCAATGAAATACTAGTGAACCTAATACAGCAACACATCAAAAAGCTAGTTCACAACAATCAAGTAGGCTTTATTCCTGGGTTGCAAAGTTGGTCCAAAATATGCAAATCAATACATTTGAGGCATCGCATAAACAGAAATAAAAACAAAAACCACAAGATTATCTCAATAGACACAGCAAAGACTCTTAAGAAAATTCAACATCCCTTCACGTTAAAAACCCTCAACAAACTAAGCATCAAAGAAACTTACCTCAAAATAATAAAAGCCATCCCAACAAACATATGAAAAAAAGCTCAACATCACTGATCATCAGAGAAATGCAAATCAAAACCACAATGAGATACCATCTCATGCCAGTCAGAATGGCGATTATTAAAAAGTCAGGAAACAATAGATGCTGGCAAGGCTGTGAAGAAATAGGAACACTTTTACACTGTTGGTGGGAATGTGAATTAATTCAACCATTGTGGAAGATAGCGTGGCTATTCCTCAAGGATCTAGAATCAAAAATACCATTTGACCCCACAATCTCATTACTGGGTATATACCCAAAGGAATCTAAATCATTCTACTATAAAGATACATGCACATGTATGTTTACTGCAGCACTGTTTACAATAACAAAGACATGGAACCAACCCAAATGCCAATCAATAATAGACTGGATAAAGAAAATGTGGTACACATACACCATGGAATACTATGCAGTCATAGCACTATGCGGCCAATGAGATAATGTCCTTTGCAGGGACACGGATGCAGCTGGAAGCCATCATCCTCAGCAAACTAACAGAGGAACAGAATATCAAATACCACATGTTCTTACTCATAAGTGGGAGTTGAACAATGAGAACACATGGACACAGAGAGGGGAACAACACACACCAGGGCCTGTTGAGGGTTGGATGGTGAGGAAAGGGAACTTAGAGGATGAGTCAAGAGGAGCATCAAACCACCATGGCACATGTACACCTATATAACAAACCTGCACATTCTGCATCTGTATCCCGTCTGAGGCGGGTGGACCACTTGAGGTCAGAAGTTTGAGACTAGCCTGGCCAACATGGTGAAACCCCATCTTTATTAAAAACACAAAAATTAGCTGGGTGTAGTGGCAGGCACCTGTAATTCCAGCTACTTGGGAGGCTGAGGCACCAGAATAGCTTAAACCCAGGAGGCAGAGGTTGCAGTGAGCCGAAATTGCACCGTTGCACTCCAGCCTAAGCAACAGAGCAAGACTCTGTCTCAAAAAAAAAAAAAAGAAAAGAAAAGAAAAGAAAATAATAATATTAAGTGCCATTTATAACAAACCCACAGCCAACATAATACTGAATAGGCAAAAGCTTGAAGCATTCCCCTTGAGAACTGAAACAAGACAATGAGAACTGAAACAAGACAAGAATGTCCACTGTCACCACTTCTGTTGAACATAGTACTGGAAGTCCTAGCCAGAGCAATCACACAAGAGAAAGAAATAAATGGCATCTAAATAGGAAGAGAGGAAGTCAAACTATCTCTTTTCATGGATGTTGTGATTCTATATCTAAAAAACCTCATACTCTCATTCTAGAAGCTCCTTACACTGATAAATAACTTCAGTAACGTTTTAGGATACAAAATCAACATACCAAAATCAGTAACAATGTCCAAGCTGGGAGCCAAGTCAAGAACATAATCCCAATCACAATAGCCACAAAAAGAATAAAATGTGAATACAGCTAATCAGGGAAATGAAAGCTCTCTACAATGAGAACTTTAAAACACTGCTCAAAGAAATCAGAGATGATACAAATGGAAAAACATTCCATGTTCATGGATAGGAAGAATCAATATCATTTAAATGGCCATACTGTCGAAATCAATTTACAGATTCAATGCTATTCCTATCAAACTACAAATGACAACTGACATAGAATTAGAAAAACTATTTTAAAATTCATATGAAACCCAAAAGAAGCCTGAATAGCCAAGGCAATCCTAAACAAAAAGAGCAAAGTTGGAGGCATTACTTGACTTCAAACTATACTACAAGTTTACAGTAACCAAAATAGCATGGTATTGGTACAAAAACAGATACGTAGACCAATGGAACAGGTTAGAGAACCCAGAAATAAAGTTGAACACCTACAATCATTTGATTTTCAACAAAATTGACAATAACAAGCAATGGGGAAAGGACTGTCTATTCAATAATTGGTGCTGAGATAACTGGCTAGCCATATGCAGAAGATTGAAACTGGACTCCTTCTTTCTACCATATACAAAAATTAACTCAAGATGGATTAAAGACTTAAATGTATAACCTACAACTGTAAAAACCCTAAAAGAAAACCTAGGAAATACCATTCTAGACATAGGACCTGGCAAAACTTTCATGATAAAGATGCCAAAAGTAATTGCAACAACAACAACAAAAAGTTGACAAGTGGAACCTAATTAAATTAAAGAGCTTTTGAATAGCAAAAGAAACTATTAGAGTAAGCACACAACCTAAGAATAAGATAAAATATTTTCAAATTATGCATTTGACAAAGATCTAATATCCAAAATCTATAAGAAACTTAAGCAAACAAGGAAAAACCAAACAACACCATTAAAAAGTGAGCAAAGTACATGAACAAACACTTCTCAAAAGAAGGCATACATGCATCCAAAAAGCATATGAAAAATGGTCAATATCAATAATAATTAGAGAAATGAAAATCAAAACCATGATGAGATACCATCTTACACCAGTCAGAATGGCTATTATTTTAAAGTCAAAAAATAACAGATGTTAGTGAGGTTGTAGAGAAAGAGAATGCACATACACTGCTTGTGGGAATGTAAATGAAAGCAATGTGACAATTTCTCAAACAACTTAAAACAGAACTGTGATTTGACTTACAAATCCCATTACTAGGTATATACTCAAAGGAATATAAATTGTTCTATCAAAAAGACACATGTACACGTATTTCATTGTGGCACCATTCACAATAGCAAAGACATGGAATCTAGATGCCCATAAGAGGTGAACCGAATAAAGAAAATATGGTACATATACACCATGGAATACTATGCAGCCATGGGAAAGAATGAAATAATGTGCTTTGCAGCAATGTGAATGCAGGTGAAGGCCATTATCCTAAGTAAATGAACACAGGAACAGAAAACCAAATATCACATGCTCTCACTTATAAGTGGGGGCTAAACATTGAGTTTACAGGGACACAAAGAGGGGAACAGATACTGGGGCATACTTGAGGATGGAGGCTGGGAGGAGAGTGAGGATTGAAAAACTACCTATTGGGTATTGTGCTCATTACCTGGATGACAAAATCATTTGTAAGCCAAATCTCCATGATATACAATTTACTTATGTAACAAGCCTGCACATGTACCCCCTGAATCTAAAATAAAAGTTGGAAGGGGAATAAAATCAACCAGAATATGACCCAGGATTCCTGGATTTAAAGTCTAGTCTTCTCCACTACACTTATTCCTTCTCAGAAAAACAAAAACAAAAAACAAACAAACAAAAAACATATTTGTTTTTAAAGTATATTCTCTGACTTCTTATCTATGTTTAATAACTAGGACTGCCTAATAGTTCTTTAGGATGTCATTTACTAGCCACTTTTAAAAATACCATTATTTGGATCATTAAATATATAAGTAAGAAGTATCATTTTTAGGAAGTAGTAGTATCTGCCAGGGCACACCATTCCCTAGCAAATAGTACTACTTTTGATCTGGTGTGTCACCAGATCTATGAAAACTTAGAGAAAGTTTTATATTAAAGGGAAATGTGTATTGTTGTTATTGTTATTTTATTCCCAAGTGTGTGAGGAAATCCAATAATGATTTTGGCTTCTTGCCGATAGACTGAGCTTAAACTGAAAAAGTAGTCTTCAATGATACTTGGGTTTTTCAAATCTAGGATGTAGAAATTTGGGGAAAAAAAATTCTTTTTTTTTCTTTTTTTCTTTTACCTTTAAAAATAAAGTCAGGGTCTCACTATGTTGTGAAGGCTGATCTTGAACTCCTGGGCTCAAGCGATTCTCTTGCTTCAGCTTCTCAAAGTGCTGGGATTACACGCTTGAGCCACCATGCCCAGCCAAAAAATTTTTAATGTGGGAATTTTTAATGTCACCATAACAACTACTATAACAACTATAATAATGAAAATGTATAACTCAATTCTAACTCTTGTGAAATATCTGACTTTTCTCCACAGCTGCTATAGTTAGATGTACGTGGCAGGAGTGGGGTGGGGATATGCCACACACACACTATTTTAGAATACGGTTGTCTCTTGTGAGGAAACAGTGGTGACTAGATGTACTTAGTTCATACAGTTTTTCCAACGGCCCCCTCACCCCAACCTCCACCAAAAGATACTATATTCTCAATGGCTATGGCAAAGCATTCTAGAGTGGCCTCTGGCCCAGTTTTAGTCACATGCCTATCTCTCATACAATCACTGTAGCCTGAAGAATGGAGGACGAACTGGCCAGACCTGGTTACCTGGACCAGAGATTGTGTTGAATCAATACAAGAAAGAAGCAGTAAGGGAAAATTTGTTGAGAGTTTATAGAGTACTATAGTCACTAGTTATTTGTAACAGACTGACTCCTTTTTAACATCATACTTCAAATGTCTTTCATGCATTGGTCTCAATGCTCCCTGAAGAGTCTGCTGATTCCCAAATATTGATAATGCCACTGAGCCCAGATTTGTGCCTAGGAGAAAGGATATTTATCCTATCCGACATTTTGCTTGAAAAGGTCACATTCTGAGATCAAATGCTGACTAGAAAGATGATCCCCCATGGAAAAAAGAACCCTCTTCCTCTAGAATCTTTTCTTATTTTCCCAAACGTGCAAGTCAGAAATACAATCATTGTTTTTTCGATTCACAATTCATATTAGTGCACAAAAGTGGTTTCAAGTATTTTTAACATTTTAATGTTTCTATACCATTAAGTGTAAACTAATTGTACACTTGTAGCATTTAAAGAACTTGCTCAACAGCTGATAGTTAATGTTACTTCTATAATGTATTTTTCTGTAAAAACTTTTTTCTCTCTCTTTTATTGCATTTAGCTTACACCTCCTTTATACAACATTACTAAGATGGAAGTTCCAACAGCAATATGGAATGGTGGACAGGACATTGTGGCTGATCCCAAGGATGTCAAAAATTTACTTCCTCAAATTGCCAACCTTATTTATTACAAGCTGATTCCACACTACAATCATGTGGATTTTTACCTTGGAGAGGATGCACCTCAGGAAATTTATCAAGACCTAATTAGACTGATGGAGGCATATTTAAAAAATTAAATGTACTTTCCTTTCTCTAAGCAAGTGGATTTTCATAATAATAATGAGATGAACAGACACTAGAATGATCCCCAGTGATTTCCATCTTCTAGTATCTATGCCTTTGTATAATCTCCTCCCCTTCAACGTGGGTGGGATATGAGGCTTTGTTCAAGTCAACAGAACTGGCAAAGGTGTAAGATGTCACACCCTTGATTAGGTTATGCCATATGGCAAAGGTGATAAGATGTCAATCCTGATTACACTATATAAGAAGTCGGCCCAGCTTGGTGGCTCACACCTGTAATCCCAGGACTTTGGGAGGCTGAGGCTGGAGGAGCACTTGAGGTCAGGAGTTCCAGGCCAGCCTGGCCAACATGGTGAAACCCTGTCTCTACTAATAATACAAAAATTAGCTGGATATGGTGGCACACACCTGTAATCCCAGCTTCTTGTACGGCTGAGGCAGGGGAATCACTTAAACCCGGGAGGCAGAGGTTGCAGTGAGCAAAGATCATGCCACTGCACGTCATCTTAGCAGATTAGAGCAAATGATTCTCCCTGTTAGCTTGATGGAATAAACAGATATGTTGAGAAAACTGCCTTACAAGGAACTGAGCATAGTTTTTAGAACCTGAGGGTGGCCTCCAGCTGATAAAACAGCAAAACACCAAGGCCTTCAGTCACATAACCACAAGAAAATGAACTCTGCCCAAACCTGAATAAACTTGGAAGCCCATTCTTCCCTAGTAACCCTCCATTGCGCGAGCATCCTGGTCAACACCTTGATGGTAACCTGGGGAGATCCTGAGGAGAGGACCCAGTTATACCATGTCTGGACTACTGACCCACAGAAACGTGAGATAATAAATGTATATTGTTTTAAACTGCTAAGTTTGTGGTAATTTGTTATCAGCAATAGTAAACTACTACTACTATTTGTTATTATTGTATAACAATTACATTAATTATATATTTGATTATATTAATTATATAACATGATATATAATTTATAATTATAGTATATACAATATATTAAAATATAATTATGATGTATTAAAGATTAGATAATAATGTATAATAAATATGTAATATACTGCATATATGTTATCTGTTATAATAAAATTATATATAATATTAATATAAGATGGTAATTATTATTCTGTCTCTTTGGTTAAAAGTTTGATAGATCTAAATTCTTGAGTAAATATATTTTAAAAAATATTTTCACATATTTTCTGCTAATTCAGTCACCTCTGTCGTTGGAGAATTTGTTCTATAGATTGATTTTTCTCCTGGTTATGGGTCCTGCCTTATTGCATGCTTAATAATTTTATATTGAATGCCAGACATTGAGTTTTGCATTGCTGATTGCTGAATTTGTTTTTATTTATTTATATAGGGTTGGAAAACAATCACCCAGGCACAGAGTCAATGATCAATGAATATATGTTTGGTGACTGGGAGTGTCAAGTGTTATGAAGCACTTGATTGGGCCCTGCAGAAATTGGGGTATTTTACAACATGTAATTAATATAAACTTGGCTAAGACTCATTTATGAAGAATTTCCTGGCATAAATAAGGGGGCTGTAGACATAATGGGGAGGGTACTAAAGGATATCTGAGTCTTGGCAGGGGAAGGCTGGCTGGCAGGGCACCAAAGGCTTCACAGGGAGACACCTCTTTGGTGAGTATGGCATATCAGACTGGCATATCCTGACACTGATCTTGTCACTGCCCCAGAAATGACTGCACTTACACATGCTGATTCATGCAACTGAAATGTACAAGGAAATGTAGAACATAAAACAAAACACATGTTTATAATTTTTATCAAAAACTGTAATTTGGCCAGACTAGTGTTTTCTTTTCCTGTAATAAAACACATGGGAAATTCTAGTATGAAACTGTTGCTTGGTGTACATGGAAAAAAAGAAGTATACGGCTTGACAAAAATCATCCCCTCCACAATCATTCAAGTTCGCTGAGCCTTTTCCATAAGGAAATAATAGTGTAAACATTTTACATGAATTGTATCATTTAATCTTCATGATAGCCTTATAACATGGTATCATTCTTATCTCTTCTTTACAGATTAGGAAACTAAAGTTTAGAGATACTGGGCAACTTGCTCTAAAATATTAGTTATCTGAACTCTGAAACCTTGACTTTAGGTAATCAAGCTCTTAACCTTTATGCTTTAATGTTATAAGTATGTATTATAAACTAGCCATTCAGAACAACAAGAATGATAAGGAAAACGCTGTTCCTGCCCAAGTGGCGCTCAGAGTAATAAAAATATCAGATACTATACAGCTATAGTTTGAGTATCCTATATCCAATTTGCTTTTGACCAGACATATTTTGGATTTTGGAGTATTTGCATATCATAATAAGATATGTTAGGGATGGAATCCAAGTCTAAACATAAAATTCACTTATGTTTCATATACACTTTATACAAATAGGCTGAAAGTAAGTTTGTATGGCATTTTAAATAATTTTGTGCATGAAACAAAAGTTTTGACTGTGTTTTGAGTATAACCTATCATATGAGGTCAGATGTAGAATGTTTCACTTGTGGCATTTCAGTGCTCAAAAAGTTTTAGATTTTGGAGCATTTCAGATTTGGGATTTTTGGATTAGGAATGTTCAACCTATACTAATTTACATGCTTAAACCTTTAATTTTAATTTAATAATTGTGATGAATCCATCAAAAAGTACACCTCACCAGGGTGGACAGGGAAGTCTTCTCTGAAGACATGAAATTTTGGCTGATATCCATGACATGTGCCAGATAATACAGGTAGGGGACCACCTCAGGTGGTGAGGAGCTAGGCTAAATTAAGAAAATTAAAGAAGCCCAAGGAGTCAAATGGAGAACGGGGTGAGATGAGCTCAAAGGGATAAGCAGAGTCTGGTTTTAGGCCCTCCTAGCCACTTGCAGGATTTTGAAAACAAAATCATTGAAGTCTTATTCTCAAGAATACTTAAAAGATAAGATCACATATGTAATTTTAAATGATGATAATAGCTATGATGTGAAGAAAAAAGAACTTCCTGAGACTGGGTAATTTATAAAGGAAAGGTGTTAGTTGACTCACATTTCTGCAAGGCTGGGGAGGCCTAAGGAAACTTACACTCATGGTGGAAGGGGAAACAAACACATCTTACATGGTGACAGACAAGAGAGAAGTGCAAGCAGGGGAAACGACAGACGCTTATGAAACCATCAGATCTCATAAGAACTCACTCAATATCATGAGATCAGCATGACAGACACCACCCCCATGATCCAATAACCTCATACCAGGTCTCTCCCTTGAGATGAGATTTGGGTGGAGATATAGCCAAATCGTATCAGAAAATATTTCACTAATAATGATATTGACTATATGTGGAAATAATATTTTGAACATATTGGTTTAAATAAAATGTATTTTTAAATTTTATTTCACCTTTTATACTTTTTGAAAATGTGGGCATTAGAAAATTTAAATGAAATACCTAATTCGCATTATATTTCTATTGGACCATGCTGAGATAGTGAAAAGAGTAAGTTAACTATCCCCTAAAAATTCTGGTTATTTCTAGGAAAATGCAATGACTCTGCATTTACAAGATTTTTTTTAATGTATGGAAAAATGCAAGAATGCAGACTGTGTAAAAGATATCAGATTGTGCTATGGTGGTTACTAGGTTTAAGAATAATTTGGAGGCTGAAGAAGAGAAAAACTGGTATCAGGTAGCAATTTTTAAATTGTATTCGTGTGCTTTGCAATCTGTAAATAGCAATGTATCTCTTCGAATTTAGTTAAAAAACAGGACAAGATTGAATTTTTCCTGTGAATTTCCTGTCTTCTATTAAATTTAGCAGGTAATGTTAAGAAAAATTTCCTTTGTAACAGCAAAGAAAGCCAGTGGAATTTATAGCCAAGTTGGTAGCGTATCAAAGCAAAATACCTGATACATACTAAGTACTTAATAAATAATAAATAACTCGCTTTTATTATTTATAATAACATTATTAGTATTCCTCAGTAACTAAGCTGCATTCTCTGGACTTCCAGAATCATCTATTCAATCACTCATTTACTCACTTAGCAAAAATTTTTGATGGTGATGGTGATTAGAGGAGGAATGAAATCAAGAAACTCTAACCCTAAAAACCATTTATCTATTTTCAAGGGTGCTGGTGAGATTTGAAGGTGATTTAATAGTAACTCAAAATAGAATATTAACTCAGGAAGAAACCAGGAGCATATATCAAAACAACAATGTTACCTCTTTGCACATTCCAATCACCATTTATTTACTCTTGCAAGTTGAATGAGACAACTTAAAACTAGATCCAACTTGAATGTCTAGCTAAGTGTCCTGTCTTTCTTTTTTTTAAAGAATCTACATTTGAATATACCTCCTACAGAAATTCAAATACAAAATGAGCTCTAGAGAATACCATACATACATGCTGTACATTAAGCAGGAAGTAAGGATGGTAAATATGCCTGGGGCAGGAAAATGATATAATTTTCTTCATATTCAATGGTATGGCCCTTCCTCTTCATTCTCACAAAGATTTGACCTTTGTCACAAATGTGGATGGTCCTGATCCTGCCACTCCAGAACATGGATGTTATCAAGGACAGCTGCCAGCACTCTTGGTAATAATTTCTCTTTAAATGTAAGTGATCTTTCCTTTGAACACTTTGAGTTGGGATGGATGTGTGTTCAGTCAACTATTATGGCCTCTTCAAAAACCTTTAATATTTTAGTTAACTATGATTGATAGGCCTTTTTGTCACTTCTCTCTTCTCTCTATCATAGCCATTAGTGTTTTTAAAGATGGATGTAGTATAGATGGCACTGAAACAGAAATTCATTTTCACTGACGCTAAAAGAAAGCACGTTCTAGTCTAACACGTAATCTCAAAAACAACAGTTTCTTGTGGAAATTATGAACATTGCCAACATTGCTTTATGAGTAAAAAGATGAAACTTCAAAATATAACATATTTTCTCTTAAGCAAAAGTGTGCAAATTAATAATTTTACACACACACATATATACTTATGGACACTTATGGTTCTATTGAGCAATGTTTGAATTTTAGGATGCAAAATAAATTAGATAAATTAGTGAGCAAGAGACAAAATCCAGGTTCTTGTTCATGCACAGTTTTTACTGTAGTGTGAAATTTGGCTCAAAAGCGTGAGGTTCAAATTATTTATTTTTTCCAAATTCTCACTAGTTTCTATTTTGCTGGTTATGGCCTAACCTTTTTAACTTTGAGTTATTTTCAAGAGAAAATTTGAAAAAGCAGCCTTTGAGGAGAAAGAAGCAATCCAACAAGCAAAAAGATAACCACACTGTAATAGCAAATGTGTTTTGAATAGGACATTGGAAGAAAAATAGTAATCATTTTTACAGATAGATTCTGAAGTCAAGGATCTATGTTCAACCATGTATGTTCCACCATCTTCATAACTGAATGAGCAGCCATCATTAAGCAGTTAGCTTAGGCCATAATATGATACTTGGACCAAGATTTCAAAAATACCACATGCCTTCTGAGAGGTTACCCCTTTCTAGCTCCACTATCATCTAATTTTATTTAAAAAAAAAAAAAAAAAAGGAAAAATTTGAGCTTCTAGAGAGTAGGGGCTACCATTTTGTATCCCACAGGGCCAAGGAACAAGTTTTAATTTATTCATTTAAATTAATTTCAGTATGAGTATTGAAATATATAATAGAAATATTATAACATTATATATTTTCTATATACTTTTATCATATAGAAAATATGTAATATAGAATATATTATTGAATATTGTAGAACAATATATAATATAGAAAAAATATAATATTCAGTAATAAATACTTATTAAAATAGCAAGCTTATATAGGAAGAATGATGGAGCATTGGGAGAAAGTTCAGCTTTATTTCTTTGACATTACTTTGTTTCTGTACAAACAAAAGAATTACAAGAATTTTCCTGATTATTCAAATAACTCAAAGTTGAGGAAGGAATATGAGTCAATGATGTAGAAACTCTTTTAAGATTTGAGCTAGACCACAATCTGTAAAGATCTGTGAAATTGAACTATATTTGTGCTACTTCCATATTAAGTCAAGGTAACAAATCAATATTAATAATAATAACATAGTGCTTCCTAGAACTTTCTAAAGAGTTCATTAAAGTTTTATTAGAAAGGATTGTTTATGAAGTTAAAAACCATGAGAAATTCCAGGAAAATCCACATACCTATGCCATCATACTATCAATCAGGGCAAAACATGCTTGAGTCTTTCATCAAAACTAAATGATTAAGGAGTGAGTGGTACACAACTTTTCCCTGTTCCGACCAGCTGAACACTTCCTTTTACTCCACATTTGTTTAATTGGCATGAAATTTCCCACTTCACTAAAACAGGTATTACAATTTGGACAATACAAAATATCATTTTTTTGAGAAGATTTAAGGATTTGAGGATAAATCCAAACTAATAGAACTGAAACTCCTATGTGATGCTGGGTAGCAACCTAGTTTTCCCTACCCTTCTTCATGCTGGGAGATGAAAGAGATTCAGTCACTGCTTAAGCTCCATAGGCATACTAAGTGAAGTAGAAAACTGAGGCACATGTACCTCCATTATCTGGTATCTCATGTGGGGCTTAGAGCTAAATTGTCATTATTCAGCCTCCATTTCTGCCTTTAACCACTGGTGTAAACAAAGGTTACTGTGCCAAAGTTGGCAGCAAGCCAAATCCCTTTGGCATGTGAGTTAGTTTCCTCTGCCATACTGCTAGTTCCAAATTCCTTCTGGTTTCAGGATCTTGTAGTCAGGGTTCCCTCATCTTCTCAAACGAGTTACAGTCACACACATCCCTACACACTGCATGGTTGGCACTAGTTCCTTAATACATGTTACTCCATTTGATCCTCATGAAGGATCAATTGGGGAAGGGAGATACTATTATCTCTGATAATAGCCCATTAAGATCTTGAGTATGTTCTACTTCCCTGTTTGACACACTGGTTTGAAAATATTGCTAAGTCCTCCCAACAATGACAGACACTCAGTGGAAACATGAAGGATTCTGTCAAACTGGTTATTTGGCATCATGTAGACCACTATTTCCCAACCTACAAGTGCATCACGGCATTTGGTGTGTCAGGGACACGCCTTGGGTGTGTGTCTCAGTCTAAAGCTTCCTCCTTTTCACAAGCTTCCTGTTTCTCATCTCTCTAGCTTCTAACTGTCACTGTAATCATCTCTTACTCTTCAGCCTGATGTCAAAAGCAAAACTTCAGAAGTTCCTCATCAATAAGGAGTCCTTGGGAGCAGGTGAAGCTCATCTAACTAGGTAAGATGAAGATCTATCACAACCAGGAGGCAGGTTGGAAGGTGCCAGTTGCACCGACAGTCAGGTGCAAGAGCTCTGCAGTGAGTCTGCCTGAGTGTCCATCCTAGATCTGTCACCTGTTGGCTCTGTGACCTTGAGCAGGTCTTAAATCTCTCTAAGCCTTTGTTTTTTTATTGATAAAATGAGGATAATAGTACCAAAATTATGGAGATTTTGAGAGCTTAAATAACATGTGAACTATTTAGAACAAGTCCTACCATAAGGACACTCAGTAGCTATTGGTTATTATTAGTTTCATACAATTTGAAAAGTTTCAAAACATTTGCAGATATAAGATGATCTTCAACCACATAGCTAATGTATGCAAAGCTATTTAGCTTCAGAAGTAAACTCTGCATTTCTAGAAGTTAAATCTTAATTTGTTATAGTAAATTATCTCTAATATTTATCTCTCGCTCACTTTTATAAGAAAAATAGTGAAAGCATTTATTAAGAACTTATACTGCACTGTTATATAACTTAATCCTCACTATAACCCTATGAGATAGGTTACATTATTGTCCCAATTTTACTAACAAGGAAATCAAGAGACAAAGCTACTAAAACACTTACCTGAGGTTAGACACGTTCTTTTGTGGTGAGGCTGGACTTCAAATTTAGACCATTTGACTGCAGCACTTATATGATGAGCATGCTGTTTAGTGTTATAGTGTTGGTCTATCTTTGAACAGACATACTTTTAAACCATGACAAGGAAGTGAGACTGCACATTGAATATGCAAAATTTGCCTTTGGGTGCCACATGAGAAATAGTCACATCACTAGAAACTAATCATAAGCTTTTTTGTTTGGTTAAAGTTTTATTTATCCATTTTTCTTGTTTACTTTGTGGGATACGGGGCTTAGCTAGGGGATAACTCCACTTTTCACTTGGCCATGGTATGAAAACCTGTCCTCTGAATCTTTAGATATTTTGGCAAATTGTAGGCAAACAAAGACTTAAAGCAATTCAGTCTTGATTACAGACCAAAAATGCCTCCATACTTGATTAAATTTATTTCATTTTAGGAACTGGATTATAATAAATACAACTTCTATATGAAAAAATAGATTAATAGTGCTCAAAGTTAGTTCACTGTATTTATTCCCTTTAACACATTATCCGCTTTCAGTGCTATTCAAGTTTTCATTAATTATTAATTATTTCATTAATCATTTTATTTCATTAATCAACATTAATATATATAATTAATCTGTGAATATTAAATTTTTTATGCCAGGCATTTCTATGATGTGGCTGCTTTTAACAACAACTTGTTTGATCTGTGGAACTTTAAATGTTGGTGGATTCCTTGATTTGGAAAATGAAGTGAATCCTGAGGTGTGGATGAATACTGTAAGTCATGGAAAACTGTGAAGAACATCAAATAAAGCAGGACTAATGGATTATGAGGTTACAAAAGGTTCTGTTATAACATAAAATCTCTGATAAAACAGATAAAATATAGATGGTTTTTGACCTCTGCAAGAGTCAAGTTAGTTAGATCTTTGGCTGAAAAACGAATACTGTCCAGTAATGGAAACCAAAATTGTGCTATTGTGCTATCTATCTATCTATCTATCTATCTATCTATCTATCTATCTATTTATCTATCTATCTATCTATCTCTCTCTCTCTATAGATAGAACTCCTCTTTTGAATTTATGTTTTAAGAATATCAAGCTATTTGCTGATATACGTGATTGTCTTCTATTGATCTATAGTTCTATTACTTTTAAACCAAGAGGGGCCTCAAAAGACAATTGACTTGAGAATACAGCTTTGTCAGAAAGAATGGGTCAATGCTAAATTTTCCCCTACACTCCAAAATATTTGCCAAAGGTAGATATTTTTGAACATTCTACTTATTTTGTATTAAGACTTTATTAATTTTACAGTTACCTGGTGTTATAAATTTCAGATAATTCACCCTAATAAGCACACAATAGAGAGTTTGTTTTAATTCCTTTTTATATCCTTTGGAGAAGTTCCACTAATGACTGTATTTTTACTGGGCAGAGTGAAATCATCATCTACAATGGCTATCCCAGTGAAGAGTATGAAGTCACCACTGAAGATGGGTACATACTCCTTGTCAACAGAATTCCCTATGGGCGAAGACACATTAGGAGCACAGGTACAAGATATGTCTCTCCTGAAAAGGGGACTGCACTGACATCCTCCTTCTCAGGAGGAATTTAGTGCTAGATATGCATCAACAGAGTTTATCAAAATTGGTTTGAATTATTAGATTAGACTTTAAATAGTTAACAGGGAGGCTTACTCTTTGCCTGATAATTATCTGAAGACAGACAAGAACCTAAAAATATAGACAGCAAGACTGATCTTGCTAACTGCAACCAGAGGTACTTGTTAGGGTGTAAACAGGAAGGCGGAGCCTACATTTTGTCACCTCATTACTGATTTATCATGTGAAAAATTGCTTTGTCCCAGGAAAATGGATCTCCTCATTGTCAGAAGGAGATTTGCTGGGTTGTGTGAAATTGACTGTGGGGCACCCAAGAAGAGCCTCTCCTGCCCCCACTAAAATCAAGGGGCCACCCTCTGCAGGATAAAAAACAATCTAGTTAAATGACAACAGCATTTCTGAAAAGTTTTCCAGGACTGAAAACATTAACATCCACATACATTTGATCTAAGAGATAGATGGTTCATGGAGTGAAAGAGTATGGTGTCAATAAGGCTTGAATTCTAGAATGAGGGGCCAGCCATGCCACAGCAGGGGAATGATACTCCTTTAAAGGGAAAATTTAACTGCAAAGCCTCTGAAGAAGAAATAAGAATAAGCAAAATATATGCAATGGTTCAAAAGCAAACAATTTATTGGCAACTGCTTACCATGTTCATTTTGCATCTTTTCTCCCACCACACATATTAAGTACCAGTTGAGGTCATGTTTGACATTCTCTCCCTCTTATATCTCCAGTTTCAGAATGAAAAATGAGAGTGAGATATGAGTAGTTTTACTAGTTAAAATATGAAACACCCAGTTAAATTTGAAGATCAGATAAACAACAAATAATTTTTTATAAGTCTCATTTTAACATACACTCTTTATTCACTATTATCACTATTTATAAAAATTTCATAGAGCATCCTGGATCTTTTTGCTTACTTTTGTTTTTATTTTTTACTAAATCTGGCAATCCCAGGTACAGATGTGAAGGAGTTGTGAAATATAAAAGGAGAAAACTTTTATGGGAAAGGTTTTGCTTAAGTAGAGATAATTTTGGAAAGATTTATAATTAAAGGTCATTCATTAGATGTAATGTTCTAAATAATTTAAATCAGTTAAACCTCTCGTCAACAATATGAGATGGGTACCACTAATAGTCACCATTTCACAAATGATGAAATTAAGGCACAACCGGTTATGTTAAGAAGTCTAAAGTCACACAAATAGCAAGCTGACAGACCAGAATTTAAGCCCAGGCATCCTGGCTCCAGAGCCTGTGCTCTTAGTCATGAAATTATAGTGCCTTACTTGACCTTCCACCCTGGTTCTTTGCATCTCCCTGAATGCTCTGTCTCCCTCAGGAATCTGGAAGTTGGCAGAGGGACATTGAGCTGAGTATATTATTGTAGTTTTTAAATGCTGTCCACTGGGCAGAGGATGGGGATTTGAATAGAAATGTGGTGAGGAACTAATCAATGTCCGCTTACACTCACCTCTTCTTCCTCTCTGGAAGAGCCATAGGACTTGAGTAAGCATGATAAATTTCACACCCAGGAAATTTGTATATACGAATACATAGAGCAGAGTAGTTACCAGTACAGCCTTTGACATAAAAAGAACTGGGTTTGTGTCCCTGCTCTGGCCTTCTTATCTGGGTGGCCCTCTGGGAAAGTTACTTAACTACATAAAGTTTGGTTTCCACATCTACAAAATGAGGGTTCTCAAAATAGCAGCTAGTTTATAGAGTTGTTGTAAGAATTTAGTAAGCTAATACATATAAATAGGTCAACATAGCACCAGGTACACATTATGTGCTCAAGAAACTGAAGTTACCTGATTACAATGCTCTATACTATTGACAAGGGAAAAGTGAAAACAGTTTTTGTTTTACCATGTGTGCATGTGTGTGTATTTCTGTAATGTTTCTGACATGCTCTATTTACCATAAATTTCTCTCTCTCTCTCCCTCTCTCTCTCTTTCTCTTCTTCCCTCTCTCATCTTACCCTTTCTCCCCCCAGGTCCCCGGCCAGTTGTGTATATGCAGCATGCCCTGTTTGCAGACAATGCCTACTGGCTTGAGAATTATGCCAATGGAAGCCTTGGATTCCTTCTAGCAGATGCAGGTTATGATGTATGGATGGGAAACAGTCGGGGAAACACTTGGTCAAGAAGACACAAGACACTCTCAGAGACAGATGAGAAATTCTGGGCCTTTAGGTAAATATTAGCTAAGAAAACTCAACAGGGAAATTGGAGGCAATTTTTAAAAAATAACGTGGGTGCTATTAATGATAATCTTTGATGCTTGAAGTCATATAGCTTCTTGTAGTTTCTGTTAACATCTCAAAGGAGGGAAACAGCAAGAAGCTTTGATTTTTCACTGATTCTCCCACAGGCAAAGTATGGCATTTCAACAAGATCATTTTTACATCCAATTTTTACATCAATTTTATGCATTAAAAGTATGTCCAAAGAGATAGCTGAGGAAATTATCATGACTAGTGTGCACATTCATTCAGCCAATGTTTACTGAGTGGCTACTGTATGCGCTGTTCTAGGCCCCGAACACTCAAACGGGGAACAGACCAACTCTCGGACCTCACAAAGCTTATGTTCATTTTAGTGATAATTTTACAAGTCATTTCTTCTGGATGACCAATCAACTGTGTAAAGATGATTTTGACCAGGACTGTACTGATTTAGAGAAACTGTGATTGAGATTGCACATAGTACCATTTTCACGAAAACTCCAATATTAAGTTTTTAAAACCTTGTTAATGGGCAATGAAGAAGAATCTTTTTGATATCTTAATTGTTTCTTTTAATGGAAGAGTTTTCCACTGTCACTAGAGGACAGGCTAATGCCTGCAATAGACTTTCTTTCTTCAGGCCTAAGATCCCCGTTGGTTTGTAAACCGGCTGTTAGAACAGAGTGTGTATTCCTATTACATTAATAGAACATTCAGTACCCACTGAAAGTTTGAGAAGAATGGAGGAATAGAATACAATGTTATGGTCAGAGTTCTTGGGCAGGGGCAAGCTCAGGAAGTATTGTATCACTAGTCTTTAGGAGGTGTCACAACAATTCTCCTATTCTTGGAAGTCCCAATCCATAGATTTCCTCACGTCCTTTTAATAAACAGGCTTCTGGCTTACGGAATACCTGATTTGACTAAATGTTATATAGGCCCTTTTGCTCCTCCTGTCTGAAGAACAAAATACTGGTACTATGGAATATTGGAATATATGGTATATATTAAATATATATATACACACACACATATATATATATGTATCTTTGTGGGCAGGAATACTACTAACAACATCTTAATGAATGCCTACTAGCAGCCAGAGTCATTTCTTTCATACCATTAAACCCCTTTAGCAGCCCTGTAAACCAGGCACTACCCTATTTATTTCTCAAATGAGAAAACATAGGCTCAGAGCATTTCAGTAACTTCTCAAGAGTTGCAAAGCTCATAAATGGTAGAATCATGATTTACAAAAACCCTGTTTCCAAAGATGGGTGTTAAATGGCCCTAAGAATTGTGAAGCCTCGTGGGGGACTCAGAAGTAGAAGCACGCAAGCCAGATAGAGAAAGGGAGGGCAAAGAAAAGCAAGAGAAGGGAAGGAAGAGGAGGAATCATAAGGTTGAACTTCAAACATCATACACAAGTCTTGAAAGTGTTCCTCTTATGAGGAAGTCTTATGACGAAGTAAAATGTATATATGAAGAAAAACAAAAAGCTACAATGGCCTACATATAATTGGATAAATAATGAAATACACACTGAATCTAAGTAAACAGCATAGAATCTGTGTGTAAAAAAGAAGTGAGCAAGTGCTGTGAGTTTTAAACTTAAACTTGCAAGTATTTATAAAAGCCCCTTTTTTATTTTGCAGTTTTGATGAAATGGCCAAATATGATCTCCCAGGAGTCATAGACTTCATTGTAAATAAAACTGGTCAGGAGAAATTGTATTTCATTGGACATTCACTTGGCACTACAATAGGTATGTTTTTGAGGGTCAGTGTTCTCAGAGTCTTACAGGAGTTCACCTTTATGTTGGAATAAAATAACTGCTATTTATAGTGCCTTCAATTCTCTGTCCTCTGCTGGGAATAACCCTAGTACTCTGAGTAGCTTTGAGCTTGCAGTGCACAGACTATATGTAAGGCAAACCTTTCCTGGGTCTCTGGTCACAGCAGCATATTGACTATGGTGATGCAATTTCCCAGGAATAACGTGTGTTCCAAATTCAAAGAAATGATTCTGCAGAGTAAGTTTCTAGATTCTCTCTGAGCTGAAAAAGTAAAATTTAATGCCATGGATTATGGCTGAAACATAATGAATGTGCATCAATCATCTCTTTCTCACAACCCAAATGGGATCTTTAAAAAATAAAAGGGAGGGGCTTATACTTATATTTAAACAAATTGAAAAGACATGGTTATATTTGTTTGTTGGAACACAAAAGTTTACTATAATAAATCAGTTGAGTTGATCTATTTAGTGTGTGATTTAGTATTTATGAAATAACAAGTAAACGTAAGCAGTATGTAGAAATTTTTAAAGTTTTTTTAAGTTGACAATTTACTTCTTACTTACTTTACTTAATTTACTTTACAATTTACTTCCCACATAGTTTGGAAAGAAATCAATAATCTAGTTCCAAGTAAAAGTTGAAAGGAACTCATACTAATAAAAGTTTTGAATTTGTCATTTCCACTAAAGGTTCCAACTTTAAGAGAATAAATCATGTGAAAATGCAATATTTTAGTTTAGGGAAATATCTTCATTATCACCACGATCATCAGTAACATGTATTAATTAGTACTTTAGATTGATAGGCACTTTCCAAGCTCAGAACAAGCAGTTAGCTAGCATCAGAGAGCATATACTAAAAAAGTGTCAAAGAACTCATAGGAGATCAAAAATGCCACTAATAGGCAAATAATTATAGTATCTAACACGTATTGAGCATTCGTAATGTGTACGGTCTTGCGTTCAGGACCTTTCCCACAGTATCTCCCTCTGATCTTCAAAACAACCTGACTGTTATTATCTCCATCTCATAGAAGAAGAAACACAAGTTCAGAACACAGATTCAAACCAGGTGTATCTGATTTCACCAATGGGGTGTGTAAGGATTATGGAGAAATGGTGTAGAGAAGGAATGACTTTAGTTGATTTTGGAAAGTGGGTAGGACTTAGATCTGGTCTTATACTTGATCTGAAAAAAAAGAAAAAAAAACATGGAGAATTTGATTATTTGTGCTCTGTGTTACATTTAGGGCATAAAATTTTTTAGTGAATGTTGTTTGCGTTTTGGACAGAGCAATTTCTATTACGTAAGGAGCACCCACTCTTTGTAGGACATTTAGGTCCCAGCCCATTAAACACGGCTCTGCAGTCAGGGTGACCCCCAAAAATCTCACCTCTGCACATTTCCAAACACCCTCTGGGGAAGTACTATTCCTGATTCAGAGTCTTTTTATCAATTGTTCAGTCAATTATTTCAGTTCTTCTTTATCTGGCCAAGACAGTTTCAATGTTTCAACAAGTGTTTCAGTACACACACACACACACACACACCAGTGGAGGCCCAGGAAGGGACCTCTGGAAACCAAATTATATGGATATTCCTCCTAGCCTACCCGGTGTCATGCTGATCTCCATCCTCACAGAGATACAAAGGGGTGCAATGCTACTGCTGAAAGAGCAAAGCAAATGGAGACGCCTGGTCCTTACTGGGCCATCATGGACACTAGGGAAACCCCTTTCTTTCTGGAAACAGGGAAGAGTCTAGAGGGTTGATAAACACCCAGCAAGCCACTGGGAGCAGTGAAATTTCATTCCACAGTGAGAAAGAAAACCTGTTGGAATAACTGGGTGATGCTGTAGAAAGAAATCAGTTCACCTCCTGTGACTGGTTATTTGCTTCCGGAAGCTCTGTGATTCGTTCTGGCATCTCAGAGTTAGGGACGAAATGAGAATGTTGCCAGCATTTACCCCATGCTTGGGAAGTGAGGTCACCTTCAGTTCATAAGAAGTAGCTACTCCGACAGCTTAACCATCACCTTTCCCCTGCCAGCTACTCCATTTCCCCTAGCCAAGTCAAATTGTCCATAAGCAGAATAAAATAAAATTGGAGACTTGAGAGCAGAGAAGACTGAAGGCAGATAATCTTTATAGAATAACTCAGAAGACTTCCAATTCATCCCCAATATGATCGCGATAGAAGGAAAAATGACTAAACAGAGCCCCATTTTTGTTAGAAACTTTGCATAAGTACTTATTTTTACAAGATTGTCTTGTCTCCTATTCTCTCAGGGTTTGTAGCCTTTTCCACCATGCCTGAACTGGCACAAAGAATCAAAATGAATTTTGCCTTGGGTCCTGTGATCTCATTCAAATATCCCACGGGCATTTTTACCAGTTTTTTTCTACTTCCAAATTCCATAATCAAGGTAGGCTCCTTTCACCAAAATGTACCTGAGGATCTCATTTTGGATCAGAAATCCTTATTATTTTCAAATCTACTGTAAAGTAAAGGTAGGAAATTTAGATAAAATCTATAGAACTTAGACTCTGTGGGCATGTGCTTGTGTATGTGTGTCTCCATGTGTGCGTATATCTGTGTCATAGTATCTGTAAGTTCTATAATACAATTTACTCTACAAGGTCATTAGCAGAGTTGAGTATCTGTCAGAATCTGTAGCTGAGCTGAGTGCTGTATGACAACAAAGATTTTTCTTGTTTTCCCAAGGATTTTTTTGTTCCATTTAGTCAGGTAGGTCAATGAATTAACATTGCCCAAATGAAAGACACTTCAAGTTACCCATAATCACTGATGTGTCCAATTTTGACATTAAAAAAACCTAATTAATATATTGCTTCCAATATGGAAACTTGCCCTAATTTACTAAAGCTAAGATTCCAAAGCCTAAATGTATTACAACTCAAGTATTAAGTCAAATATTTATTGGTTATTTTTCAAGAGTTGAAAAAATCATTTGGTTGCCAATTGTGGATTTGGAATTTTATCTATTAAAGAGGTTTTTTTTTTTTTTTCTCTTTGCTTTTGTTTCTTTACAAAGGTCATTGCCACAATGAACATAGCATTTAATCAAATTCAAAATTGGCCTTTGAATTTGGGATGATGGATAAAATGGATTTGGGCCAAATCTGAAGTCAAGGAGACCAGTTATAATATCAAAATAATTCATATATAAGAAAATGAGATCTTGGTTTGGGGTGGAGTGGTAGGAATGGAAAAAAAATTATTTGTGAGCTAACACAAGGAAGAATTTCCATAGGGCCTAATGATTGGTCTGATAATAGTTTCATTGTATTGTTTACTGAGAGCATAAATGATGTAACTTCCTTATTCAAGAGCTTTTCTAGTTTATTTCAAAATGTGTTGACATCAGTTAGTTTTTAATGTTTTCTATATTTGGGCAGCATGAGCAAACTAATTTATTAAATTAAATTCAGAGAGAGACACATCTATCTGTAAATACATATATGTGTTGTATGTGTTGCTCTTCCTACATAGGTCAGCTATAAGGCAAATAATGTTCCTGGGTTATCTCAGTTTCACATTTCCCACTGTCAATATTCCTGCTACTTTTAAGTCCCATTTCCTGCTCTTTTCTTCCATCAGTTTCCCCCAGAAGCTCTAAGACCCCACCAGGAATCCCCATCCAAGTTTACTTTCCCAAGTCCTGGAAGTTTCAATTGTACTGCCTTTGCGACATTATCATATCTTTTCTGTTCAATGGTTCTTTCTCTTTGGTTCGTCATTCTCTACTTTTCAGCCTGAGAGCTGGCTAATCTGGGACACTACTCGAATGCAATGTGCACATGGGTAACATGGAAAACCCCGATTTTCCCTCATATTCAAGGTATTATTTGACCTTAAGAAAAACTGTTTTACATTTTGTACCAATTAATGAGAAAAAATATTGGCAAGCACTGACTGGACAGAATACAGGGAAGCTTCACTATGGAGAAGTGAATTTGGGATTGACAGCCTTTATTGCAATCTCCTTGTAAGTAATGTTTGATAATCTTCCTCATTTGGAGATACATTCCTAAGTCACCTTTCCTGAATAATTTGGTCTCCTTGACTGAATCAGTAGTACAAATAGATCCCCAAGCATGGCTCTTTCCTAGAAGGAAGGAAATGTCAAGAAGTCTGAAGATGATTCTTGAATTCTGGTTTTTTGCTCTTGCTATTTGGGCTTCTTGTCATTGTTGTTGTTGCTATTGAGTTGAGCTCCCTAAATATTCTGGTTACTAATCCCTTGTAATATGCATAGTTTGCAAATATTTTATCTCATTCAAAGGTAATTATTATTTACTTTCATAGGCTGTTTTTGGTACCAAAGGTTTCTTTTTAGAAGATAAGAAAAAGAAGATACCTTCTACCAAAATCTGCAACAATAAGATACTCTGGTTGATATGCAGTGAATTTATGTCCTTATGGGCTGGATCCAACAAGAAAAATATGAATCAGGTATATGTGATAATTATAGGGCCATTTGATACCTTAAGAAATTCCAGCTTTCCTTTGACTCATTTTGATGTATCTATTTACTGTATAAATTCATATGGTATTCCAAACACTTAAAGACAGATTTTATTTTTGCTTTTAAAAATGTTTATGGGTACATAATAGTTGTATATATTTATGAGGTACATGTGATATTTTGATATAAGCACACAATGTGTAATGAACAAGTCGGGGTAATTGGGATATCCATCACCTCAAGCATCGATCATTTCTTTTTGTTAGAGACATTCTAATTTGACTCTTCTAGTTATTTTAAAATATATAATGAATTATTGTTAACTATAGTCATCCTATTGTGCATGCTGGACTTTATTCCTTCTAATGGTATTTTTGTACCCATTAACCAATGCCTCTTTGTCCTTCCCCCATCCCTACTACCCTTTCCAGTCTCTGGTAACCATCATTCTACTCACTATCTCTATATGGTCAGTTTTTTTTAACTCCCCTATATGAGTGAGAACATGCAGTATTTGTCTTTTTATACCTGACTTATTTCACTTAATGTAATGTTCTCCAGCTTCATCCACATTATTGCAAATGACATGATTTCATTATTTTTGCGGCTGAATAGTATTCCACTGTCAAAATGTACCACATTTTATTTATCCACTCATCTGTTGATGGACACTTAGGGTGATTTCATATCTTGGTTATTGTGAATAGTGCTGTAGTAAACATGGGGGTGCAAATGTCTCTTCCATGGATTGATTTTTTTTTTTTTTAATATAGAACTAGCACTGGAATTGCTGGATCATATGGTAGTTCTACTTTTAGTTTTTGAGGATCCTTCCTACTCTTCCCCATAGTGCCTGTACTAATTTGCATTCCTATCAAGTCTGTGCAAGGGTTCTCTTTTCTCCACATTCTTGCCAGCATCCATTATTCCCTATCTTTTTGATAAAAGCTGTTTTAACTGGAATAAGATAGTATTTCATTGTAGTTTTGGTTTGCATTTTTCTAATGATTAGTAATGTTGAACATTGTTTTTAATGTACCTCTTGGCAGTTTGTATGTCTTTTTGTGAGAAATGTCTATTCAGATCTTTTGCCCATGTTTAAATCAGATTTTTTTTTTTTTTTTTTTTTGCAATTGAGTTATATGACCTCTATATATTCTGGTTACTAATCCCTTGTCAGATAGGTAGTTTACAGATATTTTCCCTCATTCAACACGTTGTTACTTCACTTTGTTGATGGTTTCCTTTGCTTTGCAGAAGCTTTTTAGCTTGATGTAATCTAATTTGTTCATCTTTGCTTTGGTTACCTGTGCATTTGAGGGCTTACCTCAAATTGGCCCAGACCAATGTCCTGGAGTGTTTCTGCAATTTTTGCTTGTTAGTAGTTTCATAGTTTCAGGTCTTAAATTTGTCTTTAATCCATTTTTATTTTGTTTTTGTAAATAGCAAGAGATAGAGATCTAATTTCATTCTTCTGCATATGGACATCTAGTTTTCCCAGCATCATTTCTTGCGGAAATTGTCCTTTCCCCAATGTATGTTCTTGATGCCTTTGTGGAAAATTAGTTGACTATGAATGTATGGATTTATTTCTGGGTTCTTTATTCTGTTCTATCGGTCTATGTGTCTGTTTTTATGCCAGTATCATACTGTTTTGGTTATTACAGCTTTGTAATATAATTTGAAGCCAGGTCATGTGATACCTCCAGCTTTGTGCTTTTTGCTCAGAATCTTATATTTAGAAAAACCTAAAGACTCCAACAAAAAACCTGCTAGAACTGATGAACTAATTCATTAAATTTGCAGGATACAAAACCAACATACAAAATTCAGCAGCATTTCAATATGCCAACAGCAAATAATCTTTAAAAAAAAAAAAGAAAGAAAAAGTCAAGAAAGTAATCCATTTATAACAGCTACAAATAAAATAAAACACCTAGGAATAAACCATACCAAAGAAGTGAAAGATTTCTACAATGAAAACTATAAAACACTGATGAAAGAAATTGAAAATGACATTAAAAAATGGAAAGGTATTACATGTTTATGGATTGCAAGAATCAATATTGTTAAAATGTCCATACTATCCAAAACAATCTATAGATTCAATGCAATCCCTATCAAAATACCAATGACATTCTTCATTGAAATTAAAAAAAAGCCTAAAATTTATATGGCACCATGAAGGTAGATATCTGCTATACATAGAAGATCAGGTACTCAACAAACCTTGAATATGAAGACTGGGGAAGTGAATAGGCGGCTTTATTCTTCTATTCCCTGGCAAAATTTAGGAAAATGAATGTTTTATAATGGGTAGTAGCTTCTTACATGTTCTCAGTCAGCCACAACTTACTACAGTCAATTTGAATTTATTGCATTTGAACATATTGCTTTAAAAATAAAATCCTAAAAAAGGAGAGAAGCACAGATAAATGTTGATCTTATTTCACATGTTCCTTCCTTTGTGGGTGACTTTTGTTTTGAAATGAAACTCACCACTTAACCTACAAAATAACAGGACAGGGTGGAAGGGAGATGGGATCCCCTCTTTATGAAGCAGCAGCAGTGCTGTTTTATCACCTCTTCATTTTCTATTATTGAGAATTCAAGAAGAAGGAGGAGGAAGAGTTCACATCCGCAGACTGGTGTGGTTGAATAGTTGTCTCTAGTATTCCAAATAGCAGCCAATGAGGCTGTTACAGTGAAGTCAGTCGCAAGATAATTGTTCTGTACCCCTATTCTCTAAGAAGCTAAATTATGTTAGACTGAAACCCATAAGGAACCATTGTTCAAAGTTGGCTTGTTCAAAAGTAAAGATTTTTAATAGTTTCTCTTAGATTCATTATTTTCTAAGACATAGAATTACAATTACTATTTTATCTCTATAATTTTCATCTCTATAATGTTTACAAATATTGAAATAACCTTTGGAAAAAATTGGCTTTTAGCTTTACTTTTGCAATATTTTATTTTATCCCCATAAAAGCCTAGTAAATTGGTAGTATGACTTTTAGTATGTTCATTTAATAGATGAAAAAACAGAGACTCAAAGATGTTAAATATGGTGGCCAAGTTCACGAAGCTGATCATTAACAACAACAGGGCCTGAACTCCTGATTTTCTGATCTAATCTGTGACAGTGCACCTGGGTGCGCATGCACGCATCACCCCCACACTTGCGCATAGAACCTCTCCTAATTGGCTTTGCTCCATGATGACCACTACTGTTCCTTCTACTTGAAAATAAGCAAATTATCCTACAGATTCAGAGCTGGTACAGGTTTGCTGTCAAGCAGTCCATTCCATTAGTCAGCCTGTGGTTCGCTCACATTCAAGTATTGACATAAATGGTAATTTATCTAGATAAGTCTACCTCGTTATTTTCGAAGCCCCATTCTTGTTTGCTTCTTCTGTGCATCATTTTTCTCTGATTCTGAAAGGCAAAATTTTGTTGGGCAATTGCTGTAATATGAGTTTTATCTTCTTTAGAGTCGAATGGATGTGTATATGTCACATGCTCCTACTGGTTCATCAATACAGAACATTCTGCATATAAAACAGGTAGAGTCTTAGTCATGGAAAACCATTCCAATCCTTATTTTCAATATATTTAAAAAGACAGAATTGACCCTGTTAACAGGCCTACCCTAAGAATCTTAAGAGCTTGTTTCCAGTTTGTCCTTGCTGCCTTCTGTATGCCTTGATTTCCCTGGAATTTAAGAGAAAGGATTTTATGGTACAGACCAAGTAGATGACATAAATGAACACCATCTTAAATCAGAGTTTTTAAAATAGGCCCTGAACTGAAGCAAGAGGTAAACTAGGGAAGCCTCAGGAGAACTGAGACTTCTTCAGAGAGAAGTATCTGGGATTTAACTTCTTTCTAATGAGGCTTGGTTTTCCATGAACTTTTCCTTTAAACCAAAGGGGGGTTATTGCTTGTTTTTCTGTTGAGCTCCACTTGTCATAATTGTAAAATGGGTATTTACATCCTTCTGGTGATCTAGGAGCCCTATTTTCTTCCTAGCATACAGTATTTTTCTAAAATTTGCTGTTAGCTCTCATGATTCTTACCCTCACTATTCTTTTTCTAAAAAACATTTGTTTCAGCTTTACCAATCTGACGAATTCAGAGCTTATGACTGGGGAAATGAAGCCGATAATATGAAACATTACAATCAGGTGAGCTACATACAGTAACCCCAGAATGCTGATTTTGATAAGTTACAATAAAAAATTATTTGAGGGTGGAAAGACTCCTACCTGTCATTTGGTGGCATTTATACTGATAGAACATTTTCAAAAAAAGTTTAATTTTAATTTTAATTTATTTCAGAAAATTTATAAATTAAAGAAGCACATACAAAGGAAATTAGATCATGTGTAATCCTTCCATCCAGAGATAACTAGATGTACTAACATTTTGGTGTATTTATTCCAATTTTCTCAGTATTATATCACTTTTATACAACTTTTAATCCTTCTATTTTACTTAAGCTATAGTAAGAGATGACTAACATTACTGAAGGATTTTTAAATATATTTTTAATGGCTACATAATAATAGAAATTGTTTCATAAAAATCTTTACAGCATAAATGAATATATACTTTTTAATGCCAACAGAAAAATTAGAATTCCACATGAAAGTTGAATAAGTATTACCCAACATTGAAGACTTGGGTCATAAGGCATCTTTTTCCATATAGCTTTATGACATAAAAATCTGTAGACTCGTTTAGCACTGTACTTTTAATTAATCCTGTCACCACTTTTCTGTTCTCATAACCAGGGGCTTGGCTTGTAAGTATGAACTAAACAAATTAAATTGTTCTAAGTATTTTCCCAGGCTATCATATTTTAAGCTATTTACTAATGCAACTATAGATCAATTATTAATAAGTTGTTTCTGAGGATCAAAACAATCAGACTAATCAACTTCTTAGTAATGAATTGGCCTGTTAGAGGAATAATTCTACTAATCCTTAAAACCACTACAGGAGATAGACCATGTATATTTTATTTTAAAAAATCAGTTGAAGACATGATTTACATATAATAACATTACCAATTTTATGTGTCCCATTAAATGAGTTTTGACAAATATATCTATTTGTGTAACCACACCACAATCTAAACATAGGACATTTCTATCACCCCTAAAAGTTTTTTCCCTGCTGCTGACACTATTTTTAGACACAAATGCATGTATTTGCAAATGCTTAGAAAAGGTCTAGAAAAAAAATAAATGTTAAAGTGGTTATCTTCAGAGAGAGGAAGAAAGACGAAAAGAAGTGGATGGACATGAAACACTAAGGGACTCTCATTTTGGACTTCACATATGTCTGTTTTCTTCCATTATTTTTAATAAACATGTTATATTTATAAATTGTTTACATTTATAAGAAACTGAAACAAAATAAACACACACATTCAAGATCATTATGGTCAAGTACTAAAGTATGTGAGAGTGTTAATGTCCTTAGAATTTATCCACAGTTAGCTGATCCTACTCTGCTCCAAGCCAGTCCTATTTTGTGAATTAATCTTAGTTGATGCCAATTTTTATTACATTCCCTCCAAAAAACTAGTCTCAACAGTTTGCTCTCTCCTCAAGTTCACAGCATTATCTCTGTTCCCACAGTGATGTCTGACTTTTCCTTCTGTTTGTGATTGTTCCCTTTGTCCCAAGCACTGGCTACTCCTCCTCTCACTGCTCTGAAATGATTAGCATTCCCCAGGGATTCTTCAAAACTCTCTTTCTTCCTTGGAAAAGTCAGCCATCCCAATAGCTTTAATTTGGACCATTTCTACTACTCATCTAGATTTTTTCAGGACTTGCCTTCAACCTGTTCTTTCTTTAGGTGATTCCATTAACTGTTGCCCGTACGGTAGTCTGAAGACAGACCTCTGAGAAATGACCCTACCTTGTCTCCAAAACTTCCGAAATACGTCCAAATTTCCTAGCCTGACATTCAGACCTTGACTATCTGCCTCCAAGTTTATGTCCTATCACATCCCCTTACATATTCTGTTCTCCAGGTATATTGGGAATCTTGCCATTCCTGATCATAGCCTACAAACTCTTCCTGCCTCCCACCCACCCTCATCTCTGCTGTCGAAATGCAACCTTCCCTCAAGAGTCATTTCACGGGACCCCTCTTTTTATGAAACCCTCAGGTGGAAATAGCTTTTTGTCTTTACTTCCATTTTATTTTTGGGAGTGTTTATGGCATTTAACATACCTTACTTTGTATACAAATATTTGCTTTGCTATCTTGCCTTTCTCCCTCTTTTGCAAATTTCTTAAAGGTAGAGACCATTGAAAACATTGTATGTTTTCTTCCTATGTCACTGGTGCCTAACACAACTATGGCCATCGTCCATATTCATTTAGCAGCCTTTGTGGTTATTGCTTTGAGGAGCTTCCTCTCATGTATGACCTTGCTTTCTCTCCTACAGAGTCATCCGCCTATATATGACCTGACTGCCATGAAAGTGCCTACTGCTATTTGGGCTGGTGGACATGATGTCCTTGTAACACCCCAGGATGTGGCCAGGATACTCCCTCAAATCAAGAGTCTTCATTACTTTAAGCTATTGCCAGATTGGAACCACTTTGATTTTGTCTGGGGCCTTGATGCCCCTCAACGGATGTACAGTGAAATCATAGCTTTAATGAAGGCATATTCCTAAATGCAATGCATTTATTTTTCAGTTACAAGTTGCTTCCAAGCCCATAAGGGACTTTAGAAAAAATAGTAACCAACAATGATGTTGTCCCCCTGGGAGAGATGCACAATGGAGTCTGTTTTCCAAGTTAATTGTGTTAGTGTTATTTATGTTTAGAGACATCTTTGCATGGGACCATCTACAGGTCCTTATAAACAATGAGGTAGATTGGGCAAAAAAATAAATAAGTTGCCACTCTGATATTTAAGTCTAATTAAATTGTAATTTTTAGGGCGTACCATGAAGTATAGAAATGTCTAAAGCTTCAAAGGAACAGTGAAATTCCTTTAAGGTCCTATATGGAAACCTCTATTGTCATTTTATTTATATGGGTTGCTACGGCAATGGACAGAGTGTGGGATTAGGAGGAGGGCCTGTAGCTTCTTTATAAAAGTTTCTTAGCTATCCTGAAGATATACTAGACATTTTTACTTTTTAGGTATTTTCAACATGAGAAATTCAAAAAAGTCCCCAAAGATTCTTCCAGAGAAGCCATCTCCTCTTATAATCTTATCCCTGGCTATCTGGGTAAACGGAATCTTGAACCCATAATAGGATACATGCATAAAATCTTTCTTATTTAAGCAGAAATAAATTCTACAGTATCAATATCATTTTATAATCATAGGGAGGCTTCTTTGTTTAGCATGTAATGCCCCCTTTACAGGCTTTTTGTTCTTTGAGGGGTTTGAACATTCCATGAAAAACTGACAGACAGGAAACTGACAATAAAAGATTAAGCTAAAGATAGAAGCAGAAACTACTAGGCTAGCTAGTCTCTAAACATTAAGCATTTTCTTCCTCCATCTTAAAGGCAATGAGAAGCCACCAAAATATTTTACCTAACGGAAACCTGATCGCCATATTTTTGTTTGGCTGCTGCATAGAAAATGGATTAGAAGATGCCAACAAAAGATTCTGAGCAAGTTTGTAAATCTGATCAAGTGTTCTGATGCAGGCCGATATCCTTCCTCTGCACTCTCTAACAGAGATGATCCTTGGAAAATCCAGAGCCAGCTCCATAATACTGCCGTGCTCTGCTGGCAAATCCACAAGCTGCTGGCCCCTGGAGCCATTCTTCTCTCAAAACTAGCATTCATCAATTTAATGTATATGTATTGATGGGGAATAATGGTCACTATGAAAACCATGTGATAATATGGAAAAATACCCATGATATAATGTTATGTGTGAAGAGAAGAAAATGAAACTGGTAGAACTATGTGATTGCAAATATATACAAATATTAAAACAATTATTTGACTTTATAAAATATTTGTATATAATGAAAACTGAAGCAATATAAAAAATAAAATTAGTTGTGTCAGGGTAGTAACATGAGTGATTTATTTATACTTTAAAATTTTTAATATAGTAATGATATAATGTTACAACTTGTCTAAATCTCACAAATTTAACATTCAGTAAAGGAAGATAAACATAAAAGAATACATATTTTATTATACATTTTTATGTAGGCTAAATAATTGATGACTCTAGAAGCCTTAAAAAGCTTACTTTCAGGAGGAGAATCATGCCTTGGAGGGCTCTAAGGTCCAGAAACTGTCCTAATACTAGAGCTAGGTGCAGTCAGATTAATTATAATACATTTCATTATTTTGTCTGGAATACTAAGATAACTTCCAAGCAGGAATGGAGTCTAGCAACACTTTACTGTTGGGGAACTTGGCCACAGACTTCTAATACAAATTTTTAGATATGTTGACAATGTTTCTCCTTATTTTTCTTACTTATACAAACCAAGAAATTTGACTCACCACCTTGAAACAGACTCACCAGGTTACTCTAGTTTCCCAAGCTTCAATATCCCATTGCTATTTTTTTTTTATTATGCTTTATGTTCTAGGGTACATGTGCATAACATGCAGGTTTGTTACATATGTATACTTGTGCCATGTTGCTGTGCTGCACCCATCAACTTGTCAGCACCCATCAACACGTCATTTACATCAGGTATAACTCCCAATGCAATCCCTCCCCCCTCCCCCCTCCCCATGATAGGCCCCAGTGTGTGATGTTCCCCTTCCCGAGTCCAAGTGATCTCATTGTTCAGTTCCCACCTATGAGTGAGAACATGCGGTGTTTGGTTTTCTGTTCTTGTGATAGTTTGCTAAGAATGATGGTTTCCAGCTGCATCCATGTCTCTACAAAGGACACAAACTCATCCTTTTTTATGGCTGCATAGTATTCCATGGTGTATATGTGCCACATTTTCTTAATCCAGTCTGTCACTGATGGACATTTGGGTCGATTCCAAGTCTTTGCTATTGTGAATAGTGCCACAATGAACATACGTGTGCATGTGTCTTTATAGCAGCATGATTTATAATCCTTTGGGTATATACCCAGTAATGGGATGGCTGGGTCATATGGTACATCTAGTTCTAGATCCTTGAGGAATCGCCATACTGTTTTCCATAATGGTTGAACTAGTTTACAATCCCACCAACAGCGTAAAAGTGTTCCTATTTCTCCACATCCTCTCCAGCACCTGTTGTTTCCTGACTTTTTAATGATTGCAATTCTAACTGGTGTGAGATGGTATCTCATTGTGGTTTTGATTTGCCATTGCTATTTTTAATAGAACAAGGTAAACAATAACATTAATGTCATTCAACACAAATTTATGTCAAATGTAAATTCTGACTCTGAACTTCGGTGAATTTCTTTCAAACGGTATGATCAGTTTCAGAGAGGCAAAGTCTTGCTCAAGTGACGGCCTTTCTGAGACTCATTAACCAAAGAACAAGGGACCTGTTTCACCATCAGGGCTTTGTTCAACTTTGATCACCTCTGCATTCTCTTCTCATAGGAAGGTTTCCCATATTTACCAAGGTCTGGCCACAATACCAGAAATGTTTTCTGTGAACTATATGCCCTAGAATTACCGTTCCTTCTTCTAAATCACTTTTTGTTTTTGTTTTTGGTTTGTTTGTTTGTTTGTTTGTTTGTTTTTTGAGACGGGGTTTCACTCTTGTTGCCTAGGCTGGAGTGCAATGGTGCAATCTCAGCTGGCTGCAACTTCCACCTCCTAGGTTAAAGCAATTCTCCTGCCTTAGCCTCCTGAATAGCTGGGATTACAGGCGCCCATCACCACGGCCAGCTACTTTTTTGCATTTTTAGTAGAGATGGGTTTTCACTACGTTGGCCAGGCTGATCTTGAACTCTTGACTTCAGGCAATCCGCCTCGCCTCGGCCTCCCAAAATGCTGGGATTACAGGCATGAGCCACCGCGTCCAGCCTAAATCACTTTTTATTATGCTTCCGAATTATCTTTTTGGAGAGTTTTATGTAAGTCTACCGCCCTAATACATTTTAAGTAGCTTGAAAACAGAAGCAATTAAGACATAGAACTCTCCATTACCACACTAAATTCACTCTTGCTATTCCTTTTTGGTCAACCACCACTACTACCATGACCAGCTCTCCTTGAACTTGATCCCTGACAACTTATCTGTTCTCCATCGCTATAATGTCTTATAAATAAAATCATGGAGTATGTGTCCTTGATATTGGCTTTTTTCACTTAGCATGATGTCCTTGAGATCTATCCAAATTGTTTCTTATATCGTTTGTTCCTCCTTATTGCTAAATAGCATTCCACGGTATGCATGCCACAGTTTGTTTAACCATTCACTCACTGAAAAACATGTGGGTTATTTCCAAGTTTTGGCTTTATCTTTTTGGCTTTTCACTGCTTAGTGACATGTCTTGAAAATAAAAAGAACACTCAGTTCAGATTCTTTAATTTGAATTAATTGCATGTCCCACTCAAAGCTAAATTTTCTGTGCTAACACCTTCCGTAATCTGTACACTGCCTCAAAGGGAAAATATGTTACTCAAGCCAGAGTTCCCATTGACTTGACTACACAATCCCTGATTCATATTTTAATTTGACATTTAGAGATTGCAAAATAGTGACCCGGTTCTCATTACATTTTAGAGTTCTAATGTGATTTAAGAAGTGCTTTGGAGTCGGGTGAAAACAGATTGCTAGTATTTATACCTTGACTGACTATGAAGGCCTTTCTCCAGCCATTGTCAAGATGTGAAACGTCTTTAGCTCTATCCAAACTGCCTTCGGTATCATCATATCTCCCACACAACCAAACCAAATGAAAATAATCATAATCATAACAATAGGGTACCATCATTAAAAATCTATGTGAAGTATTAATATAAATAAAAGCATGAACAATTTTTAGTATATAGATATAAAAAGGTAAATTCTATAAAAACAGTATGCTTTCTAGGGAATGCACCTTCAAGAAAATTTCATCATTCTCCTGCATTCTACTTCCTATAAGACTGTCCATAAATTCCATTTATGGAGAAATTCTGGAGTCAAACCTTTCTTCTTTTTGTACCCTCTATGCATATTTGCCATTTTAGTTTGTGTGTGAATTTCTTTCCTTATCAAAGCAGTCAACTTAGCTAAGAAAGATTATTAATTTGGGATATGATGTGGTCTTAATAAATTTAATCAAAGTAAGCACTTTTATAGTTTTTGATAGCACAACAGGATGACTATAGTCAATAGTTTAATTGTACATTTAAAAAATAACTAAGAGTATAACACAAATAGTATCCTTTGTGTTACAAACGATAAATGCTTGAGGTGATGAGTACCCTATTTACCCTGATGTGATTATTACATATTGTATGACTGTATCAAAGTATCTCATATATCCCATAAATATTTATACACCACCACTATATGCCTCCACAAAAATTAAAAATTAAAAACAAAATAAGCACTTAAAAATATCTTCTATATCCTGCCACTCTACCCCTACCTCAAAGAAAAGATCCCTGGAAACTCTAGGTAATGAAAATCTGGCCCTAGAGTCTATGAAAATATGACATCAACAGTGTGTGGTTCAAAGCATTCTGAACATTCAAAACAGAAGCAAACAAATCAGTATTGGGGTGAAGCCAAGGGAAAATTACTGACCACCTACTCCACAAGACTTGTCTCAGGTATGCATGGAACCAGAGAATGTTTAATGTTATAATGAAATACATATTCATATCACAAAGTTACACATGTGTATTTTAATAATTATAAAATGCACATATCATAAGTATAGTGTGATATTCAGTAGCTTCAAGTGTGTTTTTTGGCATTGGCATAATACATATGTATATTTCCATAGTTATTTATATTTATCTAATTTTAACTTTGTTTTCCACTTTTTTGATATACCTGTTAGCTCTTTGATATGTTTCAAGGAATTTTTTTAGGAAGAAATGTTTTAAATATTGTTTGCACCCTTGAATGTCTGAGAATGTTTTTTGTTGCCTTAACACAAAAGGTTAAAACATCTTTCCACCACAAGATTCTGTAGACATTTTTCTATTTTCTTCTGGAGTTTAGCATTACAACAGAAGTGTGTAAAGTCACCTTCATTTTTATCTGTTTGTAGGTAACCTGTTGTGTTTTTTAAGAAAATAATTAAATTTCTGCTTATATACTTGTTTTATATTATTGTAGTTTCGTTTTCATCTCTATAATGAAACGAACTTAGCAAGCATATTTTTGCAAAAGTGTCCCCTTTAATTTTGCAGTGAACTCTTTCAATCTGCACTTACATGTTTCTTTAACCCAAGTTTTCTTCTATCATGCCTTTGAATATTGATGTCTCTATTCCTTTTAGTCCTTTGTTTTAATCTAGTCAATAATCTGTTACCTATATGTTTCTTCAATGTCTACCATCTTCTCTGTCAAAGATTATTTTTATTTCTTTGTCTTTTTCTCTGACCTGTGGGCTTAATAATCAAGTTTTTCTTGGGATTACTAACGTACTTCTATGGAATTCAGTGCTTTACAGTTTCCAGTGTGTTTCCATTTTTAGTTTTCTTTCAGTTTTTCTTTGTCCTGTCCATCTTTCTTTAGCCATCAAACTACTGCATTTTTATTATGAACAATTGCAGACCTGTAAAACCGTATCGAATACATTACATTGAACATCTATATTTACTACCAGGGTTTGGAAATTAAACATTACAAATGAAGTTTGTCTCGTTGCATCAATTTTGATATATTTTTTCCAGGGTATTGTTTGTTTCATCTATATTTATGTATCTTTCTATGTATGTATATTAAATAGGTATTAAATCATACATATCTATGCATGTATTTCTGGATATATGTGTTTGTGTGTGTAAAATATTACATAGGAAAGCCACTTTTTTAACTTTTCCTTTTTATTTCATACAATATTCTTTTTATTTCAGTATATTCTTGTTTCTTATATTTTATTCTGAGTTAAAAAAAAATCTTAGCATTAGCTGTTCTAAAAAATGAAAGTACTCCCCGAAGAAGATGCAATATTTTTAACAGCTGTGATTCACATGTGGCCAGGCTTTAGTGGTAACCACATCCTTCCTGAGTGACCTTTGGAGATCATCCACCATCTATCTCACCATAGGCTGGTAACCATATTTCTCAGCTTACTCCACATGTTTTCTTCCCTTTCCAGAATGTGAAAAGCTTGTGAATGGGAGTCAGGTATCTTAATTTCTAAAACCAAGAATCTATATCTGTTTAGTTCATTTGATTTTTGGAGGATTATTTTGTTTTACCTTGAGCAAGTCACATTTTCTGGGCCTCATTGTCTTCTACCATAAGATAAAATAATTTGATTAGATGATTCTTTCCCTGTTATCTGCAAATAAGCACCTTATTATCAAATAGTTCAGCATCAGAACAAGATTCCTAATTCCAAAGGAGTTTTATTTACATAATATTATATTGTGAGATACATATTAGAAGAATCTGACACTATGTTCCATTCCAGTTTCTCTTTTGCAATTGAGTGACTTGTTTTGATCTAAAAAGTATAAATTCTCATGCCTGTAATTCCAGCACTTTGGGAGGCCAAGGCAGGTGGATCACTTGAGGTCAGGAGTTCAAGATCAGCCTGGCCAACATGGTGAAACCCCGCCTCTACTAAAAATACAAAAAATTAGCCAGGCATGGTGGTGCATGCCTGTAATCCCAGATACTCAAGAGGCTACAGCAGGAGAATTTCTTGCACCTGGGAGGCAAAGGTTGCAGTGAGCCGAGATTACACTGCTGCACTCCAGCCTGGGTGACAGAGCGAGACTCTCTCTAAATAAATAAATAGTATAAATTTATCTCATTCTTATTAATGCGGCCCATGAAATGTAAGTATTAGTTCCTTTTCAGATAGTACTTTATAATTATACTAGTGCCAAATTAAAGGACCTATTTTATAGTGACATGAAAGTCAACTGCAAGAAAAATACATAGTCATTTTCACTTACAGAGGCAAATCCCTCAACATAGATAAAAGTAAAAGACCTTATGTCATGATGTGAGGCAGATCAGTCCAGGGATTTCATTCAAAAATAATACTTCATGCTCAATAATCCCATGTGAGAATTTAATGACTCAGAGTAAACAGAAAATCAAAATTAGCACTTGAATCTTGGGTAATTTAATAGCCAAGGCATTTTGGTGAATTGTAATTAATGCTCTAAATTAGCCACTATTTCTCAGAATCATGTACCAGAAGAATAAGAACTTCAATAATTAGAGTATTTTAGATTTACTTTGTGCAAGTTATTACTTCATCCAGTACTCCACAACTAAAGTTATTATCTGGGCATACTGAAGATTTAGAATAAATTGAGTGCCTACCATATGCAAGGCACCATGCTGGGTACTGACAATGTGGTAGGAACAGCACTCCTTATCAGGCTATCTATGTGGTATCAGCCAGCTGAATAATGGAATGTTTGGGCCAGAATAGCATATACTGAGACCAGGGTACAAAGGTATCCAACTTAAGTGACTCAAAAGCAGAAATGGTAAATAAGATATTTCATTTTTTTTTTCCTAGACCTTAGTCACATCTGATCAGAGTATTCAATGCTTTCTACATAAACTCTGGATGTAGGCAGATGAAATTACTCACCATCATCCTTCTTTTGACAGATGCAAGTACTCAGCCAAATGTAACTCTTCAAACATAGTATTAATTCAAGAGACATGATTACCTCTGACTTTTGCAGGGGAAACAGAAAGGTTCAGAAACTCCTTTTCTGAAGATGGGATCCATTTTTAAAGGCTTTAACTCTGCTTTCTTTTCTGAAAAAGTTCTCCAGGAGATCATGGTCCATTTATGCAAAACCTGAAATTTGTTACTATAGTCAGAAGGTTTATGCAAAACCTGAAGCAGAATTCTTCCAAATCCCAGGCATCATACTTCACAGCAGTCGAGAGCAGAGTGACTGCACTCTCCTCGCAGATGCCTTGATTGTTGGCAGAGCTTTCTTCAACTGATTTTCTTTATAAAATGCAACCAAATCTAGCAATCCTACTGCCTCCTCAGGAGAAAGACTGGTACTGTTTGTGTACACGAATTCCAGGAAGGCCCAGTAAGCAGAGTATGAAAATTCACTCATTTCTACAATATTATCCTCATTACCTTCCAACAATGAATGAACATGCTCACATACATCAAATTTTGAGAAGACCTTTATGTGCATAAATGTACTTTCCATCGACCACAAATTTCAAGACTGCAGTGTCCAGGTTGTCAAATTACCTCTTCAGTGACTCAGCCACTGTGAGGGTGGTCATCAGGTTCCACAGAGAGGAGGCGCCACGTGATGGCAGGAGCAGCAAAGCAGGCAAATGTGTCATCAGTGCAGACGTGCAGAGGTGGGTGAGGTGAGGAAGGATCACAAACTGGCCCTGGCCCCACATGTACACATGCCCACCCTGGGTCTTGGCCGCAGATGTGTGGGAAGAGTGACAGACTGCAATCTCTATAATTCTGTCCTTTTCCACAAGGACAAAGGTAGAATAGGAATGGTGGCTTTTATTGCCAGTGCCGAACTGCCCATAATTGGCACCCCAAGCATATGCTTGGCCTTCATCTGTTAATATTAATGTGTGTCTGTAATCACAGGTAGCCTCCCCAGTGTCTACCACCACCATGGAGCACACCTGTCCACAAGCTGTGTTCACAGCCTCTTTATTCCGTAAGCAGCCAGTGACTCTCTGAGCAATTGGCTGATTAACTGTCGATCCATATTTTACATGTCTAGAGTTATTATAACCCCAGGCAAATACCTCTCCATCAGATATTAGCACCAAAGAATGGTGAGACCCATAAGCAACCTCAATGACTTGTTTGACAAATTAGTAGAGAAATCATGATTAGTTGTCCCAGAGCCCAGCTGACTGTACACATTATGGTCCCCAAGTAAAGACTTATTTTGTTGCAAGGACAATGTATATACCACTCCCACACCTGAGGCTGGCTATCTTTATGCCACTTAAAGAATCCAGTCTCCAAGGTTTGATGGTGCTCTGGATGTTACCTAACCTCAAACAGCCACAGCAGTTTGTGCCAGGATATTACTATTGTATATAAAACTTCAAGACCAGCACTGACAAAGACACAAGCCTGAGGAATTAACTGCAGTTCTTCCTCAGAAAAAAAAGGTAAGAAAACTGGCCACTTTCCCACATCTAACTTATTCAAAGATGACAGAGTGGCCTGTATTGGCTTTCAGGGATTTCCTACCATTGTAACATTTTGTATGTAATAAAGTAACTTTATTGCTGATCCTGTGAATCCATTCATTTATTTTATGAAACCTTCCCACTTTCTTCCTAGAGAAGATGAAGTTCTTCCATATGGACTCAGTCTTGGGCAGTTCCTTGGTCAACTTTTCTCTGGGACTAGAAAGTTTCAAATCATTATGAAGAGCAGACTTCTCAATTCTCAGCTCCATTGAAGAATATAGGATCTGCTAAGCTGATGGTTACAGATTTCTGGAGTCCAGTGTTTAGTAATCTTTAATCCTGTCCCTTTTAGTTCCTTGTAAAGTTGTCTTCTAGAGTAAAGTTAATGTGACTCAGGATAGCTTGAGCCATATCTACTCTGCCTCCTAGATCACTGTTACTGCCTGGATGATTTTAACTTTAATATGATTGAGTCTAGTTATATACTGCTCTGTTCAGTAGCCACTAGCCACATGTGGCTATATTAATTTAAACTCTCATTAATTCAAATCAAATCAAATAAATTTAGTGCTCAGTCTTAGTCACATTTTATGTGCTTGATACCACGTGTAACTAGTGGTTACTGCACACGTATAAAATATTTCCATCAGTGCTGTCCGTTGGACAACTCTGGATAAAACCCTAGGAAGAATATTAGTGAGACTGGATAAGTTCTAGCTGAAGCAGGACACATGGACACAGAGCTCAATTAGTTCAATTAGTTCCAGACTGGGAGAAGCACTTTAGACCAAAGCCGCTGAAATCAGCTTATTGCAGGGGAAGTTTATCAACGTTACAACCAGACAGCACTTGAAGAAAATGTCTGCTACTTACAGGCAATATGATCTCAGGCAAGTAACTGAGTCTCTCTGAGACTCAGTTTGCACTTCTGAAAAACGGAAATAAGAAAACCAGCCTCATCGCTTTAGCATTAATAGTATAGTAGCATATATGGAGTCCCAAGCGTAGTGTCTGGCAAGTAGTTGGTACTCAGGAAAACTTCCTAATACTGACAATATCATCAAGAAAAAAAAAAAACTGAAGTATTGGTGATGATGAGGCCCCCACCCTAAATGCCCTTGAGGAAATTGTTGGCAAAGTTTCTGAAGAAAAACTGTCTTCACCATGAAAAGTTTCCTGATCCTCCCTATTCTCACTCTTCCATCCTCTGCTTCCAGCTAAAAGGATCGCCTCTCTATCTGAACTCCACAGCACTAGATTGTTCCTTTTCCTATGGTCCCATCCATTTTCTACCTTTAACTGCCCTGACTTGTAGTCCTCTACCAGAAAGGGGCTCACACCTGTAATGCAGGGACTTGCCTTTACCTCTCAGCAAACCTTGCAAGGAGCTTTGCATATAGCCAATGACCAATACATAATGTCCCAGAGATTTGCCATTGTCAATTTTCATTCTTCATGAATAAAATGGATAGTACCTCTCCCTGTCTTGCTGGCTCACCCTCTACCCCTGGAAAGAATCAACTGTCAAAAGAAGCAGAAAGAAAATAGTGTTACATTCCTCAAGAGAGGCCTCACGCAGAGCTAAGGGAGGGAGCATAGTCATCCCCAAACAACATGACCCTTCCCTAATCTTAAGTAGGGCAGTATTCTCCTATGGCAGTATTTCCCAAACATTAGTCATTCACATTCCTCATTCACAATGTTTGCAAAATCTGCACGTTACCAATAATATTGTTTGTTTAAAAGTCTCAAAGTTGATTCACTGTTTCATTTTTTAAAAGAAATTTTATGCAGCTATAGTATAAATGAGAAAAAAAAATAAAGTATCATTTGCCAAAACTTGAAGGTAACCATAAAATAATGAAAAGTACATGACTGATAATGAAGTAGATAGATGCCATGCCTATCCAGTACACCTGAGTTTAATATCTGCTTTCTTTTTGTTAAATGCATGCTCTTTGTTTGAAAGGGAGATTAGCAAGTGCTAGAAACAATGACATAAGCCAAAACTAGATTTTCTCCTTGATGTGCTCAGAAGACTGAAGGAAACTCGATAGGGAGACTGTAATAGGATGAATAATGGCCCCCAATGATGTCCACATTCTAATCTCAGGAGCCTGTGACTATGTTATCTTATATTGCAAAACGAACTTTGCATATGTGATTAAGTTGGGATCTTGAAGTAAGGAGTTCATCCTGGGTCATCTTGTTAGGCTCAGTGTAATTACAAGGGTCCTTATAGGAGAGAGGCAAGTAGGCCAAAGTCAGAAAAAGGAGATGTTACAATGGACCTGAGGTTGGAGTGATGTGCTACAGGCCAAGGAATGCAGGCAGTCTCTAGTGGCTAGAAAAGGCAAAAAGTGAGTTCTTCTCTGGTCTCCAGAGGAAAGTAGCCCTACCAACACCTTGATCTTAGAATTATGATCTCCAGAAGGTAAGAGAATAAGTTTATGTGCTTTTTAAGCCACTGAGTTTGCAGAAATTTGTTACAACAGCAAGAAGAAACTAGTACAGAGACTGACTGGCATACCATGTTATTCAAGGTCATGTAATACCATGTTAATGTATCAGCTACACCCTTCCCTAGCCCCAGTGATGTACACCTACACATCGGGACACTGCCTAATGATTCCCACTAGGCAGACATGGAAAATGGTATCCATAAATTAAAGCAGCTACAGAATAATTTAGGCCTGAGGCAGCGAAGCTTGTTGCTAAGGTGATGGCTGATTATAGGGAAAGCTCTGCATGGTCAACGTCCTGTTTCCTCCACTACTTTGGCTTTCCTTTATAATATAGCATCTGACCTGAAGAAAAGTCGTTCCAGAATCAGCCCTCCTTCAACAAATGGACTCTGCATTTAGGTAGGTCATGCCTACGGCTCTTTCCACTCCTAAATTGAACTATTGCTTTCTTAGATTTAAATAGACTTGGCAATATGTTCTTAAATTAAAAAAAAAAAAAACTTACTGTATTTGTCTAATTATAAAAATAAAATGTGTTTATTATAGCCATTTTAGAAAATAGAAACTAACAAAACTAATAAGTTAATTTCCTTTTTACCCAGAGAAACCTACTTGGTTAATATTTTGATAGATTTCTCTCTGGTCCCATTTCTGTTCACGTTCATTGATAATCGGAAAGTATTCAATAAGTATTATTTAGCAGCCTTCGTTTTCTCTGTTAAAACATGTTATGAACACTTTTGCACTACCTATAATATACCTCTATAATATTTTTGTAATGACTGAATATTTTGTTATAAATATGAATTATAATTTCTGTAACCAGTTCACTCACATCACTATTTATGCTACTTTCAATTTTTCACTATTTTCTTATAAATATTTTGGTTCTCCACAGATGGCTCCTAAAAATAAATTTATGAGTTAGGAGTATTTAAATTTTTTACACAAATTGCCAAATTTCCCATCAGGGAGTTACACAAATTTATCTATAAAAAAGAATAATTTTAAAGGGAATTAATTGCAAATTTGAGTAAATATGAAAGAAGGAAATAAGTGGTAAGCATTTTGGGAGGAAAGAAAGAAACCCTTTTATTTTGTATGCATGTGTTAAGCAAGAGAATCTGCTTGCCTTCCTCTTAACCTAACAATCTACTGGAGAAACAGGGAAGAAGGAGCATGCGTGGAAATGGAGTAACTTCTTAAAGGGGAAAAAATAAGGGAGCAATTTTTTTCCTAGAACAGTTAGATGAATTTAAAAACACTGTTAGGGCCAGGCATGGTGGCTCCCACCTATAATTGTAGCACTGTGGATGGCCAAGGCGGGCAGATCGCTCGAGCCCGGGAGTTTGAGACCAGCCTCCTGGGCTCAAGGAGCAACATGGCAAAACCTGTCTCTGCAAAAAACACAAAAATTAGCCAGGTATGGTGTCATGCACCTGCAGTCCTAGCTACTTGGAAGGCTGAAGTGGAAGGATCACATGAATGTGGGAGATTGAGGCTATAGTGAGCCGTGATCACACCACTGCACTCCAGCCTGTGCAACAGAGCAAGACCCTGTCTCGAAAAATAAAAATTAAAAAATACAGTAAAATAAAAACAAAAACACTAGTAGTATCACTGTTTTGGGGTGTTAGAAAGGTTTTGTGGATGGACAAACCTCATTATGGCAAAACGTAGAAAGTCTTTTAGGCCTGCCTATTTCAAAATTCTCTTGGTACATAGCCAACCAACGATAGATCTGATGATTTAATCAATACAGAGAATCAATCTGTATAGCCTTAAAGTACATTTCTGCTTTGGCTGTCTACCCAGATTACTACATGGAGAACATTCAAATTCTTCACTTGCTAAGTATTGATGTGGCAAAGCCCATGGCCTCCACAGTAGCTGAATACTAGGCCAGCTTGAGCTAAATCCAGCCCAGTATACTGTAATTACTACAGAGCATGGTCTATTGTTGAGATTGCCTGTTCCAGGTTTCTTATATATTAATATTTTAACTGAAAAATGAGATAGAAGATTCCTAAGTAATCAGTTTCACTTCTAATATTTTCTATCTCAAGCCGACAAATTGATATTCATCCTAATAATAGCAACAACATCTTAAGTAGCTTCTGTACGCCAGTCACTATGCTATGCACCTCACACATATATTTTACTCAGGCTTCACAACAGTGCTGTGAGAAAGATGCTGTTATTATTAGCCGTTTATGAGTGAGCAATCTGAAAATCAGAAATGTGCCCAAGGGCCCATAGCTGGTGAGAGGCAGAGCTGGAATTTGAATCCAGGTCTGTTGAATTCCACTCGTCTCTACTGTATCTTCTAAGTGAGACTCCCCACTAGGTGACCCTGTGACTTTAGGCTTCATCTGGGACTCCCAGGCCCCAAACCAAATCTGTACATCTTTGTGCCTGCCCCTCTAGTGGCCCTGGGAAAAAAGTTTTAAAGAAATCCAATGACAGCTTGAGTCTTTTCTGATCCCTGATTTTCCCATCTTTCAGTAGGTATATTACAGGTTTGAAGGGGTGGGAGAGGGGGAAACAATTTTCTTCTATATCTTTAAGGGCAATGTTTTTTAAATTGTCTATAAAGTTTCTGGATTCTTTTTGTTGTGTGTTTTGATTATTTTGTTTGGTATGTATTAATATGATTAAGAATAGGCTCCATTTCCTCTGTTGGAAAGATATGCCAGACATCACAATCAAATAAACACTCTAGGTCAGGAACCTTTGGGGGAAAGCTTTTGGGAATGGTATATGTCAACATTAGTGACAGTTCAAGGTAGGCAACATGCTGATATGTTCTGGCAATGGAGCTGAGAATCCCAAGGCCTCAATCCAAAAGCTAGAATGCGTAAGGAGAGGCTATCTCTGGATACAGAGACACTTACCATTTATTTCTTTTAAAGCGCTGAGCTGTCTCCTGAATGCTATGAGGTGCTTAAAAGGGCCTCTTCTTACCCTACTTGCTCTCTCTCCTCTCTTCATTTCCTTCTGCCCCTTGCTTGCCTTAGCCTCCATCATGCTGAAGCTGATCTTAAACATTTGGACAAGTTGTTTCCCTTTCCTTGGCCTGAGTTTACTCATCTGATCTGCCAGGGATTTGTCAGCCTCAACACCACATAGTCCTGTAACGTGATCACTTTAAAAATCAGAGCAGGACAACAGCAGAGTTGCACAACCTTGCCCTTCTTCCCCACAGCAGCCAGGGAAACCGCAATGCCTGCCACTTCAGTGTCTGGGTGATTCTCCCATCGTATAGTTCCCCTCTTCCTCCATAAAGGTTTATGGTGCTTTGTACTGCTTGCTGGCTGATCCTAAATCCTAAATTTGGAAGCCGCACAAGGCTGACTCCCCTCTAAGTGCTTCAGGACTAAAATAATTCCCAGCCATTTATCTACTTCCTACTTCAATTCGCAAAGGCTGAAAATATAAGTAGACATTTTCTATTTTTTTAAAAACATCTAGATATAATGTCAGAGGAGAGAAGGATTATAGAAACCAACTTACTCAGGGACACATTTAGAAGCAAAAAATCTTTCCAAACAAAAAATGTTGGAGAGGCTTCAACACACATAAAGTAAATGAGTAGCAGTAGTATACATTTATCATATAAAATTCAAATTGATGACCTTCACATATCATGAAGTACAGTGATAAGGGTGACACTACTTCAGTGATCCCCAAAATTAGAAATGGGATTACAAAGAACAGAACTTTGGTTATATCCGCCTAGACTTACACCATAGTGCTTTGTTTTATTTGGCTATATGATATGATAGAATCTGCACAGATAAGTAGTTGAAGTCATAGTTGTTTTTAAACAAACGTTTTAAACAACTTCAATTATCTTGTATAAGATAGCAAAGGAAGTTTTACTTGAAAGTTCCGGCAAAAGTTAGTAAATGTGTGGCCACTGATGTTTTGCAATTTGATAATATAATATACATTTTTGGGATTAAAAGTGAAGCAAAAATGCATCCATGTGCAACATTAGGTGATTCACAGCATTTTCCAATTGGAATTCTGCAGATCAAATCCATGTGATCCTATTCTCTAGGCTTTGCTATATTTGTTAAATGCAAGCTGGTTTTATGATGCTTAATTAATATTTAAACCCACTTTGAGATGAAACAAAATGGAACCAACATAAACTATCATTAGAAACAAGTAACTGGCATGGTTGTGTCTTCAATCTCTGTAGTTTCTCCTTACACATTTTAAAACCTCAAAGAGGTCATGGTTAGTATGAGTCACCATTTTACTGCATTTTTGATGTGGTCAATATAGGAAAATCTTTAACCCTAAAAAAACTAGTCTTCTTTCACTTATTTTTATTTTTAATTTCCTCACTATCCTATTGCCGACATGAATCGTTCAGTTTCTGAGACCAAATTCCTCTCTGGGGACAGGAGCCGAGCTGGGAGAATTTGTAGTACGGGGATTAGAGCATCTCTTCCTACAGGTAGCATGCCTGTGAGCGCGGCACAGCACTGGCTCCCAAACTCAGCTCACCCTCAGAATCATTTGGTTCACCTGATGAAAATACAAAGTCTTGGGCCCCAAACCTGGAATCTCTGCTTCAGTGGGTCTGGAGTGGGACCTGAAATCATTACCATTAATTTGGTGCTGCTGATGATTCTGTGTCTGATTTTTTAATATGAAAGGTAAAGTCATGGTTGAAAATTTGTTTCCACTTGGCATGATTAAAACCAGTGCTTTGAAAAGAACAAACAATTATGATATGCAGTTGCTATCCAGAGGATTCAACATTTGTTCTAGAGTTGGTGAGAATGAAAAATTTCAGTGTCATGAAGAACAGGCAGCATCTTATAGAAATGAAGTAACATTGCTCCTGAGACAATGAGAAAAGCTCACATCTTTTTCTCATCTGGAAAATGGACGTCTACTAACTCACAATGGCAAGCTTATATGCAAACAACTTTTGGAAGATTTATCAACAGATACCAAAAGCTAATAATTGTAAATACCTTAAAGGTATTAAAACACATGTTTATATACCTTTATTAAGTAAATTTTTTAAGACCAGTATTTATATACTGTGATGATCCCAAGATTTCTCAACCTCAGCGCGATTGACATTTTAGGACAGATAATTTCTTGTGGGGGGCCTGTCTTGTGCATTTTAGGATGTTTAACAACATCCCTGGCTTCTACCACTAGATGCCAGCAGCACTCTCTTAGTAATTACAACCAGAAGTTTCTCCAGACATTGCCAAATATTCTCTGGCAGGGCAGACTTGCTCCCAGTTGTAAAGCATCCCTCTAGAAAAGTCACATAATCTCTCTTGGGCTTCAGATTTCTGTAATGTAAGATCAGGGAGTAAAGCAGTATTCATAACAGTAGAATCAGAAAAGACTAATACAGGTAAAATTAAATAACTGGTTAGGAAAAGAATAATTCAGACTTAATGTCAACCCATACTGAAAAATAAATCTCAAATGGTCTCAAATTTCAAATGAAAAAGGAAGTTAAATATTGAGAAAATATAAAGAATATATTTTACAGCCTTAAGGTAAAGACTTGCCTACGAATAACAGAAAAAGTGGAAGTTAAATTGAAAAGCCCCAAAGACTGAACTCTATTAACATTTTACCACTTCTCTATGATGAAATAATAACTAAAGAAAGGCAAAACATGTAAACTTTTAAAAACGGAAAAAGAAAAATATATTTGTTACATTTATAACAAACTGAAGATCAATATTCACAATAAAGAAAAAACCCAAGCAAATCATTAAAAGATTTAAAAAGAAACGGAAAACAGGTTAACAATTTGATAAAGCAATTCATAACTAAAAATTAAATAGCCGGCCGGGCGCGGTGGCTCAAGCCTGTAATCCCAGCACTTTGGGAGGCCGAGACGGGCGGATCACGAGGTCAGGAGATCGAGACCATCCTGGCTAACACGGTGAAACCCCGTCTCTACTAAAAAATACAAAAAACTAGCCGGGCGAGGTGGCGGGCGCCTGTAGTCCCAGCTACTCGGGAGGCTGAGGCAGGAGAATGGCGTGAACCCGGGAGGCGGAGCTTGCAGTGAGCTGAGATCCGGCCACTGCACTCCAGCCTGGGCGGCAGAGCGAGACTCCGTCTCAAAAAAAAAAAAAAAAAAAAAAAAAAAAAAAAAATTAAATAGCCAAAATACACAAAAAATTTCAGTCTCATTATAACTCAGAAAAATACAAACTAAAACTACAATGAGATATTATTTTGATCCTATCATATTGGCAAAGTTAAAAATACTTGTGAAAATTAAAAAGAATTGATGAAAGAAAAAACAGCCATTTTCATGCCCTATTATGTTACATTGGTTCAATCTTTTAAGGGTTGATTTTGCAGTAGCTGTCAAAATGTAGACTGTGCATGACCTTTCACCTAGTGTTCTACCTCGATACATCTAGACCATAAAAAAAAGTTTCATACAAGGATTTACAATATCGCTTTTAATAGCTAAATATTACAAGCCATCTAAGGGCTATGATTGATACATCATCATATAGTGATACATTCATATAAGGTAGCTTTATGCAGTAGTTAAATAAGCCATATTTAAAATATTGAAAGGAAAAGGACTTTTGGATGACAATGTTTCAGAACTGTATATAAATATGTAAATATAGACATATTTTAATAATCTATTTATATAAAGTTATATATGTTTGTCTGTATATATAAAATGTGTATATCTATGCACACAAAAATCTCTTGAAGCATTCACATCAAACTGTTAATAGAAATTAATTTCAGGGAGAAAAGTATGTCCATATAATTGTATGTATTTTATAGTGTTTGAAGTTTTACCACAAACATGTATTTTATAATTTTTAATTATATAATTTTAAAATAAATAAATGAGGATATTGAATTAAATGATTTCTGAAATCTATGACTTCAGCCCTAACACACTGTGATTTAATTAATTCTGGCTTAGAAATAAATGGAAAATTTAGGTTGGGCACAGAGGCTCACACCTATAATCCCAACACTTTGGGAGGCTGAAGCAGGAGGATTGCTTGAGCTCAAGAGTTTGAGACCAGCCTGGGCAACATGGTAAAACCCTGTCTTTACATAAAATACAAAAATCAGCTGGGCATGGTGGCGTGTGCCTGTGGTCCCAGATACTTAAGTGGCTGAGGTGGGAGGATTGCTTGAGCCCAGTAGGTTGAGGCTGCAATGAGCCATGATGGTGCCATTGCACTCCAGATTGGATGACACAATGAAACTGTCTCTTAAGAAAAGAAAAGAAAAGAAAAGAAAATTTAAGCTACCAAAGTTGTATTCATACCACAAATTCCTTTAAGAAGGAAAAGGGGAAAGGTATTATAATTCTTTAAGCCCCTGCTATATGCTTGTCCATGTGGTGTAGATTTTTGCACTGATCCTCACAGCACCTTATTTTTATGTTAGATTAACTGAGGCTCGGAGAGTGGTCTGACCAAGATCATTGGCTCAGAAAGGGAAGGAGCCAGGATTCACACTTGAATCAGTCTGTGGGAAATATTATTGCTGCTCTCTACAGCAGATGTTTTGTAGTTTCATGAGTTGATGGAGAAACTCTGGTTTACCTTATAAATTTCAAGGCAGACAGCAAGAGGCCATGGTGGAGGAGCAACTGTCCAGTAGCATAACCATCATAACCCTGCAGGAAGTAAAATTGCTGAGATGTGGTGGATGCTTATTCTGCACCAGGTCCTGCATTCATATCACACTTAACCCTCACAGCAACCTTAAGAGGGAGGTACCATGTTGTTACCATCTTGCAAATGAGGATGCAGGCTCAGCAAAGACAGAAAAGTTGCCCAAAGTCACATATATAGAAAGTGGTGGAGGTATCGGTCTGACTCCTCATCCTATGTTAATTACTGTATACATAGACTAGTGTAGAAATTATTTGCTACTAGCTGGACTTTGAAAAAAGAACCTTAAAACTGTGAGATGGTAGGTGTTTAAGCAATTCGTAGGCTAATGCTCAGAGTCAGAGATAAGGTTATTTGCTTACTTTGATACGGAATGGTTTGCAATATTTCAACACTGGAGTACAGTATATGAAGAACAATCACACGTCGATTGATGTAGCTAAGGTATCAATTAGAGTCTAACTGCACATGCAGGCATGTCTGACAGACTGGGAGGGCAAGTAATCCAAACACACTGAAGACCATTTGCCTGAAGACCTCAGGGTATCTCATGAGATAACTCATGTTAAGAGAAGGAATGGGACATAAGCTTGACTCAGTACAACAGTTTTAGTCATTATTATAGACTGGTTCTCACAAAAGCATTGACTGACTTTCAGATTGGTTCCATGGCACAGCCCCGCACTAGACTAAAGGGTGTAGTTTTCAAAACCTGAAAGAATAGTTTAATAAAACTCAGTAACTCAGTTCAACACTGGGGTAGAACAGCACTATCCTGCAAGCCCTCTAACCTGTAACTCAAACAGAAAACATTCTGCTGCCAGTTTCTTTACTAAAACACAGCAAGAGTCCAGCTTCCAACACGTTCCTCATCTCCATCTGAGACCACCTTAGCCTGGATTTCATTGTGCATATCATTATTAGCCTTTTGGTCAAAGCCATTCAACAAGTCTCTAGGAAGTTCCAAAATTTCCCACATTTTCCTGTCTTCTGAGCCCTCCAAACTGTTCCAACCTCTGCCTGTTATCTGGTTCCAAAGTTGCTTCCACATTTTCAGGTATCTTTTCAGCAGTGCCCCACTCTACTGGTGCCAGTTTACTCTATTAGTTCATTTTCACGCTGTGGATAAAAACATACCCAAGAATGGGCAATTTACAAAAGAAAGAAGTTTATTGAACTTACAGTTCCACGTGGCTTGGGAGGCCTGAAAGGCTGTCTCGAATGGCGGCAGCCAAGAAAAGAGAGCGTGCGCAGGGAAACTTCTGTTTTTAAAACCATCAGATCGGCCGGGCACGGTGGCTCAAGCCTGTAGTCCCAGCACTTTGGGAGGCCAAGACGGGCGGATCACAAGGTCAGGAGATCAAGACCATCGTGGCTAACACGGTGAAACCCCGTCTCTACTAAAAAATACAAAAAACTAGCCGGGCGAGGTGGCGGGCGCCTGTAGTCCCAGCTACCCAGAGGCTGAGGCAGGAGAATGGCGGGAACCCGGGAGGCGGAGCTTGCAGTGAGCTGAGATCCGGCCACTGCACTCCAGCCTGGGTGACAGAGCGAGACTCCGTCTCAAAAAAAAAAAAAAAAAAAAAAAAAAAAAAAAAAAAAAAAAAACCATCAGATCTCATGAGGCTTATTCACTATCATGAGAACTGCATGGGAAAGACCTGCTCCCATGATTCAATTACCTCCCACCAGATTCCTTCAATGACACCTGGGAATTGTGGGAGCTATAATGCAAGATAAGATTTGGGTGAGGACACAGCCAAACCATATCAAAGCCCAAGGGCTCTACAGAAGAAATGCAAGAGGACCATGCGTCCCTTGAAAAGTTATGAAATTTTGCATGGATATGCAAATGTACATATTTCTGAGGAGACAATCTTGTTTTTGTCAGCTTCTTAAAACATTATGTAACTTAAAAATGTTTAGAAACAATTGTTGGAATTTTGATCTTTATGTATTCTAAAGCCAAATAATGTGAGGAAAAATATATTTCAGTGCATACATATTACCAGGGATACTTACGAACTGTACTGTGGGCATAAATTGGGTCACGTTAATAGTACATTCTGACTCTTGAATCCTCACTTGAACCAGGATTTGTAGAAGCTCTAAACTATTCTTTTTACTATTTCATTAATTTTTGAGAGGAATAATTTCTCATGTGCAAATGGAATTAATCCTTGATAGTTTGACCTCATATCTAAAAAAGGAAGGAAAATGTTATTGTTTTACACCTCATGGTTCAAATGAAATGTAAAAGGGACTTACTAAGTCAATTTGAGGTGAGCTTTACTGGGTACCTTGTATAAAGGGTGGAAGTTTCTGAGGCTGATCTTGACATGTATTCTTTTCTCCCACCTCTTTCCCTCAGGTTAGGGTGTTGTTTTTGTTTTTAAAGTTTCAGGCTTTTATTTTTCTTAATCTTGTGTTATTGTTTTTGTTTTGTACCATTTTATTTGTTTGGTTGGTTTTTTAGCTGTTTTGGTTTTTACAGTTTTTACACACAGTATACGAATGTGTAGGGCCACAGGTTGACTTTCATTCACTTTTTTATTAGAAAGCTTTTTCTTAATGCTTATTCTATTTGACCTGTTGCTTTTCTGTATTTTGATATTTAATTTATAGATAGTGTACATTAAGGGAGATCCATTTTCTTCATTTTAAGAAGTCCAGATACTTCAGATCCTACTTCTTTATGTATTCAGATGACAAAAAACCCATTTCCTAAGGTCACAGAGTTCCTGGAGAGAAGCCTCTAAAGAGAAATCTCTCAAGATCAGCACCTTGAAATGGGAGGACACACTGGCACACCCGGACTCCCATCTCTCTCTCTCTCTCTCTCTCTCTCTTTTTTTCCTTGAGACGGAGTTTCGCTCTTGTTGCCAGGCTGGAGTGCAGTGGCGCAATCTTGGCTCACTGCAACCTCCGCCTTCTGGTTTCAAGCGATTCTCCTACCTCAGCCTCCTGAGTAGCTGGAATTTTAGGCCCCCTCCACCACACACAGCTAATTTTTGTATTTTTAGTAGAGACGGGGTTTCACCACGGTGGCCAGGCTGGTCTCAAACTCCTGACCTCATGATCTGCTGCCTCGGCCTCCCAAAGTCCTGGGATTACAGGTGTGAGCCACTGCGCCCGGCCCCCTCCCATCTCTTTTATAATGTTTCTGATGCTTTCCATGGGCTAGGAATTGCTAAGGTGGTAAGGGTGTTGTAAAATTCTGCAGTGTGGAAGAACTGCACTTATTTAATATTTGCTCAAAATGTCGCTCTTTGAGCTGACTTGGGATGTGACTTTGCCTTCTTCCAAAATGACAGTTATGACCTTATAAAGTTACCCAGAAATTTGAGACCCAAACTTAATTCTATTTTCTCTGCAATATATTCAGTACCCAAGGAGGCTGGCCGCAGCTGCAGAAAGCTAAAAAATAAAAAGGAATGGGTGGGGTTTGGGTCGGGGATTGAACCAATCAGTTTATTGCCATAAACTCTCTCCTAAAAAGTCTCTACAGTATTCACAAGCATATTAATCTAACGTGGGAGTTGATCTTACCTGAACATATTACAGCAAAGTTGAGTAGATGGTATCTGCCAAACTCATAATGACATCATTGGGAATTACTCTGAATTTTAAATCCAGAAGATAACTTTTTAAAAAGACAATTCACAGAGATTGATGTAATTGCTTCCTGATAGTAGGTTAGGCTTCATCTTTGATGGAGAAGAGGACATCGAAGTGTTATATATTTTCCCAAGTAGTCATGACACTAAACAGCAAATTAAAATATCTGAATCTCAGTTCTGGCCTTGCCACAATCTAGCTAGGCAAAGCAAGTCATTTAACGTGTCTTCGTATTTCTGAAAATGAAAGCTGAATGATATCTTTTTTTCCGACTATATAACATTTACGAATCCTAAAATGTCAGTGATGGGAGCTCGCATTCTTTTCTGAAATCTCATCTTGCCTACCTTGAGGGAGAACTCATGGGGTGCTGAAGACACAGGGCTCTGCAGAGTGTTGGATAAGTGTTTTCTCTGCTCTTCTAATTAGGTCAAATGGCTCCTCTAGCAGGCATCAGACTGTGTTAGTGACGTTCACGCTGGTCCAGATAAGGACGCAGGCTTACCTCTTCACACCCATGCAACCAGCCAAGGGTGGAGGAGGCTGAGTCATGTGGGAAGATATGTTCTCACAGACTCATCTTTCCGGTTTCAGCATCTGGCTCCTTCACCCACCACATTCCAAAGTCTGCATATTGGTGTGGCTGCTGTTAGCTCAGCCCTGAAGAATTGATGTAATGGAGAAGTATTTCACTCTAAGTAATTTTTTTTTAACTTTTAACACATTCTTTACTTAAAATGACAAATAAATCAACCCTCCTGGCCTACTCAATCATTAGTAGGCTAAGGAATTGCTCACATTTGCCTCACAGTCAGTTGAACTGGGATATTTAGTTCATGAAAATAACTAGGCTGCAACCCATTATTTTAAACAATGCTGACAATGTATTTACTAGACAATCCATCTAATCAATATCCCAGCAATTAACTAGTGATTACAACTTAAATTAAAAATTTTGTGTATATCTATTTAATTGAACTAGACAGAAATGGGCTAAACATGGAAGATTCGTTTTCTTATAATCAATGTTCTCACCCATCCCTAAAAATGGAAAATGTCTATAAAATTTTAGATATTTTAAATAAAAGTACTTATCACAACACTTGTCTTAACCAAATAACAGTGATCGTTGAAGACCCAGAATATGACTATAGAAACTTTCAGTGCTTTCTGTAGACTCCATCTTTTGCTATCTAAGAAAGAAAGATAAAAACTAGGAGTAGAAGGAAAGAGGTTCCCTATAGTCCTTATTATCTAGTGATAAAGTACACGGGTTTTAATGGACTGTACCAAGTGCACAAAACTCCAAGTCACATCAAAGAAAGTTCTACACACCTGGAAGTTGAAGGATCAGGGATTACAAGTTGTATGAGGGAAGAATGGGAGGAGCCAGATAGTATTGGGACATCCTAGGCAATGTTTCCAGCCCACTTTGTGTTCTCCCTTCCCTATCAACTAAGCTTGCTTAATTTGCTTCAGAATTAGAAGAAGGAATTGCAGCAGAAAAATATGTGAAAAAGTTTTTAAACCTACAGATTCTTCTTACTTTAGAAATAGTTGTTACATTGGCAGGAAAAAATAAATGCAGATGTTGGACCATGTTGGAAACCTTGTCAAGAGAGTGGATTGTCTCACACAGAATGGAGATGTGGCTTCTGATTCTGGTGGCGTATATGTTCCAGAGAAATGTGAATTCGGTACACATGCCAACTAAAGCTGTGGACCCAGAAGCATTCATGAATATTGTAAGTTGGGATTTTTGGGAAATGAGATACTTGACATGGTAACGTTTGTATCTGTATATCATTTACATGATGTATTATATTTATACATGGTGGTGAATCATACTAGAAGAGCACAGTGATGAAGTAGCAAATTGTACTGGCAAGAATGCTAAACTGGATATCAGTAGACCTGGGGTCTCCTCAAACAAATTTAGTAAACTTGGGCAAATGACTTAATCCCTTTGGGCTTCAAACACAATTTAACTTTTCCTTGAACACCTTGGTTCATTCTGTGAGTGGAGAAATAATTAAGGCCTTTTAAGTTAACCCCAGTCCCTTGATTATTTCCATTTTGTCTGTACTTTTTATTCTTTTTTCCATATTGTAAAGGCTCAGCCTTTGCTTCTTGCTATCAGGGCACCCACTTCTAGTAGCATCTTATACCATTCTAATCTACTCTTTTTATCCTGTTTCTGGACTGGTACTTTGCTGAATAGCAATAAAAGGACCCCCAGTTAGTGCTACAGAGAACCTCCTACAAGTAAAATGCAAAAATGACAATACATCTCTTTAGGTTTCCCAGGATTTTTTTTTTTTTTTTTTTTTTTTTTTTTTTAGCTTTTCAAATTCTAAGCTGGGTTTCAGTAATGGTCACCCTATGGTAACACTTATCCCATAGCAGGGATTGTGACACAAGGTGCAGAGAGATTGCTCTATTTCAATTTCACTACCTTGTGCAGTAGATAGGATCATTCACATATTTCAAATCCAGATACTGAGATTAAAGAGGTTAAACAAGTTGAACAAGGCCACACCAATGTAATAGCATAGCTACTATTTAAATTCAGGACTGCCTAAACACAAAGTTTATAATTATAAATACTATGCAATAAATCCTCCCAGGTAAGAAAGAGGAGAGGCTACCTCCAGATGAGTAAGATGATCTTGTGCAATGTCCATCTTCCACAGATTTATCTAACAAACTTTCAGGAAATGGAACTTTAACATATACTTATACTGATTTAAGACCCTTTCTGCAGAAGCTTCCTTACATGGGTTCAAAAACTGACAGGCCATAGAAATATTCCGTATCTGCATGGTGCTGAATATCAGGTTTCTTTTGACCATTCCAATGATTAGGTGGTTTGTCTAGGTAGTTAGCACATTGGTGTCAGTCCTCAGGAGTCATCCTTCTGGCCCTGAGACTGTCCCACTTGAATTCCTCTGGTTTGGAGGTGAGGGGAATTTTTGTAGTGGCAGACAGAAATGGTCTTCCTGGGCTCCACCCACTGGGTGTAACCAGCACCTACACGCTATTGGGGCTTCAGGAGTCTGTAGACTAAAGCCCACTGAATTAGGCTCTGCCATTAAGCTACTATGCCTGGAAAAAAACAAAGTAAAATAGAAAATTCACATGATTGGTGTAAATTCAACAAAACAGAACAAAAGTAGTTGCGAGTTTGAACTGGTTCTGAGGTGGGAGACAGGCAGGACTTACTTTCTGGTCCCAACAGGACACAGCGAATAAACAAGCACAAACTAGCAGGTGGTGAAAAAAACCAGCGAGAACCAGCAGGTGGCCTGGAAGGCATCCTCTAGTTGCCCTGGCTGCTCATTAGCATGAGACACTCCCACCAGCACCATGACAGTTTACAAATGTTACTACCCCTTTCCATGGCAACGGCCTAGAAGTTACTGCCCCTTTTCTAGACTTTCTGAATAACCTGCCCTTTAATTTGCATGAAATTTAAAGTAGTTATAAGTGGACATAACTACAGCTGCCAATAGCCCATGCACTACTGACTCTGGGAGCACTGCCTATGAGTTAGCCCTGCTTTTCAAGGAGCAGTACCATTCAGTAAAAGATTACTGTCTAATATTACCAGCTCGCCCTTGAATTCTTTCCTGGGCGAAGCCAAGAGCCTTCCCAGGGTAAGTCCCAAGTTTGGAGCTCACCTGTCCTGCATAGATTTAACTCTGTATACTCATGTAATATGGATTATGGTTTGTCTTATACTTCGATAAATAACTGGCTTTATACATGTATTTTTTAAGCAAGTGTTTACTGAGCACCTACTAGGCCCATGATATTGTGCTATGCACTAAGGTTAGAGAGATTTAAGAATATTAAAAGCCCTGACTTTATGGAGCTTATAGTCCAGCAGGAAGGACAGATCCTCAATTAATCATTATAAGAGCAATGAGATAAAAGAAGAAAACATAAAATAAGGGGAACTAATGCAGAAAGCTTAGGAAAGCTTTGCTGAAGAAAGGTTTCAAAGCCTGAAATCTGAAAGAGAAATAGCAGTTACTTGAGAGGGTGGTAGCACCAAGATCAGCACATAGGACAGCTAGAGCAGCTAAGAACATGCCAGATTCAAGGAGCTGAAAGCAACCTATATCTGGATGGTCTTTTAAACATTGACTTTTTTATACTATTACAAAAGCAATATATGCTCATTATAGAAAATTTTAGAAATACAAAAGAAGGCAATAGTCACCAATGTACTCTGCACCCAGAACGGCTTTGTCATGCCTTTATCTTCATTCTAAGTCTGTGAGGTTTTGTTTTCTTAAAAAGAAATGTCACGTACAATTTACTATTTTCCAACATTTTTTTCTACTTAACAGTGTATATCATGAAGAATTTCCCAATGTTTTAAATATCCTTCCACAACATCATTTCACCTTGCTGCATTATGTTCCATTTTTTTTTGAATAAATATTTGCCCCAGGTTGGATTCTCTGGGGGACAGACTCTGAGGCAGAATTCATACAAAAATGTTTTTTAAGGAGAATCATCATCATCACCTGTAGAAAGGAAGTAGAGAATCAGGAGTAAGGAAAGAAAGAAATCAAATTGTGATACGGACTTCAAAACAGCCTCACTCAACTCCATTAGGAGCTCTGGAGCTAAAACTGCTCTTCAGAGATGTCCTACGTTGGGCTGAGATGACCAGGCCTTTAGACCACAAACAGGTCAGTTCCTGGATGTGGCAGGAAGGGATGTGAATTTGGAGGAAGTGGCTTTCTACAGCTGAGGCCATTCCTACAGAAGATGACAGCCAAGTGTTATCGGCTGACCGCACTTCTAGTGCATGGGACCAGTCATTTATTATCCTGCATAAACTTTCCTGCCAAGAATAGCATGTGGGCCATCTTGCCACCTATAGACAACATTTGCAGCATTTGTAGTTCCTTTTCTTCTCAGATGTCCGTGTCCCAATCCCTACCTCCTTGGCTCTTTTGAGCAACTTCTATTCAACCTCAAGGCCCAGTCAAATTCTTCCTCCACAAGACCTTGCCTGTCCAGCCCTGCTCATTTTGCTCCTCCTGCTCAGAATTCCTTTGCTCCTTCCTCCACTCTCATCCTTCACTCCTCATCTGATACATTACACATATCCTCTCAATAACGACTTGTCAGATTTCCTCCATTCTCATGTTTTCATATTATATTTATCTTATCTCCCCAAATAGTTGACAACAGTGGTTCCTGAAGGATAGTTGTCAGATCAGCAGCACCTGCTTTGCCTGGGAACTTGTATGTCAATTTTTTGGGTTCAGCCCAGATCTGCTGTATCAGACTGTGAGTGGGGTCCCACAATTTGTGTTTTAACAAACCCTCTAAGTAATTCTGATTCATGCTAAAATTTGAGATACTTCTACAATTTTTTTTTTCTTTGAAATGGAGTCTCACTCTGTCGCCAGTCTGGAGTGCAGTGGTGTGATCTCAGCTCACTGCAACCTCCGCCTCCCAAGTTCAAGCAATTCCCCTTCCTCAGCCTCTCGAGTAGCTAGGATTACAGGCATGCACCACCATGCTGGGTTTTTTTTTTGTTTTGTTTTGTTTTGTTTTTGTTTTGTTTTAGTAGAAATGGTGTTTCACCATGTTGGTCAGGATGATCTCAATCTCCTGACCTCGTGATGTGCCCACCTCAGCTTCCCAAAGTGCTGGGATTACAGGTGTGAGCCACCACGCCTGGCCTATAAAATGTTAAGGTTAAGTAGACAATAATGTCTCACATACATGCATACATATACACTGCATTCCATAATGCTTGGTTAATTGAGTTTTAATTATAGTGGTAGTTAACGCTTATTGAGTTCCTACTATGTCCTGGGGATTACAGTTAGTGTTATGTGTGCATTATCTTTTTGCCTTTATTATAACAGTCCCATGGACTATGAACCATTAGAATTCCTAATTTACAGATGAGTGAACTGAAGCATAGGAACAGTTTAACTAAATTTCTCAAGATTATACAGCTAGTTCATATATTAGTGTTAGAACCAGGGTTAAAACTCAGACAGTGGGACCTGGGAGCTTTCTCCTAATGACTATGCTTTTTTTGGCCCTATATTCTACCTGGGCATGTGATGCCTGGCCTTCTTCTCTCTTGCTCTTTTTTAAAGCAGCCCCTAATGCAAATGGTTCTTTCCTTCTCTGCTTTATAACAATGGGCAAGAATAGTGAGGATGCTTAGAAGATATTTGCAGCTGCAAATTTTCCAGAGTGTCTACATGTAACTACTGTGTAGAATAAGGATTCTTAACCAGGGGTTCGTATGTAGGCAACAAGATATCTGAAACTCCTGAAATTGAATGTAAAACCATGTTTTTGTATCCATTGTATATCCATTTTTATAGTTCTCCTCAAATTCACAGAGGGAACTTTAACCTGAAAATGTTAGGAATCAATGCTCTTGAGTCTGTGATTTTAGAACTGGAAAGAACCTTAGGAAATGCATGACCCAGGAATGTTCATAAGTTGTCCTGGAACAGGTATCCCACTCGCTGCTTTAGAACCACCTGATCCGTAACCTGAAGTGGGCTCAAGACTCGGCATGTTGCAATGCCCAGATGATTCTGATGAACAAGGTTTTGGAATCAGGGTTCTGGTCCAGTGGTTCTCAAACATTAGGGTACATCACAATTCCCTAAAGAGCTTGAGACACAAACTGCTGGGCCCAATCCTCTGAGTTCCTGATTCAGTAGGTTTGGTTGGAACCTGATAATTTGCATATCTGACAGATTAGTTCAAGTGATGCTGATGCCTTTGTCCCAGGGCCCATACTTGGAGAACCATAATTCTAGTCCAGTTTCCATATTAAGACAAAGAAAGTAAGGACTAGAGAGGGTTGGCAGATTTTTCTAAGGTAACATGATTAGCTTGGGAAAAGCAAGGACTTTGTGTTTTACAGCATCAAGGAATCTACTCTTACTTTTGGATCATTGAGAACATAGCCACAGAGAACTGAACTCAAAAGAAATTGTACTTTTTCCATAGAGCGAAATCATCCAACATCAAGGCTATCCCTGTGAGGAATATGAAGTCACAACTGAAGATGGGTATATCCTTTCTGTTAACCGGATTCCTCGAGGCCTAGCGCAACCTAAGAAGACAGGTATGAGTCACACCATGTCACTGCAACACAGCAATCTTCTCTGCAGTCACGACTTCCTTGTGATTTGAATGTAGAAGAGAGCCTGGGTTTTTAGTGCAAACTGACGTCCACTGTTCAGGTCAAAGGATGGTGTCAGTTTCCCCATAGTCTCCATCACCACCACCATATCCCTCCTCACTGCCACTAATTATCTCAATTAAACATAGTGTTTGCTTTTCAAAACACACTTTCAAGAAAAGTTCATTTCTTGACTTATTTTAGCACTTAATTCATTCCCCAAAACCCCTCCTATGTAGACATTCTAGAATATTTACTGACATTTCCTTGAACAGACCATACCAACCTCTGCTTATGAAGAATTCAAGCTTTATTATGGCACCTGGTGCCTGCTCCTATACTCTGTATTCCTCATCTAAAGAGCACTTAAAATATTTAAGATGTTGCCTAGCTTTTTACTAAAGGTTTTGAAAAACAAAAGTTCTATACGTACATTTTATTTTATTATTTTATTTTATTTTGAGGTAGAGTTTCGCTCTTGTTGCCTAGGCTGGAGTGCAGTGGTGCAATCTCGGCTCACCGCAACCTCTGCCTCCCGGGTTCAAGCAATTCTCCTGCTTCAGCCTCCCCAGTAGCTGCAATTACAGGCATGCGCCACCACGCCCGATTAATTTTTGCATTTTTAGTAGAGACAGGGTTTCTCCATGTTGGTCAGGCTGCTCCCGAAATCCCGACCTCAGGTGGTCTGCCTGCCTCAGCCTCTCAAAGTGCTGGGATTACAGGCGTGAGCTACTGCACCTGGCCTATATGTACATTTTAAATGTTTGATACATGTTTCCGTAGTTCATACAATTCCACCCTTTTGTATGTGGGATTTTCAGCTATTGTTATCTTTTTAAACATTTGTCTTCATTACTAAAACATGAATATTTTTCATTCTATTTGGCTGGATTCTTTTTAATACTAGCAGTAGGTTTATAGTAGCAACTATATTGTCTTTTATGTGTACAGATAATATCATGTCTTGTGTTATTTTGATATGCCAGATACACTAATAAGTGCTTTATTTGTATTAGTCTCATTTAATTTTCACAATTACCCTAAGAAACTGCTACTCATATATGTTAAGTAACTTACCCAAAGAGCCTGTGCTAGTGCTTGCTAGTGAGGTGTAAAACCTGCACTCAAATCAAATCTGTCTCTCTGCCATTATAGCCCATGTTCTTAACTAGGACCAGAAAATGCTGGACAAATGCTATTCGGCTTTGGTGTAAAGAAACTTTGGGGTTCTGTTTTACTCTAATTTGTACTTGTGTAGCTTTTTGAAAACCACCTTTTTTTTTTTTCTTACTACTTGCACAGCTGTGCCTTATACATGTCTAGCATGCACCTTAAGCATCTTTGAACTTAAATTTCTCCCTCTGGACCACTGTTTCATCAGATGTCTATGCAGTTTGCCTTGGCCCTTCTTTCGGCTGACTTTATCAGAGTTCTTCCCTGGCCACCCTATTCAAAATTGCAGCTCTTTGCTACCTATTGAGTTGTAGCCCCTTACCCTGCTTACCTTTCCATATCGCACTTACCATCACCTGATACAATAGATATTTTCATGTTTGTCTATCATCTGTCTCCCCCCAATCAAAGCGTAAACTCAATGAGAGCAGAGACATCATTTGCTTTGCTCAAGGCTAGAACCAGTAACTAAATGAGTGCTGAGCACATTCTGGTGCTAATAAATATTTGTGGGATGAATTATAGATTTTGTATAAATAAATGAAGAGCCTGGGGACACAGCCCCATGAATCCCAGGGGAGTGGGCAAAGCACAGTTCTTCCAAGCAATCAAGTGACTTAGCAATTATTAGGCATGGGGGTCATCTGCAGCCTCTATTCATGGATGGAATTTGTTTTCTTACATCCTGTTGATTCAGACTGTTCACACATTGCCCAGGTGTTTGAGGTTCAAGGAATCCAGCTCCTTGGTCGAGCTGGTGCAGAATACTTCTCACTAGTGGCCAGTGTTGTTGGCAGGTGCCTCTTCAGAGGCAATCTCCCATATCGAAAAAAAAAGGTTTTTTTCACCAACTTTTCAAAAAGAGAGCCAATGAAATTCATACTGAAAACAACTGAAAAATGTTTACTGAAAAGCTTATAGCTTGTGGAAGCGGCCTTTTTATCTTTATCAAAGGATCTTAGTTGGCTTCAATATTGAGAAAGAAAATAGGCTGGGCCATCCTCAGAAATGACAGCTGTGTAGCCCTTACATACTCACCTGCTGGCTGTAATTTAAATAGAAGACCTAGGGGATGTTTGAAATTATATAAATGAGCCAGTCCTCTTGTTAGGGGAATCACAAGAACAAACTGTATGGCTAAGTAGAACCAAGGAGACCATAACCATGGGAAATGCCCTAAAGACTCAAGGGGAGCGTTGATCACCTTGGTTTGAGTGTCCTGTGTTAACACAGCTGAGGTCACCTCCCTGAGAGCTAAGAGGATGAACTAAATGAGCAGACATCGAGGAAAACCTAAAATAACACCGAGTTCCTTTCTCCTGGCCCTTCACTAACAGTCCACAGTGACCTTAACATTCTCTCCCTTGAGAGATAAAATGAGGCAGATAGAATTCATGAAGACTGTCAAGATGCTGGATGAGTTTGGTGTAGAAGGGCTTTTGTCCTACAGGGAGACTGCAAGTGTATTTGGTACCCCTTTACAGCAATAATAACAAGAGCTACCCATCTGATCTGAGGTTGGGCAGCATGCTGAGAGTTTAATGCACAGTACCTCATTTACCCCTCCCCTGCCAAAATCCTGTGAGGTGGGCAATTGTCCTCATTTTGCTTATGAGGATGCTGAAGCTCAGAAAGTCACTTGCTTTAGAGAATTATAACAATAATAATGAAAGCAATAAAGCTGTTTTTACTACAGGTGTCTTCTAAGCCATATTGTGGTGTGGATATTGCACTCATGATTTGATTTAATTCTCACAAGTCCTGTTGAGGGCATGATGTATTTTTTCTTCCTAATAGGGCAGCACTTTATTAATCTTTCAGTCAAATGTGCTAATGACAAAATTATATATATGCCTTAATTTATTGAACACGTTAGAATTCTTAAAACCCTTCATCCTTCTCTATTCTCTACTGATATTCTTGTAATTCTTTATTTTGATGTAATTTCCAATTTATGGAAAAGTTCTGGGAATAGTACAAGGGACTTCCATATACCGTTTGCCCTGATTTACCAAGTGTTTACAGTTTTACCTCATTTATTTCATCATTATCTCTCCCCCATCTCTTACGTGTATCTTAATGCTTTTTCCAAAACCTTTGATGGTAAATTTGAGACATACATCATGCCTATTTGCCCCTAAGTAACTTCAGCGAGTATTTTCTAAGAACAAGAGTATTCTCTTCTATAACTGCAATACATTTATCAAAGTTAGAAAACAAACATTGATTGACATTAGTATTTAATTCATAGTCTATAGTCAAATTTTGTCAATTGTCCCAAAGTCCTTTATAGCTGTTTTCCCTCCTCCGGTTTATAATCTAATCCGGGATCATTTACTACATTTGGCCATCAAGTCTGTCTCCTTCATAAACAATTCCTAAGGTTTTGTCTTTTTGATTTTTGCATTTTTGAAGAGTTTTGGACAGGGATTTAATTTGCTTTATCTGATGTTTCTTCATACTGTGATTCAAGTTATACGTTTTTGGCAGGAATAACACAAACGTGAAGTCATATCTTTCTTGGTTCATCATATTATGAAGCAAATAATGTTGGCTTGTTCCAATACTGATAATAACTAATGACTTTGTTAAGGTGGTATCTGCCAGGTTTTTCTAAAGTTAGTATTTTTCCTTTTGTAACTAACAAATAAGTTATGGGAAGATATTTTCAGGATACGTAATATTCTGTCTTTAAACTTTTACTCACTAATTTTAACATTCACTGATAATTTCAATCTTTCTGAATTTGTTAGTTGGTATTATACTGTAAATCAATGTTTTGTATTTACTAAATGGCATTCTGTAAATAAGAGCTATTCCTTCCAATTATTTATTTGTTCATTTATTTATTGGTCTCTACATGGACTCGAGCATTCTTATTCAATGGGATATAATTCTTTATTATTTATTTTGATGCTCAATATTTTTGTATTTGAACAGTGGGAGCTCCTTCAAGCTGGCTTGTGGGTCCTTTTGACAAGGTCTCTTAATTACTAAACCATATATATATATATATATATATATATATATATATATATATATAGTGTGTGTATATGGTGTGTATATATGTTATATATATGATGTGTGTATATATATGGTATATATATAACTTAATAATCATACTATACCATCTACTGGGGCACTTTCAATATTTCTGAAGAGCCCAGACAAGTCTGATAATAATTATACAAAACTAACAACAGAAGTTAAACTTTATAGATTCTTTTTCTGCCAGGCAACATGCCATCCGTTCCTTGTGCTCTATTTTATTAAAGCATAACACAAATCTTATTTTACTGATGAAGAAATCAAGACACACAACAAAGGTTAAGTAATTGACCAAGATAACTAAGCTAGCAAGCAGCTGAATCAAGATCTGAACACAGGTTTGTTTGATCTGAAAGCTCTTATTCATTACTGGATAACAAGAAAGGGAGAGAACATTTTACACAGTTGAAATTGTCTCTTTTTGCAGGTTCCAGGCCTGTGGTGTTACTGCAGCATGGCTTAGTTGGAGGCGCTAGCAACTGGATTTCCAACCTGCCCAATAATAGCCTGGGCTTCATTCTGGCAGATGCTGGTTTTGACGTGTGGATGGGGAACAGCAGGGGAAATGCCTGGTCTCGAAAACACAAGACCCTCTCCATAGACCAAGATGAGTTTTGGGCTTTCAGGTACATGAAAATCTTGAGAATGGAGGTAGACATGTCTGCCTTTCAAAAAAATGGGTAAAAAATTATGGCTTCTAGTATTTGGTTGATTTATTTTGGTTGAGTCATCATTATCCTAACATGATATCCCCCAGTTTTCTTGATTAACTAGTGATTCCTTGATTGAAGTAGTGAGGAATGCTGAGTTCTCCATGTAGAAGGTTGGGTCTAGCTAATAGGGTGAGAATGGTGGTTGGTGTCAGGTGACTGAGATTGGAATGAGAGAAGTGTAGATCCATTTCCTTGTAGGGAGGTAATAGTATAATAGTACTCCAGAAGGAGAAGAGACCAGGCAGCATTAACAAAAAGAAGGGAAATTATTAAGCCTAGTGTGTTAGTCCATTTTCACACTGCTGTAAAGAACTGCCCAAGACTGGGTAATTTATAAAGTAAAGAGTTTTAATTTACTTACAGTTTAGCGTAGTTGGGGAGGCCTCAGGAAACTTACGATCATGGCAGAAGGTGAAGGGGAAGCAAGGCACCCTTTTCACAAGGCTGCAGCAAGAAGTGCTGAGCAAAAGGGGGAAGACCCCTTTATAAAACCATCAGATCTTATGAGAACTCACTCACTATCACGAGAACAGCATAGGGGAAACCACGCCCATGATTCAGCTACCTCCACCTGGTCTCTCCCTTGACACGTGGTGATTACGGGGATTATGGGGATTACAATTCAAGATGAGATTTGAGTGGGAACTCAAAGCCTAACCATATTACCTAGGGACCATCGATTTGACTTACACATCTCTCATGCTCATACAAAAGATGTTTAATGCTTTTATTTAAATTACCTATTGATGTTCAACTCACTTTTTATACCTATCAGAGAAGGGCCACTTCAGCATCTTTACAACTATTCCTGTAAATGAATCTGCATAGCCCCGTGCTGTTCTGCTTAATAGTAGAACAGGACACTTCCACTAGGAGTTGGGTTATGTGCTCAGTAAATATTAGCTGAAGAAGATTATTGCTATGTGACAACATCTTGAGAAAACAGCAGTTCACTGACAGCCTGTAACTCCAGAGACACCCATGCACCATAGGTTTGAAAGAAATCCATTCTGAGTGTTGTGAAGGACACAGTAACAAGCATTCAGGGTTGATAACTCAAGGGCTTATTTGTAAACCCGGTGGCGGGGGGGTGTGGGGGTGCTTTTGTTTGTTTCTGATTATAACTTTTCATATAACTTTGTCTTTTCCCCTTGTAGTTATGATGAGATGGCTAGGTTTGACCTTCCTGCAGTGATAAACTTTATTTTGCAGAAAACGGGCCAGGAAAAGATCTATTATGTTGGCTATTCACAGGGCACCACCATGGGTAGGTTCAAAGTAAAGCAGGTTTGTATACTCAGAAGATATGTGAGCATACGATGCGAGCTATCCCTGAAATCAGTCACCTTGTGCTTCCTTCAGACCTGGTCTTGTCATCTTCAGATTCATGTAGTTCCCAGCAATGTGTCTAGCATATACACACATGTGCTAGATATAGCATATCTCTGTGCTATATGTGTCTAGATATAGCATATCTCTCAATATAAACATTTTCTCAAAGCCAACATCATTATATTCAATTATTTATTTAACTCATTGAGCACCTACTACTTGAAAGCAAATATGCTGGTGTCATAAGGACCTTATAATTTTATAGGAGAGGTAAGATACAACCAAATACATAATTATTGAAATATCTTGTTAAAAGCAAAATAAACATTTTTTGAGTTCTAAAAATATTCAGTATTCATGTTGATATATTTCTTCTTTTGTAGGCTTTATTGCATTTTCCACCATGCCAGAGCTGGCTCAAAAAATCAAAATGTATTTTGCTTTAGCGCCCATAGCCACCGTTAAGCATGCAAAAAGCCCTGGGACCAAATTTTTGTTGCTGCCAGATATGATGATCAAGGTATGTGACTCCTCAGAAAATTTCCTGTGTACGTAGGAAAATCTTCTAGCCCAATTTCCTAAAACAGAAACTTTTTAAATTACCGTCACATCTTTTCTGGCTGTCATGTAATGACTACTATGTCACTTCATATTTTTACAGGGATTGTTTGGCAAAAAAGAATTTCTGTATCAGACCAGATTTCTCAGACAGCTTGTTATTTACCTTTGTGGCCAGGTGATTCTTGATCAGATTTGTAGTAACGTCATGTTACTTCTGGGTGGATTCAACACCAACAATATGAATATGGTAAGTGGGACCCTAGTAAATTCCAGCATAAAGCTGGGAGTCATATGGCTCACCCCTGGAGGGAGAGCTAATGCCAGTGAAGACTCATAGTAATGCTATATTCCCAGTAACTCAGTTCTCTCCAAACTGTAAGGAAATAAGAGAAATGCTTCAGTATGGACTGAAACAAGTTGACATAAGGGCATTGCTAGATATTAAATCACAGATTATAGATGGAAGAGGTCTGAAAGCAGCTTAACTACAGTGAATTAAATTAAAAGGCGCAATTAGCACATGTTAGACAACAGAGAGAACTGTCATGCATCATCCATCTCTACCCTCCACTGGGGTCCTGTAGGTTTGTAGTTTAAGTTCTTTGATGGAACATCAGGGACCTTCATTTTGGCTTAGGCTACCAGTTGGTATGACTCGGTGGGTTCCCTAGGAAGCATACTCTGAGATGGAGATTAATGTGAACAATGATTTGGGTTCTGCTCTAGGGATAATACCTAGAGAAGGAAAGGAAACAGGATTAGGTAGATGAAAAAGTCAAGTAGTGACGCAGTCTCAATAGGAGCCTTCGTTGATCCTGCAGAGATTTGTGAAGTTAGGATGACCCTTCAGAACCATCTCAAGTTAGGAAGAGAGGGCTGCGTCTTTATACACCATGTCAATCAGTCATTTAATGTTGCCACAACAGTAACAGGGGAGCACTGGGCAGTGTATCTCCCTACAATTGGAGCAATCCTCAAAGCAGGCTGAGAGTGGAGGGCTGTTTGCCAGCAGCACTGCCAGCAGCTGGGGCAACATTTCTTTAATTCTGGAGATTTTTTCTTCTTTTTTAAGATAAATAATTTGATTTGTAGTAACCATTTGATAAGCATATATTACGTACCAGGCTAATTTGTAACCTATACCAAACCTATGAGTGTTGTTAACATCCCCACTTTGCAGATTAGTATACTAAGATTTAGTGGATTAAATGACTCACCCAAATTCACCTAAAAATTAAACTGCAGAGCTAGGATTTGAATATAGGCCCCATACCAGAGCCCTCATCCTAAATATCACTAGTAAATTTTTTTTAAGTAGAGGCCAGATCTCTGATAAGAAACTATTCTCAGATGAAAAATACCACTGTCTGGCAATACATTTAGTGACATTTTATTTATGTGCATGTACATATTTTTGTTTCACAGATAATTGCTGATAATTTAATAATGTTCCCATTTCTTAGTCTGACACCCAGGAGATTTGGTCTTGACAGGATATACATCTTGTGAGTTTTTCTATGTCCCCCAAAATACTCATGCTTTGTTACAGAGCCGAGCAAATGTATATGTTGCCCACACTCTTGCTGGAACATCTGTGCAAAATATTCTACATTGGAGCCAGGTAAGAATGTTGAATTGGCAGTCTTTGCTAAATGTCCTTTCATATTTTGTGTAGAATAGTCAAAGGACACCCTTTAGATAGCCCAGGGATTACTTCACACTTATTCTAAGATGAAATGCAATATCGTCGATGCTATTTTGATGGAGAATTTGATCTAGATCACTGAAACTTTTCAAGAGATGGGAAGAAAGGACAGAAGTAGCCTAAGGACTTCTTTAGATCTTAAAAGTATGAATTTAGATGATCCAAGTGAGACTTCTCTCTATCTCTAGACACCTCAAAGATGTGGCTCGGGAGAATTATGTTCCTACATCTTCTCTTCAGCTCCTCCAACAATACAGTCAAGTAGAAACAACAATGCTAATGTGGGGTCTGTCAAAAGAGAGATTCACAGGAATCCTTCACACTGCAAACTTACCTGCAATTACAGAAAACACACACCTCTGTGTGTCTGTGGTGTCTGTGACAGACAGAGGGATGGGGGAAGGAGAGAGTTCTCTCTGTTGAAGGGTGGAGGATGGGGGGAGAGAGAGATAGATAGATAGAGAGAGAGAGAGAGAGAGAGAGAGCAATTGTACCTTCAAAACCAGAGAAGAATTCTAAGTTGGATTAAATTTTGGTTGCTGTCTCCATTGCACAATTCCAGGGCACGATGCCCCATTGTAGCCCACCGAGTGGTGGAGGATACCCACTCACATTAACTACAATGAGTATGCATTCCTGGAGTTGATAATGCAATGATTAAGAATTTATGTAGTCCCTCTTTCTTCTCAAAAGGCCTCATTCTTGTCTTACCATTTTCCTGAGACGCTTATCCCAATGTTGAACAGAAGAGCAGCTCAGCCTTTGCTCTCTGCTTCCCTCACAAATCCACACTGGGTAGCACATTTCCACCACCCCACCACGCTTATCCACTGAAACATTGGAATACCTTGCAAATTTTTGTTTCCTTTTAGGCCGTGAATTCTGGTGAACTCCGGGCATTTGACTGGGGGAGTGAGACCAAAAATCTGGAAAAATGCAATCAGGTAAGAGAATCAAATACCATCTGCTGAAAATATATACATTGGAAATGTATGATGGAGAAGTTATAATGACAGTTTATTCTAGATATGGGAATAAAATATGAAAATTTAAGCAGAAAATAATAGTTCATGTTTGACTCCATGTAAAAATGGTTAAGGTCACAGCTTAGCCAAGAAAACTCTCTGCTTTTACAACGGAGTAGGAGGCCTTTTTAGCTGAGGCTGTCTCCCTGAACAAGGTACTGGGCTTCTCAGGAGCAAGATGAAGTAGATTTAGTCAAGAGAAGAGTGTAGTCTATGGTAGATACTAGAAGGATTATTTTAGAATAAAACAAACGGGATGGCGGCAGTAAGTTTGTTTCATAGCACAGTAAAAGGAACATTAAATGGCAAGTCAGGATTGCTGTATAAGTTATGCTTCTGCACTATAAACTTCTGTAATAGGAGCTAGGCTGCTTTAATTTTTCAGGCTTCGATTTCTTTACCTTTAAAATAAAAATTTTGGGCTTAGAAAATCCATAAGCATTCTCCCTGGTTATACTTTCAATGAATCTGTAATTTGCAAGTTAAATTTTTTTCAATGTTATTACATTACCCAAGAAAATATGTAGCTAATGCTATGAACTAAAATTTGATTTCAAAGTGTGGAGATTCAGAATTGCGTAGGTATGCCCTTTAGAATGTAAAATCTTCTGAAGATTTTTGGTAATCATGTGTGTGAATGTAAATAAGTATTTACCAGAGAAACAAAGCTGGAAGGGGCAGATTAGACACAGTTTAGTCTTTCTTTGAGAGCCTCGCATCATAATTAACATCCTCTGCCATACATCGATCTAGATGTAAAATGCTAGGAAACTGGACAAACTGTACAGTGCCCCTGGATAGTGAGCTCTCAGTCTCTGGTATCATCTAGCTTCTCTTGAAGTCCTTCTTCACTGTGTCCCATAATATGTCTTTAGGGAAAGTATTCCTGTTCAAATACTTTTTTTTTTTTTACATTTATTTATTTATTTATTTATTTATTTTTGAGACAGAGTCTTGCTCTGTCACTCAAGCTGGAGAGCAGTGGTGCAACCTCGGCTCACTGAAACCTCCACCTTCCAACTTTGAGCCATTCTTTTGCCTCAGCCTCCCAAGTAGCTGGGACTACAGGCGCATGCCATCACGCCCAGCTAATTTTCTTTTTTTTTTTTTTACTTTTAGTAGGGATGGGGTTTCACAATGTTGATCAGGCTAGTCTCGAACTTCTGACCTCAAGTGATCCACCCACCTCGGCCTCCCAAAGTGCTGGGATTACAGACATGAGCCACTGTGCCTGGCCCTAAGATGGTTTTCATTTATCAACATTTAATGGACTGAGTTCTAGAGAAACTGATTCATGCACAATAGGCACCAGAAAATGGGAGTGGAAGGGAAGAGAAAAGAAACACACAAAAAAGTATCATAGAATCACAGAAACTCAGAGCGAGACATGACATTTAGTTCAACCTTTTCACTTGTAAGATGACAAAAAATATTACTAGCCCCATAGAAGTTTTCAACCTTCCTTATCCAAATTAGGCCATAGCTCTAAATTCTTAGGGAGCCACAAAGAGAAACCAGAGCATCTAGGATTGGAGCTAAGACTCCATGGTGGATTTCCTTAGTAAGAAATGGGCCTTACCACTTTTGAGGAAAGTTCTGGATGCTGATTAATCTCAAGGGCTCAGCCGGCTGAGCTAATTCTACTAACACTGCATGAATACAGAAAGTACCTAGGAATTAGGAATACTAATAGGTATATTTGGTGGGGAAGGGTGAGGAATAAGGGTTGGAGCAGGTATTTAACTTTTACTTCCCTTTAGCTCAAATTACCTGTGTGCCATAGGCCATGGTTCTGGCAAATGCAGTCAAGCTGGGCCTGCCCCAAAGGCTGCCTGGGATCACATAAAGACTGTGAAGATGCAGAGCCCTTCCCAGCAGGTTCCTTGCTTTTCTCTGTGGAATATAATTCTTGTCTCATGAAATGTTTGTGAAATTATCTTTTAAAAGAACAGGAGAATTATTTTTAAATACAATTTATTTACAAAATATTTAATAGGAAGAAAAAAGAAGTACAAGACATTACGTGTTTTTTGTGTTTTCTCATTTGATCTACAAGTTATTACAGATATTATCCCCAGTCACAGAGGAAGAAACCGAGGTTCAATAATGTTAAGTAATCTTACCTTTAAGTAAGGACGGCAACAGAAATTCTTAACAGAGTTGTGTGGCTCTGACACCCGTGTACCCTTCACCACAACAGATGGCATGTTTATTATGTCTATTTGAAACATAAATTATGAGACTGAAAGTCCAAATGTTACCTACAGTTAAGAACTATTCCTTTTCTCTAGCCAACTCCTGTAAGGTACAGAGTCAGAGATATGACAGTCCCTACAGCAATGTGGACAGGAGGTCAGGACTGGCTTTCAAATCCAGAAGACGTGAAAATGCTGCTCTCCGAGGTGACCAACCTCATCTACCATAAGAATATTCCTGAATGGGCTCACGTGGATTTCATCTGGGGTTTGGATGCTCCTCACCGTATGTACAATGAAATCATCCATCTGATGCAGCAGGAGGAGACCAACCTTTCCCAGGGACGGTGTGAGGCCGTGTTGTGAAGCATCCGACACTGACAAGCTTAGGACAGCCTCATGAGGGATGGGGCTAGGACCCATGAAGGCAGAATTACAGAGGACAGAGACCTAGTATACATTTTTCAGATTCCCTGCACTTGGCACTAAATCTGACACTTAACGTTTACATTTTTTTTCAGTAAATTAAAGTCCTTATTGGGTAAATAGAGGTTTCACATGCTATATGTATTCTACCATCTTGAAGGGTAGTTTTAACTAACAGTCAGAAAGTATCTAGACATTCTCTATATCATTCAGGTAAATCTTTTAAAAACACTTTTTTTTCTATAAGCCATATTTTTGGAGCACTAAAGTAAAATGACAAATTGGGACAGATATTGAGGTCTGGAGTCTCTTGATTATTGTTGACTTTGACAAAATAAGCTAGACATTTTCACCTTGTTGCCATAGAGACATAACACTACCTCAGGAAGCTGAGCTGCTTTAACAACAACAACAACAAAATCAGTGTTACAATATGGATGAAATATATGTTAAGCATTCTCAGAATAAGGCCAAGTTTTATAGTTGGATCTCTGGGAAGAAAATTTTATAGGATGTTTATGAGTTCTCCAATAAATGCACTCTGCATTACATAAAGCATGTATGTGCATTTCAGTGTCTAGATTCTAGTCCAAGCTTGTTGGAGGCTTTACAGCTTGTTGCTAGGAGACCTAATGGCTAGAAATTTCTGGCTCAATTTTCTGCCTCCAAAAATTAAAAGCTAGGGAGAAAATTGCATAATGTCATGAGCTTGATTAAACAAATTGTCACACATTTTATCCTTTAATCTTGACAAAGTTAATGTCAGACAGTCACCACAACTCATTCACAAACCACAATTTGTTTCTTCAGAAAATTATTCCACTTTTACACAATTTCAAAGATGACAGTTGTAAATAACATTGGTACTATTTTGCAGAATCTCTGAAACAAAATCAAAGGTTTGTGTGTGTCAAAAGTATATTGTTGAAGGTATACTGGTGTGTAAAATTCACTTGTGTGGTTTTTTTGGTCCCCAAGGGTCACGTGGTAGCTCAGCTCAATGCCAGTGAATCTTAATTTATTAAGACACATTTAAAGACTTCAGAATCTATATCTACACACTACTACTTCCTTCATAAAATAAGTTTCTTAAAGCCCTGTACACAGTTGAATATATATTGCTGGATTCAATTTTCGTTAGAGCTTTCAAGGATAGTAAATCTTTCCTTCTTAGACTGTACTTGTTACCACATACAGAGAAGGTGGCTTAGTCCCTGTCTGCAGCTATGTGAGATTCAGTCTTGATTTTCAAAATTCAATCGTATTTTTAAGTGAGTTTATTTCCACTCTGTCTCATTCACAGAAGAAGTGGGACAGACATTTTGATATTCACAATCTCTCACTTAGACAAATAATCCAGATCCTACCTCATTATATAGCTCTGTTTCTTTTGAAGAACTTTATCCAAATAAGTTACAATAATATTTTACATTCATCAATAAAAGAAACAAAACTAACAAGCTTGGTAACCACCTTGTATTTACAAAAGGATCATGAAGATTTTTTTAAACGAACATTTGCATAGATAGTTGCATAGTCTTGCTCAAACCAAGATGGCTTTTATTTGTAAACCGAAATCTCTAGTGGTATGCTAGTAAACGAACTTTATGGAAAGCAAAAACAAACAAACAAACAAACAAAAACTCTGATTTGTCAATTTGCCAGTTTCTGTGGTGTAAACACACTCACCATTGATACTTGATAGATGTTTTTATTGAAATTGCTTCATCAAAGGAATATTTACACATGAATCTCTAAGCCCACACACATACACATACCATTCTATACAAACATATATATTTAATAATTTGATTCTTCTGCTCAGTACTCACAGGGGGCTGGGAGGAACAGTTTGTCTCCTAGGGCATGACATAGACTGGACAGTCTTTTTATAAGAGTGATGCAACTGGGAAGAGAGAACGCTGTTTCAGAAGATAACTCTGATCCTCTTCTTCAGGAAAGACTGAGTTTGGAACACCACGGCTTTTTTTTTTTTTTTTTTTTTGAGAGAGGGTCTTGCTGTGTTGCCCTGGCTGCTCTCAAACTGCTGAGTTCAAGTGATCCTCGCACCTCAGCCTCCCGAGTAGCTGGGGTTACAGGCATGTACCACTGTGCCTAGCTGAAACATCAGTTTCTGACTGAAGTGCAGACCACAACAACTTTAGTGTTTCCCTTAGAAGGATATGGCCATGGTGAACTTGACTGAGTAAACAATGCTATAAATAAAAAGCTCTTCCAAAACATTAACCATGGTAAGCATCATTTTCCCCATAAAATGGTGGCATCCAGGTTAAGTGGCCCACAGACCAACAATCTAAAATGAAGATAGAATCCAGTCGTTAACTTTTTCTGTCTCTCCATCGGTGTGGTCACAAGGATTACCATGCTTTCCTTAGCATTAATTCAATCTGGGAAAATTTTAATCTCCGTGCAATATCCAGTGAGCTCTCACCATGCTGACGGGGGAAAAATACAGTTATTTCCAATAGAGTGCCCAAGATCTCATAAATAGCTTAGACTGATTGACTCTCTGGGTTGGCAAGGGCTTTAAAAGGTAGTCAGTCCTAATAGTAATAGGACAACTTCATTCCTTAATGAAGATGATTAATTTTACTGTTGTTTACATTAGAGGCAAATAATTTACTTCAACATAAGGCCTAGATTAGATGATGCTGCTGCTAGAGGAACCTCAGACCACGGTCCACAGACCCTTACCTTATTCTTTATTGTGGGGTCTGCACGGGCTTCCAAGAGCAGAGGGATAAGAGACTGGTTTTTCATCTCACAGGCATAATGTAATGCAGTACAGCCATACTGAAACACAAAGGGCCAAAACTTCAGCTCATAAGTTGGGCTTTCCACAGACCATAGCATGTGGATTCATTGGCAAATCCTTTTCACACTTTGTAGCATACGACTAAGCAGAAAAACAGTCTGCAAACGATTGATAGACAACTATTTCTAGTACTTAGAAAATTTTCTTCTCTGCCTCAATGTACATGTATGTGTCATATAAGCCATCAATCTCTGCCTTTTTGTTTTTCATTTTCTGTTCTAAACTAAAGAATGCAACTTATAAAAAGCTGATGCTGAATTGTGCCAAGGTTTCTTTGCAGCGTGCTATATGCCTCAGTGATCATCACCTTGATCATGTCACTATATTTTCCCTTAAAGAGTCTCCACATGGATCTTTACATAAATATTATCCTCTATGGTTTTGATGATGATTCCTACTGAAGAAGTCGGGTGCTCTTGCTGCTGCAGGGCACCTACAAGATCAGTGCAGTTCTACAGAGATGTCTCCCAAATGTGATTTGTTACAGCTTTTATTATGTGTTATACGCTAGTACATCTACTCTGTTGGTCCTAATTTAAAACACTACAGGTCAAAAAAATAATAGCTAGGGCGTTAGTGTCCAAACTTTGGCCTTTGGAAAAGTAGCCAAGCAACCATGGTGTTAATAAGTGAAGAAATAATATCTTTGGCTATCAAAACTAACAGAGTTAGCTCTGGATTCTATTCCCTACAAACACTTCTAAAATTATAGATCATGTTGCAATTATGTATTTTTATTAAGTGGTAGCATGACAAACGGAAGTTCTGGCTCTGAATTTTTTCATGTGAAATAGAGTCTAATTACCCCAAAATACAAAACACTGTTTTACCTAGAAAGTAGATTTTAATATTCAGATAGTTTTTGAAAAGTTTTTGGTATTAGAAATGGCATCTGTGTGTGTACATGCATGTGTCTCAATCTCCTGAATTCAAGTGATCCTCCCATCTCAGCCTTCCAAATAGCTGGGACTACAGGCGAGTGCCACTGCGCCTAGCTGAAGGAATGCAATATCACTATCTAGAGAGAGATACACATAAATAGCTGGGAAAATATCCTAGAGAAATTTTGGTTATGGGCACAAATTTTAAATCTATTGAATTTAAATGAAAAGACCCAGAAAAACCTTCAACAAACTTTTAACTTCATCTTTAATAATCTCTTACTTAATATATTTCAAAATTATCTAAAGAAATGGTAATGCACAGTAGCTGTCAATACAAATTTATCCAAAAGCTCTATTTGAAATAAAAGGAAAATATATATTTCGTAAAGTTATTTTTCTTGTGCTCTCTCTCTCTGTCTCTCTCTCTCACACACACACACACACACACATACACACACAGACACACACACACCTGCCTGCATTTAAACATGATACCAGCATAGGCAAAACCAAAATGATGTAAATAATTGATAGAAACAGGAATGGGGCCATGTTCTCTATTATAAAACAATGGTAATACACAGATGTGCACACACATAAAGTATGTTAGGCATCACAAACAGAATGTTAGTATTTTGGAATCAAATTTCCACTTGCCTACTTTTTCAATAAGGAACTGGGACTCCAAAATTTCATGCAATCATCATAAGCAAAACACCATAGAAATAAACTTGTCTTCCTGTGATTATTGAGTAAGGAAGATGAGTGCAAGAGCACAGAGGTGAAAGTGAAAACAAGACCTTATGCTTATAAACAGGAAGAAGTGAGTGGATGCTGCTACTGTCGTTATCACTGCTCTTACCATCGTTGGGATTTTTCTTTGACTTTTGTCTTATCTATCTTTAGTTTACACATGGGGCCTCGCATCAGTGGGTTGGGATTTTGGCTACGGAGGCAGTTATTGCCATTCAATGAGCACTTACTACATTCCAAGCATGTGCGAAGTGCTTTACATGAACAAGCCCGTTAAGATAAGTATTATCCATATCCCCATTTTACTGATGTGGATACTGAGAGTAAAATAAATTTACAACTTGCTCAAACTCATAGAATTAAAAAGTGGCAAGCCCAGACTTACTTGTGGGCTTTCTCACTCCAGCTTCTTAACTACTATGGCTGGTATTTTGTTATCAGAGCCTTCGTTTTCCTTAATGTCTCAACAACATTAAAGCCAATTCTTTTAAAAATGCTTTATAATCAATAGAGGTATTATTCCCATGAGTTCGGCAGAATATAAATAACCTCACGGTTGCCTGTCAGTGAGAAAAAAAGGAGAAAATAAAAGAAAACTAAATGTAAAACTGTCTAGGAAAATAAAGCAAGCAACAGTACAGATGACAAATACACTACCTACAAATACCATTTTGAATATTTTTTCAAAATGGCTAAAAGTATAAACTTACACAATCTGTAGCATTAACTTCGACACCAGCATCAAGTAGCATTCGTACAAGAGCCTCATTCTGCTTTGTCTTTGATACCTATTACAAATGATAATTATAAGAAAGGTTTATTTACAAATAGTTTCTCCAATTTATGCCTGAGACTATTTAATTAATAGACTGCATTTTAATCCCAACACTCCTATGCATGCATGCACCTTTCCTAAAATTTCCCCCAGCTTCTCACCCACCCCAATACCAATTAATTAAAGCCAGGTTCTCAGACTGTGGTCCTGAAGTAGCGGCATTGGCACCTAAGAACCTTAGAAATGTACTTCTCGCCGGGCGCGGTGGCTCAAGCCTGTAATCCCAGCACTTTGGGAGGCCGAGACGGGTGGATCACGAGGTCAGGAGATCGAGACCATCCTGGCTAACACGGTGAAACCCCGTCTCTACTAAAAAAAAAAAAAAAATGCAAAAAACTAGCCGGGCGAGGTGGTAGGCGCCTGTAGTCTCAGCTACTCGGGAGGCTGAGGCCAGAGAATGGCGTGAACCCGGGCGGTGGAGCTTGCAGTGAGCTGAGATCCGGCCACTGCACTCCAGCCTGGGCGACAGAGCGAGACTCCGTCTCAAAAAAAAAGAAATGTACTTCTCAGGTCCCACCCCAAACCTACCTAATTCCACTGAGGATGCGGCCTAGTACCTGTCTTTCCCTTCCTGGCTCAAAGCTCTGCAATTACTTCCCATTGCTCTGAGAACAAAAGTAAACTCTTCAGCATGACCTACAAAGCCCCGTGTGTTTTGACACCACGTATGGCCCTGCCCTGGGCTCTTTTTCACTCTGCACCTCCTGACTCACTCTGTTCGAGTTACATTGGCCTTTATTAGTCTTTCATTCCCACCAGGGTCTCTCTTGCCAGAGAATCATTCCACAGGAAGTTCCTTCTGCCTAGAAGTCTCCTCCCTCCCTTCTTTGCCTGGCATGTTCACCTTTCATTCATCAGCCCAAGTCCCCCTTTCTCCAAGAAGTTTCCCTGACCCACCTGACCAGGTGAAATCCCTCTTTCTTAGCTATCCTAACACCAGTCGCCTTTCTGTATCATCTGCTTCATGGTAATTTTACATGTGTTTGTGCCATTTGATTAATGACTCTCCCCACAACCCTCTGACTCTCATGGGGTCAAGAACTATGCCTATTTTGTTCATCATTGTGTCCCTAACAGCTAGCACAGCATCTGGCATATAGGAGGTCCGTAATAAACATGTGTTAAAGAATTGAACAAATTAATGAAATGAACTAGGGCTCCTCAGAAATTCACTTTTCCTTCCCAGTCCCCTGAGATTCTGACCACAAGCCTGTTGGAGTCTTCTCCAACTTCCAGTCTCCTGAAGAAGCAAAGCTCTCCCTGCTTATCTGGGTATAGCCCTGGAGTTCAACCCTGTCATCACCTGGGGAGCTCCATTCAGTTATCTCTCCTTAGGCTTCCCTCTTGTGTCACCTCCTAAACGACCTTTCTCGGCCTACTTTTCTCTGAAATAACCCAATGCTTTCTTGTCTCCTCCCCTATCATTTCCTCTCATGTCACTTATTTTTTAATTCATCACAAATTTACAACTTTAGGCCCCATTAATAAATTGCAAGTACATGAAATTAGAGCTGAGCTATTCATTACGATTAGTATTTTTGTCCAGGCCTCCAGCCTCTAAACGTTGAACCATCTTAGAAGGTAGAGTGTGTGTCAATACATTCTGAATGAGCCTTCTAATCACAGTTGTGATTTTTATCTTTAGAATCTCTAAAAATGTTTGTAAATAAATGACAGATCCTCCCTGCCCCCAAACTACATATATTTAAATGCTATGTGCTAAATACACGATGAATTTTTAAAGAATTATTTGAGGATATGAGCAGATTATATTTTTATCAGTGAATTAAAGTTCTTTTCTCTCTCCTATAAATCCAAATATAAAAATCAACATTATCATGTTTAATTATAGTTCCTCAAATTCTGTAGCATTTAAATACCCAATGAAATAATAACATTTTTGATTGGCAGACTTGTTCCGTGGCTTATGTTAACAGGTGTAACCAATATTCGCAGTTTATCAGCTACAACAAGGAGGGAGCTTGGTCATTTAACTAGAGTAAATTATGCATCTCTTGAGTCATGTCTGAGAGGTGGAACTGGGCACAAAGGAAACCAGATGGATAAAAGTGAGTAAGTCAGTGCAGATCTGTTATCCAACTGGGAAAACTAAAACAAAAACCAGCTCAAGCTTCATCTTCTACTCCTCATATGACTGAATCCCCATACCAACTACATCTTTCTTTATTCAAGAAAATTGCTGTCTGCCAAGATTCATCCAAGCATGAAGAAATTCATCAAGGTAAAAATGGGCTTAAATTCTCAACAAGTATCTTCTGTGTGTGTCAACTTCTGGATGCAAACTCTTAGGATCTGTTTTTCAACACACCAACAGAAGAGTACTTAAAAATCAGAAAGTCAGATAGATAAATCCAAAAACACAAACTCCTCTTTTAAAAAAAAAAAGGAGAAAAAATATTAGAAGGGGTGCTTTTTAATATTCAGATTTTTTTTGCTCCCTTCAGAAAAGTCTTAGTTAAGATTAAATTATTTTTCTAAATCGACATTGAATGGATTATGTTACCATTGATTAACTATTTTTGCTACCTTTCTTCTTGCTGTATTTCAATTACAGCACTGGATGTATGTTGAACATGTCAATTACAGAATACAAACCAAAGGCTTCTTTTGTTATTATTTCTTTTCAACATCTTCCTGGCCTGGCAAGAGTCAATGAGTCACACCATTGATCTCCATATTTACCCTTTGCTCTAACAAGTGTACTCACCATGAGGAAATACCCAATAAGCAGAACAGGCATTAAGAGGATAATTAGTAGATAATCAATGAAGGTAAATTTTTTCTTCACAGCATAATGCAAGCAGGTTCTCTCTTTCTAAAAATTAAGAAAAGGATTCTTTACTAATAAAGCATTTCAAATCAAAATTTATTCAGATGGCCATCTCAAAAAGTTTCGTTTGTGCTTTTTATTTTTCCGGTAGCCATGGCATCTTTTCCTGTGGGATACATCTGATTAATGAATGCATGTTTCCGTGGAGCAGAACAGGGAACTTGGTCCAATGTAAAGGAAAAGCTAGGGAAGGGCTCTTGGAAGACAACAAAGGTGAAATGTACACAGTAGAGCTCATCACAAGACAGATTCTCACACCCATTTGGTTTCTGGAAAAAAGATACACTGAGATATAAACTTAGGACTGAATTTACTATGAAAATTGATAGTTATCCCTTAATCATCTACCATGTATACGATTATCCATTTTGTGGTTTGTTCATAGGAAAACTCTTAACCACATGGCTATTTTTCATGTTCCTTCATGTGCGTAGTCTAGAAGAATGCATATAACTCAATTTTATTCTTCAAATATGTGAATATTTGTCAGGTAATAGATGTAAACTTCCAAGGGTTGTGGGAGATGTGAACTCTTAGGGCCTCATAATCAAAGATGGACAGAAGCATGCATAAATAAATATAAGGCAAAACAGAAGGTGGTAATTGGAATACCAACCAAATCAGTAAGAGGAGAGGGAGCGCAAGAGAAAGAAAGGAGGTTAGTTTCCACTTATGTGAGGCACTGTACCTAAATAAGAACACTTTTTGTTTTTCTAATATTAAGGCATTTATATTTTCTGTAAAAAATTTTAGAAACTAGAGAAGAATATAACAATAGAATTTTAAATTGCCCATTATTAAATGGCCCAGAGTTAACTGTTGACATTTTGTTGTATTTTCTTCCAGTCTTTTTAAATGCATAAATGTGAAATTTTGAAATGTAGAATTATATTGCATATGTAATATCACTTCTTGCTTTTTTCAGTTTAGAAGTGTATATTTAGAATATGTACATTTTTCCATGCAATTCAATATTTTTAAACATATGATTGTAATGGCTGCATGGCTTAGTATTGAGTGGAACTACTCTGATTTATTTAGTCAAGCCCTGCCTTTTGAACATTTCAAGGTTTTTGAGGGGTTTTTTTTGTTTGTTTGTTTTTATTTTTCTGTGAGACAGGATCTTGCTCTGTCACCTAGGCGGGAGTGCAGTGGCACAATCCTAGCTCACTGCAGTCTTGACTTCCTGGGCTCAAGTGAACCTTCAACTTCAGCCTCCAAAGTCGCCAGGACTACAAGAATGTGCCAACACACCTGGATAATTTTTTACTTGTTATTATTTTGTGTAAAGATTGGGGGGGGGGTCTTGCTATGTTGCCTACACTGGTCTTGAACTCCTGATCTCAAACTATCCTTCTACCTTGGCCTCCCAAAGTGCTGGGATTCCAGACATGATCCACTGCACATGGCCTGTTTCAAGTTCTTAACCTTTCATTTTTATAAATAATATTGCCTGAACCTGCTCATTCATAAAGTTTGGTCGACATTTCCAAATTTGTCCTTTGCATACATTTCTGAAAATAGAATTCCTGGCACAAAAAGTATTAATGCTTTTCATATTGTGCTACCAAATTGCGTTCTAACAAGACAATAATAACTTAAACTTTCTGATCAACATTTATTTTCTTTTTTAATCTTGGTCATTTTGACAGACAAAAACAAGGATCTTTATGTTTTAATTTAATTGCTATCAATAGAATCCATATTTTCTATAGGCTAGTGCTTCTGAACCACCAGCAGAGCTTTTTGTTTGTTTGTTTTTAAGGCCTTTGTTTAGTGCTTCTGGAAATAATTTATAAACAGATTTCAGACATGAGAAATCACCAGTTAAAATTATTAATGTACAAAATTAATATTTGGAGAAAATAAAAATATTAAATGCTAACACATTAGAAACATTTGAAAGTGGAAAATGCAAACTGAAAACTGAATGTATCCACTAAAGTCTTTTTCATGGTTTTTATGATACCAGAAAATCCCAGAAGGCTAGCTGAGGCCCTCCTCTTCTGCAAAGCAGAGATAAAAGCGTCTCCTCAGCCTTGCCCACAGGCTAACATCTCCTCCCTCCATTTCCTAATGAGCGCATCTCTTAAAAGAGCTCAAGAACCCACAGACGTCTGTCCTCTGGCACTACCACTCACTGCAACTCCACATATCTGGTTTCACAGCAGTGATCTACAGAGATCCTATTATACTCTACGATGTCGTATATCTGTTCAATTCAGCACAGTCATGACTCGCTTTTAATCCCAACCAAATGTAAAATAGTAAGCACAAATAAAAAAGTCCAATAGCGATCAATTTTCTGATAGTACATCGTTACAATGAGCTAGTCTCCAAATGACTTAGAAGAGGCAAAGGGGGAATTCCAGTGTTTTCTCGCCTTGAATGCATATGAGTGGGTATAGGACAGTCATAATGATTGCAAAAAAATGACTTTTAATATTTATTCAGTGTAATTTAAACATTGCCTTCACTACGATGCAAATGCTAGATGTTCAGAAAGGAAAGGGCTCCACAAGGATTTTCACAGCAATACACACATAATCTTCTCTTCCTTGGTCCTGAAGTCTCCAAAGTAGCTAATATTGCATATTTAAATATATTATTTACATCTTTTTGTGTGACTTCAAGTAACCTCTGGTTCATGAGCTTATTTGTCCTTGGTAAATTTCTCAATAGTACTCTTTCATTCTACAAGTACACTATAGGATCCTCTGGAGATCAGGACATTAATACAGCAGGTAAAAATCTAACTAATGAAACAGCATTTCTTTTCCAAGAAATCTTTGCCATTGCTTCTGTGTTAGTGACAAGAAAGAGAGGAGAGGGAGAAAGAGGACGATGAAGACAGGAAGAAGGAAAAGAAAGAAGCTCTATCCAGCCAAATGAGTGAACCAGAGGTAAAAAGATGTAATTTATCACAAATTATGCCTGCTGATTGAACTATGTTTTATTTTGCTGTTTAGTCTAATAAAGTGTCCTTGCTATGTGTCAGTCTCTCTAAAGTAAAGCTAAGATAATTGTTGGTATTAGGAGCTACAAGCAATTTTAAAAATAACATGCACCACTTCTAGTGATTCAAGGAGAAAAGAATGACCGTGAACAATTACACTCTCCTTTTGTGTCATGACCTCACCTGGTTTTTGAGGTTGACATTAGCATTTCTTCTTAAAAGGAAGGAAACGATTCTCACATGCCCTCGCCTGCAAGCACAGATCAGGGGAGTGTCTCCATTAAAGCCATCTTGAATGTTGGCATAGCTGCTGTCTTCTTTCACCCACCGCCACACTTGTCCAAAGTCATTCTGATAGGCCGCTTGGCAGATGGGCTGAGTCAGGAAAAACAAAAGCAGGTTTTTAAATACTGGCATAATTAAACCACAAAAAGGAAAAAAAAGTCATAACCCAATACATTAAAATTTAAATGTTTTAAAATTGTAATATATTGCTTTGTAGGTGAGATTTTCTGGTCTCGGTTATGCCAAACCTTAAGTCTAGATCAAGAATTAGCCCATGAGGAATCTCCTACATTTTCCTAAGTTTTCTTGGCACACACTTATGCCCATCAAATAGACAAATGGATGAATAAATAATGAAATACTACAAATTCAACTCAGTAAGGAAACTATGTATAGTGCTTACAGGTAGGTGAGCCTGTCAGAAAAGCAGACATTTTCTTTACTAAAGATAAAATACCTTTATCTTTATCTTTACTAAAGATAAAATACCTTTATCTTTATCTTTACTAAAGATAAAATAGAAAACAAACATATGGGGAAGAGTTTAGGGCAGCACTATTGATGAAATAAGACCTACATCGCACCCTGTATTCAAGGAGCTCAACAGAGCAGAAAAGACAGTTTTTTAAGGCAAATAATATACAAATAACAAATTATATGACTAACTACACTTGATGTTTGGTACCTTCCATCTGGGCCTCTGCCCTGAATACTCCCTCTGCATAAAACATACCCCCTGCCCTTCATCTGAATAACACCTAGCTCACCCTTGGTGTCATAACTTAATTTTCATTTTATCCAACAAGTCTTATCTTACTTCCAACATTCAGTATCTCTCCCTCACAGCAACTGACATAACCAAAACTCTTTTCTTAATTATGTACAATCATGCATTTCGGGCTAGCATGAATCAGGAGAGGTTTGAGGCAGTGCTGAGAAGGAAGGCACTGAAGTTCAGGCTGTAAACCCCATTTGATTCACCGCTGTTTCCCCAGCATTCAACACAGCAAACAGTAAATATTTTTAGATTAATCTTCTTTACATGATGTTTTTCAAAAAGCATTTAGAGTAATACCTGGCATACGGATGGTGCTTAATGTATAAAAGTTATCATTATTGCTACTGTCGTTCTTTAATAATCAAGTCAAATCCCTACTGTGTGCCAGTCACAGGTACCAGAGAATAAAGAGTATAAAATACATCATCTTACCCATGTAAAATGTATCCATCAAGTGGGGAAATACGACAGAGACACTCACATGCAGAGTAAATGACAAGAAAAAAAAAAACTTTTGGTATGGGTAGGTACATAAGCACCTGTGGAAATTGGGACATATCAAGGGGAAAGTCAAGTGGGTGTATTTGCTAATAAACTGAGGTTCTAACATAGCCAAATATCACAATAAGTGGACTATAATATACTTTTAAACCTAAAGGCCTACTCATGAAAGAAACATCCTAACAGAAAATTAACTCAGCAGCAATTAAAGGCAAACTTCTGTACCTTAAAAATGAAATGAACGTGACACATGGGCTTTAAGTTTCAATAGAAATGCACAATTATACAAATCCCCTGTTCTGTCATCCTGAAGTCTTCCCTTTACTAAGCTTTCCAACAGGTGGGCACTTCAGCGTCTCAGCATACCGTGTGGCTGATGTAGAAAGGACTGGGGCAGTTGAAACACTTGTCTCGTGTCAGAAAAACAGGATGTAATTGCGGCTCTCTTACTACCTCCCCTGGTGACTGTGGACAATTCACTTCCCTACTCTATCTCAGTGTCCTCGGTCATTAAATGAAGGAATAAGTCAGAAGTTCCCTTGGGTTTTCATATTCTATTACTTCTGGGACTCTAGTGTCAACCAACAAATCTTCCACATCACTGCTGGAGTCTAGGGTTATGTCAACACAACAGTGCTTTAATAAAACCTTCAGTGACTTGCCATTGTCCTAGCAGCAATGCCCAGTCATTTGGATTTCAAAAATAAGTGAAACAAAACTAAATGCAACAAGACAGTGTTATGTCACCAACTCTTAATTTTTCCAATTAAATGTATTTAAAACAATACTTTTATTTCATAAAAGATATTTGAACAAATACAAAGATAAATGAAGGAGATTTTAACAAAATATGTAAGAATATAATCACCAGAGGAGAAAGCAGTTCTTTATATTGGATAGATTTAGTTAGCTTTATAGAAAAATTCATTTTATTGTCCTTTTAAAAGATTTTACCATAAACTAGTGAAAATTTAATAATGGAGTGATTAGCAGTGGCCACTACTCATCAAGCATTTGAAAATTGATGGTCTACCATGAAGAGCTTGAAAACGAGTGGCATTAGAGCTCTCGTTCTCTTTTCTCAAATATTTACATTACTTAACAACATTTTAAAAACTAGAATATTTCATGTAGTAATCTGGCTTTCCAGCTTCTCTTTAAAAATGGAAACTTTTGGGTGGGCGCAATGGCTTACGCCTGCAATCCTAGCACTTTGGGAGGCTGAGATGGGTGGATCACCTGAGGTCAGGAGTTCAAGATCAGCCTGGCCGACATGGAGAAACCCCATCCCTACTAAAAATACAAAAAAAAAAAAAAAATAGCAGGGTGTGTTGGCTGGTGCTATAATTCCAGCTACTCAGGAGGTTGAGGCAGGAGAATCACTTGATTTGGCAGTGATCCGAGATCATGCCACTTCACTCCAGCCTGGGCGAAAGAGCAAAACTCTGTCTCCAAAAAAAAAAAGAAAGAAAGAAAGAAAGAAAAAAGAAAGTTTTGCTAACATTGGACCCATATTCCTGTAGGATACCAAATAACTGGTGCTTAGTGGTGGTGACTCCAGTTCTCCATAGTCCCCTCCACTCGCCGTCACATTACACTGGTTCACTTCACCCATCTATGTTACCCTCCTGGTAACATAGACCTCCAGGAGCTCTCTGCTTAGGCTTCTCAAAATCTTTACTAAGAGGTAACTAAAAAGAAGAAGAGAAAAAGATGGGGAGTTGTTCTGCAAGAGTCGCTCAGTGCTTTTGAGGGCTTTCTCAACCCAATTTGAGCAATATTACATAAAATACTAACCCTGTCTTATCTTTAGTCTTTCTTAGGCTTCCTAGATCCAAGACACAGAGTTACCAGGAAGCTAAGTGTCTCCCTTCTCAGTTGAGATGTACAAGTACAGTCATGCTTCACTTCACGACAGGGATACGTTCTGAGAAATGTGTTGTTAGGTGATTTTGTCATTGTGGGAACATCATAGAGTGTACTTACACAAACCTAGGTGGTAGAGCCTATTACTAATATGGTATACCCTGTGGCTCCTAGGCTAAAAACCTATACAGCATGTTACTGTACAGAATACGGTAGGCAGTTGTAACACAATTGTAAGTATTTGTGCATCTAAACATAGGTGAACATATAAAAATATACAGTAAAAATATAGTGTAAAAGATAAAATGGTACACCTGTGTGGAGCAGCTCCATTATAATCTTACAGGAACACCGCTGTATATGCTGTTCATCACTGACTGTGAGCTCATGTGATACGTGACTATAATTTAATGTGAGAGTCGCACTAACAGCTGAAAAGACTCCATGCTGTTATGAACTTTCGGTTTCCACTAGGGAGCAGCACAGCGTAAGAAAAGCACTGACAGCGGACAGAAGGGAAGTCCAATAGAAAGTGCTGGTTGACAAGCCAGGAATGAAAAAGAGAAAGGACTGTCCATTTGGGTTGCTGGAAAAGCTATCATAAACCCCTTTTAATTCCTTAAGCTCTGGAATTTGGGGGCACCCTGGGTGTAGAAGAAACACACTTGGGAAATTATTATAATAACTCTATCCCCTAATAGTCTCAGAACCCTTCTGTCCATCCTCACTGCTAAAGTGCTACTTCAGATCTTCATCATTCTCACCAAGACCACTGCACACAATTCTTTCAATCTCAAGTATCCCATATGCCATTTTTCCAGCTTCATCTCCTACCACTGTCTTATCCATACCCTTGATCTAAATAAAGGTATGTGTGTTATTAACAACCATCTCCCCAGCTAGACTGTAAGCTATATAAGGGCACTGTGGCTACATGAGGCTACATTGTGTCTGTACTGATTCATCATTGTACTCCCAGTATCTAACATAGTGCCTGACGCATGGTAGGCATTCAATATGTACTTAGTAAGTAAGTAAGAGAAGGAAGAAATTATAAGATGAGTTAACAGTTATTGAGTAGCTCATTTATTCTACTTTAATCCTCACAACAACCCTATAAAGTAGTATTAATATACCTATTTTGCACAGATGAAACTAAGGGAAATTGTCTTCCTTGCCCAAAGTGACATAGTTCACAACTGGCATGGCCAAGAGTCAAATCAAGGGGAATGACTGCAGGATGCATACATTCTATCTCCAATTACTTCAGTCTTGAAAATAAGCCTTCAAAATGTCTTCTGGCTACAAAACTTCACATTTAAGGTTTGTGTCCAGAATTAAGCTACAGTCTATACTCAAGATATTGATCTGTACACTTGTGGCATTGGCTTGCTGGTGCTTAGTTATACATCCAAACTCCTTCTCCAACCTGACTTGAATCAGCAATATCCACCAAGAGATAAGAAATGTCATCAGAGAGCCTGCAGGAGAAACCAGAAAAAGATAAGACCCAAAGGCAAAGGAGTGAAAGTTTCAAGAAGGAAGACAGAAAGATCACTGGATGTGATCATTAGCAGCCATGCAGAGGCCAATTTTCATACAGTGATGGGGCTGAAGGAAAAATACAGAGGCCTAAGCACATTGTCTATGAAGAATTAGAGGATGCAATTGGAGAGGAATTGTGGTCAGTTTGGCAGTGAAAAAGCTGTTAGTGAAAGCTAGAGACTTCAAAGAGGTGGGTAGCAGTGTCCAGCCAACGTTCCACACGTTTGTAGGCAAAGTGGTGTCATCAAGTGGTTACAGATCCAGGCTCTGGAAACAAACTCTCTGTGTTCCAATCTCAACTCTGTGACTTAACAGCTGTGCTATTTGGACAACTTACCTAAACTTTTCATGCTAAGTTTCCTTCTGTTTTTGATAATCATGCCTTCTTTATTAAGTTTCAGAAAGAATTAAATGTAACTGTGTAGATGAAGCACTTAGCTCAGATCTGAGTCACAGTAAACCCTCAATTAATGTTAGCTACTCTTATAATTATTAAAGCATAAGGAGTCAAAGAAGATGGACAGAAGTGGTTATGAGAGGGTAGATAATTGCTCAAAGAGAGTGAAGAGATGATAGGATAGAGAGTATTAAGATGGAAGCATTAGGAAGGAAAATTCTGGCTCTAAGGCCAAAGCAAGGGAGAAAAGAGAGCTATATGGATGGAAAGAACTGTAGACTGACTGAAATTTTTTGCCAGAAAGTCAGAGGTTTGATCTTCATTCATTATACTACTATATATTTGTCATAAATAAATAGATATAGCTAGATAACTGATATGGTTTGGCTGTGTCTCCACCCAAATCTCATCTTGAATTGTAGCTCCCATAATTCCCACATGTCATGGGAGGGACCCAAAGGGAGGCAATTGAATCATAGCAGTAGGTCTTTCCTGTGCTGTTCTCATGATAGTGAATAAGTCTCACTAGATCTGATAGCTTTATACAGTGGAGTTCCCCTACACAAGCTCTCTCTTGCCAGCTGCCATGATTGACTTTGCTCCTTATTTGCTTTTTGCCAGATTGTGAGGCCTTCCCAGCCATGAGGAACTGTGAGTCAATTAAACGTCTTCCTTTATAAATTACCCAGTCTTGGGTATATCTTTATTAGCAGCATGAGAACAGAGTAATCCAATAACTAAATAAATAGCATTGACATTTAAATAGATGAATAGATTAACGACAGGAGATGTGATTGAGACAAGGGTAGATGAGGCTTTTGAGCATGATGGGGAAGATTTTGGCCCATCATAATTAAAACTGTCTACATGAAATGAATAAAATATAAAATGGCATTGAAAACCAGGTTGTAGAAACATAGTAAGAAGATGCAGTTGACTGAGCTTGCCATGTAAGTTTGCGATTTTCTCCAGCAAACCTAGATGAGGGAAGAGTACAGAAAGTGAAGAGGCTAAGAGTGAGGATTAGGAAACATGTCTGGCAGGAAGAGAAATGAGAGGAGAGTGGTTTACCATTAAATTCAGACTGAACGAGCATCATATGTAAGCCAGATAAAGACAAATGAACTTGCAAAAAGAGAGAGAGAAGCAAATAGAAACACAGAGAAGGATCAGGGCACAGTTCATACATGTGGTCTATTAGAAAAGTAACCAGTTAAGAAGTTATCATGAGAGATGTTACAGATAAACTGTCTAGGAATGAGAAGTCAAGGATGGCCTTGTTGGGTATTTGATTTGGAGTAGAAACACAGGTCAAGAAGGGAGAATGAAGCTTGTGGATGTTGAGGTCACTGAGGATGACCCTGGGGGACAGAAAGAAAGGGGAACTTGTGCTCCAGGGAGGCGGAAGTGGGTCCTGGAATACAGTGGACAGAGGTGAGAATATAGAGAAAGGGCCATAGGCAAAGATTTCAAGTAAGAAATTGAACCATGGTCAAAAAATGACAATGGTGACCAAGAAGCAGACTGAATCAGCAGCTGCCATAAGAGAGGGTGTCATAATGCCCAGGAAAAGCCAGATTTCAGTGAAGGCACAGAGGAAAACAGACTAGTAGGTGAGGAGGAGATTGAAGAGAAAGAGTATTTACCAGCAGGGTGCATGAGTTCCCATGGGTCAGCTGTTCCCTGTGAACAGCACTCCCTAGAGCTGTGCTCTGGACAACCTGAAAAGCTAAGACACAGGATTAATAGGGTCCACTGACTAACTTTTCTCTTCAGCCTCATCTATCAGTCTCCCTTTTGCTCACAACTTTGTGGTGATTTCTGGGGCATTCCAGGTTCATTTCTGTTTTCTGGCCTTGACACTTGCATGTGACCTATGTGGTGGGCTTCCTGCTAGACCAGATCAAGTATCAGCCCATGAATCACCTCCTCAGAGAGGCCTTCCCTGACCACTCAGCCTCCCAGCCCAGGAACTTTCTCTCTCTCACATCTTCCTGTTTTATCTTTTTAAATTGGACTAATTGGTATTGAAATTGGGTGTAATGTGCCCAATTTCCTAGAGATTGAGGTATCTATGACTTTTACCTGGTTTTTAAAGTGCCCCTCAGTGTGCCAACTGTGTATAAACCACTGCTGTTCTGCAAGCTCTCCCATCTCTGGTCAGGCCAATTTCCTCACTTCTATGTTTGGGCTACCTTCTTGCCACCCTTACCTTTTAAATTGTGCTATCTATTCTTCAAGGCTCATCTCATGGTTCATCTCCAAGAAATCTCTTTCATCTTTCTTACCTGCAGCAGGAAATATACAGAACCTCAAGCAGCTCATTGGCCTTAAATGAGCTAGTGGGTTAAATTTAGTCTCTTTAACTAGACTATAACCCTCCTGAAGTAAGGCTTCCATAAGGTCAAGCACCCAGAACATGGATAAAGTCATTTGTTGGTTGACACACTGATTCATCCAACCTGGCTGGGAAGTGAGGCTAGGAAAGGGGTTGATGTTTACAAGGTAATAGATCATGTAAAGACCAGGACAATATTTTGCCTCAGTGGTTCTCAACCTTGGCTAAGTATTGCAGTCATGTTTGCACCAACCTAATATTTAAAACATGACCCAGGCCTCACTATTGACCAATTAAATAAGAATCTGTAAGAATAGGATTGGGGCATTAGTGCTCTTTAAATTTCCCTGGTAATTCTGATGGACAGTGAGGGTTGAGAATATCTGCAAAAGTAAAAGAAACAAGCCCCTATAATGGAAGTAAAAATTTAATGTAATATTATAGCTTTTAAACTCATATTAGCTAAGAAGCATTCAAAACTCTGGAATAATGGAATATTAGGAAAAATCTTGTGTGTCCTTTCACCTTCCCACATGTCTGTCTTTAAAAGTAGCCAAGAATTTGGAGGTAAAGTTTCACTCTGTCCACTTTCCATCTTACTTGCCCAGGCACTAAAATTTAAGAAGTGTCCATGGGTAAAGTATGACGCACCCGGTATGTTGATGATTAACTAAAATAATCAGCATGTTGATGATTAACTGTATGTATTACTTAATAATGTTTTGCACTGCTCTAAGTATAATAGATATCACAGCTGAAGAAATACTTAGTATTATCTTAATGGTGTAGAAACATCTGAACAACTTGTACCATTATGGACGTCTTTAAAAGCAAAGCTTCCCCCAAATTACCCCCACTTTTTGGTGCTGTTTCCCTAAACTATAATGGAGCTTCTGTAATTCCCAATCAAAGGAAAGACCATGTGAAACTTTGCCTGTGGCTCAGAGGAATTGGTTCACTGTTTATTAGCCATCTCTATGCTACAAGCTCCCCTCACTTAAAATGTTCCATAAAAATTTCTGAGAAAGATTTGTAGGTTTTGGAGCAAAATGATTCCAGTAAAGAGCCTTGCGATTCATGAAATGTCTTCTCAGAAAAGGAAGGAAGATATTTTTCTTTCTCTTCAAGTTAAGAAACCTTGGGGAATGATAATAAGCACTAATTTGATTTCTACAATTAATCCCAAGCCTTTGTTTCTGATGACTCATTCTTCACATACTGTATTTTACAAATTCCTTAGTAAATTTCTTCTTTTAGACAAATAAAAAAAGCACAATAACTTTTTTTAAGGCTGTTCTAGGCCCACTCAGTCTTTATGCAACATGGAGGAAGGTCCCAGCACTGGCTGGAACAAGTAGAGAAGTCATAGTTCCTCATGAACAGTAGCAGAAGGGGAAATAGAAGCAGGGCACATATTGATCTATCTTTTCTACTCTTTATCCTGAAAGGTCTATTTGAGAACATGATGTTATGTTCCTTGCCAGGAAGCTAAAGAAAGCCCATTGCCACACTTCTGATTCCAGGACATCAGAAACTCTGAGGTCATGAGGACCAGGGGAAAGCAGAAGAGCCTTCACCTCCAGCGATGAGGAGAAAGGGTGGAGGAAGAGTGGGCTCTGGCTGCTAGAAAATGGCAAATCGGAAGCCATGATATTCCCCTACTACCCTCTGACCACCACAGAGGTAGGCATAGAGAAGAGAGAAAGCAGTAGGGTGCCCATAACTAGGTAACATTCAGTTTTACAAAAGGAGGGAGTAAGAAAAAAGAAAGAAAAAGAGAAAGATGAAAGAAAGAAAGAAAGAAAGAAAGAAAGAAAGAAAGAAAGAAAGAAGGAAGGAAGGAAGGAAGGAAGGAAGGAAGGAAGGAAGGAAGGAAGGAAGGAAGGAAAGAAAGAAAGAAAGAAAGAAAGAAAGAAAGAAAGAAAGAAAGAAAGAAAGAAAGAAAGAAAGAGAAAGGAAGGAAGGAAGGAAGGAAGGAAGGAGGGAGGGAGGGAGGAAGGAAGGAAGGAAGGAAGGAAGGAAGGAAGGAAGGAAAGGAAGGAAGGAAGGAAGGAAGAAAGGAAGGAAGGAAGGAAGAAAAGAAAGAAAATTTTCTTTGTGGTCTTCTTCCATTTCATTGGTGTTACTACTCCTACCTGGCTAGTTTCAACCCACCAAGGAGAGGGCACTGAACTCAGAGTTGGGCAAAATTGGCTTTCACAAACCAGTTCAAGCTGACTCTAGTCAGCTCCAGTCAGCTCCAACACACCAGCAATAGGAACTGGCATGTATTTCTGTTGAAGTAAATTATAATGGAGACCAGTCTTTTCTGGGCCAGACAAATCCATTTAGACCTCATAAGTGACCTTGCTCAATTTGCAAACATAAGCAAAACTTACCTTTGGGTATTTCTTATAAATTTCTATATTAAAGAAAAAGGAAACAAGGTTAACTAATCCGAAGCCTAACTTACATAGAGACTTTCCAGCAGAATCGACCAAATAAAGCAACTATATAACTGTAACCAATCAAATATTTTATTTGCTTTACTCCCTTGTTCACTCCATAAAAGCCTTCTCCTTGCATTCCCTCCAAGAAGACCCCAAACCCCAGCTGTCCAATTCATGAATCAGTATTTGCTCAAACTCTTTTGAGCTTAACTGTGCCTCAGTTTACCTTTTGACATCCCAAGACTTTTCTACACAGTCTTATTCGTAACGTAGAAGACAGTTTGACTGGGGAAGGGCCCAGGATTTGAACTCTCAGAAGCCAATGTCTCTAAACATTTAATGGACCCAAACAGGTATTTTAGCATTAAATCTCTAAATGTAAGTCTCCTTTGAGAAAAAATAAAAAATAACTGTTTTGTCCTGTCCTCTTACAAAACTTGAGAAAATCACTTTTCTCCTCACCACTTTTGGTGCTCATCAGTTCACTTCATATACAAAAGTTGAAACTCCCTAAGTTTTCAATTTTGCATAAAGAAAAGTGTGTTTCCCCCTCAATCCCAGAAAATCTCCTGTTTGACTAAATGCTTATGTTTCTTGAGTGTTACAAGCTCTAAGGGTGCTCAAAGGAGGTTGTCCTTTAATATTGCCTTCCTTCTCTAGCAAAACCATACCTTCTTATAATGACCTGGTATCCTTTGTTATCTCTACATTCTTTCCATATCTAAACTCATCCCTTCTCTTGGCATTAAATAGCAAGAATATGCAGACAAGTCCTAAATTATTACCTCTTGACCCAGCCTCTCCTTAAAGGTACATTTCCTGTATTCATCTTCCATCCCCACCTAGATGTCTCACGGGTATCGCTAAGGTACCATGTCCAAATAGAACCCTGAAACGCATCCTTCCTTCTGCACCTCTCTGAGTGTTCCCATCTCATCAGCACCACCAAGTGCTGGCTGGCCTAAGGCAGAATCCTGAATATCAACTTTAATTTCTGGCTTTCTTTCACTGCCAACCTACAAACCAGGAAATCTTTCAGTTAAAAACTTATCTAAAATTCATCCATTAGTCTAATGCAACCATCATTATCACTCCATAAACTACTGTAACAGCTTCCTTCCAGGATCCAGTTTCGCCTCTGGCATCTCTCCAATTTATTTTCCCGTGCTATCAGAGTGGTCTTTTAAAACCCTAATGGTCATATTATTCTTAAGATCCTTTACTTACTTTCCATTGTGTTTTGCATAAAATCTAAATTTCTCATCTTGGCCTACAAGACCTGCCTGATCTGGCCCCTGACACCCTCTTTACAGTGTTAACCACCATCCTCATTTTCACTGTTATCACAATCACCTTGAACCATTTCAGCTATTTCACCATTGGTTAATAAATGAACAACTGGAGCCTCATTATCAGTGTTAAAAAAAGCTACATATGAAGCTTTGTGGAGTGTTTTGTTTTTTTTTTTTAATTTTTCATTAACTTCAGCATAGGACGTCAACAGTTTATCCTTCTGTTTCTTTGATTCATATATGGTGGTCATTTCAACACCATACTCTTTTTTTATTGTTTCTTTTTTTGAGATGGAGACTCACTCTGTTGCCCAGGTTGGAGTGCAGTGATGTGATCTCAGCTCACTGCAACCTGTGCCTCCCAGGTTCAAGCGATTTTCCTGCCTCAGCCTACCAAGTAGCTGGGATTGCAGGCGTGTGCCTCCACACCCAGCTAATTTTTCTGTTTTTAGTAGAGACAGGGTTTCACCTTGTTGGCCAGGCTGGTCACAAACTCCCAACCTCAGGTGATCCACCTGCCTCAGCTTCCCAAAGTGCTGGAATTACAGGCATGAACCATCGCACCTGACCTCAACACCATACTCTTCTATAAGACATTTTATACCTATACCACTGTCCAATTTATCCAAAAGCTTGACTTTCTGTGTTATAAGTATACATAAATGCTTCCTTTTTTTCTTATTACTGTTACCCATAACTATCTGCAGACTTTTTTGATATTTTCAGTAGTATATTTACATCACAGAGTAGAGAAAAATAACAACAACAACAGAAAAAAAAAACCACACACACAGAGAAATACACATAAATCTTGACCCCATTAAGGCAGAGTGGCAAATCTGCTGTAGGCTCATTCATCCTGCACAGGTGCCATTTTTTACCCTTTGTGGACTTGTTTTTGGGGATTTTATGGGAAATTTATGGGAAAATCTGGGTGTGCAAGAGAAAGATAACACAGCTGAAAGGGGCTGGGAAAATCTTTTTTCTCTTGTTAATGCTTAATAAACTGTGCATTGTGCACCTGCATTTTGACTGTGACCCTCATGATCACATGAGGTCAAATAGGAAATGTTCTACTTGTTTCATGTTTGTGCTCAAAAATTTGGGGTTTTGGAGCACTTCCACTCAAATTTTCAGACTAGGGATGCCCAACATACATATATATACCAGGAACTAGCAGATGCTTGAAATATAATATGTACTCAATAAATATGGTTGTTTAAACATATGGATGAGTTAATGACTAAATAAATAAATGTATACAAATTTTCAATCCTGGTGTCTTTTCATATGTGAAAGTTATCATTTTCTTTCTGAACTGTTGTGACTTAGCACAACATTATAATTTGTAAAATTGCTTTCAATATACAAGGAAAGAAGTAGAAAACCAATTGGGGTGAAAATGCCTGATGCTCTTCTTGCATGTGTTGTTGAATACCAAAATCCTTCTAGGAATTCATACATAAACAAAGTAGATGGAGAGAGTTGGGAAGATTGTAAGAATGCAATTTTTCCCCATTGTCTCTGCCTTGCCTTTCTCATATCACAGAATGACACGATGTTAAATGTTAAATGTTAAACCAGATCTCATTAAGCTCTCTTGCTTTATAATATTAAAACTGTGACTCAGAGAGGTTAAATGACTTCCTCTCAAGTCCCATGAAGTTCCTGGCACAATCAGGACTAAAATATAGGTTTTCTTGACTTTCAGTCCAATGGCCATTCAATTAGTCACATCTCTATTCCTGTACCCCCTGACTTCTCCTCAACTGTACCAGCTTTTCCAATAAAACTTGCTTGACCTAAATTGCTCTCCCTAGGCATTGTATATTTCAAGACAATCTTTCTGTTTTTTGAACTATATTTCCTTTTTCTGGAGTAACATCAGCTTCTCTGAAAAACATATCTATTGCCAAAGGATTAATTTTAAGTTTGTGTGTGCATATGCATGTGTGTGTGCGTGTGTGTGTGTGTGTGTGTATATCCTTTTACTCACTGCCTTATAATGAAATCTTCCCAATGTTTAAAGGAATACATCATTTAAGATATGATTTTCAAGAAACACTTTTTGGCGCCTATGTCTGCAGTTGACAGAATCAAAAGTCTATAAAGATTCTTTAAGTCTTCTAAGTGTTAGTTCCTGAACTCTTTTAAGTTCTCAGCATTTTTCTTCTTTCCAATTTTTGTACTACTTCACAATGCAGCAGTTCTCTGTTGCAAGGTAGGAGTAGAATGTACCTCATTGGACCTGGATTTAGTTTACCCATTCTTTCCACTAAGGGAACAGGGCACCATCCTAGTTAGAACAGTGGCAGAACAGCAGAGTGGTTAAGACCAGCTCTCTTACGGAGCATGACATATCTGTTGAAATAACAAGTAGTAAAAGAATTTAGTAGTTCAGCAGTGATGTAAGAAGAATCTCTTTGAATGAGTAAACACAGGACAAATCCTAGCCACTAATCTCCAGCCAATAAGCACTTTTCAACTGTATAACTATGAGCCAGTGACTATCTTTTCCTCAGTTTCTTCTTTTGTAAAATAAGGATACTAAAAGTGACTCTTATAAGATTGCTGTATTAAACGAGTTAATACATATAAAGTGCTTAAAATAGGGCCTGATATATAAGAAGCCTTAAATAAATGTTTGTTGCTATTGTAAATATTATGAACAAATATATTTGATAAGGGTTTAAAAGAATCAGCCTTGTTTAAAAGTCCATCTTACACAATTGGAGTTACTTATTCAAAATTAGGGCCTCTCACAGAGCTCTAAGCTTATCCTCTAGTGCAGATTTCAGGACCAACTCTCTGGGATCCTCCCTCATTCTCTCCTTCTTTCTTAAAAATATATATTGTGGCCGGGCGCGGTGGCTCACTCCTATAATCCCAGCACTTTGGGAGGCCAAGGCAGGCAGATAACGAGGTCAGGAGATCGAGACCATCCTGGCTAACATGGTGAAACCCCGTCTCTACTGAAAAATACAAAAAATTTGTCGAGCATGGTGATGGGCGCCTGTAGTCCCAGCTACTCGGGAGGCTGAGGCAGGAGAATGGCGGGAACCCAGGAGGCAGAGATTGCAGTGAGCTGAGATCGCGCCACTGCACTCCAGCCTGGGCGACAGAGCGAGACTCCGTCTAAAAAAAAAAATATATATATATATATATATATGTGTGTGTGTGTGTGTGTGTGTGTGTGTGTGTGTGTGTATGTGTATATATGTGTATATATATGTGTATATATATATATATGTGTATGTATATATATATTGCATAACCATTAGCACTGCAAAGCTCTAAGGAAAAAATGGTAATCCTATGTCCCCAATCTAAAGGAGCTTCCCACACTCAAATTGGGGGAAGTTTTTTTAAAAAATAGATTCTTCCAGGCAACATAGGACCAGGGATCCAGCAGGCTTTTTCTTGTCCTTAATGAGTAGCTCACAGTCTTTATTCTTAGGAAACACAGAGCAAATGGTGTATAACAAATGAGTAGGCTATGTTTAAATATTTAAGAGATTTAAGAGATTACTATTTAAAGGTCCTACTTCCAACTTTCTACGTCAGAAAGTTGAATGAAAGGTCCTACTTCCAACTTTCTACATCAGAATACCTGAGGATGAGACTAGGCTTTTTTTTTTTTTTTTTTTTGGTTTCTTTTTCCAAATCATATATAATTCCCGCATGCCATCTGAAAAGCAACCAAAATGCAGAATCTTAGGTCCCAGATCTACAGACTAAAAATCTGCATTTAAACAAGACCTTCAGAAGATCTGTATGCACATTAAAATTGGAAAAGCACTGGCCTGTGGTAGTCTTTCTTTCTCAGGATGGTGGTAAACAAATCACCCCTGTGTCAGAACCACCTGGGTGCTCCTTCTAAAAAGTATACTTTTGTGTCCCACCACAGACTGAGTGAAACAGACTCTGGGTTGGAGTCCCTTGAAACTGCATTTCAGACAAACTTCTTTTCCTGACACTTGGGCAATCTAAAGTTTGAAAGTTACCAGAGTAGCTTTTAAGAGCACTACATGTTTTGTCATTTTCATGTATATTATCTCTTCATGAGACTAAAATCACTGAGCAAGACGTACCTAGAGTTACAAACCAATCAAACAGTACGTTTGCACACACAGAGGGATATACACACACGACATTAGAAATAACTGCAAATAAACTGTCTTTAATACTGGGAGATCAAAACTATCCAAGGAGGTTCCCCTGAGCATCTGCAATGAAATGCAGATTAACCAGTTAATTGTGTCGGAGAGGAGAGGTTGTAAATTATGTATAATGACATCATTACACCTCTTGTACTCTTGTCTAAATATTCCTTGCTTGTACTTTCTTGAAACATTATTAAAAATCCATTTGATTCTAATAAGTTACTTCCAATACAAGTAAAAGTAGAGCATCAGATGTGAAAAGAAAATAATCAGATTATCAAAATATATTGTTATTATTCCTCTTCTTCATAGTGATGGTCTTTACTAATAATTACTAAGGGTGAATTTCCCTTCAAATACCAAGCTGAAAGGCATTACTCTGGTCATGTGGTTCCATAAAAGAGGCAGTCAATCTTTTGGATATTTAGAAAATCCAATTGGGTAAAATTTTCTCTTTTTCTCTGAGCATTTGTCATGAGAAAAGCACAACTGAAACTCAATTTTGCCCAAATTATCCCTGCAAACATCCAGACACTATGAAATATGTGTTATATTCATCTCAACTTAGATCTAGCTAATATTTTAGAATTACAAAATACTTTGTCTTAAACTATTAAGAATATCAAAAAGAATAACACATAGGACTTTATTTTTTCTGACTTAATACTCCCCCAGGGAGTTTAACAGACAAAACAGAAATATATTAACAGGGATAGACAATTGCATTTGAAAAGCATGAGCAACTTTTAACATCTTTGGAACTCTGCTTTCAGAAAGGTGATGTACCTCGGAGTATAGGATTCCCATGCTGGTCCTTCACAGGCTTACTTCACCTCTACAGCTTCTTGAATCTTCCAGAAGTATTTCTGATGAATATCAAAATCCTTCCTGGCTGAGAGGAAAGTCCCTAGAAGTCCAAGCTGGCGGCAAGGCTCAGGAGTGCTTTTCTAGCAAACACCTGTGAGTGCTTTTCCAGCAGCTCAGGCAGCAGCACACCTTCCAGGGAGCCCAGCCCAATGAAACAAAGGCACTGTGTCATGTGTAATGACCCAAGCCTGTATCATCTAATGTTACAACCCTGAGGAGCCGGTTTCTGAGTCATATTTGCTCTGCCAGTGGTAACATGCAGGAAAGAAGGAAGCAAATTAAGGGAGGAAGAAACGTTCTTACACTGGCAGGAAGGACTCAGGGTTCAAACCAAGGTACTGTATTTCACACATTTCCTAATCAAAATCTGGTTTTCAGCGGTCATTGAGAAAGTCTAGAGACCAACAAACTTACTTGTGAGAGCCATATGTGTCTGGCAAAGAACTTGAAAAAATAATCTACAAAATTCTCAGCCTAACAATTAACAGTTTTCCAGCTATTTATGCAGTTTTGTAAACTAATAAATTTACTAACATAATAAATCTTAAGTTGTTTTAAATATTCTAATACTATTCACACATTTAGCCAAATTACTTTATAATATTCAATTTAAAATCATAAGTCTAAAATCAAATACTCTATGATGCATTTTAAATTGCATCATCAATTTATGTATCAAACATGCTAGTATGCCAAATCTCTTAAATATCGTAAACATTTTATATGCTACATATAATATTAATTATTCACACACTTTCTCTGAACTGAATACAATTACATCAAACTTTCCTAGAACTGAAACACCCAACCGTCTACACACCCATTATCATCATGGGAGCAGCCCAAATGCGCCCTACTTTGTTGATAACAAATGTCAAGTTACTTTGTAGCTATAACAGAGTTGAAAACTGTAAGTCATTCAGCCCAGGCATGCACAATTAAAATGCTTTTCCTCTAACAGCACCTAGAACCAATGATCCCTTCCCTGGGAACCAAGAAGACAAGGACATGATGGGAACCTAATGTAGGAACTCTTTCAGAAGCTAGGGGCTCATTGGCCCAGAAGATCCAGGACTGAAATCTGCTTCAACATACCTTTCCTTAAATGGTCAAATCTGAAGCCCTTCAATCAGTCCCTGCCAAGCCAACATTCCTAAATCCTTTCACTTGCCCTCTAAGCCATACATTTTCTTGGATTCCAAATTGGGGAGACAGATTTGAGCCCACCTCCTGTCTCCTAATAAAGTATTTCTTTCCTCAAAACCCAGTGTTCTGGGTATTGGCTTCTGTGAGCACAGGGCAGCAAGTCTATTTGCTCAATAATATCGTGGAAGAAATAGTTCAACCATCTCAAACAAATTGATGTGATTTTCCCAATCGGTTGAGGCTCCTTAGTGGCCAGAAAGTAGTGGCCAGAATACTAGGCCTGTGCCTAGTATTCAAGGAAATTCTTCTTACTCCACTGGTGGATACACTGAGCTATTTTTATAATTATTTCAAAGATTTTATGTTTCACTATGCAGTTGGCATCGAGGCCAGCCTCCCTGGAGTTTAAGAATTAGCTAATTCTTCCGTTAGAGGAGAGGGAAGTCTGCAATACCCAGTAAAATTGCAGCTGACTTCCTCTTTGGCTTGGTTTGATTTTGTATTTCTGTAGTCTCTTAAGACATTTAAGTGTCTTCCCATTGACTTAGAAAAACATTAATGGTATATCCATTGGGTACTTCACTGTTATGCAATATTTTGTAACCTCTGGTAGCCTCTTTTGTAAGCTCTTTCAACTAATTGTGTGGACAGAACTCTTCACTGTCATTGCTTCTCTGCTAAGTTTGCTGCTAGCTTTCTTCTTCAAGCTCTTTCCTCCCTGACTGAGCTCTAAATGTTTCTTTAATTTTCAATCAGGACCAAAACTCATTTTATTAGATTCTGCATCTTTTGACAACATCTGGTTCTAAAGGAACAATACTCATTATAATTGCAAATGATGTAGGGTTGGCTCAATAAACAAAGCAATGAAAAAAGCAGTGGACTTATTGCAATTGGTAAAACGCTTGGATTTAACTCTAGGCCATTGGGTCTCAACCAGGGGTGATCTTGCGCCTAGATAGACTGCAGATTTTGTAACTAAAAAGATAAGATGTTCAGTTAAATTTGAATTTCAGATAAATTTCTGAAATGTCATATGGGACATACATATACTAAAAAATTATGTTGCTTAACAGAGAACATTGTTTTATTGGAAACTAAAGACATTTGGCAATGTCTGGAGACATTTTTGATGGTCACAACTAGGAGTGGGAGCATGGTACTCTAATGTGGAGGGCAGAGGCCAGGGATGCTGCTAATCATCCTACAGTGCACAGGACAGCCTCTTAGAGCAAAGAATCACCCAACTCAGAGGAGTGCTAAGGTAGAGAAACTCTTGTCTAAGCCAAAAGGAGAATTAAAGGGGAAGGAAGAGGACTTAGTAAACTATACTGTCAAATTGGAATATGGCAGCAGACTATCAGAATGAAGTTGGATAAACAGATATATTTTTAAGGGTTTAGGCTTCTTCCTCTGGCAATTTGAGCCTATAATTACAAAGACAGATAAAGGAAACAAGTTCCAGAAAACAACTTTCACAAGTAAATGTCCTCTGTCAAGAAATAACATTTGAATTAAACACTAGGGCCTTAAAATTAGTGATATCCTTTGATCCTGGCTGTAAATGCAGCCAACCTCCACTAACCAGCAGCCAACTGTCTATGAGGGGTGAGTCTCTGGTAAGGTGTATCCCAAAGACTTTCCCCCAAGAGGGGTTCAGTAGAGCATAACAAAGAAGTGTGGTCCACAGAAGCTCAGTTTTACGCTGATATCTTGATCTTTCAACATTATCTAACATTGTCCAACATTGACATTAGCAGTGGAAGTTATCTGAGTCACATGGCACCAAAATATGTTACCGGCCAGCAGTGAATCTGTGTGGGTCTGCAGCAAACTCAATTCCTACCATCTCAGAAGAAAGAATTTGACTAGGACATATGATGGAAGAAGAGATCAGGGCAAGTTTTAGAGCAGAAGTGACAGTTTATTAAAAAGCTTTAGAGCAGGAATAAACAAAGTAAAGTACGTTTGGAAGAGGACCAAGCGGGCAACTTGAAAGACAAGTGTGCAGTGTGACTTTGACTCTTGGTTTTCATACGTTGGCATACTTCCAGGGTCCTGCATTCCTTCTCACCTGATTCTTCCCTTTGGTGGGCTGTCCACATGTGCAGAGTGGCCCACCAGAATTTGGGAGGGGAGCATGCACAGTGTGTTTACTGGAGTTGTACCCATGCTCACTTGAAGCACTCACTCTTCCCTTATCAGTTGAATGTCCCTAGGAGGTAATATACCAGTTAAATTCTGCGATTTTGTATCTTAATGTGCATGCTTGAGTCCATTTGCCCAACTCCTGAGATCTTATCAGGAAGCTGCTGATCACCAGTTTCAAGTTTTTTCTATCTGTTTGACGGCCTTTCCCTGGCACTGGCTGTGACCAATTATTGTTTTATTATTTATTTATTTATTTATTTATTTTTGAGATGGAGTCTTACTCTGTTGCCCAGGATGGAGTGCAGTGGTGCAATCGCAGCTCATTACAACCTCCGCCTCCCAGGTTCAAGCAATTCTCCTGCCTCAGCTTCCAGAGTCACTGGGATTACAGGCGCCTGGCACCTGTATTTTTGTATTTTTAGTAGAGATGGGGTTTCACCATGTTGGTCAGGCTGGTCTCGAACTCCTGACCTCAGGTGATCTGCCCACCTTGACCTCCTAAATTGCTGGGATTGCAGGCGTGAGCCACCATGCCTGACCCTCAACTATTATTTAGACAGACAGTTAACAAACTCCTTACTATCACCGAATGTTCACCTGACATTCCTGGTAGGTGGGGGGAGCCCTCTCCTACTCTGCTCATGTCTAACTAGCTACTTACTGTAAAATTGGCTCCCATTGGAGAGATTTAAGTAGAGGAGTGTTGTGATCAGAATTTTATTTATATAGTAAAGCTCACTCTGGCTGTTGTATAGAGAGTGGATCTGAGGCAGGAAAGAAGAAACAGCAAGTAGGTATGAGGTTATTGCATTAGGTCAGCTGCATGATAATAGTTACCTGGGGCAGAAGAGCGGCAGTGTGGATAGAAAGAATAAGATAAACTCTAGAGTTTAGGAAGCAGAAATAACAGACTTTGCCAACTACGAGTTATTAGGCTAGCTCCTAGCATCGAACACACTTTTCTATGTTTGTTACTTCAATGCCTACCCTGGCATTCTGCAAGCTCCTTTTTTTTTTCTACTGGTCTATGGAGACAAAAGTAACTTCATCTTGGATGCTAATCCACCATATTGACTTCTCATTAACCCCAGTCCCATAAATGCCTTCGGATTCCTACTTTATTTACTGTCCTTAGTGTAAGAACACATATTTACTGTAAATCCTGCCTTTACACCAAAGCAAACTTGATGTTATCACACAAATGATAGGTTATGATGCACATAGCACTCCTGCCTGTTCTGGGGGGCTGTCTTTCATTGTCTCTGTAGTGCATGTATCCCCTTCCCATGTAAGCCCTGGGTCTGGGGAGTAATGGTGTGGAGATCTACCTGTCTTGTTACCGCAGGCCACACTTCTGTCTGTAAGTTCCCCCAATAAATTACCCTTTATCAAAAAACTGATTTTGTCTGTCTTATTCTTTGGTTTCTTGGCTCCTTCCTTGTTTGGAGATTGCTTTGCATACATGACCCTTTCATGAAACCTGGTCTATTTTCTAAGGAGCACTCCATGTGAGATTACAAAGCTAAAGAGGGAGAAAGAGACCTACTCATTTCTACATGCTTGCGATCCTATTGGCCTCATCCCACGAATAGCTCTTTATCCTAGGAAAAGCAATTGATCAAGCATATTTTCCACATTCCCAGAACCAGCCTACTTACATCTTTCAGAGGTTCCCAGCACTCATTGTTTCTCTCCCTGAACCCAAATTCATGCAATTCCTCCCTTGAGATTCTGAGGTATGAGCAGCTACCTAGAAAAGGCTCCTCCTCAAGGCCTGGGGCCCAGAATTTCAAGGCCCCTTTCTCTCCTAAGTACTAACAACCACAGCCTCACTCTGTTCCCTCAGTCCAAGAGGTGGTAGCTTCTCCTGCAATTCTATCTCTGTGTTACCTTAATATTCTCTCTTTACTTTCTAGTCTTCCAATACCTACTTAACAAATTCCAGACATTAAATTCTTTGTGTTTAAATAACTAGGTGGTTTTCTTTACTTAAGTTGGACTGACATAGTACTATGGGGATGTTTAGAAGCTAGAAATAACAGGAATTATCCATCTGATATAAGACACATGGGAAATGGCAGAACAAGGATAATATGCATGTATCTGGCTTGGGAAATTTGGTAGATTTTTATCTTTCACAGAAAACTCTGGAAGAGTAAGATTAGGGAAAGGCTGGGAAGAGATGATTAGCTCAGGTATGCACAAATTTTATTTAAGGAACATATTTGTAGCACACTAAGTGGAGATGCCAATAGAAAGCTTGTTATATGACTCTGGAGTTTTAGAGTAAGGGTTACACTACAGATTAAGATTTTTCAGGGTCAGTAGCATTACATTAATAATCCTCAAAGTAAGAAATAGAAGAGTTGAGAAACCTTATTAAAGTTATTTTTTCCCTTTACTACTTTGTGAAGTCCTTGGTTGTACAGAGTTATTTCTTCTTTAACTCACTCAAGGACGTTTTTTATTGTATGCCTTTTAATGTTGACAGTTACTATTTAATCAAATAAGTACATTTGCTAATCAGGATGTTTGTGTTTCTGAGTTTTATGCATTGGACCCCTGCTATCTTTTTCTATTTTTCTCTTACTTGTGGAGGTTTTTTGATTTTGAATGTTAACTTTAAGTTAAGTACAGGAGTCAGAGGCCAAATTGTAATAGTAATAATTGCTTTACACTAACATAGGGTCTTTATTCCTTTTAAAAGGTAAACTGAGGCACAATAAAAGTCTAAAGAGTTGATTTGAACAAATAACAATTCATGAATTAGGCAGCACCAAACTAAAAGTGGTTTGGGGGCTCTTTGGAGGAAATGCAAGGGGAACAAAGAAGAACATGGAAGTAAAGCAAAGAAAATATTTGATTGATTATAGTTATACAGTTGCTTTATTTGGTTTATTCTGCTGGAAAGTCCCTAGCCATATGTTAATTAGCTGGTGACTTCTGATTAGCTAACTTTAAGTTTCCTTTTTCTTTAATACAGAGATTTAAAAGAAATAGCCCAAATTAGTTTTGCTTATGTTTGCAAATCAAGCAAGGTTAAGCTTACTTATGGGGCCTAACTGACTTTGTGCGCTCAGGGATTCTTCAGGCCTGGTCTCTAATTTAATGTACTTTAACTCTCCCAAGACTCAAAAAATCTTGTAAAATTTGAAATCAATTTTGAATTTTTTAGTAACTAAGAAACTTATTATAATGGAGGAGGAAATGGTGTCAGACAGTCCTTAAAATAAAAATACTGGCATTGTAAGCTTAAATTTAAAATAAGTCACTTAATTGTTTACCACTTATGCAACACTCAATTTCATGCTGTTCTATTTCTTTGTCATCCTCTACCATGTACTTGCAGCTTTAGTTATTATCATTTGCTTTAATGAAAACACACAGAGTACATGTCATGATCAAGGTCCCATAATCATTGAAATGTTATGATTTGTGTCTCTTAATTTTTGAGGTATCTTAATATATCTAAGACAAGGAAGTTTATATTTCGTGGTAAAAATAGAATAAGAAACAACTCTATTACTGATAAATCCTTACTGAGAAATCCTGTTGCGCTAGATGACTGTTTCCAGAAAGAGTCACCTGCATCTGCAAACTGTCTATTACTTCTCCAGTGACTCAGGACTTGTGTAGTAAAACCAGTTTTACAGTATGAGACAAGCTATACTTTTTAGGGTATAAGTCTACTACTCTGACCTAAGATGAATGGTGCTGCCTACTTTAAACTTTGCACCACATTTTTTTTTTTTTTTACTCCACGTGCCTTTTCAGGTTGAAAAAGAGATGTTGTATCTCAACTCCCTGCAGGGCCTTAATGTTCACACACCATATTCCATTCTGAGTCTATGAAATGTAGTCTCACATTTTCACAGGGTTTTGTCTGTTTATTTGTTTTGTCCTTTTTTTTATATGTAATAAAGGGTTATTTGGACTATGTTGGAGGGAGAAGGTTTGCTTGTCTTTTTAAATTAAGTTGTTGTTAAGGTCATGGCAGTCAGCCTTTAGGTTGGCCAGATGCCTATCCTTCCTCTCTAAAATCCGACCTACTTCCTTACTACTTCTTGGTAATACTCAGACCTTTTACAACCAACCATTTATCATGAAATAAGGCAGCTATCTAAAGAAATACTATCACGTACCTCATTATCAAATCAAAACATTATTTCACTTCCTCTATCACTCACAAATCCACCAAAACAAGTGAACAGAACCCATTCACCAACCTGAATTAAAACATTCTATTCTGTCGACTTTAAAATTGCTTTGAAAGGACTGAGAAGTGAGCATCTAAAATACTTAAAAACTATAAGATTAAAACTTCATTCATGGCCAACCATTTTATAAGGCACTCAGCACACTACTATATCGAATATTTTTTTCCACGTTCTTGGCCTCTTTTCTCCTCCCCTACTTTACATTTCTTACCCCCACAATTATGTTTTGAGCCAGGTGTATGAGGCAGTGTTTAAAAAGACTAATAAAACTGTGACAGAGAGAAATTCGGCTGACATTTAGTGTATAAGAGACATCATACATCTTTATTTTTAAAATCAAATTATAAGTGTCTTGAGTCTTTCCAAAGCTTTGAAGAAATCCAGTATTGAACCAGTTTCCTAGGATTTCCTTTTCCTTGAGATAACCAAGAATTCTTGGTGTCTGGCACACAGTAATCTCTCTATGTGTTTTCTCTATCATTGTCATTAGTATCATCCTAATTATCATTGTGTAATGTGCCTAAGAATAACTTGCGGGCCACATATGGTGGCTCACACCTGTAATCCCAACAATTTGGGAGGCTGAGGTGGGCTGATCACGAGGCCAGGAGTTTGAGACCACCCTGGTCAACATGGTGAAACCCCATCGCTACTAAAAATACAAAAATTAGCCAGGTGTCGTGGCACATGTCTATAATCCCAGCTACTCATGAGGAGCAGGCAGGAGAAACGCTTGAACCCAGGAGGTGGAGGTTTTAGTGAGCCGAGATCGAGCCACTGCACTGCAGCCTAGGTGACAGAGCAAGACTCGTCTCAGAAAAAAAAAAAAAAAAAAAAGAATAACTTGGGAACTTACTAAAATGTAAATTACCCCCTCCAACATGAGAAATAATGAATCAGAATCTCTAGGTGAGGACGTGAGAACCTGAATTTGAATAAGCATTCCAATAAGTGATTCAAAAGTTAGGGGTACAGTTAGAAAAAGGCAATTTTTGATCTTTCCAACACAAAAGCCTAGAGAGAAAATAGCACAATGGGAAATTTCACATTTTATCTGGCTTCAGGTGCAGTTTTGCACAAATGTGTTTGGGTTTGAGATTCTGATAATTCTTTACATAAAATTAATGAAGGTGTGTAATGAATAATGTTTCTAATCTTACTCTTTCAACAGCTGCACTCATCTTTTCATGGGCATTTTTGGGGCCAGAGCTGCCTGCTCATTTCTATTCCAGGCATGAAACTCAAAACAGCCCTTGCGGTAAATAACCCATGAAATATCAACAGGTTTGTTGGTGTATCTGAATTGCTACTACCAGGATTTTGACATACTAAACTTCCTAGACAATATAGCTTTCTTCCTTGACCATTAATATGGGGTTGTTTTTTGTATTTTAACTCATACATTCTCAATGAGAGTAATATTGTTTTCCCAGGAAATGAAATTTGTTCTTGAGGGGAAAAAAGTCTATTATCCTTATAAACATAGCACAGGTAGACATATACGCAGGGGAGGGGGAAAAAACTTTCTTCTACTTTCTTTATGTTTAGTCACCAGGGCCTGCGAATCAGACTAACAAAAGACAGATTAACAGGAGAAAATTACAAAGTTTATTCATTCATGCAACATGCGTACATGTGGGAGAGCTTGGCGATGAATAACTCAAAGGGGTGTTTAGAATTTGGGGCTTATATACCATTTTAGTAGGTAAAGGGATAAAGGCACTTATGGGAAACAAACGACTTTTTGGAAAGATAAATGCATTTGCAGGAGCACAAACAGGCAATAAGAAAGTTTGTGAAAATGTCTACACAGGACAAAATGGTCTTTCATCTCCTTAAGGGTCATAAAAGTTCCTGGAGGAGAGATTTGGGGTAGGTTTTATTTGTTTTCTCCCTTCTGGGAGTAGATCTGCCCTGAAAAGGATTTGTGGCAATCTTGTTTCCCAGAAGTTGCTCCTTTATTCAGAAAAGGGAAGCTTCAAAATTGCTTCTTTCTTTTTCCCCTTTTCTAAATTTGTTTGATCTCAAATGTCTTCAACTTAAAATAATCTTTTTACCAATGTAGCATATTTTGGAATGGCATATTCTGGTTCCCTTCAAGTACATAAATGGATAGACAGTATATATATGGTAATAAAATTTATGGAGGAAGGACAATTTAAAAGAAAAAGTCTGCAAAGATTCCTCGGGGAGGAACAATGAAAAAAGATTGAGAAATCCTGCTTCAACTGATCCCAATTGATTTTCTAGTCTTTAAAATAAAAACTTCGAAATTTGGAAAATAGAAAAGAAAGAAAATACCAAGAATTCTGCCACATACATATAATACACACACACACACAGCATCTTCAAATATGTAGATAGTATTTGTTGTACCAGAAAATAGTCTAACCCCTTTACATGTATTAATACCTTCAACAGGGTCAACAATCCTGTGAGGTAGGTACTATTATCACCCCCTTTTAATAGATGAGAAAGCTAAGACACAGAGACATCAAGTAATTTGTCTAGGGTCACACAGCTAATAAATGATAATACAAGGATTCAAAGCCAGGAGATTTCGCTTCAGTATCTATTACTCTAACCACTAAAGTATATGGCATCTCTTTGGGTATATAACCTAATCTCTTTCCTATGGATATGTACGCAATTTATGTATTTGCAAAAAATGAGACTTTGTGCACGTTTTACAACCTACACTTGCCTTTTAAAAGTATATAATGACATCCTTCTATGTTGTAAAATAGGCTTCAATATCATTTTTAGTGACTACCTAGCATTTACTTGATACTGATAAAACAGTCCTCATTTATTTAGCACGCAGCATATGCTGAGCCCTCTGCCATGTGCTTAACACATATTGTCTAGCTCAGTTATCATAATAGTCTCTTTAGATAATAATGAAAAATAATGTCTTTTTGGAATAATATTTGTAAAAAATACTAATAATGTCTAGTATTCATTGAGTGATTCCTGTTCACTGGACATAGCTCATGAACCTTATCCACATGGCAGCCTTTAATGCTGTTTTATAGTAGCCCTGTAAGATTGACACTATTATTATTCCCTTTTTACTGATAAGAAAATTAAGACTGAGAGGTAAAATTATCTACTCAAGATGAACAGACATGAGGTGGCAAAGCCTAGACCCAAACTCCGATGTTTGCCTCTAAAGTCCTCCACCATACTCTTATACACTCCTGCTCCCTCTAGGAACTGTAGTTTATTTCATTTGAATGTGCTTTATTCCTTAAAGGCAAGTAGACTTTCTGCTGTCATAATAGTTTCTTGGTTTCCGGACCTTGACACGCTTTGGCCTCTGAGAACCATTGAACCATTGACACTCCAAATTGCTAATTGTGATCTTGCACTCCCTGACCTTTCTATTATAAAATACAACTTAACCAGCTATTGTCCTGTTGCATTACAACACTGGTGTTATTAACACTATATAAATGTGATGGTGGGCAAATTCACAATTCTTGATCTTTCCCTCTCAGAGCAAAAACCCTCTGACACTAGCCCAGAGGCAAACAGCATGAGGCAGAATCCGTTATAGGTGTTCCAACAAGAAGGCTGAATTAGCTAGTAGCTGATGTGAGATTTTCTATACATTTTCCCAGTCCTTCACCTCAGAGCTCCTCTCCCCCATGGCTCCTGATCACATAGAACAGGTGGAAACAATAATTAGTTCACCTCTGCCTCCTGGATGGCCAAGCACACCCAAGGGGCTCAACACTCAGCAGGTCGTAACACTCAGATGAGATAAATGGGGAGCCCTGCAGGCATGGCCACAGATGCTGAGTTACTTCGGTGAGCTGGAGTGGCAGGTGCTTCTCTGGGGCTTTGGATATCTAAGACCAATATAGGACCTTGGTTCAAGCTCCTGCTCTGATCCCTGTAAGAATTTAAACCTATTTAGGCTTCACTTTTCTCATCTGGCCCTTGAACTCAAAGTTGTTTAAATTTACCCCTAAATTGTATCCTGAGCAATACTGCAAAAATGAGAAATGCTATAGGAAACGAAAAAGAACACTATCTTCTTAGAAAAAAAAAAAAAGAGAGAGAGAGAGAAGGAGATACATTCCCTGGCTTTATCATTACAAGATTGATGACTTTGGGCATTTATTTGACCTACAGATTTCTGAACATAAGTTTCTTCATCTGAAAAGTGGAAGAATAAGCTGGGCACAGTGGCTTATGCTTGTAATCCAAGCTACTTGGGAGTCTGATGAGGATTGCTTGAACTGTGGAGTTCAAGATCAGCCTAGGCAACATAGCAAGACTTTGTCTTTTAAAAAAACCATCAAATTTGCAGAACGGTGAAAGAATAGTCATCAAACTTAGATGAACTAATGATTTGAAGTGCCAAGAATATGAAGAGTGTTGGAAATTGTCTGCAAAGATGGCCACTAACAATTTCTCCCATATCTGTGCCTGCAGGCTGCTCTTGCCATCAATATGGGCTAGCAGAAGGACTTGCTTTGACCACTAGGATGTGCCAGAAGGGATGGTATGCGAGTTCTGCACCTAAGTCTTAAGAGGTTTGCCAGTTTCTCTTCTACTTTCTTTTGAAATCCGTCCACCACAAAAAGAAACCCAGAATAGGCTACTAAATGATGAGTGGCCATTATTTTTCCCTGTCCTCCAAATTTTTCCCGTATAATCAGAATAGGAGAAAGTAGGGATATGACTGTGGTATGTATATTCAAAATTTCTCAACAGATACAACATACCCTGGAAACAGAGGGAGAAGCCAACCTGATTAAGTGCACTTAATACGAGTTCTCTGCACTCAAGAAGAGGTTAAACCTGGGATGAACAAGGGACCAGCCTTAGATGGGGTAACTCACTGACCTTGAATGTTTCTTTTGCTCTTAATTCAATTTCTTGGACCCAGAGCTGGATTATCCATATGGTGTAGTCAGGATATTAAATGATACGTCCAACATGCTTGGTTGAAATAACTGCCACTAATTAATTTGCATCAATACATCAGCGATTCAGAGAGCCCAGAAAAACATTTGGATTCTCCTTTTAATGGATCTCCTCTCCTTCCAATCTCCATTCATCTCTTGTCTCAATAGCTCTTTATGTATCTTAATCTTGGTGGAGCTTCATCAATTAGTGTAAAAACTGAATTGAACACTTCTCTTCAATAGCACAGTGTAGAAATTAAAAGCACATGGTCTGAACTCAGAGTTGAGTCCACTTGTTGTAGAACAAATTACTTACTTTCATATATTAATTCTTTCCCTCTCAATTGATTGGGTAGAATTTACCCAATCAAAATATAAACATGCCTGCATCGAGACATACAAAAATGTTCAAGTAGCATTATTTGCAATAGACAAATGTTAGCTTAACCCCAATTCCATCAATTGTGGAGCAGATAAATAAAATTTGATACACTAACATAAGAAAATACTACATAGCAATAAAATCTTAAAAATTATTATTACCTGCAAAAGCATAGATAAATTGCACAAATGTAATATTGACCAAATAAGCCAGACACAAAAGAAGATATAATTCCATTTTGATAAATTTTAGAAGAGGCAAACTAATGCATGATGTTAAAATCAGAGTAGTGGTTACTTTTGAGGAATGAAAAGGGATGGTAGTTGGAGAACAGCTTTTAGGGAGTTTCTGGGGTGTTGGCAATTTTCTATTTCTTGATTTGGGTTGTGATTTTATAGGTATATTCACTGTAGGATAATCAATTGACCTTATGATCTGTATATGTTTCTATATGTATGTTACTCTTAAATTTAAAATCACACACACACACACACTCTCTCTCTCTCTCTCTCACACACACACACACACACACACACACACACACACACACACACACACACACAGGTTGAGCAGGACAAATGGGCTTAAAATTAGTTCCCAAGAACTGTGATTTTCTAGGACCCTCTCCCCTGCATGCTGCTTTCTCACTCCCACTAACTCACCATCCTCTAAGAGAATTCCCATTCTCAGTCTTTCCATCTTCTTGCTGTCCCAGGTAGTAGTGGCTCAGTCCCACCTATGGTTATGTAAGGGCATGGACAACCTTAGCACATGCCTCATCCAAGCTCTGAATCACCTATGGCACCACTGGAAACAATCTTATTTAAGAAGCATGGTAGGAAAAACTGGGATGTATTCCTCTACTTTTCCTACTTTTCCTGGACTCTGATGTGCACTGACTTGCCCTCCTATCAATAGGCTATGGGGGATGAAAACACTTCATTCAGTTTAGTTAGAAGAAAACAGAAGTAGAATTACAACTTAGAGTGCCATCTGGTGTATTTTTGCCAAGTGACACAAACAACTCTGCTAAGAGCCATGGACTTTAAGGCCTTTCCCTGAGGGATGTTATAGACCTATTTTTGTTATTGTTGTTGGAACGAGCCTTTGACAGAGTCAAGTTCCTATTATGTATCAATTTAAAAAATACAGAAAGACTACTAACAGTAGACATTTGTCTATGATTTTGGCTGTGGTCACAAGCAAGCTATGTTTGGAGAATTTCCTACCATGGAAATTCTAAAAAAAAAAAAAAAAAAAAAAATTAGACTTCTCAGACTCCTTTTCACCTTAGACATATGACCTGGTGTCCAACATTGTAAAACAATTAGAAGTACCTGCTGTCTGAGCATGGCATTAGAAACTCAGAAGAGAAGAAGTTGATATTCTGCCATTTCCATTCCAGTGTCTGCCTCTAATCTCTAAAAGCAGTAATGGCAACAATTCTAGCAGAAAGGTGCAAAAACTGTGAAGGTTTTGAGATTTTACACTACTCGCTGGCTACCAGGTTAATCTGCCATTTTAAGGAATGCTGGTAGAAGACATGAGACCCATGGGTCATAGAAAAAAGTCTCTACTACTCAAGGCACATCAAACTATATGAACATCAGCATGTACCCTGTTGCCCTTGACCTGCATTCTTTTAGAGGTGATGTGGATGGGCTCACAGAGATGCCTGAACACACAATGGCTGTGTTACAAAAGAGGAACCTGAATCCTTTAAAATGGGCAGTAAGCATGTCTGCCCTTTGCTCTGGAGGAAAATACTATATCTTCCAAGACTTTTGCTACATGAACATACTTGAAAAGTTAATCTGGAACAAAGGCAAACCAGTGCTTCTGCTTCTGCTTGCAAGATGTGAAGAAATGCAAGACACCAGTGAAGAATTGTCTCCTAAGACAGGTTTCAATAGCCAGTGTTGGCTCAATGATTAGTGACTCACCCTGACAATGGTGCCAGTGGTGTGTCCACCAGACCAGTTCTGCCGCATAATTTTCATCATTGGCCCTGGCTGCATTGTCTTCAAACCTGATTCTTGGACTCATCTGGAGTTTGGGAGCTCTAGCCAATATTTTCTGCTTGGTTTCTTTCATTCACGACTATTAATCCTGTCTAAAACACTAAAGAAGTGGTTGCTTCTCCTTAGAAAATGCCTATACACACTCATTTCTTGTCCTTTATTTTGGTTGATTCATTTAGCTTCTTAGACATTGGGTAAATCATCTGCCTTCCCATTTGCTAAAGCCAGGTGTAAGATCTATCCTGGGTTCAGTCTTAAAGAAAAAGGAACTGGGTATTTATACCATCCAGAAGGCCTGGACCTGGGGTAAAATCTTCAAATAATATAATTTCTGAAAGTGTTAAATCCCTCACCTGCAAGTTTCTAGAATCTTAGAGGTTTTATCTGAATCTATATGAAAAAAACACTTTTTCATGAGGACCACGGATGACAGTGACTGTTGGTTGGTTGCTTACTCTGTAACAAGGCTTCCTAGAATAGTGTTTCTCAGTTCTTGTGAGATACAATTTTTGCTCCTTGATTTATACAAGTACATTTATACTAGTTGGGTAACGATCTAAGTTTTAACATTTCTTGTTTAATGTACACTTCAATGCTGAGATTATAAAATAAAGTGCTATATCTGAAGGATTGCTTCTCAAAAAGTTCATAATATAGACTTTCTGATCGAAAAGTGTTCTGCCTCATCCTTATAGTAAAACAAAATAATATTTTTTTAGCAATTTTCCAAAGTGAATTGTACATATTATATCATCTTCCTTCGAAGATAAGCTGCTTTGATTATGTTCCCATTTCTATGGTTTACATTAGTTAAATGTCACATTGCACTCTCTTAAAGAATTATAGACTGCTAGAGTCAGAAGGGGCCTTATGGATCATCTTCTGGTTTACTGCTCAATTGAAAAAGGAGGAGGGAATTCCACATGTTACAAATTCTTATTTGTACTACTATTTTTTTTTAAACATAACATTTGCTATATTTTAATCAAAGCAAAAAAGTAACACTTGCTTATTTTTTTAATTGGAAAATAAACATGATTCTAAAAACTCATTCAGGGAAAATTCACTATCAATAACTGTGTGTATTTTTCCCAATCATTTTATTACTCTCTTTGTATATTTTCACATGCTTTGATTTAAAATGCATATTTCATTTACATCTTGATTGTTTTACCACTAAGCTGCATGTCACTTTTTGTTATTTAAGTGCCAATGTTTCTAAAGATGTGAAGATGTTCTCCCTCTTTCCCCTAAGTGGTGAGAATAGTGTATTAGTCAGGGTTCTCTTAGACGGACAGAACTAATAGGAGAGAGATATATATATACATCCCACAATAGGATGTCTGCAAGCAGAGGAGAAAGGAGAGCCAGTCTGAGTCCCAAAACTGAAGAACTTGGAGTCCGATGTTCGAGGACAGAAAGCATCCAGCACGGCAGAAAGATGTAGGCTAGGAGGCTAGGCCCATCTGGTCTCTTCACATTTTTCTGCCTGCTTTATGTTTGCTGGTGGCTGATTAGATGGTGCCCATCCAATTAAGGCTAGGTCTGCCTCCCCCAGCCCACTGACTCAAATGTTAATCTCCTTTGGCAACACCCTCACAGACACACTCAGGATCAATATTGCACCCTTCAATCCAATCAAGTTGACACAGTATTAAACACCACAAAAAAGTTAAGTTTTATGAAATAATTGTATGATATTAAATTGTTTTCAAATTTATTTTTTACTTTCATATGAATAGTCTGTCGTTAATTTTTTCCCAAAAGCAAGTTTGAATTGGGCTTCCTTAGATTTGAATGGAGTGGTAGGCATACAGTGTGTATGGCTATGATCAAATGTAAAGTTAGATTTTATGTGTCTTTACTGATGTAGATTTGTTTCCTGCAGCATTAAATATCTTTATTCTTCAATGATATATTTTTTCTTTTTTTTTTTTTTTTTACAGTGAGCAGGAAGACCAAAATAAGAACATATTGGGGAAAGACCTAATGTTTTACCATCTTAAGCCCAGATGATTGCTTCGAGTCTGTCTCCTCTCCAAATCATCTTGAACACAGTGGCCTGAAGCCCTTTTCAAAATGGCCTTTTACAGAGGTGTATTAGTAAGAGAGAAGATGTATTTCTTTTACAACTTTTAAAATTTTTATCATTATACAAATAATAGATTTTTTTTCAGAAATATTGGAAAAGTAGAGAAATAATACCATTCAAAAAATAAAGAAAAAAAGAAGAAACTGAAGATCTCATATAATTCCATCCCCCACCATCCAAGAGCTTCTAAAAGTCAAATCATTCTCCAGGCACTGAGATAATGCTAAAGGAAGTTATTTATATTGCAAAAGCTTCCTTAGGCTAAGTCAATACAGATTTTAATCAAGCTATTATCAAATCTTAATGAAACATGTGCTGATAGATGCATTTTGTTTCATCTCCTAGCCTGCATTGAAAATGTCTCTTTTCGGCCCTGCCATCAGGGCTGAAAGAGAAACGAAATACTTAAGTAAAGTGCATCATTGTCCAGAAAAGTAAGCTTGGAAATTTGCATGCTAAATGCCCTGTAAATACAAAGACAGATTTTGCTTCCCCCACCACACACAACTTCTTATTGCTGTATGTGTGAATTTATGAACTTACGGGATAGCTCAGAGGTATCTCTTCATGTGTTTCAGCCTTAACTACTACTTCCTAATTGAGAATTGTCTTTTACTACTAACCATGATGATGACAATTTGTTGGGTATCCACACAGGCTAAGTACTTTAGTGGACTAGCTCACGAATATTTACAAACTCTCTTTAAAGTAGGATTATTCTCCCTGTTGTATAGATGAGGAAACAGAAATTAATTTACTGGCTTAAAGGCCACACGACTGCAAAGTGGCAAACTAAGCTTCCCAGGTCTATCTGGCTACAGAGCTTTTTCTCTTAACTGTTGGAGTAGATAGCTTCATTTTCTGCCAAAGTGGCTTGTGCTCATGGTTCCAATAATCCAAGTACAGAAGAACATTTTGGATCAAGAGAGTGTAAAGGGTCATTGTCATTGACTCAATCTTAATTTTCTAAAGATCATACCTGATGACCTAAAATTCACTTTCTTGGGGTCAATAATGGCTGTTTGGTTCAATACAGGTGCCTATTGAATTTTTTTTATATACTTTAAGTTCTGGGATACATGTGCAGAACGTGCAAGTTTTTACATAGATATATATATGCCATGGTGGTTTGCTGCACCTATCAACCTGTCATCTACATTAGGTATTTATCCTAATGTTATCCCTCCCCTTGCTCCCTTCCCCCTGAAAGGCCCCTGTGTATGATATTTCCCTCCCTGTGCCCATATGTTCTCATGGTTCAACTCCCACTTATGAGTGAGAACATGCGGTATTTGGTTTTCTGTTCCTGTGTTAGTTTGCTAATAATGATGGTTTCCAGCTTCATCCATGTCCCTGCAAAGGACAGGAACTCATTCTCTTTCATGGCTACATAGTATTCCATGCTGTATATGTGCTACACTTTACTCAGTCTATCATTGATGGGCATTTGGGTTGGTTCCATGCCTTTGCTATCATGAATAGTGCAACAATAAGCATACGTGTACATGTGTCTTTATAGTAGAATGGTTTATAATCCTTTGGGTATACACCCAGTAATGAGATTGCTGGGTCAAACGGTATTTGTAGTTCTAGATCCTTGAAGAATTGCCACACTGTCTTCCACAATGGTTGAATTAATTTACACTACCACCAACAGTGTAAAAGCGTTCCTATTTCTCCATATCCTCTTCAGCATCTATTGTTTCCTGAATTTTTAATAATCGCCATTCTAACTGGTGTGAGATGGTATCTCATTGTGGTTTTGATTTGAATTTCTCAACCGACCAGTGTTGATGAGGCTTTTTTCACATATTTGTTGGCCGCATAACTGTCTTCTTTTGAAAAGTGTCTGTTCATATCCTTTGCCCATTTTTTGATGGGGTTGTTTTTTTCTTGTAAATTTGTTTAAGATCTTTGTAGATTGTGGATATTAGCCCTTTGTCAGATGGATAGATTGCAAAAATTTTCTCCCTTTCTGTAGGTTGTCTGTTCACTCTGATGATAGTTTCTTTTGCTGTGCAGAAGCTCTTTAGTTTAATTAGATCCCATTTGTCAATTTGGGCTTTTGTTGACATTGCCTTTGGTGTTTTAGTCATGAAGTCTTTGTCCATGCCTATGTTCTGAATGTACTGCCTAGGTTTTCTTTTAGGGTTTTTGTGGTTTTAGGTCTTAAGTTTAAATCTTTAATCCATCTTGAGTTAATTTTTGTATAAGGTGTAAGGAAAGGGTCCAGTTTCAGCTTTCTGCATATGGCTAGCCAGTTTTCCCAACACCACTTATTAAACAGGGAATCCTTTCCCCATTGCTTGTTTTTGTCAGGTTTGTCAAAGATCAGAGGGTTGTAGACGTGTGATGTTATTGCTGAGGTCTCTGTTCTGTTCCATTGGTCTATATATCTGTTTTGGTACCAATACCATGCTGTTTTGGTTACTGTAGCCTTGTAGTTTTTATACGAGCAATTTGGTAAGATAACTTCTGTCTCCCCTCAGCCTTTACTGATGAGATTTCAGATATAAGAACTTCATATTGGAATGGATACCAACACATACTTTTGGCTCTGCACTTTTCTTTTCATCCTTTTCTTCTGCTTTGGTTATATGTGTGGCAAGGATACATGTTTATACATTAAAAAAAAAAAAAAAAAAAGAAACAGGGTCTTTCTCCATGGCCCAGACTGGAGTGCTGTGGTGGGATCACGGCTCACTGTAACCTCAAACTCCCTGGCTTAAATGGTCCTCCTTCCTCAGCCTCTTGAGTAGCTGGGACTAAGGTGCATGCCATTGCACTTAGCTGTCTATACATTTTTGCAATTGTCCACTCTCTTCTTGGACTCGGAGAGTAGCAGGAGGCAATGAGAGGTTTCTTGTTTGCTGACCTAATTTCTGGTCCTTTCTTGTTTAAAACCTGGATAAGGATAGCAGATAATGGAAAATAAGTCTAGGAGGCTACACTGATTTACATAATAAAGAGTCAGACCAGAAAGGGGAGATGAAAACACAGACACACACAACCCTGCACAGGCTGTGTTTGAGAGATATTGGTAAAGTTGGAGTAGGGGAGGAATACAAGAAAAACTTTGGAGCCGCTGCCATTGATAAGATACTAAAAAAATTTAGCACTACACAAACACGCTCCTCGGCATCTTTATGACACACAGTAAAATTTACATTGCTCTCTAAAGTTTGGATGCTGAATAAATATTTCTTGAATGAAAAAGTGTGCCAAGAAAAAGTTACAAGGTAGCAGAACTGACTCTAGTTTATTCCTCTTCCTCCCAAAAACCAATCTTCCTTCCTGCACCCTTGATCCCATCCTGTCCTGCCTCCTTGAGGTTCTTACTTTCTTCATTGTCTCTATCCACCTGCTATAGACTTCTGTTTCCCGCTTTCTACCATCCCCTTTCCTCTGCTTCTCCACCCAGAGGAAGAAGCTACTCTGCCCTCATGGCCCCGCGGTGACTAATCTAGTCCTCACCTTCCTTTGGGATTACTGGCCTGCAGTTGTCACCCCTATTTCCTTCTCAAAATTTATTTCTCAATTCCCTGTAACTGGCTTATGAGCCCACTCCTTTTCTGAAAATTCACACTCCATGACCAGTAAATTGCAAATCTAATTACCTTCTTTCAGACTTTGTTCTTCTTGTGATCTCTGCAGCGCATGGCCCTGTTCATCGTTCCCTCTCCCTGAGATTCTCCCCTCTGGTGGTTCAGAGCACCAGCTGTCATTATGGCTGCATCACTCCATTATCTCACGAACAAATGAAGAATGGGATAACATGATCTATCTCATAGGATTGTGTGGACTAAGTGAGATGATGCAAGCAAATCCCTCCGCATAGTGCTGGGCAAAGAGAAGGGTCAGTAAGGGTTAGCAACTGTAATTACTATTACCATCCTCAGTTATTTCTGGCTCACTACTGAGATCATACTTTCCTGGGCCCTCTTTTTCCCATTGCCTGGTACAGATAGGCATTTGTTAAGGTTCAATCCTTGGTGCTCAGGCCTTCCCCAATTACTGTCCTTGAGGCTCTGATCCATTACCTTGGTTTTACCTATCACCGCTCAGCAGATGACCCTAAATTTATACCATGAGATTAATTTCTCAGGATTACTAGGCATTTCCATTTGATTCATCTGCATTCATCTCAAATACATCACCATCTCACTATAGCCTATACTATTGCTTGATATCTTTTTTTGTTTGTTTGTTTGTTTTTGAGACAGGGTCTCACTCTGTTACCCAGGCTGGAGTGCAGTGGTGCAATCTCAACTTACTGCAACCTCTGCCTCCCGCGCTCAAGCGATCCTCCCGCCTCAGCCTCCTGAGTAACTGGGATTACAGGTGCATGCTGCCACACCCAGCTAATTTTTGTATTTTGTATAGAGACAGGGTTTCACAATGTTTCCCAGGCTGCTCTCAAACTTTTGGACTTGAGCAATCTGCCTGCCTCAGCCACTCGAAATGTTGGGATTACAGGCATGAGCCACCACACTCGGCTTTTTTTTTTTTTTTTTCATTTCTAATAAAGATAATACCACTCCTTTTGTAGTCTGGGCTCAAAAACCTTGGATTCCTTCACTTCACTTCACTTGGACATAGTACTAGATGCATTATAAATGTGATTTCATTTAATCTGCATGAGAGTTCTATTGTATTTACTCATTAAAAAAATGAAACTTAGAGAAACTAATTAACCTACCCTTAAACTACAATCCTTTCAACCAAAAGTGCCCACTTTTTGTGCTTACTCTGCCACTTGATATCTTACTTTCATAATCATGTATTCCTTTGTAATATGTAAATAATGCCCATTTGCTTTCACATGGCATTTCAGTTCCACTTTAATTTTAACCCTTATTGTCACACATTTTACAGATTTGCAGTTACTTCTCGTAAATTCCTTTCTGTGTACCACTTCTAGAAACAAAATCCTTCATCCTTTGGCCTAATATGTGTCTTCCTATCTCCCAAGATTATTAAGGGAACCAACTCATATCATGCCTGGGAAAGTAATGTGCAATTAGTAAAAGTAGAATCTAAGAAACCTAGGTAATAGCAAGCTAATCATGTTTCCTGATCAGAATGGAACAGATAACTAGCTGTAGTACAGTCTTCAATGACTTGGATAAGTTATTGGCACTTTCAAGGTCTGTTTCCTCTTTTATAAAGTAAGGAAATTGGACTAAATGATATTTCTGATACCATCTGATACTAAAACTAGAAGTTTTTTCTTGCTCAGAGGGCACCTTGTTTTCTACCTCAAAGAACAATAGTAGTTTCTCTTAATAAAATTATTAAGTCAAAGAAAGACAATATCAACAACTTATTAGAAGTTCTCCTTCCCTTTTTGGAGAGGGGCATGCATTTATTTGTGTTCACTCAAGCCTCTGAAAATATAAATAATATATTATGACAGAGTGAATTATGATGACAAAGTTTGGCATTTAATCAGAAAAATGGAATAAATTAATGTATAAAATGACCAATCCATGATTACACTCCTTTGTAATGCTGTAGTTCCTCAGACACTGGCATGAAACTATGTGGCTTCATCCAAAGTCTATTTTGTACTTACTTTCAAATGGCAAATGACATGTAACCTCCTAAAATTCATACGTTAAAGTTCTAGTCTCCAATGTGACTATATTTGGAGAAAAGGTTTTTAGGAGGTAATTAAGGTTAAATGAAGTCATACAGGTAGGTACCAATCTGATAGGATTGCTGACCTTACAGAGATCTCTCTCTCAGCCTTATGAGGGCATAGCTAGAAAGCAGCAATCTGCAAGCCAGGAAGAGGACCCTTACCAGGACTGAATCAGCAGGTACCTTGACCTTGGACTTCTCTGTCTCCAGAACTGTGAGAAACAGATTTCTGTTGTTTAAACCAACTAGTCTGTGACATTTTGTTATGGCAGCCTGAACAGACTAAGACATAGTGTTACAGCATTATGAGCCTAAGTGTTAAGCCCAGAAGCACATGCCCAAATATGTACTTAGGGATTTGCAATTTTTAATATTTGTCCTTGGAAAGGTCATGTCTTTGCTGATATAGCCATAGATAAATTTAAGCGTTGCATTTTAAGATAGTATTATTTACTCCAGTGAAATATCCAGTGGTCACATTTTTCTTTAAACAGAATTTTTTTTCCTGACCAAAGAAAATTTAAATACCAATACAGTACCATCTTGTATATCTACCACTTTTCTTTAAAAGGAAGTTGCTCAAACCTACCATAAAGCTGTTAAATAACAGCAAAAGTCTATGATGGAAGGGTTTCTATTGCACTGGAGCAGCCCCAGGGGAGATGCAATTTTTACAGAATATATTTATATATTTTGATTGTGAGGATTAGATGCTGTTCTATGACCTCCCACCAGGTCTCCTTCCACCTTTCTGCCCTTGTAAACATATATTTTACATTTGTAAATCAGCCTGCAAAAAAAAAGTATTTAAAAAAATCTAACACCCCAAACACTATTAGTATTTGCTCCACATTCACCAATGGCTTATGTACCTAAATCAAAGGGGTTAAATAATATCAGCAGAAAAGAGAATTTACATTTTTCATCAAATGTCTCTCTGTATATTGAAATGTTTACTAGTAGTAAGCCTTATATTAATACCTGCAAAGCACATTATAATTTTTCAGAATGCTTTTTCACTTCCTTCATACCTACCTTAAGAGCAATCTAGAGCCATTATTCCCTGTTTTCCAATGGGAAAAAAAAAGCTCAGGTAGATTAGGTCCAGGATAATTTGTAAATGGCAGCAGAGGAAAAGATTCCATGTATTTCCCAAACCTCATTCAGTATCTGGATATGGGGACATAATGGATACAAAATTGTCTTAGTTTAAAGTAACAGGAAGAAAGCACCAAAATAAATCACATGAGTGGAAAAAATCAACCATGCCTGCCGTTTCCAGTTTTGAAGCAGTTGCTTCCTGCATTTAATGACAATGGCTAAATTACCATAGTTATAATTCCTCAAATAAAAAGAACAGGTTATTTGGAACTTACTACTCTTTAATAGCATAGACCAGTGTTTCTCAAACATTTTGGCCTAAAGGTTTCTTTATGTTTTTAAAAACTATCTTTAAAAATGATTGAGAATTCCAGAGAGCTTTTGTTTTCATGGGTTGTATCTACCCATGTTTACTGCATTGAAAAATAAAGCAAAAACTTTAAAAATATTTTATTAATTTATTAAAAAATAGTAAATTAATGACATGTTAAACTAAATATTCACATTTTTATTATAATTTATTTCTCAAAACAAAAATTAGTGAGAAAACTGTCATTGCTTTCTATTTTTACAAATATCTTTTGAGTCTGGCTTAAGAGATGACTGGATTCTCCTATCTGCATTTGCGTTCTAGCTGTGGTGATATCATACATGTAGCTGAGACACTCCACTGCAAATCCATGAGAATGAGAGTGAAAAAGCCAAATAATGTGTTTGTGTGTTTTTAAAATAGTTTTGATCTTATAGGCTGTCAGGAATCCCTGAGCCATATTTTGAGAACTACTGGTATAAACAATAACAAAGCCAGAATTTTAAGAACATGTGTTTTCAATAATATGACAATTTCTGACATACATACTTTTAAGTGCATAATAATCTCTGAGAAGGATATTTTTTTTCCAATATAATCATTTGAGTCCTAGTTCTTTTCTTTCCCTGGATGCTTTGTCTTTAGAGATAATTCAGAGCCAGGAAATTCTAAATTTAAAACAAAGAACAAGGACTCCAGCCTATCTAGTGTCAGGAAGAACAGTCAATGAGAACACCACTTTGTGTGCATACACCAAACAACTCCAGTATATGAAAATATATGGAATATATGAAAATAGTTGGAATATATGAAAACAGTATATGAAAATAGTTTTAATCTCCTGATTAAGGTAAATTCAACACTAAATGTTCTCTTTTTGTACCGTCAGTTCTAAGAAATAAGATCCTAGTCGGGCGTTGCCAGATGGGGAGATGAGAGATTACTCCAAGCTCATGGCCTTCGGGGTGCCTTAAAGATAGAGTGACAGACCTCCATATTAAGACCAGTCAGAGGCAGGAAAGGTCCTCTTTGTCTGGAATACCAACACTTTGAGGCTATGCCAGCTTCTCAGAACAGATCTAGCTCTGACGTTGTGAAACAGAATAAAATCTGAGTGCTGGCTCCATATTCCCCATTCAGTGAGAAAGGTATTAATGTCTTGTCACTTGTCATCAGTTGGGAAATACTCAAACACAGCATTAGTTAATGAACCAATTTAGAATGTAATGGCCTATTCCTAGGTATGGCATAAACTAAGCAAATGACAGGGCAGTCACCATCACTCACTTCATCACTCTTCTTTATGAAATAATGTGCCTTTCCTTCGTCCCTCTCTTCTTTATTCTTACCTTTGTCCTTTTCTCAAATACTTAAATTGTACCCATCATGAATGAGGTACTGTAGCAGATTCCAGCTCATATTTATCTGGCTGCCAAATCTGGTTTCTCTTTTTTTCCATTTTTTATTTTTGGAGACAGGGTCTCACTCTTTTGCCCAGGCTGGAGCGCAGTGGCACTATCACAGCACACGGCAGCCTCAACCTCCCGGGCTCAGGTGATTCCCCCATGTTTGCCTCCTGAGTAGCTGGGACTACAGGCGTGCACCACCATACCTGGCTAATTTTTTGTATTTTTACTAGAGGCTGGTCTTGAATTCCTGGGCTCACATGATCCACCCTCCTCAGCCACCCAAAGTGCTAGGATTACAGACGTGAGTCACCACGCCAGGCCTGTTTATTTTTAATTACTAAATGTTTTTTCTTCTAAAACAAAAGGAAAGTATGTCCTTTATAGAAAAATTAAAGTTAGAGTAAAGTAGAAACAAGTCCATCATAATTGCCCATAACCAATCTCTAGGAGGCCATTTAAATAATTTATCCTGGATTTGCTCCTGTATTCTTATCCATTGGAGATTTACATACTTGAGATATATATGCACGCAATTTTGTATCCTTGTTTGCTTAACATTGTATCATAAGCACTTTCAACGTCATTAAAAGTCCATCATAAACATAATTTTAATACCCAAAGTTGGTGATAAATATCTCAGTGCAGGAATCTTCTTCTTTATTTCAGATTTCCTTAGGATAAATTGCTTCTTAGAAGTGGAATTACTGTGGGCAATGGGAAGAGTACATTTTAGAACGTTCCTTGACACACTGACAAATTGCTTTCCAGCAGTGTAGCAAAATCACACCACCAGATAAGAGGGCTGATTTCATTGGACCCTCACCAATAATGAAGAGATGTTTATTGATAAGCAACATTTGTTAATATTACTGGTAAGGGGGAAAAAACCCTATGTTTTAAAAAAGTCTGGAGTTGGTTTAGTCTGAGACAGTACGGCTGCGGCGTTTTGGTCTTTCAGATAAGTTCTTCTGCCAGAGCTGCAGATTTCAGTGTATCCTGGCATGAGAGGCTCCGCCTCCACCTGCTGCCACTGTCCTCTTGGAGCTAAAAGATATCTACTTACAGATAATATTGTGAAATTATAAGAATTTCAGCATAAGAAGATGGTTGTTGCATATAATCTTCCTGGCACCAAATAAATCTGTTTTAGAAACTTGGAAGAGAAACTGACCTAGAACAAGCTCATCTTGAAGGGGAAGTTAAGAACCCTACTTCATTTGCGTGAGTCCTGGGACCACGTCGAACTGGCTAAAAATGTCACTTGCAAGTACCATACAGAAAACAGAAATGTCACTTTGGTGGATTATAAGTTTGGACCACTGTTCATAAGACTGTGTTATGACTCGAATCTTGAGGAATTTGCAATGGAGCTCATGAAAGATGAGCATTTACAAGGGTTCTCAGACTCCACACAATTTACTATTTTGATGGATATGTTATTTACCAAAAGCAAATATATAAGTGCTTTGAAAATACTGACAGAGATGAAAAACCCAGATGGGAAGTTCACCAGTATACCTATGTTCTTGCTTTTGCAATTGGCTACAAAATGAATAGCTCTCAATCTTTCAAAGTCTGTACTACATTAAGAAATGAGGCCCCAATCAAAAGAGTTCTCTCCAGGAGAGCATCCTGTTTCCTGTGGCATTAGAACCAGGTGGCAAAAGCTATGCCCATTTTTTTCTCACATCATGAATCCAGAAAGCATAAAGTTTACTAATTTAGATATGATAATCCATATCCAGTCAAATATGTTAGCAACTGTGATAGAGATAACAAAGGGTGTTGCAGAAGGAAGTGTATCAAGATTCGTTGAAAGGCCTGAGTTCTCAGAGGAACTGCTGGCCAAAGTGAGGAAAAAAGGGAAAGATGCGCTCGTCTTTGTGGCCAGATATCATGAGATGTATGGAAAACTGCATGTCATTGTCCAGGTCACCACTTACACTTTGGATCCTCTGCCTTGCGACATCCCTTTAAAAATGCAAGGGACGGGAAATCCCACATGTTGCCGTAAAACAACAGGATGGTCACCAGTTAGACCTTCACCCTCTCTGCTAGTCCCTGCTGGCTGAGTAAATCCTAGTTTCAGTCCACCCGTGGGTATGAAGGACCTGCTTCTAGTGAGTTATTGGCTTCCCTAAAAACAGGCATCACACTTCACCAGACACTACAGTGACACTTGATTTCCTCCCTAAAATCACTGAATGGTGGCATGCTGCTCTCTGAGAGGTTATGTCGTGTCACTGTGAAGATCTAGATACAAGCACAGAAAGCTTAGCTCCTTCAGAAAGCAGGCTTCCCCTGTGCACACTATTGAGGATCCTTGAAGGAATATGGTCACTGTCTCCAGTCCAGCTTCCAGTACTGGAGTGGAACCCCGCAGGCACCATCAGGAATGAATTTCACTACAAGTGTGGTCAACTCTGATTTGCAAGGGAGTAATTACTTGCAAATTATACCCTTGCTGAATTCAGGAGTTCCAAAACCCTATTCTACCATATCAGAAAATAGCCCAGGATTTCCTCACTGCTCTGCCTTCATGTATTCTGTAACTTGAGCCGTCATTTTCTCATCTGCAAAATAATAGTGCTTATGTGTATTTGCATATATATTTGAAATCTTCATTCAAGGTTTAGTAGGGTAGAATTTTCTCAAAAATAAGAGAAATAAAGGTTCTGGAGCAAAAAAAAAATCTGGATTTTAAATTACTACTGAGATTGAATCTTTAAAAATGCAAGTAAAACTATAGGTCACTTAAAACTTCTCTAAGATAAATGTTGTATAAATACACTGGTGCTTGCTCTTCATTAACTCAACTAATAAAAGGGAAATAACTTAAATCATACGTAAAGTTGCTATATCAGAGTTCTTGGTCGCAACACTGAAATCATTTCTGGCTGACTGAACCAGAAGAGAAATATATTGGAAAGTCATTAAGTAGCATACCAAAGAGACAGGAAGTTTGGCAAATCAGGCTCCTTCCACAGGAAGGGAAGCTTAGCAGCTGAAATTAGAACAGGTGGGTCATCACACCATTCAAACAGCTCACTGAGGACACCACTGGCATTGCCACAGTGTCACCTCTGGCACTACTGTCTCTGAACACAAAACCCACTTCACAGATAATGGAGACATTTCTAAAATGTTTCTTCTTGAAACACATAATCCAGACTCAAATAACGGTACAGGAGTCTCTGAGGCTGGTGTTGGGTCACAAAATGATACTCTAGCTGCCAGCGAGCGGGAGACGGTGGGTATTGGGCCATTTTGGCTTTTATAAAAATTTGGATGCCAGATAGCAAGACCAGGATCAATGACTGCTCTAAACATGTATGTGGAATTTTTTGTTTCATAATGCTTTTTAGGAATCTGGCTAACCTTCTTAATTATCACTGAATTTTAAATTGTCCAGGAGATCATGAGATTATCTGGTCCAATACTGCAAACTCAAATGCCTACCATATTCTCAAATGTCAGAGAGGTGGGGGTGTATGGGAGTGGTGGGGACTGTGGAAAACTGAAGAGTGTCTTCACAGTCTAAAGGGGACACCCGCTATTCAGCTCCAGCTGATGGCTGCTAGAACTCGCCTTGGACCAAATATCTGATGTTACAATTTTACAGAAAATGTGAAAAGTCTGAATTTCTGTGAAGTCTCCTAACTTCAACATTTGGAACCAACTTCAAACTAAGAAAAACAACACTGTTGCTTCTTAAAAATCAAGGCTGCAGGCTGCCTCCAACAATCAAACCTCCTCATTTAAAAGAAAAGAATTCAGGAAGATGAGACTTAAGAAGGTGAAATGCCTGAGACCAAACAACTCAGTTGGTGGCTGAGCCAGGGCTAGAATTTTGGTTTCCAGAGGAAAGACTAACTAAGAAAAGCCAGTGTTTTGCCACCCCACTCTGCAGCCATTTCTCTCACTTGGAGGTAAGCTCCCAACCAAGCTCAACAAAAGCGACTCTATTTCATCCAGCAGCAGCAACCTTCATAAAATGTTTATCAATTAATAGAACCTGCCAAGCCAATAGAAACAGCCTTCAGTATTGGATCAGAGTTAAAATTTAAGCTTCTACTACTTTCTTGGTGATTAACCTGGGATAAATTATTTTACTTCTCTGTCTCTCGTTCATGGAAAAAACAAAAACAAAAAATGAGTCCTTTTATATATAGGTTGTAGCAGATGGAATAAGATCTCGTGTACCGACTGCCTAACACAGTGCCAGAACTGTAGTAAGAACACTGCATGTGATAGTACCATAACATCCAAGAGATATTCTAATAATTCGTATTTTCCAAGTACACACAAATTGGGGGTAGGGGGAAGAACTAAGGTGCTTCATGGTGGGCGTAGCCAGTTGTGAATAAATATCAAAAAGGAATTCCTGATATGAGGTATAAGTGGGATTTTCAACCAAAACCCTATCCTTCCCCAGACTCCAGTGACAGTTTAACGGTCAGCTGCATCAAGGCTTGTGTACTGTGCAGTCTTCAAAGGCACCACTCCTGTCTATCTCGGTGAAATTGATGGTGGAGCAAAGGGGACTTTAGGTGGTTCCGGGCTGGGGAGAAGACGTGCAGGCTTTCAGATGCGAAAGTGGCACCCAACCGCTTCACTCTCGCTCTAGGCCATCCGCAGGGGCCCTGCTTCCTTCCACCTGCGGACTTTTTCTGCAGAATGCGGGAAGCTGCCGCCGCCAGGGAGGAGGGGGCGGAGGCAGAGGCGGAGGCGGCACCCAGGGGCCGGGGCAGGGGAGGCCGGGACCATCGCAGTGACAATTTATTTTCCTGCAGCAGCGGCAGCAGGGACGGCTGCTGAAGGTTCGAGGTCGGCCGGCCTGCGCGTGGGTTTGCGAGGAAGCTGTTCATCCCCTGCGCTGAGGTGTCCGACAGTGAGGAGGAGAGCGACGCACGGAGCCCGCGCGAGTGGAACCAGCAAAGCTCCATCGGTCGGCACAGGAGAAGGGGGAGGAGGCACGGCCGAGGCAAACGAGCGGACGCCTAGTCGCCGGGTGCCGGTATCACCCTGCTGCAACGCCTTCCAGAAAAAGCCACCGCGGCCCGGGTTGCAGCGGCCGGACGGATGCCAAGGCCACACGGCAGGCGCGGGGGCAGCCGTCGCAGTCGCCGTCCCACGCGCGCTGCGGACACCCAGGGTTGCTGGTGAGTAGCGGCGCGCGCGCTTGAGTGAGAGCGCGCACCGGACGGGGAAGTACGCGCGGCGGGTGCGTGTGCCTCGTGGCCTGGCGCGCGCCGGCCCTTCCGCTGGCAGCGTCCGGTCCCGGGCTGGCTCCGGGGGAGGAAAAAGGCACTTTGGCGGCTGATCGCTTCCTTCCTGCCAGTCCTGCGATCGGCCGCCTCCATCGGCGCCGCCTGCATGCGCCGCTCCGCGGGGCCCTCGGGGTTAGTTTCACCTTGATAGGGAGGCAGGAAGCCCTGGCTGCTGGTGGCGGGGCGGGACTCTGGCCTGACCTATACGTGGGTGCGCCTGTTTTTCTGGTTCAGCCCTGGGTTGCAGCCCTGGAGATGATGTCGACCTTGGGAGAGACCACTGCACTGTCTCTAGCGGCGCGGTGTGGAGGAGGGAAGGGCGAGGGTTAGAAAAACGGACCTTTACCCTGGCCGAGCAGGTGCCATGCCTTTCCGGATGATGTTACTTTTGTGCCGTTTATGAGCGACTAAGACATTGCGCCGCACCTGAATCACTTAAAGCCTTCACCTAAAGCCCCCAGTGAGATGCACAAAGAAATGGAATGTCTCCAAAACATATTTTTTTCAGAACTTTCTCTAAAACAACTCACGCTGCTGATACCCCAGAGCCAAAGGTGCCATAATTGCTGAAGTTTAAAAGAAAATTTATACAAGGAATAAGTAATTCAGGAAACGGAACCCAATCTAGAGGTTTGAAAAAAAAAAAAAAAAAATCCAGTGCCTGGGAAGTGGGGTGGGGTGGCCTGCTTCCTGGAAATCTGTGTTCCGTAGTAAGTAAAAAAGACAGCTTTCAAAGTAAGCCCCAGTGAGCACACTGCTTTCCAAACATCCTGCTCATTACTGAGAATAACATGAAGTCCTGGATTTTAAGCTATTTCCGAAGACATAATAGATATCACTAGGATGCTGGTTTATGGTCTCATGATTTAAGGCCCTGTCAAGGTCATTAACGTAGATTTGTTCCAGCTGATAAATTATACCTGAATGTTTGATTGTCCGTGTCAATATTTTTGAGGGCGGGTTTTGACGGTTGTTTTACACAGAAATTAAGCCACCGTGTTTTGTTTTTATCCCGACCTTGTTTCCATTGGAAATTTTGTGTTTTCAGGATGGATGCTACATTGTACTTCAAAAATATACTCTGCTACTGGATTATAGTGGGCATTGTGTAACTACGCTATCCATATCTTTATTTTTAATACAAGTTAGTGTCGCTGAGCAGTAGACTCTTTTTGTTTACCATTTGCACCATGAGAGCTTCTCCATTCAAAGGCGTAAAATGTTATTGGAATCTACCTGGAAAATGAATTGGCTGATTGTTTTCTGTTCAGAAACGCATACAGCAAATTGCCACTGAGAATCTGCTTTTGCATATACTTTGGCTGTAATTTATGTAGCAACTGGTTCTTGGGAATTTCAAGAAGAAACTTGTTTTCTTATCCCCACCTGTAAAGTAAGCACCAAAATTTAAATTATAAGGCAGATAACCTAAGTCCTTTACCCCTATCTCAACCTTCAAGGCCTGTTTTTTGGTACTCTTTCCCTGTTTCATAGGAGTCTTACGGTTTGTGGGAGGCTTGAAGGGAGTAATGAGGGAGCTGTTTCCTAAGGATGTCCTCAGTAGAGAGATTTGCTTCTGGAGGAGAGAGTGTCTTTGGGGTTGGTTCTTAAGAAGGACTGATAAAAATATTATAAAGGATTGTTAATAATAGTTCCCTCTTCTTACTTTCAGCACATAGGACTTAATTAACACCATTTGATCATTTCCTTCCTTTAGGACCCTTCCCAGCTGTAAGAATTTACTGCTACAATCCAAGAAATGAGATTGCATTTTACACGAAAAGAAGGCTGATAATTCTTGCCCAAAACATGAGAAGTAGAAGGAATGTGAGATAAAATAATGTAGATTCCGTCCAGGAAGTGCTAGGTGCTTTCCTCGTGGGTACATTTACCAATTAGAGACATTTTAATTAATCTACTGGATTTGCGATTCTGTCTACTACTAACATCTTTTTCTTGACCTTATGAAAGATTTATAGATGGCTTCAACTGAAACTACAGGAAATGACTCATGGTTATCCCTGAAGATATTAGAGCCAGCTTTCCATTCCTTAGAGCTGATGCATAGCAGCTCTTTGATAAATATTTGCTACATAAATGAAAAATTTTAGAATGTCTTCCTAACCAAACTACATCACCTCTTTTGCTATTGATTTTTTAAATCATAACTTTATATGAGTCACCAAACATTCCATCAAATTGAATCCCAGTTCATATAATCAATTAAGAAGGCCAACATCCTCGATTGAAGAAACAATAATAACATCAAAACAAAACAAAAACAAACAAAAAATACTATTGGTACCTGTTGACTTGCTTATTCCAGCTATCTGAACATGTGAACTGTCCAGTTGAACGTGTGAATGTACATTCAGAAATCCTGAGTTGACATCAGAATGTTCAACTCAGGAATAATCTGGATGTAGCTACATCTGGATGTGGCTTTTGTCAGAAATTATTTGCATTTCTAAGCAAATCAGATTAACTTCTAGTACAATCTTGCATCTCTGCATGTCAAGTGGACAGGCCAATTTAACATTTGGCATATTGCTGAGTCTTCAAAACACATATTGTTTGATTCTTTAACTTTTAAATTAAATCCATATTATTTTTTCTATTGATGTGGTTGGTTTAGAGACATTAAATTAGACTGGTGGTTACTTAGTAACTTGTGTTTGGTGGTTACTTAGTAACTTGTGTTTATTAAAAGAAGCCCGTTGATATAAACACCAGTACTTCTTATGTCTTGATTTGCTCTAGTTAACCTTTCAAGGTACTCTTTTGGAAATGGGTCCATTGTCTTGAATATTAAGGATGTTATGACTCCTTTTTTTTGTTTGTTTTAATTCTGACTTTCCATCTCCCATCATTAGAAAGTCTCCCAGTTATTCAGGTTCCAGTTTCAGGATGACAGATTAGAAAGCTATCTGAAATTTACCTGGATATTAACTTTCTAGTGGATAATAATAATGCAAATCTTATTCTTGAAATTCTTCCTTTTATGTCCTTCTCTGATCAAGCTTGTTTCATTCTGAACAAAAGTAAAATAAGATTCTCAATTTATTTTTAAAAATTGGGCTATGTCCAAAGATAAATACATAAAAGTAAAATATTATGTAAAATAAAAAACTGCTTATCACTGTTCTGAAGTAGCACAAACACTGCTTTTCTCTGCATAATGAAACGTGGCCATTCCTATCAAGTATTTATTTGATAAGTAGGCTCTTGAGCACTTGAACAGGAGTTAAAAGCAGGTTTCCTCCATGTCGTATTAAGGCTGGGGGAGGAATTTTGATTTGAGGTGGTAGCCAATTGTAGGTTCCTTGAAAGGGAGCAGGTGTGAAAAGCCTCTTGCCAGAAGAACTCTTTGGCAGTTGGGTGGAGAGTGGATTAGTATTAGCGAGTGGAGGCGACAATCCAGTGTCTGATGGTGACAGCCTGATCTCAGATCCCATTGCGATGGAGAAAAGAAAACCTCAGGCAGATATCAGGATTCTTTGTTTTATGTAAAAGAGATAGAAAACCTGTGGCACAAGTGTGAGCATTAATACCTTCCATACCCACAGGGACATCACCAGTGGATTACAGCATTCTTTCCTGTGGAGCCCTGGTGTAACCTCAGAATCTTGCAAACATTTGACAAATATTTATTAATAGCCGTTCGTTATTGAAGATGTGTTATATGCCAGGCACTGTACTGCTTTAACACAAGTTTATCTCAATGGTGATGGAGTGGTTGGAAACAGGATTTTTCCCCCCACTTTCTAGTTGTGTATCCTTGGACAAGTTACTGACTTCTGTGAGTCTCAGTTTCCTTGCTTTTCAATTGAAATATTAGTTTCTATCTCAGAAGGTTTTAGGGAGGGTTAAATAAATAGCTGTAAATACAAAGTGTTTAGAACAATGTCTGGCACAAAATTAAGTGCTATATGTGTTCGTTGTTATTCTTGTTATTATTCTTTAAATAACCTTATGCCTAAGTACCATTTTGCAGATTTAAAAAATGGATGTACAGAGGAGCTATGTGAATTGCTCAGCATCATAGGCTGGTAAATGGTAGAGCTGGCCATCAAACCCAGGCAGTGTGACTCCAACACCTCTTGTCCTGACTTGTATGGATCCCTGTCTCCTATACTGCATACCGGGTGCTGGGGATACTGATTGGAGCAAGAAAAGTAGGGGCTTGTCCTCATGGAGCTTCAGTGTTCCAGTCCTGTCCAATGTAGATCTGTCATCTCCAATGTAGAATTAGTAGCCGGATTATAACTGTTTTTCCTTGATGTTTTGGTATTTTGTAGGTAATGTTTTTATTAAGTTCTTTATTAAGAAGTGCTCCAATTTGTGTTTTCATATATGCTTTAAAAATGGATTATTTTCTGGATCTTTACCCTAACACAGTTGGCATATACAATACTCATGTCTCTCCTTATACTCAAGGTTTCTTATGTCTCCCTCATATAATGTATCAGATTCTGGGGCAAGTTTTAGTATTCTGAAAAGCTTATATGCCATCCACTTACCTCCACACTCCCAGAGTCTCAGATATCTCCCATTGTAAGCTGTGGTGGAGTGAGAATGACATTTCTAACCATCTTTTAATTCAGCGTATTCAGAATATTTTAGAGAGTAATGGCAAAGCAAGTTTTAGTTATTCTTTGACTTGTTGAAGTAATTATGTCTAGTTATAAGAAGCCAGATTTTATTTATAGGTGGGAAGACTCCGGTGGCAGTGAAGACTAAGCAATTCTTAACTCCTTCAGAGCTTTAGGATGGAATCTGCCATCACTGATTCCCGTGTTTTGACTTTATTGCATTAATTCTTACAAACGTTTGTTCTTATAACTCTGAGAAATCTATAGCTAGTATTGTGTTCATCTAAGTAGGTGAGACTTTTTCTTGGTCTTGTATAAAGTTGAATTTGCCTCCAGCGAAGCATCATTGAGTATAAGGAGAGATATATGTGTTGTGTATGCCAACAGTGTTAGGCAAAACAAAAACAAAATAATCAATTTTTTAAAGCATATGTGAAAACGCAAATTGGAGCACTTTTTAATAAAGAACTTAATAAAAGCATTGCTTACAAAATACCAAAACGTCAAGGAAAACTAGCAATCCTCTGGGTACTAATTTTACATTGAAGATGATAGATTTACTTTGAGATTTACTTTGGAGATGGTTGGAACCCTGTAGTGCCATGAGGGCAGGCCCCCACTTTTCTTGCTCCAGTCGCTATCCTCGGTACCTAGCATGCAAGTATAAAACACTAATAATTTTGTTGATGGAAATTTTGAAATCTCACTGTCAAAAATATACTCTGCATCCTTTAATTTACCTTTTTGTGTAAATTACACATTATATTATTTGGCAAAAGTTCAATTCTTTTTAAAGAAAGATTTTAAATTTCATGAGTCTAAATCTGATAAAAGATGAAAGAATTTGAGATTTGGTGAATTTGGCTCTTTGTTTTTTAAACTGTTGCGATACTTAGGTTTCAGTGGCATCACAGTAACTGAACCAGATTCAGCAAAAGCTCATGCAAGAGATAACTGTTAAGAGGCCCATCAGGAGTTATTCATTTTAATTGTGTGATTTGATGCTTCTCTGGGTTAATTTAGAAACAGGAAGCCAATGATGACTCATTTTTAACCCTTTCTAGCTCCCTGTGAACCCTGCCTGCCTGTTTTGCATTTGCCTGTGTTCAGAGACAGGCTCAGCTGCAGGTTCACTTTGAGGGTGTTACATTTCAAACTTGCCTGGCTAGTGCACTCATCAGCTATGCACGTTTAATTAAAAGTGTAGGAAAAACTATAGCCAGGAATGATGATTATGGCTAAATTTGGCTCATCTAAGGACCCTGTGATTCTATTTATCCTGTCACTACAACTATCATTTAACACTAGAAATACAGAGAAGTCGTTCTGCCTTTGGGCCCATGCTTCGGTCTTCTGGTGGGTTGACTCTGGCTTTTTTCCCAATCTGTTCTGTCCTTGAAAGGTTGGTTTATAAATTGTTCCACAAGATAAGTTTTCTTTAACTATAGGAACAAATGGACATGGTGGATGGAACGAGATTGGGAAAGAGAGGCCTGAAATATGCCCTTCCTGTGCTAATGTTCCCATTAACCTGGGCAAAGAAACTGCTTACTTAATCTATAAAGTAAGCTAAATAAATTAATTAATAAATAAGATGAAAATCACTCAAAATCATTGGTGGGTGTAGAACTTTTTTTTTCAATTCATGAAAAATTCAATAAATTAAAATGTGGATCTTGAAAGAAATATAACTATCATATTCTTATGGCACACTTAGTTATTTTTCTTTTGTCAAATATAATATTATTGAATAACTTAGGTAACTAGGGCAGTGATTCTCAAACTAGGCTCAAAATAAGAAAATGTCCCCCATCTCACCGCTAGAGATGATTATTCAAAAGATTTGGGTAGAGCCTGGCAGCCTTCCTTTTTATCTTTTTAAAACAAGGGTCTTGCTCTGTCACCCAGGCAGGAATGCAATGGTGTGATCATAGCTCACTGCAGCCTTGACCTCATGGGTTCAAGTGATCCTCCCACCTCAGCCTTCTAAGTAGCTGGGACTACAGGTGTGTGCTGCCACACCTAGCTATTTTTTTAAAAATATTTGTTTTGTAGAGATGAGGTTTCACTGTGTTGCCCAGGCTGATCTTGAATTTCTGGGCTCAAGTGATCTTTCCACCTCAACCATTCAGAGTACTGGGACCACAGGCGTGAACCACCGCGCCCAGCAGCCTTCCTTTTAGCAATCTTCTCAGGAGATTCTGATGCAGGTGCTCAGTAAACCACCCTTTTGAGAAGAATCTACTTAAGAGCTAAATCTAATCTTATATTCAAATTCTTTCTTCTACTTTTATGTTTTGAGCATTTGTTCCTCCTGATTTCGATAGACATTTTCTTGTAATAACATATATGTCAGTGCTGCCTTGGAGTTCTCATGAAGGTACGATATATTGCCTTTCCTAGTCTTAATATGATCTATCTTTTGATGGGTGGAATCAAGATACCACAGGGTTGGTGGGAATTTTTAGAGATAATGTACATTCTTCTGAGTGGCAGATACTTGGATAGGGCAGAGATGGTTTTGATCAAACGAATGTAAGAGAAAACATATTCTTACATGAGTAGTGGAAGACACAGAGAAGAGGAAAGGCTCAGATAACAGAGGCCACTGAAGGGCTGACGAGGGTTTAGACCTCTTCTGGCAGGCACTGGGTTGCTGTAGTGCAGTTTTTGAGCAGGGGACAAACTGGATGCAAACAAGTGCACACCTGAGCTAGAGACACACAGTACCTGGTCCAGAAACAGAGGATCAAGGAACAGGTGGGTGAAGCAGGCGGGTTTGTCACCATAAAGGCAGAAAGAAACAAGGGTGAGGACTTGGGGCCCAGAATTTGGTAGGACTGATTTTCAAGGGTTTATGCAGTAGGGTTCTCCAACTCTGTATTCCTGAAGGTCTATAGCTTTTTGGTAAATTGCTTTTTTCTGCTATTGATGTTATGGTGTGTACATGAAGACCACCCAGCTCAGCCTCACGCCAGGATTTAGGAAGTCCTTGAATAATTGCTACAACTACCAGTACCTTAATATTGTGAGGCAAGGAAACCTCAATTATTCTTAACTTTGGGTCAGAGAAATAGACTCAGAGAGTTAAGTAATTTACCAGAATTTACACATGTAGAAATTGGCAGGGCTAGGATCCAAATTCAGGGCAACCTATTCAAAACTTGTAGGTTTTTTAAAAAAGTATACTTTGATTACAAAGTGATACATACTTATAACAAATTGTATAGCAATGAACAAATAAAAAGTGAAAGTCCCTCATAATCCCACCCTTGAGAGAACAGCTGAGAAAAATTCATTAATGTTGTTCCAGACTTGTTTCTTGAAAAATTCCAGTATACGTAATGAATACATGTGTATTCATATTATAAGGATGGAGCTATGTTTTATATGTTATTCCATAGCTAGCTGTTTTCACTTACTGCTGTAACTTGGATGACATCCTGGTTCAGTACAAATAGATGTAAGTCATTTCTAACAGCTTCATATTTTAAAACCATGCTGTAGTGTGTGTGTATATATTAAATGGTCAGGAAAATCTACTGGGAGATCTTAGAATTGGAATTGCTTAGTCAACATGAGTGCATATTATTTTAAAACTTGACAATTTTTTCAATCCTCATCCATACTGAGTTGGACAAATCATGTAAATTTTATCAATCAGATACATTAAATACCTGGCTTAAATTCAGTTTCTTAATTACTAGTGAATTTAAATGTTTATTTCTTGTGACTTAACTGTTTATATTTCTCTTATTACTTGCTCATGTCACTTGCCCGTTTTACTCAACTCTTTCTTACTGTTATGCAAATGATTCCTATAGTTTAGAGATAATAGATATTATAGCTGTCAGTGGTGCAAACTTTTTTATTCTTGTTGAAAAGATTTTTAAAAGTACTATTCAAGCATTTACAAAATATTTTATTTAAAATAATTTTAGACTTTCAAAATATTTTGGAAATAGTACACAAAGCTTTTATACAAACTTTACCCATATTCCTCAAATATTAACACCTTGCAAAACCACAGTAGTTGTCAAAACCAGTAAATTAACACTGATACAGTACTATTGTCTAATCTGCAGATCTTATTCAAGTTTCACCGAAGTCCTTCTGGGCAAGGATCCTGTCGGGGATCATACATTGAATTCATTTGTTATGCCTCCTTAGTCTCTTTTAATCTGCAGCAGTTCCTAAGTCTTTCTGTCTTTCATGATCTTGACACTTTTTAAGAGCACTGGCTGATTGTTTTGTAGAAAACACCTTGATTTGGGTTTATTTCATGTTTCTTCATGAGTATGTAATCAAGAGAGTGACCTAGTCTGATGATGGTCAAAAATAAGTTGCCTGAAAAAGAGATGCTTAAGCTAACACTGCAAAGATGGGTAGAAAGTGGAAGTGTGAACTGAGGATGGAGTGCCTTTGCATTGACTTTGCATAGTGCATCTCAGCAACTGAAAGAAGCCAGTGGAGGAGGTGGTGTGAAAGAAGGCTCTAAGGAGGCAGTCTGGTCAGACCCAGCTTTGTGGGACTCATTAAGGATATAGGATATTAACAGCAATAGAACATCATTCAAGTGCTTTAAGCAAAGGAATGGCAATATCTGAATCAGATTTTTTAAAGATCACCACAGGTAGTTTCTTCACCAGGTAGAATTAATCGAAGGGGAGCAAGACAGAAACAAATACAACAATTAGAAGGCAATTCTAGCAATGCAGGCAGAGAAAAGGGTGGGGTGTACATTAAAGAGCCTCCCTGCAAAGATGGTGAAAACCTGCAGTTTTGAGAGATGCTTTGGAAGGCGAGTCTGAATCTGCACATGCAGATGGTAGAATGGATGTGGGGTTAAGGGAAAGGGTAGGTGCAGGATTGCTAATATCAGAGTTTGCCAGATTTTGTGTAAATGACTGGATGTTGGTACCATCCATGGAGATGAAAGAGACAATTCTTCACCTTCTGATAGTGAAGTCAGAAGCATCACCATCTCCAATTCATTTAGATGTCAACATTTACAATATCTTTGCTTATTTATGCTCCTGTGTCTCGTTACAGCCACTTAGCTTCCAAGTTCTATGGTTTTTCCTCAGAATCTTCCCCAATAACTGTTTGTCCTTCTCCATTTCTTTCATTGCTCTTCAGTTTGGACAAGGGTTTCCTCATTCCAGTGTTGCATACTTGCTTCCTCTCTGGGCTACCAATTCCTCTCTTCTCTGTAACTTTATCCATCGCTTCCAGAGTATTTGCATTTAATAATTATGTACTAAGTGCCTCGTTAGGGCAGATCACCTTGTTGGGAAGAGTTGGGAATTAAGTAAGTTAAGTATATTTTAGATAACTGGAGTCAATTCCCAGTTATAATTGAGGCAGAAGGAAAAAGGCCATTCTGCCTAGCGGTCAAGAAAGGTCCATATTATTCTTTCACTCTTTACATAAAAATAAATTCCACACGGATCAAATATATTTATCCAAAAATGGCTAACCACAGAAGTACCAGAAAAAAGATTGGTAGACATATTTATTTCAAGACCTTTTAAAGAATGTTGAGAAACCTAGATACCATAAAGAAAATAGGTCCACTTGAAAGCTTAAATTTTAAAAATTCTATGTAAAAATTAAACAACTTTCAAGCACGAATGTCAACTGAACTAATAATTATAGAAGGAATAATGGAAATAGAAAAATGGCCACTTTCAAACACCACAATAATTGTCTTGGGGAAAAAAAATCTTTGGATGCTAAAATTAGTGGGCAATGGTATGTTTGCATAGTCTCCCTACAAGATACTTTTCAATTGTAAAGAGAAAAATAGTATCGGGAAGAACCTGAGAGATATAACTTAAATATCAAGATTAACATCAATAATTGAACAAATCAATAACATATGTCTCCTGATACATTATGAAGGATACACCATCACTTATAAGGTATTTTTGCCAAAAAAAAAATGCATAACTCTCATTGTTTTCTGTATTTCATCTTTGTCACAGTTACCACAATCTTTATTAGATAATTGTGTACATAATTGTTTGTTATTTTTACACTTTTCTGCCCCATTCCAGGCCCCTAGCAGAATGTAAGGTCCATAAAAGCACAGAGTAGGGGCTTTATAAGTAACATTGAATAAATGAATGAATGAATAAATTTATTTGGAGCTATCAATATTTACAGGAAAGATCCATCTAGCCTTGGACTGTATCAAATGAAAAATCACAGTTGGGTGTCCTGGTGGAAATGGATGGAGGACATTTGAAGGTACAATGCTAAAGCTCAAATTAAGCCGAAGCCACAATTTAAAAAAAAAAAGTGTCTTGTAAAATAAAGATATATCAAGAGAAAAAGATGGAATATTAATATTTGAGATGCAGGGTGAGGGAGGAGAAAGGAAACACCTCCACTTCAGAGAGGCCAAGGCAGGAATTGATTTTAAATAGGGAATGTTCAGCAGCTCAGGGCCAGGTGCCTCGTGGGGGTTTGTAACTGTTTAATGCAGTGAGTCTCAAGTTTTAGTGTGCATAAAAACATCCTGGGCTGCTTGACAAAAACTAGAGATCCCTGGGGCACCCTTCCCAGAAATTTTGATTCAGTGGGGCCTAGAAATCTGTGGGGTTTGTGTGTGTGTGTCTGCTTGCGTGTGTGTGTGTGTGTGTGTGTGTGGCCAGCACACCTCTCCTCCACCAAGTCATTGTAATGCAGGCAGGTTATCCAGGAACCACTCCCAGAGGGAACATGGCATAAAAATCAGGGGGATGTCAGCTCTAGGGTAGGAAGGTAGGAAGCGGATGAGTGGTGAGCAAATAGGAACAGCAGATGACCACTTGCTAACAACTTTGCCAGAATAAGGAGCTCTTCAAGAAAACTCTTTAAAATGGATTGCCAGGGAAAGTTAAGAAGGAAACTGTCTTTTCTGCTTCTGCCTACTGCATCGAAGAGATTGTCCAGTGCACAACCAAACATATGAATACAGCCTCCATTGGGACATGTTAAACAGTTAAGATTCTTATGGTTGGAGAACAGTGGAGAAGCAGTGAATGAGAAGTACTTCAGGATAGCCCTCTTTTGCTTTTGAATAATAGTGCTGGACTCAGTTCATTTTGTTGAACTACTGTCCTTAAGAAAGTTATGAAACTTAAATAAAATTGATTAATAATGCCCAAGGACTAACTCCATTTCTGAGCTTTCAGGCAACTGGCAGGCAGGATAATGATGCTATTTAAAACATTTATTTGGGACTCATTATACTTCATTGACCTAAGTATTTTTTGGATAATATTTTCTTAAAAGCAAATTGCAATAAAAAAGGAAGTATATTAAAATGTACATTAAAGTTTAGTGCCTTATGGGTAGCTTATCTTTAGAAATGCATTATTTCCAAGAATTTTAAGTATTTTAGCAGGAGGAGAGCACAGTTAGCAAGTTCATATGAATTTATGGTGAAAAAATACCTGTGTACAAATGTGAATCTCTCTCCAGCACCTCAAATTCATTTGCCAAGTGTTTTGTGATGCATATTAATTGAATCATCACATTTAGAAAAGAATCTAAAATGAGTACAATGATGAGCATATGAAATGCCTTTTATATACCACAAAAATGTAGAATTTATATTAAAAACCAGCAAATATTTTGAATTGAACTGTGTCTAGGTAGAATAATTATGGATTTGAATTTCTTAACTACATATACCATGTAGTCAGTCCACAGACACGAAGTCATTCTGCCGATGAAAAAAGTGAAGGGGGCCGGGCACGGTGGCTCACGCCTGTAATCCCAGCACTTTGGGAGGCTGAGGCAGGTGGATCACCTGAGGTCAGGAGTTCGAGACCAGCCTGGCCAACATAGTGAAACCCCGTCTCTACTAAAAACACAAAATTAGCCAGGCATGGTAGCCCATGCCTGTAATCCCAGCTACTCGGGAAGCTGAAAGAGGGGAATCGCTTGAACCTAGGAAGTGGAGGTTGCAGTGAGCTGAGATTGCACCATTGCTCTCCAGCCTGGGCAACAAGAGTGAAACTCCCTCTCCAGAAAGAAAAAAAAAAAAAAAAAAAGAAGGGAATGAATTTCCTTTTATTTCTTTGGCAGGGAGGAGATTATGAATCAGATATTTGTAATGCTGAACTGAAATCTTCATTTCCACAGTAAATTTTGTCATTCTTGTCCAAGGCCCAAGGATGTGACCTTCTCTTGGATTTTCCCGATTACTATGAGAGGCCAGTCGTTAGTGTTGTTGTATGACTGTGAGTATGAGCTCTGGACTCCTGCGCATCTGGAGTCCCTGCTCTGTCATTTGCTTGAGTTACTTATCTCTTCTAGGTTTTAGTTTTCTTATCTGTAAAATGGAAATCATGGTCGTAATCATTTGTTGACTGTTTACTGTCGCCAAGCATTGTGCTATATGTTTTACAAGCATTATCTCACTTCACCTTCTCTGTACCTCTATTCATTAGATACAATTATCAACCTCCTTTGCAGTTTGGGAAGCTGCAATTCTGCAGTTAGTGGTTCTTGGAGCCAGAATTTGAATTCAGATGTTCTAACCCTGGAGACTGCGTGTCTAATCCCAAGGCTCAACTGCCTCCTATTGGAAAAGGCTAACTGAGATCATGTGTGTTCATGCATCCATTAGCCAGGGAAGGAAAGCATTCTGTTAATGGTACCTGTTATTATTATATAGCCTCATTTTTTGTTTGTTTGTTTGTTTTTGCTATCTTTTTCTATTGAAGACGACATAGCACCTCACCTGCTCAGAATTCAGCTCGCTCTTACCTAGAAGACAGTCTGGGAAAAAAACAAGTAAGATAAAAGGCTTTTTGAGCAGCAAAATTAGAAATCATGTAGCACATTCACTGTAACCAGCAGGTAGTTCACACAGAAGATCTCTCCTGATGCACACCGAGTCTACACTTTAATTCATAAATAGTCTCAAATAATTTTATCAGTGAGAGAAAATAGATTAAAGGAGGAAAAAGACCGAAGTCAAGAAGTTTAGTAAATAAGTTGCCTTTTAATTGATTTTTTTCTAAATGAATGACAGATTAAACGGAGCAACTTAGAAATGGAGGGAAGCATTGTTATTGGCAGGTACATGAAATAAAATGTTGAATTATCAAGAAAAGGTTAATGTTTCTATATTAAGGAGTAAATAATATATCTTAGAACTGTTTCCCTTCAAAAATATTTAAATCTCACAATATTTTATTATTATTGTTTACTATTTTACTATTCAGAATCACCTTTTTTGTCATGGGATTCATATAGCTAAAGATTTTCTTGTATTTCCAGAGGAATCCTATACTAATTAGGGAGCATATTACAGAATCCTAAGTGTCTTATGTAATGGCATTTTAAATCTTATATAATCACACTTTAGAAGAGAACGGTTGCAGGGTAAGATCAGCAGCCCAGCCATGTGAGCAAGGAGCCGGGCTCATCCACCCTTGGGCTCTGCCATCCTCCAGACACTGGCTGTCCTTGGGCTTGACCCTTCTAGGTTGCAAAATGGCTGCTGCCTTTTAAGACTTATGTGAAGTCACATGTTCAGCTGATGAAAAGGCATATATTCCCGAGGCTGTCTCTTTGCATTAGAGATGGAAATTTCTCACAGAATCCTCCCAACAGATTTCCCCTCAGGTCTCATTGTCCGATATTTGGTCACCTGCCAACCAGCCAAGTCCCGATTACAAGGGAGACTGAGAAGAAAGTGACTATCTCTAGTGGGACTGGGCCCTGCTGGCGAGGAAGAAGTAGTGGTGGCTAGGGGATAGATAACTGTTGTCAAAAGCTCATTGCAAAGAAGCAAGTAATTACACATCAACCAACCATCTGATATCTGTAATATAAGTCAACTTTTAGCAGAGGTCATTAACCTCACCTCTCCAACATTTGCTGTGAGAAAGAATCTGATTTTCTTTGAGTTTCTTCCTGCAAGCTGGGAACTATAATGGAACTTTTATGTATTACCTCATTTAAGCTTTAGTTGAATTCTTCTGGAAAGCTGTTGTTAGCCCTATTTAATAGATGAAGCTAAGGTGCACAAAAAGGTTAAATAAGCTGCTGTAACACTCCCAACTAGTGATAGAAACTGGATCCTCCTAAAGTAGTATATGGTCCCCAAACCTGAGATCTTTATGCTAAGGGCACCGAACCACTTCATCTTGGTGGCTGGATAAAAAGTTTGTATTACGCTATGCAAAATAATTATTTTATGGCCCAGTGTGTGACTTGCTTGCCCTCAGAGTAGCCTAGATCTACCTCCAAGTAATTTAACACATACATCAGGAGTGGTTTATTTAATCATCTTTCCTGTAACAACTGCATTCTTGCTCATTGATCTGATAGAAACCATTCTGTTGTGACTGGTATATTTAATGTGGAATATACCTCTAAAAGTAACAGACAAGCACCTGGCACCTAGTAAGTGATCATATATAGTACTTACAATTATGGGGAAAAATCCAATAAAGGCTATTTCTAATATTATGATCATTTCATTTTTATCTTATCAATATTTTAGTACAGATAATATATCATCTAGGTCACAGCATATTGTTGATTGCAGATATTACAGAAGATAAGTGTAAAAACAAATCAATGTAATCTTTGCTTTTGATGGCTGAATTTTTATTTTTATTTTTTATTTATTTTTTATTTTTTTAATCAGCATTTTTATTAATTGCTATTTTTAAAATTATTATACTTTAAGTTCTAGGGTACATGTGCATAACGTGCAGGTTTGTTACATATGTATACTTGTGCCATGTTGGTGTGCTGCACCCATCAACTCGTCAGCACCCATCAACTCGTCATTTACATCAGGCATAACTCCCAATGCAATCCCTCCCCGCCCCTCCTCGCAATAGGCCCCGGTGTGTGATGTTCCCCTTCCCGAGTCCAAGTGATCTCATTGTTCAGTTCCCACCTATGAGTGAGAACATGCGGTGTTTGGTTTTCTGTTCTTGCAATAGTTTGCTGAGAATGATGGTTTCCAGCTGCATCCATGTCCCTACAAAGGACACAAACTCATTCTTTTTTATGGCTGCATAGTATTCCATGGTGTATATGTGCCACATTTTCTTAATCCAATCTGTCACTGATGGACATTTGGGTTGATTCCAAGTCTTTGCTATTGCGAATAGTGCCGCAATAAACATACGTGTGCCTGTGTCTTTATAGCAGCATGATTTATAATCCTTTGGGTATACCCCCAGTAATGGGATGGCTGGGTCATATGGTACTTCTAGTTCTAGATCCTTGAGGAATCGCCATACTGTTTTCCATAATGGTTGAACTAGTTTACAATCCCACCAACAGTGTAAAAGTGTTCCTGTTTCTCCACATCCTCTGCAGCATCTGTTGTTTCCTGACTTTTTAATGATTGCCATTCTAACTGGTGTGAGATGGTATCTCATTGTGGTTTTGATTTGCATTTCTCTGATGGCCAGTGATGATGAGCATTTTTTCATGTGTCTGTTGGCTCTATGAATGTCTTCTTTTGAGAAATGTCTGTTCATATCCTTTGCCCACTTTTTGATGGGGTTGTTTGTTCTTTTCTTGTAAATTTGTTTGAGTTCTTTGTAAGTTCTGGATATTAGCCCTTTGTCAGATGAGTAGATTGCAAAAATTTTCTCCCATTCTGTAGGTTGCCTGTTCACTCTGATGGTAGTTTCTTTTGCTGTGCAGAAGCTCTTTAGTTTAATTAGATCCCATTTGTCAATTTTGGCTTTTGTTGCCATTGCTTTTGGTGTTTTAGACATGAAGTCCTTGCCCATGCCTATGTCCTGAATGGTATTACCTAGATTTTCTTCAAGGGTTTTTATGGTATTAGGTCTAACATTTAAGTCTCTAATCCATCTTGAATTCATTTTCATATAAGGAGTAAGGAAAGGATCCAGTTTCAGCTTTCTACTTATGGCTAGCCAGTTTTCCCAGCACCTTTTATTAAATAGGGAATCCTTTCCCCATTTCTTGTTTCTCTCAGGTTTGTCAAAGATCAGATGGCTGTAGTTGTGTGGTATTATTTCTGAGGACTCTGTTCTGTTCCATTGGTCTATATCTCTGTTTTGGTACCAGTACCTTGCTGTTTTGGTTACTGTAGCCTTGTGGTATAGTTTGAAGTCAAGTAGCGTGATGCCTCCAGCTTTGTTCTTTTGGCTTAGGATTGTCTTGGCAATGCAGGCTCTATTTTGGTTCCATATGAACTTTAAAGCAGTTTTTTCCAATTCTGTGAAGAAACTCATTGGTAGCTTGATGGGGATGGCATTGAATCTATAAATTACCTTGGGCAGTATGGCCATTTTCATGATATTGATTCTTCCTATCCATGAGCATGATATGTTCTTCCATTTGTTTGTTTCCTCTTTTGTTTCACTGAGCAGTGGTTTGTAGTTCTCCTTGAGGAGGTCCTTTACATCCCTTGTAAGTTGGATTCCTAGGTATTTTATTCTCTTTGAAGCAATTGTGAATGGAAGTTCATTCATGATTTGGCTCTCTGTTTGCCTGTTACTGGTGTATAAGAATGCTTGTGATTTTTGCACATTGATTTTTTATCTTGAGACTTTGCTGAAGTTTCTTATCAGCTTAAGGAGATTTGGGACTGAGACAATGGGGTTTTCTAAATATACAATCATGTCATCTGCAAACAGGGACAATTTGACTTCTTCTTTTCCTAACTGAGTACCCTTGATTTCTTTCTCTTGCCTGATTTTCCTAGCCAGAACTTCCAACACTATGTTGAATAGGAGTGGTGAGAGAGGGCATCCCTGTCTTGTGCCCGTTTTCAAAGGGAATTTTTCCAGTTTTTGCCCATTCAGTATGATATTGGCTGTGGGTTTGTCCTAAATAGCTCTTATTATTTTGAGATACGTTCCATCAATACCGAATTTATTGAGCGTTTTTAGCATGAAGGGCTGTTGAATTTTGTCAAAGGCCTTTTCTGCATCTATTGAGATAATCATGTGGTTTTTGTCTTTGGTTCTGTTTATATGCTGGATTACATTTATTGACTTGCGTATGTTGAACCAGCCTTGCATCCCAGGGATGAAGCCCACTTGATCATGGTGGATAAGCTTTTTGATGTGCTGCTGGATCCGGTTTGCCAGTATTTTATTGAGGATTTTTGCATCGATGTTCATCAGGGATATTGGTCTAAAATTCTCTTTTTTTGTTGTGTCTCTGGATGGCTGAATTTTTAAAATCCTTCAAAAGGGAAGTGAAGGGTGGGCCTAGATTTATTTATTTTTCCTGAAGTACGGCTCAATCTGTAAGGCTGTGACTTGGGAGATCCTTCTTTGTGTCTCTGTCATTTAACACCTGGGAATGACCCTTTACCTCCCTTTATCTAAATCAGATTAGGTCATTGAAGTCTGTAGACTGAGTTACAATAATTTTCTTTATCTATCTCCAACTGAGTAAATTGCACCATATTCTTCCTGGAAAACATGACCACTAACCCAGTGGCTGTTGGTTTGGCCAATTAGAAATGAGACTCCAGGAGGAGGTATAAGGTACTCTGTCCTCTTAACTGCCAGTGGGCCACACCTCCTTATCCAGGTCACTAGGGCACTCAAGTGCCTGGGAGAAAATGGCACATTTGGGTGATGGTCTCGCTGGCTTTTTACTGTATGCTGAGTCTCTTAGGAGACTGTTCGCTGCCTAGTAGTCACCTCCTTTCTGAATTCTGGAAAATATTTATCTGTGGATGAAAATGGGTCAGGATTCTGAACTTTGCCACACACACACACGCACACACACTATTTTAAGAGAAAGAAAGAAAGAGAGAGAGAGACAGAAAGAAAGAAAGAGAAAGAAAGAAAGAAGGAGTTAAAGAAATTAAGGCTGAAAAAAATCACAAAATAAGCACCATGCTGGGTCAGATATTTTCCTCTGTTCATTCTTGCATTGTTTGCTGCTAGTTTTAAAGGGCAGAATTGTTGAGACTCTTCCATGTTTCCGTGGGGGACTTCAGACTTGGAGACATTGTAGGGACACAGAAGCCAAGAGGATTTTGCTATGGTTATATAGAGAGTAAACTGTTACAAGCTCAGAGCTGTAAAATATCAATTTGGAGAGGATACCTGCCCCCTCCCAGGCCATTCATGGATGAGAATGCAGTTTTGCCACATCCCCTCTGGGCACAGTCGACTGCTCAGTTGGTTCTGGGAGCTACTTGTTAGCTGAATCTCTGGGACAGGAGTTGGCCTCCATGTGCTCACTGTGAATATGTAGGATTCTGACGTGATTCCCCTCATTCTTGTGAGTCAGGATTAACAGAAATCAGATACTCCCCTATTCCTCTATAAAAGGACAGATTAAAGAAAAAAAAATGATGATGTCTTTGGAGGTTATGGTCAGGAAAAGGAGCTAGCAATAAAAGCAAGAAGGCAAGAGCTCTGAAGCAAGAACTTTCAAGAGGTATCTTACAGGTTAAATAGATCACAAGGCTGCAGTTCAGATCTTCAGATGTTATCAAACCACAAGAATGTGAGGTAGAGGTTAGGGAGTAGGCTGAGATTAAAACAGGCATTTCTGATTAATGTTTTCCATTAGTTCTAAGCCACGCTGAAAGCATGGCTTTGACAAGCCCCCTGGCGAATGAGGAAAGTAAACCTTGGAGGGGGCTCAGTAAAGGATATTTAGCAAGCAAATGATAGAGCCTAGACTCACACCCAGGCTTATCTCACTCCAAAGGCTGTTTGCACCATGTGCTTTATAGCACTTTGGACCTCCACTTTGGAGGGGGAATTTGTTTTATTCTTGCATGATACTGAATACTTCCCATTAATTAGCATCTGTGGATCTCAAGTACTATGAGGTGAAGTACCTCTTACTGTACCCTCAGTTCAAATTTTCTAATTGTTTTAGTAAGACCACAGTAGCACAAATGGAAAGTGGTACTTGCCATTAATGTTCCCTGTTTTAGATTCTCCTGGCCCACTTTATTTCTGATTAGATTGAGGTAGCATGGTGAGTTTTTATTTTATTTCTTTGCATTGTTGATCTAGAGCCATGGTTTTCAAACTTTATTGGTCTTGGAACCCCTTTACAGTCTTAAGTACTAAGGACACTAAAAGACTTTGTTTATGTGAGTTATATCTATTTATATTTACTGTATTAAAAATCAAAACAGACATTTATAAGAGTATGCAAGTAAGCATTCCATTAACTCTTGTACCCTCTGGAAATCTCCACTATACAACTGTGAAAGATTGATATTTAAAAAGCCAAATAATGTTTTAGTAATATTATGAAAGCAATATTGACTTCACAGACTCCCTGACAGGATTGTGGGAAACCTTGACCATATTTGGAGAGCCACTGAACTAGAAAACATACCTGTGTTTGTTGATATTGGCAATTCTTTATAATGCAACTATAAGTGCCGGAACTGGGGGCAAAAAATAAAGGAATTAAGGCAAGACCATCAGGTAATAAATGGCTTAAAAAATAGTTACTGACCAGTCTGTGAACTTCTTTCATCTTAGATTTGAGGGGAGTTGGCTTCTATTTCTGAATTTTGAATATATTCATATGTGGGAGTGAATAGTTTTTATCTATAGTAGTTTAATAAACTCTGATGTTTAAAATATGTTTAAACATTTCATACATATGGAAGCTCATTACGGAGATGTTTATTTCATTGTTTCTGCTCACAGTTACCATTGTTTTTTGGTCACCCAGCCCTGAATCCACCTCTCCTCTCTTGGCATATCCCACTGCCTCCTACAAGAGGATAAAGTGCTAGATATTTACATCTTCGGCCATCTTTTCAGCCAGGCTGCAGGCATGGGACCCAGACTCTGCCAGTCAGACACCTGCATCTCATGCTTTGAAATAGAAACTAGAGACATAGAGAAGTACATGGCAGCTGCACATTATTCCCAGGGCAGCAGCTAGTTGCTGGAGTTGCTGGTGTTGGTAGTAGAAGCGGTAGAATCCCCTGTTCATCAAGTGATAGAGATAGCAGAGGTGTTTTCACCAGACCAATGCTGCTGTGTAGTCTGGGACAGTGTTCTTGGATATGTAGCTTCCAAACCTGATTTCTCTGGCCCTCCTAGAAGTTTGTGTTTCTTCATTATCCTTCTGTGAATTCAAGAGTCAGACCTTTGCCTGCAACTAAGAATCCTGCTTAATGTAGTGTCTGTCAAAGTATTGTTTGGAAACCTCATGTGTTGGAATCACTGGGCCATATCTGACAATACCTACTTGTGGGCTTAAAATCGATGGATTCAGAATCCTTAGAGTGGGTCTTAGGAAACTGCATTTTAAACAGATCTCAGGGTTATGTGATTTTAGATGCAGTAAAGTTTAAAAACCCCTATCCTAGTATTTTCAACTTTTTAAAGTCTATGCTCTCTCTTTATGAATCTGAGCAATCATTAAAAGAAATAATTCTACTCTTTTTTATTTATATTTTATTTTATTTTATTTTTGAGCTGGAGTCTTGCTCTGTCACCCAGGCTGGAGTGCAGTGGCGCGATCTCGGCTCACTGCATCCTCCGCCCCATGGATTCAAGCAATTCTCCTGCCTCGGCCTCCCTAGTAGCTGGGATTACAGGTGTGCACTACCACGCCTGGCTAATTTTTGTATTTTCAGTACAGACGGGGTTACACCATGTTGCCCAGGCTGGTCTTGAACTCCTGACCTCAGGTGAACCGCCTGCCTCGACCTCCCAAAGTGCTGGGATTACAGGTGTGAATCACTGTGTCTGGCCAATTCTACTCTTTTATAAGGCCCTAATAAATGACTTACTAGTGTTTCCTTGTTCCCCTCCCTCCCCGGCTTCACATTCCCCATAAACCTTTGCTCTGTCTTTTTAACTCTTTTAACGTCTTTTCCTGGTTTACTTCTTCTCACTGAGAAGTTTTAATTCCTCAGTTGGTATTGCCTACATTAAGTGGTGCCAAAATTGTTAACTCGACTTCTAAACTGCACTGTGATGAACCATGTTTTTTCTTTCTTGGGCATTTTTGTAGCCTGCAGGCTTAGAGCTCAGTGTTTACCCCAGGGATTACTGGAGACAATGGAGGAGAAAGACTGGAATACAAGAGTAATTTTTCTTGAAGGGTTCCTCCACCATGGATTTAGGCCAGAAAACAGCACTGGAGGTGTTGATTGATTTACTTCTGAGATTTCTAGAATCACTGAATATTATAACTGAAAATAATCCATCTTAACCCCTTGTTTCCTTAATGAGGAAGTCAGGAGAAGATCCATGTTCAAAGTCATCTAAGTGATACGTGGGGTATAAAGGACAAAATAAATTTAGAAGTGGAAAGTGGTGATGCAGAGCTTGACCTAAACGAGCATAAAAAGGATGGGAATTACTAACATTTATTGAATTAATATTTGAACTTGGGTACATTCACTTGACTTCTCTGAGCCTCAGTTGTCTCAACTATAAAATAAAGATTCTAATAATAGCTAACATTGATAAAATATTGACTATATGCTAGGAGCTATTGATACTCTAAGGACTTTATGTGCTAACTCATTTGATCCTAGCACAACCACGTGATGTAGGAACCACTGTTTCTCCCATTTTGTAGATGCGCAGAAAGTCTATATAACTTCCCTGCAGTCACACAGCTAAGCGTATTTGTTTTCTATTGCTGCTTTACATATTTTATGAAATTAATGGCTTAAATATACATGTATTATCTTGCTGCTTTTTGGGTCAAGAATCTAGGCACAGCTTATCTAGGTTCCCTGCTCATGGTCTCACAAGGCAGCAATTGACTTGTTGACATGGGCTAGAGTCTCATCAGAGGCTTGGAGTCATGTTCCAAGCTTGTGTGGTCATTGGCAGAATTAATTTCCTTGCAGCTTTGGAACTTGTGGTGGCTGAGTCTTTAAGGCCAGCAGGAGAGAATCTGCTTCTTTTAGAGGTCTTACCTGATTAGATCCAGACCACTCAGGATAATTTTTCTTTTAATTAACTTAACATTATTAGGGGGGATTCATATATCTACAGTATCTCTTCATCTTTGCCATATGATTCAACATAATCATGGGAATAATATTACATGACCTTTGCTATCTTCTATTGGTTAGAAGCCAATTACGGGTCTTAACCATACTCAGGCAGAGAGGATTACACAAACCGACAGATATCAAGACGCAGGAATCACAGAGCTATCTTAGAATTTTGCCTGTCATAGTTCTAAGGTTGAGTTTAAATCCAGACCGGCTCTAGGTTTAACAGTCCATGCTCATAATCAATATGATCCTCTTTATTCCTTTGAAGAAAGCGAACCTACTTTATAACCTTGCAGAGAGTTCTAAGTAAGGTATCCCCCAGAAGATTCATACTGGGTGCCAGTCAAATGTTAATTATTTTCACACCTTCACTTTCAAAGGTCAGCTTCGAGAAACCATAACCACTTGCAGTTTTATATTTTCAGGAAGAGATTTCCAACAGTCTCTCTGAACACTCTGAACTTATAACTTAAGGTTATATAAGTTATTTCCATTTGTTCCTGTTTGTCTGAGGCAGAGATAACCCTGGGATTTGGGATTTCAAACTTGAGTCTCAAAAAATAACTTTAGTTCTGCTTCTTGTTTTTGAAACAGATGAAGTGATTGAGAAGAAACAGTGAACATCCTCATTTCACAGATAAGACAGCATGGATCAGCCTTTTACTGTGAATTCTCTGGTAGGTTGCACCAGCTGATATCTAACATTTGGTTGGAAAGCCCAAAAAGAAGAACAGAAACATACAAATGTGAAATGAGTCACAATTACTTTAAGAAGTTTAGCACTTGTAGTTTCTCATCCATCTGTGTGGTTGTCTCCTTTGAGGAAGTGACTAATAAAGCTATCTTTGTAAGACTTAAAAATACATTTTATTTTCCACAAAAGTCTAAAATTTTAGTTTATCTAGCTAGATTCCAGGAGTGTAGTCCTTTGGCAAAACACCAGGGAGAAGAATTTCAGAGTTGATATCTGAGGAGCTACTTAAAGCTCTTTGTGTCTCAGCTTCTTTATATAGATAAAAATTGGAGGCTCACCTTGTGTGGTGTTAGCTGAGAAAAACATACATAACACCTAGGTATTGCTTTGGATCCTTGTGTAAATGTCTTTGTACTTGACGCTCTTGTTCTTCTCACTTTTCCCCTCACTGCCCAGCACTGTGCACACTTTCTCTAGCTACATCACATGGGCTTATTCTGTGTCCTAGATCAGTCTCTGACTGTGAATATAGACACATTATGTAATCTCCATGGCCCTAATTTTGTACTTTTTGCCCAATGACAATTGGAAACAATATTTTTTGATGCTCCTAGCCTACCAAGATGGTACGATAAATGGAAACTGTCATTCCCATTTTCCTCCTCCCGAAGACCCTTCCCAACCACTCACAGCGACCTTGTACCAGTGTGCAGTATACTAAATACCCTGTATGCACAGAGACTAGCACCAGGACATAAAGAAAGAGAGAGCCTGGTTCTTGTACTGAAATAGGTTGTGACCTAATGTTTTTTCTTGACCAAGAAAGTCCTTCACAGAGCTTAGTTGTCTTCAGAGTATGTTTGGAAAGTAGACAGTTGCAGAAATGTTTTCATTTTCTGTCCCCATGTTGTTGTTCCACTATGGTTAATAAATACTGACCCATTTCCACCTCTTCAGAGGAAGGAGTCATCCTTATGAGATGTCTTCTGTGTTTTTCTAGAACATTATATAACAATAATTAAAATTTTTATTGTATATGTCATGTAAAAATGAACACAAAGGCTATGTATCTGGAAAATTTGTGTTTTCATCCAAGAAGCTTGCATGCAAATGAAATATTATAGATTGGCCGGGCGCGGTGGCTCACACCTGTAATCCCAGCACTTTGGAAGGCCACGGCGGGCAGATCACGAGGTCAGGAGATTGAGACCATCCTGGCTAACACCGTGAAACCCTGTCTCTACTAAAAATACAAAAAATTAGCCGGGTGCAGTGGCGGGCGCCTGTAGTCCCAGCTCCTTGGGAGGCTGAGGCAGGAGAATGGCGTGAACCCGGGAGGTGGAGGTTGCAGGAGCCGAGATCGTGCCACTGCACTTCCAGCCTGGGCGACAGAGTGAGACTCTGTCTCAAAAACAAACAAACAAACAAAAAAAAACTATAGATTGATGAAGACTTTAGGTTATTTTCTAGCTTATCTTTGAAATCAATTTTAAATTTGGGAAGGATAGGACCATTTAGAAGAGGAAAAATAATCTAATTTTCATTTTCAGGGAAAAAACTAATTATAATCTCTTGTTGCTTCCTTCTCTCACTTCTTTGTCTCTTTTATTTGATATACTTATTATCACATATGTGGCAGGGAAGATGCTACAGGGAACAGAGATAAATGGAAAGTGATCCCTTTTAAAACCCCAAGGAGTTCATAAGGGATCAGACACATTTGTACAGAAATAATTGTAACTCAGTGTGGACTATATAGTAGTAAAATATGAACACATTACTTTTATACATATGAGAGGCTGGAACCCCCTTTAGAAGACATTCTGATTTTCATAGATTTTTTTCTCTAGTCATTTTCTGATATCATTGAAGCAATTATCTGTGGTCAAATGACAATATTTTCTTTTAGTGCTGTTCAGTTCTATAGGTGAGTGTGGTTAGGGAAAAGCGGATGGATTGCTGTAGGATTTGAGACATCTCAACTGGAAAAGACCATATACTGAAGCCTGAGGCTCAAAGTTCAGAACTCCAATTTCTGTCTTTGATGTGGTGAAGCCATATAATAAAACGTACAAGGGAAATGGTATGGTTCTTACTTAATGAAGCCTTGAGAAACAAGTTCGTGGGTCTCTGGTTACATGTTAAACCTTTAGGACCAAGAATCATTTCAGATCTCTAGGGTTCTATTGGCTATACATTTACCACCAAAGTAGGCCAGATGGCATTGGAAGAACTCCAGATATCTAATTCACTATGCCCTACCCCTGAAGGTTGGCTCAGTAATTCACGGCCAGACTAAAAGTATGCTTACCTTGACTTCTTTCATAGCTTTCGGCAGACCTGAATTAAGTGCTCCACCCCCACAGTAGTCAGACTTGCAACCTACCCTTAACTGACCAAGGAGGCCTTGAGAGGCTAAATTTGCTCTAGGCTCACTCTGTTCTGGGAGCATCCAGCAATGGTAGAAGTGGTTGGTCTAAAGCCTTGCTTCTCAAACTGTGCATGCATAAGTACCTCTGGAAAGACGGATTAAAACATTGGTTCTCCAGCCTACCTCCAGAGGTCCTGAGATCCTGACTATAGGTCTGAGGTGAGACCTGTTAGGAATTTGCGTTTGTAAGAAACTCCCAGTTGATGCTGATGCTGCTATTACATGGACCATGCTTTGAAATATGCTGATCTAAAGCAGGGGTCAGCAAACTATGGTCTAAGGGCCAAACCACCTGCTTGTTTTTATAAATAAAAATTGGGGGGACACAGCCAGGGTCATTTTTTTCCATATTGTTTATGGTGACTTTCATGCTGAGAGCTGAATTCAAGTTGCAATGGAAACCATATGGCTAGCAGAGCCTAAGACACTTGCTATCTGGCACTTAACAGAGAAAATTTCCTTTCTGAAGCACTGACTTTTTATTGAATAATCATTCTGAATTGTGTATGTTCTGTGCTTTACCAAAAGTGTATAGATGCTGTTTTTATTAATAAAATCCAAATTACTATCACTGACATTTCTTAGTAACATATCATTATTTTCTTGGTTAAGGACTAACTTAACAGTGTAATTACTATTATACGGAAGTCTGAGACTCTTTTTATGTTTAAAAAAAATGGGAGGGGCATCCTTATGCTTGAAAAGGCTTCTCCAGGACTTATTTGTGTTTTTTGGTTTTGGTTTTTTTTTTTTTTTTTTTTTAACTCAACGAAGATGCAGAGAGGCCCTGAAAACTTCTTACTAAACAACACTTATTCTGGAATAGAACTAAATCTTTACAGTAACTTGAATCCAAGTTACCTCCTTGGAGACCCTTCAGAGTAGACTGACATGAACCCTACAATGGCAGGAATTCATCTTATGACCTGCTTCACATGATCCCAGATAGAAGCATGCACAGGGATATGAGGGGCAATGATATTTTACCTAACATGACCTGAAACATTTGCATACCCTGGAACTTCCAGATAATTGTACCCTGAAACCTAAAGTGAGATCCCACTCCAATAAAACTGTATGTTTACCCCGGAGGTTTGTCTTTTTGTTGTATAAACCATGTTTACGCAAAAATGCTTTACTTTGATCATATCATTAACTTATGAAAAGATTTCCTTAGATGATAGTGTTAGGTTCCTCATAAAGAAAATACATCCGTAATATTAGTCATATCCTTTTCTTACTATAATCAGCAATTAATCAGAGATTTAAATTTTGCTTTACAGAAAAAGTTAGCTGCTATGCCTGACCATACAGATGTTTCCCTAAGCCCAGAAGAGCGAGTCCGTGCCCTAAGCAAACTTGGTTGTAATATCACCATCAGTGAAGACATCACTCCACGACGTTACTTTAGGTCTGGAGTAGAGATGGAGAGGATGGCGTCTGTGTATTTGGAAGAAGGAAATTTGGAAAATGCCTTTGTTCTTTATAATAAATTTATAACGTAAGTTTTTTAAAGGCCTCTGAAGTGAGAAAATTGGAAAAATATTTACATAGTTATTTTGATGTGGCAGTTTGGGTATCAGTAATATTTTCATGTTCAGACCAATTGCACAGTCTCTAGGAGCTTTAAATGTTCAGGTTTTTAAATTACCAACTAATGTACTCACAGGCATCCCAACACCATCTCTGATGCTTAGGGTCAGGGAAGGCAGGAGGCTCCAAGGCCAGCACAATAATCTATTTAATACATGCTTCACTCTTCATAAATGTAATTTATTTTTTCATGTGATTTTCCCCAACAGAAACTGAAGCTTTATGAGAGCAGGAACTACAGTGTAGCTCCACTTAAAGCACCTAGAACATGTCATCAACATTAAAAAAGTTTGATTTGGTGGTTTGAGTCTGGGGGACAAGTTGGGAGACACAGGAAAGATCTGATTCAGGTTCAGGGATAGGTTCAGGAAACTCATTCAAGTTTCATATAGCATTTATTATTTCTTTTTTAAAAACATTTTATTTGGCTATGAAGAGCACTATGTACAAAAGAGCTGTCAAAATGTTGAGTAAAAGTGGCTACATCAAAACAGCCATATCAAACTATCAAATTTCCTATTAGACAGATATTTGCTAGTGGCATATCCTAGTTGAAGAGTTAACAGAAGTGGGACTTGGACTTGGACTTGCCTTACTATAAATCTGGTAACTTACTAGTTGAAAGGATGTCCTGTTATCAATAATTATATCTTCTAAGCTGAACCTTCTATTTTTTTATTTTAATTGAAAGTCACGTGTCGATTACTTTTGCTAGCTTATTATTAATTTGATTTAAATTGACAAAAATTATATATATATTGTGGGTGTGCAACATGTTTTGATACATATATGCTTATATTGTAGAATGACCAAGTCAAGCCAATTAACATATTTATTACCCCACAGACCTTTTACTGAGACAGGGCCTCCCTGTTGCACAGGCTGAGTGCAGCGGCACAATCATAGCTCACTGCAGCCTCGACCTCCCAGGCTCAAGTGATCCTCCCACCTCAGCCTCCCAAGTAGCTGGGAGTACAGGCATGTGTCACCATGCTCGTCTAATCTTTTATTTTTGTAGAGACGGGATCTTACTATGTTGCCCAGGCTGATCTCCAGCTCCTGGATACAAGTGATCCTCCTGCTTTGGCCTCCCAAAGTCCTGGGATTATAGGCATGAGCTACTGTGCCAGACCCAAGCTGCATAATTATGCAATACATTGTTATTAACTATAATCATCATATACACTGGACCTCCTGAACTTATTCCTCCTGTCTAACTGAAGTTTTGTATCCTTTGACCAACATCTCACCCCTTATCCTCACCCACTGGAACTCTAATAGCCACCTTACTACTGTCTGCCCTGCTATAAATTCAACTATTTTAGATTCCTTCTAAATTATAAGTGAGATCATGCAGTGTTTGTGTTTCTGTGCCTGGCTTATTTCACATATAATTTCACTAGCTTAGTCAGGGGCTTAGCCTGAGAACATTTAAGTTGAAAGATACAATATTTTAAAAATTGCCTTCCATGGCTCAGCGCGGTGGCTCAAGCCTGTAATCCTAGCACTTTGGGAGGCCGAGATGGGTGGATCACAAGGTCAGGAGATCGAAACCATCCTGGCTAACATGGTGAAACCCCGTCTATACTAAAAAATACGAAAAATTAGCTGGGTGAGGTGGCGAGCGCCGGTAGTCCCAGCTACTCGGGAGGCTGAGGCAGGAGAATGGCGTGAACCCGGGAGGCGGAGCTTGCAGTGAGCCGAGATTGCGCCACTGCACTCCAGCCTGGGTGACAGAGCGAGACTCCGTCTCAGGAACAAAAAAAAAAAAATTGCCTTCCATGATTCTACCAAGGGCAAAATTAAAGGTGATTTACATGGTATACAAATTGAGATCTGCATTTTATCCAAGTTACTGAACTTGAAAATTTAGAGAATGGTTGGCAGTATTTACCCTACCTGGGAAAACCACTTGTTTTTAGAAAGTTAAGTAATAAATATGAAATTGGAAGTTATTCTCCACCATTGATAGCCAAGCTTTTCCAATAAATTTTGTTTCTGAATAAGTTACCAATTAATAATATTTCTTTTTCACCTTCTGCTCTGATCTTGCGTATGCTCCTATGTAATTGTGAGCCTGGTGAAAGGGAAAAGGCCCCTATATCTCAGAATTATTGTGTAATCAAAATATTTGAATTCTCTTGTGTGATAATTTGTAATTCACTCATTCTTCCTGGGCCTTAGTTCATCATCTACGAATGAAAGATTTATGGGAGAAAATCTCTGAGGTCCCCTCTGCTCTAAATGTCTTTGAATTTATTCTATTTATAAAGGCTTAGATAGCTAACAACTTTTAAAGCTTCTTTAAGCCTTAATTTTCTCATTTAAAATGGGAATTACTCTAACATTTCTGTCTAACCTATAGCCTGTCGTCAGAGGAAATTAAATGATGAGTATATGTGTGTATTATTTGGTTTACAGAATCAGTAAGTATAAGGCATATTATTTGATCAGAAACAGCATTTACAGCTCATTATGATTTTTCAAGGAAGGGTTATTCATTCATTTTGCAAATATTTATTGAGCACTTATTATGAGCTAGATTCTATTCTTCAGGCTGAGGATACATCGGTGCATAAAAAAGAGAATTCCCTGCCCTTGTGGTAGCAGTTTCTTCACTTTACCTGGAAGCGATGCACTGGGTTTCCTGTAGGAATTTCCTTTCACTGCTGCTGTCTCTTGTTCCTCAAATGGTGATGAAAAATAATGAATTCCTAATTAGCACCTCCTAATTCACTAGGGATTCTGGTTGTCACTTTTCTTAGTTACAAGTTTTCAGTTAAGAGTTTTTTGATACACACACGATGGCGCTGCTGGTTCATCAGTGGTCATTTGAGTTTTTTTCAAGAGTGAGAAGGAATTTACATCACTCTTTCCATGCTCTGATATTTTTATGTGATTCTCTGTGTTGCCAGCAGTACACAAAAGTAAGATGGTGCTCTTTTGGGGTTAAGCATGCAGTACCTGAGAAAGATCAAACGACTTGATCTGTTTAGAGAGTACCCTGACCTTAACCTTGTTAGCTCTGGTGCTTAGTTTGTTGAGTTTAACCGTTAATACCAAAATAATACTCATGCCAGACTTTAGTGAAAAGGCAGATAGAAAGACTGTAGGTAAATAAGTTATTAAACATGTGATTTTTGAAAAAAGATGCTCATTCCCTTATTAGAAACCATGATTGAACTTTTGCTGTTACATAATGCTAAGAACATGTTTTCTCTTTCTTAGCTTGTTTGTAGAAAAGCTTCCTAACCATCGAGATTACCAGCAATGTGCAGTACCTGAAAAGCAGGATATTATGAAGGTATTGTGGGTTTGCTTATCCACTGTGGAATCAAATGCTCTATAAGTATCCATTATTGATTCATTCTTCCCCTTCCTCCGCTTTCTCTTTCTCTCGAGAGTTTGAGCACGAGAAATTCATTCCATTAACCATGATGTTTCGATTTTTTTCTTAGATGTTTAATGATCATCATTGAGCCAGTGTGGTTTGTCTAATTGATGCTGGGGGAAAAGAAAGAAAGAAAAACGTTACCTAATGGTGTGAAGAAGGAATTATTTTACAATAATCTCTCCCGGAGATTAAGAGAATGTTGTGTATTTCTCCAAACTTTTTTCAGACATTTTGGCTGCTTTTGATTATTTTATACAGCCCTGAACTCAATAACTGTTTGAAAATTAGTGTTAGTTATTAAGGCAACCACAAAGTTCTAGCTATTTACATCTTATAGAACTGTAACTATAGATTATAAAGTATTGTGGGGGAAGCAGGAGGTGGAAGGCTAAAATACTATCAAGGAAAAAGAGTGTTGCAATTTATCATCATTTTTTAAGTGATTTGTTTATCACCAATAATTGCTATATCTATAATTTTGGTTATGTCTAGCTGTGAATATATTCTTTTAAATAAACATTTACAATATTTCCCATTTATTTGTCTTTAATAGCTTGTGTTGGTCTTATATGAAGGAAGATAAAATCATGTACACAAAGCCAATTGTAGCATGCAATTTTAAATAACTTTTGAAAAACACTTTACCAAATAATGAAATAAAGGCTTTCCTATGAGTCTTTTCAGACCTGAGGATGCATAAGCAAAATGCAGATTTTGTCAGATGGTCATCTACATTATTTATTTATTTATTTGTTTGTTTTGAGTCAGAGTCTTGCTCTGTCACCTAGGCTGGAGTGAAGTGGCGCAATCTCAGCTCACTGCAACGTCCGCCTCCCGGGTTCAAGCAATTCTCCTGCCTCAGCCTACTGAGTGGTTGGGATTACAGGCACCTGCCACCATGCCCAGCTAATTTTTTTTTTTTTTTTTTTTTAAACAGAGTCTCACTCTGTCACCCAGGCTGGAGTGCAGTGGTGTGATCTCGGCTCACTGCAAGCACCACCTGCCAGGTTCACGCCATTCTCCTGCCTCAGCCTCCCCAGCAGCTGGGACTACAGTTGCACGCCACCATGCCTGGCTAATTTTTTTGTATTTTTAGTACAGACGGGGTTTCACCATGTTAGCCAGGATAGTCTCGAACTTCTGACCTAGTGATCCGCCCGCCTCGGCCTCCCAAAGTGCTGGGATTACAGGCGTGAGCCACCGCGCCCAGCCTGATTTTTGTATTTTTAATAGAGATGGAGTTTCACCATGTTGGCTAGGCTGGTCTCGAACTCCTTACCTCAGGTGATCTGCCTGCCTCTGCCTCCTGAAGTGTTAGGATTACAGGCATGAGCCACCACGCCCAGTCAACTTTTTTTAAATGTCTACAGTCACTTACCTGAAGTATCATTTATTATCATGTCTTTGTGTAGCACTCCCCCTCAATTCTCTTGTTCATTCAACCTCAGAGAGTTCTGTTTGGAAACTAAAGGTGTCAGGCTGTCAAGGTGACTTTCAATTTAGGGTTATGCTTATTATTATTTTTTTTTTTTGTAGGAGAAAAATTCTGCAAAACCATATACATTTCTCTTGTTTATGCTTATTGAATAGATACATGAATAAATACATAAATGAATGACAAAGGATTAAGAGAATCGAAATTTGGTGAAAGAGCTAGAGAGTCAGGAGAGTTGAGTTCCAGTCCTAAATGGGCTGCTGGCTGGTTGCATGATACCGAACAGGAATTTCAATCTCTTCAGGCCTTTGCTCTCTCACCTCTAAAAAGGAAGAGGTAGTTGGCCTTTATAAGAATTCCCAGATATTCTTGCCATTAAGAATCTCTGAGGAAGCTGTTTGAGATCCAGATTCCCAGACCGCTTCTCTAGGTGTTAATTCAGTAGATCTGGATTAGGCTTGGGAATCTGTATTTTTATAAAAAGTGCCCCAGCTATTCTTTTTACAGTCTAGCATGTGTAGAAATCCCTATCCACCATATATTCTCTCACATCCCTTCTAATTCGGATGCTACATGATTTATGTACTGTAGAACGAATGATTGATCTCAAACTCACTGTCTAAAAATGGGGTACCACAAAGGTAGCCATGAAGTTCTAGCTATTTTTTATAGCATTGGGCTATAACGAAATGCTTATCTAATCAGTGGGGCCAATAAAGTTCTTACAAAAGGGATAATAGTGTTTCTTTTCTGCTGGAAAGTTATATTTTGGACCCATAAAAAAGAGTTACTTTTCTGCCATCATCTTTGGTTACTCATGACTTTATTTGCAACACACCTACCAGCTGTTTTTCTTTCTCACCTGAGGATCTGAAAGAGTGTATTGAAAAATCCCACTAATCAATATGTATATATATTTTTAAAAGAAACTGAAGGAAATTGCATTCCCAAGGACAGATGAATTGAAAAACGACCTTTTAAAGAAATATAACGTAGAATACCAAGAATATTTGCAAAGCAAAGTAAGTTCATTTGGTACACTTATTTCATGACTATTTTATGTACAAGTGGTTTTTGAATTTCATTTTTATGTGATGAGTTTTTGAAATGTTCTGTGCATTTAAATTAAAAATTAAAGATGCAGTGATGTGAAACCAATACAAAATTTATGCTGATATCCAGGTTAAGCAGTTGCACCAACAATGTGGTATTTCTGTTTCCCTACAACATCTAACAAAGCAATGTGTTAGAAAAGAGATTTCCTACAGCGATTTAAGTAGAACTTTTTGATCGACTCTTGCCAATATAACCTTGAGCCAGATGGCTGCTCTTTTGCCAGATGAACAGCCAGTAGGAGGTAGGGAGAACAGAATATGGTTTTTGATGTGCCTAATGATGTAGGCCTTAGAAATGTGAATTTGATTCTTAGAATGTTATAGTCAGGATTGCATTGAGATGGAATAACAGCTAACCATGTGGTTGAAATGTAATTGTATCACCCAAAAGTGGTGGCTTCTGGGTTGTTATTAATAAACAGTGACCATTATGATAATGTCTGAGAGGCAGAAAGGCATTGGAAGAAGAAATTGGCCAGTCAGTGTATCGGATACTCACATTCAACATAGCATTATTATAAAGCTATTTTGCTTTTTTGTTTGTGTTTTATTTGCTTTGGAAGTTACCACCTTCACTGACTCCCACTTCAGTTCAATCTCATCAGCTCTGAGAATGCTCATTGAGCTTTTTGACTTTCTATGGGCAAAGGTGGAAGGCTAGTTTGAGTGGTAAGTTTTAACGAAGTGGTAGAGGGAATGTTGAAATTGGAAATGTCCCTGAAGTGTGTATATTAATAATGTGACTTGAAATATGAAAGACAGAAATGATCTTGGAGGGTAAGACAAAGCAACAGCAAGGCAGACGAAAGCCCAGTTCAAGTCTCCCTTCCACAGTCGGCAATGTGTATGATCTTCCTCTTCATGATCTTCCTGGGAGGAACAGGCTGTGCAGCTGTTGCATGTTCTGCCTTTGATACCAGTCACTTCATAGCCTACGGTAGTGTCCCATGTAGAAATCTCTGTGGGGTTAGAATAGCAGGACTGAGCCTAGGAGAGATGAACAGCGATGCCTGTGAGCCCTCGCTTCAGCCAGCATTAGCATCATTTGGAAGACTGTTAGACATGCAGAATCTCCGGCCCCATCCCAGACCTTCTGAATCAGGATTTGCAACTGCAATTAGCCCCAGGGTGATTTGTATGCACCTGAATGTGCAGCTATCAGCTGTGTCCCCTATGCTACCGCCATCTTACGGTAGCTCCCAAATCTAGCTTCTATCAAAATCACTTGAAAGGCTCATTAATACTTCATATTATCTGACCTAATAAGCCTGAATATTTTGTTAGGACTGGAGAGCTTGGGACTCCTCATTTTTAGCAAAACTCTTCGTTAGTGGTGACAGAGAAGGTTGGAACATATTTTAATAACCTTTTTTTTTTTTTTTTTTTTTGAGATGGAGTCTCGCTCTGTCCCCCTGGCTGGAGTGCAGTGGCGCCATCTCGGCTCACTGCAAGCTCCATCTCCCGGGATCATGCCATTCTCCTGCCTCAGCCTCCTGAGTAGCTGGGACTACAGGCGCCCGCCACCGCGCCCGGCTAATTTTTTGTATTTTTAGTAGAGACGGGGTTTCACCGTGGTCTCCATCTCCTGACCTTGTGATCCGCCCGCCTCGGCCTCCCAAAGTGCTGGGATTACAAGCGTGAGCCACCACGCCTGGCCTTAATAACCATTCTTTTTAGTGATTCCTTCTTATCCATAAATTTCCAGCAGAGTATGAGTTCTAGAGTCAAATGCAAAAGGTTCTAGGGCAGCACTGTTCAATAGAACTCCCTGTGATGATGGAAATGTTCTGTTTGACACTTTCCAATATGGTACCCACTAGCCACATGTGGCTACTGGGTACTTAAATGTGACTAGTGTGCCTGAGATGCTGAATTTCTAATTTTGTTTAATTTTAATCAAGTTCAAATAATCACACGTGGCCAGTGGTCACTATATTGAAAGTGCAGTAGGGGTGAGGTATTTTGTTTCATATGGTCTTGTCGGTCTGACTGAGCAAACAACCTTAACGTTGATTTTCCAGTATTTACAAGCATAAGGGAATGGAGGGATCCTGATTGTCATGGCCTGTCTCTGGTAAAATATCAGTGGATTTAGAACTGCTGCATTAATCAGATCAAGGGGCTTTTGCCCTGATGTTATGTATTTCTCTCACTGTTCCCTGAGTGTCCCTGTGGGTATATCACAGTATCTAGCCTTTTCTCTGTCTGCTTGAAGACTGAAAATGTCTAATTCCAGTTCAATGTTTTTCCTTGGACACTAACCTTCTCTTCTGGCTGCCACACTTTATAGAACAAATATAAAGCTGAAATTCTCAAAAAACTGGAGCATCAGAGGTTGATAGAGGCAGAAAGGAAGCGGATTGCTCAGATGCGCCAGCAGCAGCTAGAATCGGAGCAGTTTCTGTTTTTCGAAGATCAACTCAAGAAGCAAGAGTTAGCCCGAGGTCAGATGCGAAGTCAGCAAACCTCGGGGCTGTCGGAGCAGATTGATGGGAGCGCTTTGTCCTGCTTTTCCACACACCAGAACAATTCCTTGCTGAATGTATTTGCAGATCAACCTAATAAAAGTGATGCAACCAATTATGCTAGCCACTCTCCTCCTGTAAACAGGGCCTTAACGCCAGCTGCTACTCTAAGTGCTGTTCAGAGTAAGTGATGAAATGCACCCCCGTGAGACACTGAGGCTCATCGGATGGAACCATATTTCTATAGCATCTGGGAGGGTCCTCCTCATTTCATTACTAATTGTAGTAGGACCCCTGCATAATATGGTATGCATGACAGAACTAACCTTTCAATACTCTCTGGCTTTTACTATATATAACCTTAAAATTCAGGAAATATGATGCCCCCGATAGAGCAGAGACTCTGTCATAAATGCGAAGTATTTTGTCATTGAACAGAGATTTTAAATGAGAAGAATTTCAAGTCCTTTTGTCTTCTATGTATTTTAACTAAGAAATACATACATCTTAAATACATCCATCTTTCTGGAGAGAAAAGGTGTTGAGAAAATTGTTTATCCAGACCTTTGCTCAGCAATAAATGTTTATACTCGGTATGCTTAGCATCATCCTTGGACTGAGAGAATCTCATACACATAGATAATTAACCTCCAAATGGCCTGTGTGTTTCTGCAAGAATTAGTGCTGCTCCGTACTGCCAGATCGGTGCTGGCAGGTTTCCAAAATACAGAATTCTTCTTCACAGACACTGTCAGATGGAATTTGTGTTCCCATTTATTTGAAATGAGTGATAATAGGCGACCATTCTTAAAGTTACTTTACTGCTAATTGTTTACCAAAACGTTGTGCTTTGACTTGCTGATCACCAACTTTCATAAAGATATAAGTAACATGGTAAACACAATATTTATCATATGTCTTATGGGGTATGAGATGCATTCTACGCAGCCTATGCATTTAACCCTATATTTACTTCATGCCAAAAGATAAAATAACATGTAAGTAGTTGACCCAAGGTACAAACATGTAAAAGTGCTGGTACCTCCTCACTTTGCTTATAAAATAATTTATATACATAATTTAATTTTACTTCTAGTTAATGTTTACTTCTAAGAGTTTTAAAATAAAATATGGAAAGTAGAACACCTGATACTTTTATTTTTGAAATTTATGTCCAACTGCGACTGCTTGCCAATAGCAATTTTGAAAGATGGGACATACAGTTTGTTTTTTTAGCCTTTTCTCCCTTTTTTGTTTCTTAGATTTAGTGGTTGAAGGACTGCGATGTGCAGTTTTGCCAAAAGATCTTTGCCACAAATTTCTGCAGCTGGCGGAATCTAATACAGTGAGAGGAATAGAAACCTGTGGAATACTCTGTGGAAAACTGGTATGATCCTTATATTTATATATATGTATCTGCACAGGATACTTTTAATAGTACTAGATTTCTTCCGATAAGTGGAACAGAATAAAAGCATGCTAAGAGTTATAAGTATTATGAAATTAACATTACGCAAATTAACTTTATAAAACTACTGTCATTATTAATGGAATGATCCTTCTAGAAAATAGATTGTAAAATTTCAGAGACTCTATAAAAACTTGTCCTAAAGATCAACCTATAAATCAAATCTTTGATTAGAAAAATGGTATGAAATATAGGTCTTCAGATTTCCAAATCTATCTGGTTGCCAAATCAAATTTTCATTGCAATTGTTAGCTTCACATACATTCGTATAATTAACTTAATCTGTGGCATGTATTATCTTGCTGTCCTTTTTGAGAAACACATGGAATAAAACTAGGATTTTGTTGTTTCCTTTAGTTTAAGGCAGTAGTTTCAACAAAAGCCTATAGGCACAGGACATATTTAATTATGGAAGATATCATAAGTATGTGATGAAAGACAATGTCATAATAGAAGGAGATGAAAGAAAGGAGATGCATTCAATTTCCTATCTACAACAAAGATAAATAATGTTTCTTTGGGCGTGTCCTTTCATAGTCTGTTTTGAGTGCTAGTTTATATATCTGGGTCCAGGTATATTTTCAGTCCTCAAAATTTAGCTTAGGAACCTCTGCTTTATTGAATAATACTACATTGTATTCAATACACAATCTCCTCCTGCATTCCAGTATTCTGTCATCTCTTTCCCTCCAAGATAGAGGAAGCCATTGGTGGCAAGCACAGGAGAATGGGCATCTACAGTCACCTCTGTTGCACTTAAGGAGACAGTGTGCTATTGAAACATCCACCCGCACATCCTGTGTTGTATTCAGATTGATTTATTGATTCATTTGTGATTCATTCACTCCGTTGTCAGACAAACATTTACCGAATATCTAAATGTGCCAGGTAGTGTGCTGGGTATTAGCAGTGGGTGTCCAGCAACAGCCTGACTCACGATACTTATGATGCTGTGAAGACCCAGACAGATGACTAATGATAAGTGGGGCTGAGTGCTGTCTGTGCAAGTGCAGGGAATCATGGGAGTGTGTAACTGGTAAATCTAACCTTGAGGTTGGATGGAGGGAAGAGTTGAAATCAGGGCGAAGGAGCAGTGCATAGTGTGCCGGAAAGCCCTAAGGCTAGAGAGAGGATGGTCCTCTGGACAGAGAAAGGCCAGCCTGCCTGGGGGAAGACAGCCTCTCACTGCACAAACATCTCTTCCTTCAGGATCCCATGGCACTTCACAACCCTCTTCCTCTCAACTCTTACCTTTTGCCTAAGAGGAATAATTTGTTTTTTCCTTTCTCTTTATCTGATTGCAAATCCAAAACATTATCTTAATTACAGAAGATCCTAGTGAATCCTCGCAACATTCGAAGAATGTCGTAAATCTTGAAGTGACATTCAATATAATTAGTAATATAAAAACAAAACCATCAACCTTCACAACCCTAAGAAATGCCTTTTGGTAACACCACAAAATTATTTAACTAGTATCTCCCCCTCCAAACAAATCTGTCCTTGTTTTGTTCAGTTTTTCCATTACAGCTATATCAAGACATCATTTATTAACTAAACTTCCACAGAAGCCTGGCATGCAAATTCCTATTTATGTTATGTTTTCTATTGTGAAAGTGGGTTTCAAGCTACAAACAACTGAGTCTCAAACTTTTGGCAAAGAATCCATTTTTACTGTTGGGACTTGTTTTTGAATTGGGAACGGTTGTGTGTCTCGGTACAGGGAGGGATAATGTAAGTGGTCTCTGTACCTAGACACACACCCCTATTGGCGGACTCTTTAGTCTTAAACATTGCACTTCCTGTTCCATTGTTTTTTTTTGTGTGTGTGTGTGTGTGTGTGTCAGATGCATGTCATTCTTTCTGCTACTTGTTTTTTAGACACATAATGAATTTACTATTACTCATGTAATTGTGCCAAAGCAGTCTGCGGGACCAGACTATTGTGACGTGGAGAATGTAGAGGAATTATTCAATGTGCAGGATCAACACGATCTCCTCACTCTAGGATGGATTCATGTACGTTTGACCTTTTGGGTTTCAGTTTATTTTTGTGTGGCATGCTATTTTCCTCCTTGAAAAAGTTTAGCTTCATTTAAATAGCTTCTTCTTTTTAAATTTTTCAAATGTAATAAAGGTCATCATTTAAGTAGTGGTTCTCAAGCAAAAAGAAAAGAATAACAGATATTTAAAAAAATAAAGTTCATCATATTATGGCATGTTTTTCAGTGTTAGATTGTGTCTAACTCTGTCAAATCTGGATTTGGAGAACGTGTATCTTTTGCTTTTTCGTATCATCTAAAGTTAAAAGAAGTAGGAAGAAAGAGAGTAACATTTGGAAATCAGGTGATTTGTTTTAGATGATTTTACATAGCCTAGTGAAGGCTTAGCCAAATTGTTAACTGATTTGGCTACACAACTATTAATGTGGGTCTAAATTAGATTATTTTAAGAAAATATCTGAAAATGTTTCTTTTAAACGTGTTTGTATATATCAGCTACACTCCCTGACACCCCTCAGATAGGCAAATGATGTATGCATTACTGTATAAACAGCCACAGAGTAAGGCAAGAGGATAGGGCCCAAAACATTGAATTCCAACATCCACCAGGCCATCATAGGAGCAAGTCAAATAGACATGAGGTTAAATCTTGGCTGTGCTAAGAATTTACTGTAGGGGCATTGGCAAGTTATTAAGCAATCTGAGCATCAGTTTTATCATCCATAAAATGGAGATCATAATACTTGACTTCATAGGATATTTCATATTAAATGAGATACTATTGGTGAATTTCACAGCACATTTTTTGAGGGACTCAGAAAATTGTACCTGTTATAATTGGTGATAATAATCTATCCTTTCTAGCCGTAGTGCAATCCAGCTGAGGGAAATTTTTTCCATTCAGTCTCACATAAGCTGGATCTGGGATAACGTCTTGGTGTGTTTTTGCTGCTATAACAAAATGCCTGATATAGGGTGATTTAAAAAGAACAGAAATTTGTTTTGTCTGGTCCTAGAGGCTGGGAAGTCCAAGATCAAGGCACCAGCACTGGTGTCTAGTGAGGGCTGCTCTCAGCTTCCACAAGAAGCCTTCACTAGACACCAATGGCACCTTGTTGCTGTGTCCTCACAGGGTGGAAGGCAGAAGGGCAAGAGAGCACTCCCTTCAACCTTAAGCCCTTTCACAAGGGTCTTAATACCATTCATTAGAGTGGAGCCTTTGTGATTACTCACCTCCCAAAGACCACACTTCTTAATACTGTTGCATTGAGGATTAAGTTTCATCATGAATAGTGGTGGAGACCCCACCATTCAAACCATAGCAGGCTGGGATAAGCCATCCCTCTAAGATGGGATACTGGCCAAGAAAATTTCCAGGACACATTCTGGGGACCTCCAAGTGCCCTTGAGGAATGATACATGATCATTTTTACTTGCTTTATAGAGAAGCACTGGGGAGGGGCAGCATCCACACACACACACACACACACACTTCCTAAGCATTTGGTATTATGCAGTTCTGGAGGGTACAGGAGACTTTAGTCCCAACTCCACCTGTAAATTATTATGTTCTATCAGTCAGGACTTCTTGCCTAGTTTCCAGATTCCCTCATTGGCTGAGTGAGGCTCATGAATGCCTTCTCTCCTCACTGGATTTCTGTGAACAGGAAACAAGATACCAGGTGTGAAAACTCTTTGAAAAGTATAAACTGCCTCTCAAATGCAAGAAATTATTTATAATGAAGAGTTGGTAAAACTCTACATATGTGTATTTGCTTTACTTAACAGTAAGTAATATGCATTACAGTTTGCCTGGAAATTGCTATATTATTTAGCTTAACATGATTTCTGTAAAAAGAAGGCCTTATTTAGCTTAACATGATTTCTGTAACAAGAATGCATTTTAAAGCAAAACAAATTCTAGCAAGAATGACAGTCCATTAAATTATGCATTTACATTGACAAGTCAATGTTAGCTTAGCTAACAAAACATTTTCCAAATTAGAAACAAAAATTTTCCCCTTATGAGGTACTGTGAACAGAATGCATGCAATTATGAAAGTGAGTTGTTTAATAAGTTTAGCATAATTCTTGAATTCTAGGACTTTTTGTTAAACTCATTTCACCATATCAAATTATTGTGGTTGGATGAAAATACAAAAATGTTACATTTCTAAACCTCAGTGATTGTAATGACTCTTTATGATGTTTTTTATCAAGTGTAATAATAGCAACAAATTCCAGAGCTGGCTTTTTTCAAATACAAATTAGTCATCGGGAAAAAAGGTCTGAAATATAATCAGACAGACATGTATTTGAATTTGGACTTTTTGGTTTAACTAGCTTTATGAGCATCCACAAGTTACTCACTTTCTTGCTTACCTCAGTTTCCTCACCTGCAAAATGGAGATAATAATAGCACTTGTTGCTGTGAGAATTCAATGATATGACTCATGGAAAGTGATTAGTTCACATTATACAGTTGCAATAAATGGCATCTGCTGCCATTGTTATCATTGTCATCATCATTTTCATTTCCGTAGAGTGAGGGAATGGGAGCCTCATTCTCCCATGGGAAAACTGTTCTCATTGGAATAGACATAATTCCTTTTGGCAGAAATGAAGGACTCAGGTCATGTGGTGTGCATTCCGTGTGGAAATAAATTGACAAGCAGAGTGATTTGTCTGTATGATAACCTGCTTGCCGCCTCCACAGCACTATAGTTTCTTTGAACAATTTTTAATTTCTCACAAAGACATAGAAGCCTCTATTTTACAAAGAGAAGGTGTTCCTTGTAAGATAACAGGCTGTCAGATACTCCCACTCGTACCCCCTACTGAAGATTTGCATTTTAAAAGTTAGGATAATTTCCATTCCTTTGTTGATCTAAGTTTTTATAGGCCAAGTGTTATTTTTTCCTTGCAGAACATGTAGCTTTCTGTAAATAATCATCTGATTTTGCCTTCATTCTATTAAAGCAGAAAAAAACTTTTTCTTGCTTTTTTTTTTTTTTTTTCCAAGACAGAGTCTTGCTCTGTTGTCCAGGCTGGAGTGCAGTAGAGTGATCACAGCTCACTGTAGCCTCAACCTCCCTGGCTCAAGTGCTCCTCTCACCTCAGCCCCCTCAAGTAGTTGAGACTACAGGCACATGCCACCATGTCTAGCTAATTAAAACAACTTTTTGGTTTTTTTTTGGTAGAGATGGAGTCTACCTATAGTGTCCAGGCTGGTCTTGAACCCTTGGGCTCAACTGATCCTCTCACCTTGGCCACTCAAAGTGGGGATTACAGGCATGAGCCACTATGCCTGGCCTAAAAATTGTTTTAAAATCTTACATTTCTTTAATAGAATATAGTTTTGTGTAAAGACATTTAGCTACTACTATGGATCTGTGCCTTTTAGTTAATAAAGACATTAGAATAACAACAGCAATAACAACAGCCAATGACTTTTATTTCTATGTGCTAAGCACTGTTCCAAGAATTTTAATGGACTGTCATATTTCATCTTCATAACAATCCCATGCAGAAAATATTATCCCAATTTTACAGATGATGAAATGGGCAAGAGAAGGCTAAGTAATCTTCACAGTGTCATCTGGCTAGCGAGTAATGGAGTCAGGACCTAGACAGTGGTGCCAAGAATCTTTGTTTCATGATTAAAATAGTCACATTCTTTTTTTCAAGAGTAATTAGGGTTTAATATGAATTTTTAAAATAACTAGATGTGCATTTATTTTTTATATTCAAATATGAACCTCTGATTGACCATGCATAAACACATTTGCATGTAGCCAGAAACTTGGCAGATTTCTTTTAATTTATAATCCCCCTTTTTTCCTCCCCATATATTTAGTTGCTATGCAAGATTAGTCCCAAATACCTTTAACAACTTGGAGTCTCCCATTCTCCCATTTATAGGAAATGGCAATCCACAAAACGATACACAGCAACATGTGGTCTATTTAGTGAAAACTTCCTTTTAATGTTCCTAATGTTATATATACATATCTTGTGTCCAGGGTTTCCAATCACAGCTCTGCTCCTTACCAGCTGTGTGACCACAGGCGCATTATGTAACCTCCCTTAGTTTTGGGATCCTTGTATGTAAAATTCAGATAATAAAATAAGTATCTCATAAATGAGTTGTGATAATTATATGAGAATCTATTTAAAGCCCCTAGCAAATTAATTTCCAGCTCGCTCTTTCCCCAAAAGAAGAAAGGACACCAACACTTCTAGGAGCCTCTTCTCAAAGTCATAGTTATTCCAAAATAGCAAATAATAGGAATGCATAAAGGGAAGGATTATGTCAGCAAAACCTTTTTAAAAATCCCTTATTTGATTGATGGTTAAAAATAATTTTTTATAAAACAGAATTTTCTATTAAAATAAGCTGTGGCCTTGCCTAAGACAGCTATCCTAGTAAGATTGTCTTCTTTTGTGTTTATAGACGCATCCCACTCAAACTGCATTCTTATCCAGCGTTGATCTTCACACTCACTGTTCCTATCAACTCATGTTACCAGAGGCCATTGCCATTGTTTGCTCACCAAAGCATAAAGAGTAAGTGTGACTCTTCAGGGGAGCCCAAAGAAGGCTTTGTCTAGGGCTGCTGGGTTCCTGTGTGTCCAGACACCAGGTTGTGGTACTTGGATTGACAAGCACACAACACCCTTGGGAAAAAGAGATGGGTGGCAGTCAGCTGCCATCGACCTGTAGCTCTGCAGTTTAAGGTCCATTCTGTGGCAGAATTACTGATTTTCTTTCTTCAGTTAGCGTGACTTTGAAGTGAATAACATTTAAGAAGGATGCTATCCCAGTTAGCCTTTTTAGGACTCATTTCTACTGTATTATGTTCTACCATAAGAAATGTTCTAGCCTTAGCTGAGAAAAAACCTTTCTAGCTTTGGGGACACTGATTATTGTAGAGTAGTTATGAGCATGGGAATCAAACAAACATATGGAAATCATGGCTTCACCCCTCAAGTGTTGTGTTAGGCAGGATACTTGACCACTGTAGGCCTCTGCCTCTTCATCCCTCATACCTGCCCATCAGGGATGGATGTAAAGATGAAATTAGATAATAGCCTATGTACAGTGCTTAGCATAGTGCCTGGTACCACAGCAGGCACTCAATACCTATTTGCTATTGCTATAATCTGTATTAACATTATTAGAAGAATTCGAAATATCTGCCACTTGTAATTTCCTCTCGTAGGACTCTCTGGTGGGGCCTTGGCCTTTCCTGTGAGGTCACACACAATAGCTTATTTGCCTTGTCCCCTTAACGATCCTGCAGGCTCCTAGCAGCAGCATTGCCTCCTCCTGGGTTTCTCTCCTCTGGGCCAGTCATTGGTTAAAAAAAAAAAAAAAATCCCTATGGAATTCCTAGTTTGTGAGTTCTCAATCCCATTTGAGGAATATGTATGTGTGTGCTGTTCAAATAAAGCATCTGGAATGCCCAAATGATCGTTAATTTTTCTACCTGTTTTCACTCTGAAATTTAGCACTGGCATCTTCAGGCTCACCAATGCTGGCATGCTTGAGGTTTCTGCTTGTAAAAAAAAGGGCTTTCATCCACACACCAAGGAGCCCAGGCTGTTCAGTGTGAGTACATCATATTAGTTATTTTTCCAGGTATTTCTTATTCACTGCCCCCGCAACCTGTTTTTAAATAAATAGTAGCAGTCTAATATGAGATAAAATACTGTACTGCTTAGTTTGGAGTTTTATCTCAGAAAATTAATCTATCGGCATACTTAATTTCTGATTTATTCTCAAAATAATTGTATTTACAAGGAAACATCAATATTTCTATAGCAGAATTAATGGTGCACAAAGTTACCTTTCCATTTATATATATGTATGATATTTAAAAGTTTTCTTCAGAGTCCAAATAAGTAAACAATTATCATAGAAAATGGCATTTAAAATGTTGCATGAATTCTTTCTGCTTGATATGGCCAAATTAGTTTTTTCATAGCAATTGTATGAAAACTACGATCATACTTCTTGATTACTTTTGCATAGTCCAGAAGAAACATTTGACTACGCCTTTTTTTTCCCCTAATTTTTTGGCGGTTCTGTGGCTGTAACATCAGAGAACATTATATTGAAATTAGCATTTACTTAAAATGAAAATTATTTGGCAACCCCTGTAAATATTTTTGTTTTTGTTGAAATTAATAAATGTGATTGTATTTGTTCTGATTGGAAATATTTTAAAAATCAGGAACAATTTAAAATTAGGAAATCTGTACTCCCTCCCTAAAGAAAATCATATGGTAAACATTATGCTAAAATCAAACATATAGTAAAACCAATTTTTTCTTTCCTAGATATGCAAACATGTGTTGGTAAAAGACATAAAAATAATTGTGTTGGATCTGAGGTGATATGTTCTGAATGTAAGCACCATCAACATCAGACACCTACTCACGGACATGTGGTTGCCGGATTTTCTTAAGATGTTTCCAGAAATGACTGATATTTTATATTTATACATTTTAGATCAGAAAGCTTGATATTTATTGCTGTTGCACATTTTGAAGTTTTCTTTTTGGGTTGCTCTGTGTCAAGAGAGGTTACATGGTGTTAAATCGGTACCTAATAATGTGCCCAAATACTATGACCAGATAATAAATTGTGCTGCAAACAACATGTCTGGTATTTATAGAGGTCTCTGCATACACTTTTAGAGCTTTAGATGATTTACTGTATTTTTTATTCATGTAAAATGTAATTCCAAATAAGAAATTCTGAGTGTATGTAGTCCCCAAAGCAGACCATCTGTTTCTGAAACCTTCCCCTGAGGTAGGTGAGCAGCTTCCGTGTGTAGATGAAATATGGCTGCCATTTATAAAGCTCGTTCTGTGTTTTCAGTGTCATGAAATCCCAGGCTCAGAGAGACATCTCTGCAGTGAATCATTGTGTAAGATACAAGAACAACAGGCTTCTACTCAGGGGATCAGGTGTCAGAGGGCCTGAGATAGCAGACAATTCATTAACTTGATTTAGAAGACTAAAAGTAGAGAAACTTGAGAGAGGAATTTTTTAAAAAGGGCTCAGATAAAAGTACAAAGCCTGTTACTGTGAACATGGACAGAGGTGATAGGAAGAAGAAATGAGACATAAGAAATAACTGGTAATTCTTAGTCGAAAAGATTGAATCAGAAAATAGTTTGGAAAGTTTTGTCATTAAAGGTATCTCTATATAAATTAGTCCCCAGAGAAAGAGAATCAAATAAGTTTGAAACTGATAGGGTGACATAAATGTAATGTTTTAGTAAGGTGTGAAATGGCATTTGTGGCTATTACCTAGATAGTACAAGCATTTACCTGGATAAAAAGAGACAGATTAAATAGAAGGAATGAGAAACTTGGGTACTCTGTTAGCAAGCTGAATTGGTGGGAAAAACCTGAGGATGGAAACAATGTGGAGAAATTTTAGCTGCAGATACACAGAGGGCAGAATGGAAGTGATATTGTTGAGTTCTTTGAGAATAGGTCCTTCAGGACACTGAAGACTAGTTTTGCAGGTGACATCTTTATCTTGGAAGACATTGCTCCCAGGCATGTTGGGAAATCCTGGGCTGACAACCCTTTCCTTGATCAAGAAACTTGTGATCACTTCTTAATCTCTCTTCTCATCCTTTAGGGCCTTACCTTACTCTAGTCCAGCTTTCTTCTTTTTTCTTTTCAGCGCTTGAGTTTCCTTCTCCAGCCACCTCTTCCTGGATCTCCATGACTTTTCAACAGGGCCAAACTAACTATGTAACCTTCTGTCTTCCCACTGTCTTCTGTGCCAGCCTCAGCTATCCCTTCCTTTGCTTTCCTCATGACATTGTATCTGAGTTGCCTAAACGACTCATGTTTCCATGTACTAGCTTCCACTGCTTAGTTCAATGATTTCCACATTCCAAAGAGTGGTATTTCCTGTACACTGTGCTTGGATGGGTTAACATCTGATATGGTTTGGCTATGTCCCAACCCAAATCTCATCTTAAATCGTAGTAGGAGGGACCTGGTGGGAGGTAATTGAATCATAGGGGTGGTTACTTCCATGCTGTTCTCATGATAGTGAGAGAGTTCTCAGGATATCTGATGGTTTCATAAGGGGCTTTTTCCCTTTTGCTCAGCACTTCTTCCTGCCATTATGTGAAGAAGGACGTGTTTTGCTTCCCTTTCTGCAATGATGGCAAGTTTCTTGAGGCCTCCCCAGCAATGCAGAACTGTGAGTCAATTAAACCTCTTTCCTTTAGAAATTACTCAGCCTTGGTCAGTTCTTTATAGTAGCATGAGAATGGACTAATACAACATCCCTCCCTGCTTGTCTAGTCCTCAATTCTGGTACCATGTCACCTGAATTCTGTTCCTGTTCTCATTTATACAGAATCACCTACTATGGGCAGGTGAATGGCTTGTTTCTGTTTCATGGCATCTTCTAGCTATGGAGAGCTTAGGTCTCAGACTTCAGAAGTAGAACTTGGCTTACCTTGTGCATGGACACTTTAGTCTATGGCCACCACTAGTTAAGAGCAGATTAACTCTGCAAGGCTAGCTCCATAGACACCTCACTTTTTCCTGAGTGGTGCTGTCCTCAGTGTCTTAACACTTAAACACACCATGATATTCTGATATACTTGATCAAAGGAAAATATTATATACTTTATTCAAGTAAAAATAATTGTTGGGACAATGGATAGTTGAGAAATGAGTGAGATCCTCTGTATAGAATTAAAAATTATAGTAATACACTAAGAGGATATAAAATGAGAGTTGTCCGATGAAAAAGCTGGGGACATTGAATGGTGCCTAAAGATAGAAAGGACTCAGTTGAGAGCCAAGAACATTTAGCATCTTAGATTTCCAGAAAGATTAGAAAGAGAAGCTATGAGTATGCAAAACCATTATGTCCCTTCTGAATAGCAAGTTAGAAGAGAACCCATTTTTCACTAAGAAAGTATATTGCATTTCATAAATAAGGGAGACATTCTTGGCACTTTTTTTGTAGTTTTTTTGTAGGTTTTTTTTTTTTTTAAGTACAAACCAAATTAACCAGGATCTCACAGAGTGGGACTGTTGGAGGCGGCAAACCAGGGACCTGACTTTGGCTGCCAGAATGAGGCCCTGGGGCTGTGTCTGAAAGAAGAACCAACAGAAATGTGACCACATCACTAAGTAGTGAACTGGTCACGAGGCAGGTACCATGTTAACCAACCTGGAGATGCCAGTACACACACATGTGCATGAGCACCAGTGTTCATTGGATAAGCTATCTATGGAAGGTCTCTTTCACAACAGGCAAAGAGCACCTTCTCTTTTTTTGAGACAAGGTCTCACACTGTCGCCCAGGCTGGGGTGTAGTGGCACAATCATGGATCACCGCAGCCTTGATCTCCTAGGCTCAAGCTGTCCTCCCATCTCAGCCTCCCGAGTAACTGGGACTATAGGCACTCACCACCACACCTGGCTCTTTTTTTTCTATTTTGTAGAAATGGGGTCTTGCTGTGTTGCTAGGGCAGGAGATCCTTCTTTTGAATATGCATCAGTTCCAAAGCTCCATTTGCCACATCCTAAGGCAAAGATGGTTCTTCATTTCTTTTCAGATTTGTGTTTCCGTAGAAAAAAATGAAACAGTTAAGAACTTCCTTTGATTTTTCAATGCTAATTGGTTTGCATACAGTGCCTGACACTGTATATGTATTTGTTATAGGCTGAATTTTGTCCCCCAAATTCATGTGTTGAGTTCGTTAACCCCCCAGTACCTCAGAATATGACCAAGTTTGGAGATAGGGTCTTTACATAAATAATTAAGTTAAAATGAGGCTAGTAGAGTGGGCACTAATCCAGTATGAGTTGTGTCCTTATAATCAGAGATTAGGACAGACATACACAGAAGGAAGACCATGGGAAAACATAGAAAGAAGACTGCCATCTACAAGCCAAAGAGAGAGATCTCAGAAACCAACCCTGCCAAAACCTAGATCTCAGACTTCCAGCCTCCGGGACTGTGAGAAAATAAATTTCTGTTGTTTAAGCCATCCGGTCTGTGGTATTCTGTTTGGCAGCCCTCACAAACTAATGTGGTACCCGATAAATATTTGCTGAAGTTGTTTATTTCCTTTTTCCTTACAGACTGAATTGGAAATGGCTTTCTTTGTTGTCATGCCGGGCAGAAATCATGCTTTCCATAGACCTTGTCAGTTGTAGAAGAGCAAAGCAGAATGTTTGCAGATTATTTTCAGCTACTCAAATTGTTCCTAGTTTTTTTTTTTAGTAGGATTTTGCTTGTGGAAATTTGACATTTTATTTGAGGCCACACTGGTTCACTTCTGTTTTCTCCCAATTCATTTCACATTGCAACCACATCAACTGTGCTGGAGACTGTGTTATTACAATGATTTGACCTTAGATTGAGGTTTCTGTTGCAAAACCAGCTGAAGAGGTCCTAAATGTGGAAAGCAGATGTTTCTCTTCTGGCATGTCTTGCAGAATTATCTGGCAAGAGAATATCTTCTGTGAAGAAAATGCTTGAGAAATGTCATGCATTTGGCAATGATTAAGAAAGAAAGGTAAACCTTCAACTCTTTGTTCTTAAAAGAATTTGGCTTGTTAGTTAGTGGGAAGACAACTAAGATGCAAAGAGCTTTTCTGCTCCTTTAAGAAATTTGTTTTCTTTTCTAGTCTTTTGCTTCTTCATAAGGCCAGAATATACTTTCTCAAGGACAACTGACAAAAATACGATTTAGTGGCTGTTAGAGATTTAGCATACTGATGTCCAAGAAGACGTTGTTGTTTTTAAAGTATCAAAAGACAGGTCTTCATTTGGACTGCTATACAAAAATGCCATAAACTGGATGACTTAAACAACACTGTATTTCTGTCTCCCAGTTCTGGTGGCTGGAAATTTGATATCTGGGTGCCAGCATGGCCCAGTTCTTGATGAGAACTCCCTTCCTTATTTGCAGCTGACTGCCTTCTTGCCCTACCCTCAAATGGGGGAGAGAGAAATCATCTCTCTCATGTCTCTGCTTATAAGGACACAAATCCTATCATGAGGGTATGACTCTACCTTCATGACCTAATTATCTCCCAATGACCCCACCTCCAAGTATCATCACAATGAGGATGAGGTTTCTGCATATTAATGGTGGGGGCACCAACATTCAGTCCATAACTAGGCGAGTGCCAACTAGTTAGTTTCTTGTCTTTTTTCTGTGCCATATGGAGGCTCTGCTGTACATCTTCTGAGATCCCATAGTTACTATATTAAAAAGTAACATTCCAATGAGAATGTGAATAGCTTTTATTATATTACCTCTGATCTAGTGTGAAGATGCTTTCAAATAGATTTAAGAAATTACTCATTAAAAGGATATTTTGCAAAAGGAATTGCCAGTTGATTAAATCATACTAGGTATTAAATTTTGCCTCATGGAAAAACAAATTTCTTTGACAAAAATAATTTCTTAATTAAAGCCATATCTTTTCATATTAATAATGTTGCTGTATAATTATAATGTTTTAATTTTACAATGTTTTTATAATTAAAGGACTTAGTAAAATCCATATTCCTGTATATGTTTGAACAACCAGAGATACAGAAATGGAAAAGGGAAAGAAAATCCAGGGAAGGGAACATTATTTAGAAAGGAAACCTGTGATACTCTTAAGGTCTGTCACTACAGCTTACTAGATTTCAGGATGGGGATAGGAGATGCAGAAGATGAGAGAGGAGAAAACAGAGCAGGACCCTGGGGGAGGGAAGGTAGATTAAGAGCATTGCAAACTGTCTTTATTTAATTTGTTTGCTAGAAGTAAATGCCTTGACATTATCTGGACCACAAGACATTCTAAAACCAAATGGAGATAATTAGATTTTTTTTTCTCTATCAAGGAGGATTACCCGTGCATCTCTATCAGGTAAACAAGAGTTAGCAGTGAAAAATTACAGTTGTTTACATGAATTAGTCATTGTCTCACTGGGTCCCAGATGTACCAATGGAATGCATGGTTAATTCATATTCTTGAGTCTGAAGAGGATGTTTAAAAATTATCCTCTGTATTTTCTCCAAGAGAAAAAGGCATTTACAGATTGATTTAAAAAGAAAAAAAGCTCAATTATGTTTCCTCCTAATATAAAGGCTCACAGACAAGGAAAGCAAAGCAAACAACTAGAAGAGATTTGCTGTGCTCTTGACTTTGGGAAAGGCCATGGGCAAATTATATCATTTTTAGGGAATTTAATTTCCTTACCTACAGAAATAAGGCATGTGAATCAACTGATTCATCTGGCTCTCTTCAGCAATAAAATTTTGTACTTATCAAGGTTCTTCCCAAGGCAGTATGTTTTTTATTTTTAAAAAATAACTTATTGAAGCTCAATTCACGTAACTTAAAAGTAATCATTTTAATGTGAACAATTTAGTGGCATTTAGCACATTTGATGTTGTGCAACTACCATCCCTATCTAGTTCCAAAACATTTCTGTCACTCCAAAGTAAAACCCCTTGTCCACTGTATTAGTCTGTTTTCACCCTGCTGATAAAGACATACCCGAGACTGGGTAATTTATAAAGAAAAAGAGGTTTAATGGACTCACAGTTCCACTTGGCTGGGGAGGCTTCACAATCATGATGGAAGACAAAAGGCATGTCTTACACGGCAGCAGAGAAGAGAGAATGAGAGACAAGTGAAAGGGATTTCCTCTTATAAAGCCATCAGATCTCGTGAGACTTACTCACTACCATGAGAACAATATGGGGGAACCACCCCCATGATTCAGTTATCTCCCACTGGGTCCCTCCCACAACAGGTGGGAATTATGGGAGCTACAATTCAAAATGAGATTTGGGTGGAGACACAGCCAAACCATATCACCCACTAAGCAGTTGCTCCCCTTCCCTCCCTCTCCCCCCAGCTCCTAGCAACTGCCAATCTGCATTCTATATGGATCCATCTATTTTGGATATTTCATACAAGTAGAATTGTACAATATGTTAGCTGTTGTGTCTGGCTTCTTTCACTTAGTGTATCATTTTGAAGGCTTATCCGTGTTGTAGTATGTATCAGTCCTTTATTCATCTTTATGGAATAACATTCCATTTAGGTATATACCACATTTTGTTTATTCATCCATTTATGGACATTGATGGACATCCATTGATGGATATTGATGACATTTTGTTTGTTCATCCATTAATGGACACAATAAACAAAAAGGCATTTCCTTTTGGTTATTGTGAGTAGTAGTGCTCTAAACATGCTTGTACATGCATTTGTTTGAGCACCTGTTTCAATTATTTTGGATCTATACCTAGAAGTGGAATTGCAGGGTTATCTGGTAACTCTAGGCTTAGGTTTTTGAGAGACCTCCAAACTGTTTTTCACAACAGCTGTACCATGTTATATTCCCAACAGCAACATATAAAGTGTCTGATTAATCTACATCCTATTATAGCCATCCTAGTAAAAAGGTAGCATCTCATTCTCCTTTTGACAGAGCAATGTGTGGTCAGCTTAATTCCTCTAAAGTCAAATTTTAATAGTAAAATAAAGTTGATGATGAAGATGTCTGAGGCCTCCAGAATTCACTCACTCCCATCACTCTCTTAGTGTTGTGGGACACCAGTCCCAAGTCCTTATCAAGGTCACTACCACCATGTTTAGAGGGAGAATTTATTTTTATCAAGGATGGTTAGGTCAGCTGTTTCAGCTGGGTAGGATTAGAAATACAAAAAGAGAGCAACCAACAAAAGGCACTAGTCATAGCACTTTAGAATACTACTCTTGCTTTCCATCAAAGTCAGTGGTTTAAGCATTCGTAAGGAAGAATACTATGTTGAGGCATCTCTCTGAAATCACAGACTTTTTTAAATTTTAAGAGCAAGGGCTCATTCTAAATTTGAAAAATATAATTTACCTGTTTAATATATTTTTGCCTGAGTAGGGGATGTTATTTTTTTTTAAAGGAAGGCCTGAAATTACATGATTTTAGGTCATTTTTTAGGGAATTTCAGGTTGTGGCATATGCAGAGAGGTCTTAAAGGAGGAAAAATAATTGATTCAATGAAAGGATAGGGTACTAAGTCTCAAAACTAAATGTGGAGGGGAAGAAACAGAAGGCAAGAACTAAGAAGAGTAGTTCTTTTGACGTGGTATGTCTGCAGTACCACATACTTTTCTCCTAGGATCAGGAAATCTCTTAAGGACCCCTGAGTTTTAGGCCTCTGGAAAACTGTCATTAACCTCATGATACGGAAGCCTGTTCCATCGTCAGTTTTCCTTGAGGACAGCATTGTTTCAAACCCAGACAAGTAGTAATCATTTTTATTCCCTTTAGCCCAGAAGGGGCTAGAAATTGCTCTAAGGAGGACATTCTGGAAGAACTACAGCCTCCATGAATAAATTAGACTGAGAGGTGGCGAAGTTTGCATGTTCATTTCCCAGATATAAGATGATTAATTTAACCTGAAAGGTGAAATGCTCAGGAAAAGCAGGTGGTCCAGAGATGCCATACTTCTCATTCAACATTGCCTCCATTGCTTGAAATTGGTATCTGATTTTTTCATAGAAAAAATGTTATGAATATTACTTTGGAAAATCATAGTGAAGTCGTGGTCACACTTGTGTATGTGGTCCAGTTCTTTGGGGTTCCCTTTTTCCCAGCTGTGCAGCACTCTTACATCTCTGGGACTCTGCTGGGAACATGTCCCATGGAGGTCCTACTTCCCCTTCCCAAACGTCAACCCCCTCTAGCCCCCAGCCCTTTTTATGGTCTACTCAATTCTTACTCTTTAAGTCTCTGCTTAAGCACTATCTTCTCAGAGAGGCAGCCTCTCCTGAGCCCCTGGCTCAAGTTAGAGCCCATGGCTACAAAAGCCAGTACCCCATAAAATTCTTCTTTTGAACCCCTTACAACGTGCCCAAGTGCTTATTTAATGCCCATCTTCCTCACTTGGCTGAGGGTTCCATCCAGGCAGAACCTTGCCTAGTTCTATTTCCTTGACACTGCTGTCTGTCCTAGCTCATAGTGTTCTTCAGACATTACTTAAGTTGACTCTGATCTCCCAGGAATAAGCATTACTTCATACTCTGATAAGGAAGAACCCTATCTCAGGCTGCCCCATTTTCTCTCTCTCTCTCTCTCTTTTTTTGGGGGCGCTATCTCTTTCTGAATAAGCTGAACTACAGCAATGGCTTCTGGTTGGACTGCAAGTGTATGTTGGTCCAGACAGCCTCCTCCCTAACTACAGTCAGATGTTCTGTGTTAGAAATTCTTCTAAAGAGAATTTCCTAGCTGCACAAAGGATACCACATTGACAACAGAGGATTATTAATATTATTATTATTATTATTTTGAGGCAGAGTTCCACTCCTTTTTGCCCAGACTGGAGTGCGATGGCACGCTTTTGGCTCACTGCAACCCCTGCCTCCGGGTTTCAAGCAATTCTCCTGCCTCAGACTCCTGAGTAGCTGGGATTACAGGTGTATGCCTCCACGGCCAGCTAATTATGTATTTTTAGTAGAGATGGGGTTTCACCGTGTTGGCCAGGCTGGTCTTGAACTCCTGATCTCAGGTGATCTGCCCGCCTCGGCCTCCTGAGACAACAGAGGATTATTTTTAAGTAAATAATGCCTCTTCCCACACATCTGCTCACAGTAATGGCTGCATGATGTGAATTAATGTCATTAGAAACCCATGCTGTCCTCCAGAGTTGCAGAAGCCTGTCATGGAAAAACTTGGTAGTCATAGCAGGATGTGCCTCTCCTTTGAGAGTGTGGTTTGCTATTGTTAGAGGAGAGAAGAGGATTCCGAAGGCTGTCAAACCTATATGTTGCTGGTTTTATCTCCTCTGGAGATTGGTGTGACACTCATGAAGGGGACTCAGCCACCTGTGCAAAGCCCAGCCTCTTAAGTCACTGGGCATCTAGTGGAATCAGGGGAGGAATTACTGATGGATAACTGGGAGGAGGGTGCTTAGGCACTGCAGTTGAGTGGCTCACAAGGACAGACCATTTCACTAATGCATATTCAGTGGGTGCTTCTGGTTTGCCTGATTTTTGCCTCTGGGCATGGCTGTTTCAGTCTGAGAGGCTGTTCCAAGAATGTTTCTTTACTAGAGCGCTCATGCTGCCTGGTGGTAAATATGAAGTACAGCAGTGCAACTGACCAGTTTTACTCCAAGGAAACCCTGTAGAGATGACAGCAATGGTTGGCAATTTCTGCTTCAGTTATGAAAGTGATCTGGTGGCAAGTATCTGCACACTAATCCTTAAGTTTAAATCTAGTGGCTATGAGGTGTCCTTGCCTGGGAAGCATGAATTTGCAGCTGAAAGATTTCCCTCGATCATATTCCAGTAGTTCTTAAATTTTGATGTGCATAAGAATCACCAGGGAAATCTGATTGAAGTTCAAGTTTCCAGCCTCAACTCCAGAGATTCTAGCTCAGCGGGTGTTAGATGTGACCCAGGACTCTACCCATTTAAAATGAGCTTCCAATGAGGTTGGTCCCTATAGCCTATTCTTTGGGAGATGCTGGCCTACTGGCTAAAAATATAAGTTGGAAACCAAGCACAAGAAGGAGCAAGCTGATATCTTTGCCAGCAGCATGACATTGGGCTGCTGCTAGCCTCAATTACTCTTCTGTAAAAAGGCAGTAATGTTCAGGTGCTATGCCTCATGCATGTAATCCCAGCACTTTAGGAGGCCAAAGCAGGGGGATTGTTTGAGCCTAGGAGTTCAAGACCAGCCTGGGCAACATGGCAAGACCCCATCTCTATTTTTTTTTAAAGGCAGACCAAAATAATAGGGCTGTTGTAGGAGAAAATAAGATCCTCATATAAAGAGCTTGATACAGGCTGTGGTCATGGCGGGCACCAGTACATCCTAGCTCTTATTATTTGTAGTATTAACCCTAATTATCTGCAAGTTACAGGGCCAGAGAATACTAGGGAAGTTTGGGTTTTCTGGACCAAACAGACACTCAGTCCTGGGCCTGGAGGTCTCTGCAGTGAGGTGCTGCCACGGACAGAGCCACCTTCGCTCCTCAGGACAACCAGTAGCTGCTGACACACACTGTATGCACTGGAGGGCAAGCAGCTCCCAGCTTGGGAGCAACTGAGGGTGGTGAACAGCCTGGGCAAGGAGTGGTCTGAGGCTAAGACCCTGAACGGCAGGGTTGGTATTTTTTTATATCCTTGTGCCTCAGGCCAAATGGGCAAAGGAACAGCTGAAGTTGGTAACTCTCCTATCCAGTTGCGTTTCTAGAGCAATCTCTGTCTTCTCATCTATAAAGTGGGCTGATAGTAATACTTCCCTAGATAGTTGTGAAGAACAGCTGAGAGATGCTATGTGTAAAACCCTTCGCCAGATGATTGATGCTAATAGTCCTTGGAAAGTATTGTTATCTCTCTCATTCCTTCTGGCATGAATATATCCATAGTATCCTTTTCAAAGACAGAGATCAGGAGAAGGGAAACAGATGGTCCAGATGTGTAGTGAGATTTTAAGGCAGTGTTTCTCAATGTTTTTTAAAAAATCCATGTTTCCCTCAATGAACATAGAAGTCAGACCTGTTTCTATATGTACATATATATGTGTGTGTATATATATATGTTTAATACATAGTGTATGCATTAAAAGTCATATCTTGTATATTAAAAGTCACACACATACATGTGTATACATATGGGAAATGTATATGTGGGTGTGATTTTTAATATACAAGATATTACTTTTAAGATACATAGGCACAGTGGCTCATGCCTATAATTCCAGCATTTTGGGAGGCCAAGAGGAAAGAATTGCTTGAGCCGAGAAGTTCAAGGCTGCAATGAGCTATGATTACACCATTGCACTCCAGCGACAGAGTGAGACCTTATCTCTAATATATATAGTGTATATATATACACACACATATATATATGTGTGTATATGTATATATATACACGTGTGTGTATGTGTAATTGTTTTCGCCCATCAGGTTACCAGTACTGGGGTTATGAGTGTAAAGTAATATAATCACTTTGCAAGTTATGAGGTACTGTAGATTATCCCATTGATACACTGTAGTCCATGTTATTTTTTAAAATCTCCAATGTATTCTCAAATTATTCCTCTTTACAGAACCGAAATGCAGCTCCCCACTTTAGGTAATGTGATTCTACCCTTTGCTTGAGAAACATATCCATCCTAATTGTCATGTGCTCAGCTGGACCACTAGAGGGAGCCATCCTGTAACGGGTGAGGTCAACCTAACATGATCTCGGTCGGGTATTGATCAGAGGCCAACGCTAGAAGTTACCAGTAGCCTATTTCAGATTTATTAAAAAACACATAGGTAACGAGTCAGAACTCTGGCTAGGAATGACTTGGAAAAGAACTGAAGGCACAATTCCACAGAACATTCACAGTTGTGTGCTAGAGACAGAGAGGAGCGGGAAAGTGTTTTAGAAGCATTTGCGGTGGACAATGGAAGGCCCGGCTTCATCGTATTCCTGTTTGCTGATCCACATCTGCTGGAAGGTGGACAGAGAGGCCAGGATGGAGCCACCGATCCAGACAGAGTATTTGCGCTCCGGAGGGGCAATGATCTGTCAGTCAAGATGAAAAAGAAGGGTCATTAATGTCATCATGAGTGCAGTCGTTAGTGCGATAGGACAGAGCCTGGGTGTTCTACCATGGCGTAGTTTCTTGTTCAGCAGGGACACAGGCTTGTCTGTTAGATGCCAATTGTGTCCTAATTGTGTCATGTTCTTGGCAGGACCGCCAGAGGGAGCCACGGGTTTAGAAATTCTTCAGTAAGCACATTCGTTTTTCTCATGTATAACTCCTCAACCACACTATTGAGCAAACAGAGTTGGCTGCAAATCTAGCCATGGCCCCCACTTAAGAACCCTGGCAATGCCTCTGATTTCCATGAACTCAGCCTCAGAATTCAACACGAAACACTTTCTGTAGAAACTCTAGGCTATTCAAAGGAGAAGTTGTAATTGTGCTAGGACTTACTATACAAATGTTTTTCGACCTGGTGAAGCGAACTACCACTTTTCACCCAGATGCTCTGTTTAACAATGGGGGATTCAGGGTCCCCTGCTGGGGACATTCCCTTGCAATAGGTGCCTCTTAAGCTGCACTGTTTGGCCTTTCCCAGTGCATAGGCCTAACATGCAAGGCATGCTCATGTTTCTTAAATAAATGAATGGTTTAGGCACAGAGAACAGTGAAAACTGGTTAACCAGTTTAATCTTTATCTTCTGAGCTCTGCTTGAGCATGTACTTCTTAATACAAAGTACTGATATTTACTGAACACGTAATTATATGTCAGACACTATGCTAAGCATTTTACATGTATTATCTCATTTGATTCTCATAAATATCTTGAAGAATAAGTCTTAAATTACTCCCATATTACATATGAGGAAACAGAGGCTGAGACAGTTTAAGTAACTGACCCAGGTAACACTGGTTATATCAGTGTCAGATCTAATATTCAAACCTGGGTTCTCCCAGGTGGTTTTTTGTTTTGTTTTGTTTTTAAAAATAACCTTTTTATTTTGAAATAATTTTAGATTTTCAGAAAAGTTGTAAAGAATTTAATATAGTTTGGATGTCTCCTCCGAATCTCATGTTGGGATGTAATCCCCAGTGTTGGAGGTGGGGTCTGGTGGGAGGTGTTTGGATCACAGGGGTGGATCTCTCATGAATGGCTTAGGCTATCTCCTTGGTGATAAGTGAGCTCTTCTTCCGAGTTCACATGAGAGATCTGGTCATTTCAAAGTGTGTGGCACCCTCCCCCCAACCCCTGCCCTCTCTGTTACCCCTGCTTTTGCCATGTGAGGTGTCTGCCCCTGCTTTGCCTTCCACCATGATTCGAAGTTTTCTGAGACTGAGGCCTTCCCAGAAGCTGATGCTAGAGCTATGTTTCCTGTACAGCCTGCTGAACTGTGAGCCAATTAAACCTCTTTTCTTTACAAATTACCCAAGTCTCAGGTATTTCTTTATAGCAATGCAAGAACAGCCTATGGCAAATTCTATGGGAGTTCCCATAGGTCCCTCATCCAGTTCCGTTTTCACCAAATGTTATCATCTTATTGTCCCAGGTTTTTCCTGGTGCTCTGTACTATCTCACTACATTGGGGCCCAGAGTTTCACATTCATTTCTATTCAAGAAACTAAGTTTAGAGAACTAGGAACCGCCCAACTCTAGCAATAGCCTCTTTCTGTTATCGACCCTCAACCAGATTAATTCTGTAGTGAGCCCAGCTGCTGGCTTCATTCTCCTCCCTCTGCTGTGAAAATAAGAGGGAGGTAAGAGCTGATCAGAACGGCATCCAAGAAACACAAACCCTGTTGGAAAACAGTCTCTCTTCTCTCACGCTGAAGTGTTTTAGGGCAGGACTAGTCAGAGCCTGTCATGGAGAGAGAAAGTGTGCGTGTTTCAGTCTAGCACACTCTCTAATGTTAGCTGCATACTCCTTCTAAAAAACAGAAGGGAGTGCAAAGAGGAGAGAATTTGTTTAAATACCCACATGTGTGAACTGCACTAGAATTGCCCCTCTGCTTCCTGTGACATGAGTCAGAAAGTCCCAAGTGTGGCCTTCTTACTTCAGAGAGTGATAATAGCCTTTGAGAAGTGACCAGCCACAGGTTAAGTTTGCCTCCAAAGAATTATCTCCATTTAATCCCTGAGTTCCCTTCACTAGGGCTCAACATTCACACCACATACAGGGGTCCTGGGTGGCTCAGGGACTGAGCTTGGTCATCCTGGAGTCATTCAGTGCTTCTGAGCGCCTGTATCAAAAGATGTGCTAGACAGAGGAATGAAGATAAAATTCGAATTCCTGGCCACGGGATTGGGGTTAGTAATGGAAGAAGAGTATAACGCTCCTGAATCTACAGTGTTTAAAGTTCTTCAGAAATAAGTCTAGGTCATCTGTATTTTTTTAAAATGTGTTACATGCACGATGCATTATTTTTTGTGTCGAGTAAACAAAATGCATATTTTAAAGAGATATGAACATGTGGGGAGCTCTGCTGATCTTGATTGCAGCTGCTGAAAGTAGCTGATAAGGATAAACAGAGATCAAATTTTGTATAAAGTCACGCAATTTTTCTTATGAACTGGATTGACTTACATCCTGTAAAATATGGGATTTGTGTCCACTACCTACCCCTAAAACCCACAATTGCGTGTCACCAAAATACAGTCTCTGAAGAGTTCTAGTCTGTGGTTATAGGGCTGACACTGCTGGCATCATTGCCACTGAGTCTGTCACTGAACAGTACCTTGATCTTCATGGTGCTGGGCGCTAGGGCCGTGATCTCCTTCTGCATTCGGTCGGCAATGCCAGGGTACATAGTGGTGCCTCCTGATAGGACATTGTTAGCGTAGAGGTCCTTCCTGATGTCAATATCACACTTCATGATGCTGTTGTAGGTGGTTTCATGGATGCCTGCAGACTCCATCCCTGGAAAAGAGACACAGGCCATGGTCCTTAGGTGGAGAGTAAAACCCAGGCTAGACATGGAAGACCAAACTTGAGCATCTGGATGATCTTGCAGTGGACTGAGGCTGGGATGACATAATAATCTAGGAACCACCTGTCTGAGAGACTAAAGGGTCTTGTTACGCTCTATGTCTTCCTGACTCCCTTCTGATGAGGAAGGCCTGCTGCAGCATCCTGAGGCACAGGCTACAACCGGTATCACTGATTTTTTTTAACAGACTCACTACTCACTCCATGTGGTTTAAATCAGGGGTGAAGCCTTCCGATTCCCTGTAAAGCTTCCTTGCTGAGCCAATGTTGCAGCCACTCTTCAGAGCTCTCCCAGGTCTCCATTTGACAGCTACCTTGCATCTACCCCAGCCCCCAAAGCTAATGGGGCTGGATTATCAGGAAAATTTTCTATCCTGTTCAGACAAAGGATCATTTTTTCCAATCTTGCTAAAATTTTTTTGGGGGGCGGGTCTGGACTTTTGTTAATTTCTGATGCAGGTGTTTTGAAAAAAATCTCTAGGTGCCCCTTCATCTTCTGCGGTGCTGTGATGTAATGATAACGTTAACAATAGCACTACCTGATTATTAATTACTAGTGATATCTGATAATTATTGAATGCTTGCTTTTGCCAGGCAGTGGGCTAAATGTTCTTTATCTATCTCATGTAATTCTCACAGCCATTCTAGGACATAAGTAATATTACAGTCTCCACTTTATATATGAGGAGACAAATTGGGAAGGTTGTGACTTTCCCAAGATCAAGACAACTAAGACTGAAACCCAGGCTCATCCCTCTCAGAGCCTGCCTATGTAAACAACTATACAAACCTGTCTCTCCAAGACAATGTGGATGTAGGAACAGACTCACTTTGAGTGCTCTTCTATTTTTCTCTCCCCCAGCATTCCCAAATTCTCAGCATTCAGCACACTCTCCCTACCCTTTCCACTGTCTCCAAAGCATAGGCATTATTTAATTCTTTCATCATACACCAAGAATGCTTTGGGCTTAACTGCAACGTAGATATTGTTTTCTTCGAAAGAAAACTTCTTTCCTGGCCTCATTATGTCTTCTCACCTTGAATATGTGGCACTTTCCCTTTTTCTGGTTTAGAAATGCTTTTGGTCTTGGGGCAACCGTCACTTGTCTCCATGTTCTGGAGGCTGGCTTGATACGGGAGAAGACAATGACTCCCCTTCCCAGGAAAAGGGCGTTTGTTGCCTACCGATGAAGGATGGCTGGAACAGGGTCTCTGGGCAGCGGAAGCGTTCATTTCCGATGGTGATCACTTGCCCATCAGGCAGCTCGTAACTCTTCTCAAGGGAGGAGGAGGATGCGGCAGTGGCCATCTCATTTTCAAAGTCCAGAGCTACATAACACAGTTTCTCCTTGATGTCCCGGACAATCTCACGCTCAGCTGTCAGCCAGATACAAACATTGTGGCAAACATTAGGGTCTGCACAGGTGGTAAAGATCTACTTACCCTACTTCAGTCTCTCCCTCAAGATATACACCTTCAAAAAATGTGTCAGTTCAATATTCTTCAATCCAAAATCCATGATGACAATGACGTAGTAGGGCCACCAGGGAATCACCTCTGTTCCTAGCACACTGTCTCATGCATAGTAGGCCCTCAGTATGCGTTGTCTGGGAAATGTATAACAAGAATAAAATGAGCTAGCTAGAGAAAGGCTCACAGTAGGGGATCCTTTTTTACCATAACTTTTTTTTTTTTTTTTTTTTTTTGCAAGATAACTATTCTCTATTATAATTATTTTATAACAGAAAGTTTGTTACATTGTATTTTCAGTTAACCAGGAAGTCTTAGGCTGAATCAGCTCCGCAGGGGCCCCAGAATTTTCTAAAAGTCTGAGATCATGTTGCTTGGGCCAGTAAATAGCAGCTCAACCCTTTGGCACATTTCTCAACCTCCAGGAAAGAGGTGGTGCTGTCTCAGGACCAGGCCCAGTCCGGAGGTTTTCAGCAGTGCATCCTGTACGAGATACGGAAGAGGTGGGCAGGCAGAGACCTTTCAGACTTCTGCTCTCTCAAGTTACAGGCTATTAATTCTATCTGAGGCTCTAGGAACCTTTTTGAGGCATCTTGAGATTCTTTGTAGGGAGCAGAGGAGGAATGCAATTATTCAACTTCATATTGCAAGTGGAGACTTTAACAGTGGCAGGGTTCAAGTTTCAAGCCTCAAATTTGGAGCATAAAGTAAGCCACAGGCACATTCAGAAACCTAAACGTGTGGACAATACCAAATTGCTAAGGGGAGGGCAGGTAGCTGGAGCCACCAGCACTGAGGACATACCATGTTTCTGGCAATGCTGACACTTTCCTCTTGTGAGGGAGGACTGGGTGCACCGGCTTAGAATCTGAATACATATGTGTCACTGTGTTAGCTATTAACACGTATCACTGGTAATAGCTAACAATTATTGAATACTTACTCTATGTCAAGTATTCCACATGCATTCTTCCATTTAATACTCCTAACAATCATGTGATACAGGATCTATTATTATCTGCATTTTACAAATAAAGAGACTGTGGTTGGTTAACTTGTTCAAGCTCACAGAGCTACTGAGTAGCAGAGTTGGGACTCAAGTCCTATCACAATGTCTCCTGCCAATCACCACACCGTGCCATCTTCAGTCTCTGCACAATCTTCTTCTATTTGCTAATGGAGGGGATTTAAAAAAGATCAAGTATGCAACACTGACTAATGCATAACACTGGGTGTCTATAACTGTTCTCCTCAAGGAAATAGTGTAATCATTTTGCAACTTCACATAGCAAAGAAAGATGTGCTTTGCTCTGTGCATTAGAGCCAGGCCTTGCCATTTGCAAATCTTCATCCCATCATCTCCTTGGATAGTGAGGATTGTCCTGGAAGTTGCTGAGCAACACACTGATCCCCTCTGCCCCTTATCTCCCACAGGCCTCACCGGTAGTAACGAAGGAATAGCCACGCTCAGTCAGGATCTTCATGAGGTAGTCAGTGAGATCTCGGCCAGCCAGATCCAGACGCATGATGGCATGGGGCAAGGCATAACCTTCATAGATGGGGACATTGTGGGTGACACCATCTCCAGAGTCCAGCACGATGCCTGGGAGACAGTTGGGCATGATAGAAGTGACCATGGCAGCTGGCATGTGGTTACTTGCTGGCCAAGTAGAGGGAAGCCTTGGGGAGAGGGAATTTCTGAGCTTCTTATTTAAGAAGAGAAAAGAGGGCATGTGATAGGAGAGGTGAGGTGGGACAGGGCTTGGGGAAGATGAAAAAAAGGGAAGAACAGGAAGAGGAAAACAGTAGAAAAAAGTTCTGCTAGAAATATGAGGTCGAGGGCTTATTTTGAACATGAGAAGGTGTTTTAGGGCTGGGTTCAGCCGTGTCCATTCTAACTCAGCCCCAGTCCATCACCCCCACGTGTTAATGACCATTCAGTCCCATCTCTGGTGGTGCGCTCCGACCAACTTCCTGCCCCTCCCAGTCACCTACCAGTTGTGCGTCCAGAGGCATAGAGGGACAGCACCGCCTGGATAGCCACATACATGGCTGGGACATTGAAAGTCTCAAACATAATCTGCAAAGCAATCCAAAGAGCTGTTAGTGAAGGTGCCCATCTGACAAAGAATGGTCAGGAGAGCACACCTGGTTGATGGATGTAGAGGGGCCTGACCTGTTCTGGGCAGAGGAGGCCAAAGTAAGGAGGATCAGAACAGCCCTGGTCACATAAAGAGGAGAAATGAAGGTGTGAATGGGGAGCCATGACATCAGTGGCCTGACAGGGTGGGGAGGGGAAGAAGCAGTGTGCACACAAGGCTTGGCCAGGGGAAAGGAAAGTCTAGCTTCTGTCTGTGGTCTTGGCTTTGACTAATAGTCACCAAACTAATAGTTGACTACTAGTGGCTTCATTCCAGGTCTCTTAACTATAAACAGAGGAGGAGTTTGGACTAAATGAGATCTCCAGTTTTTCCAGTGCAGACAGTCTAGGGCTTATTAACTATGTCAAAGCCAGAAGAAAAAGAGAAGACAACATTCAGGTTTTGATTTCTCTGGTATAAAGAAAGAAAACTTTTAAATCTGAAGCTCAGGCTGGCTAGGATTAGCCCCATTTCTGTGATTTGCCTGAGGTTCCATTTAATCGATTCCACCTTTTTATGTAGTTGCTGGGTCAATGCTAACCCTAGAATCTGAGGCCATTCTGGCTGCAGTGGGAGAGGCCCTGATTCCTGGAAGACAGGACCTGCCCACGGGTAATAGAGGACCACATAGAATGTCAGTGTCCCAGTTGGTGCAGTCCAGGGACAAGATTAGAACCAAGCCCTTCCAGGTCACTTGTGAGAAGTTTGTGCATCAGGAGATGTCTGTGGGTCTTCATTTCTCCCTCTGTAAGACCCTTCCTACTCTATTAACCAAACTGTCTGACATCATTCACTAGCGAGCCATAATTTCCAACCTTTTTTTTTTTTTTTTGCCTTCACACCATTGACAGGAACAATAATTCATCAGAAGCAACATCTCTTGCGACATGCAGTGATTTTCAGGCCTACAGATGTTTCCCTGTGGAGAATAAGTGCTAGTGGGTTGGTGCAAGCACCAGGAGCTCTTCTGAGGAAAAGGCCTTGCAGTTATTTACATTTGTGATTCTCCAATGCTGGAAGATCATGGATCAATCCCAGGCTCTGCCAGTTCTGGCTATGTGACCCTGGGAGAATCATTTAATGTATCTGAGCCTCAATTTCTTCATTTATATAAACAATATAATCATTGTTCCTGCTTCACATTGCTAGAACTTAAAGAGACAATGAATGTAAAATGCTGAGCCTAGTACCTGACCATAATGTTGTTATTTAATAGCTCATCCAAACTAGAAAACTCCTCTGTCTGGTGGACTGGATGGGATTCTATCATAAGGTCTTTAGCTTCAAACAAGTAATAATAATGACAATAATAACTATTATTTGTTGGATGTTTATTAGGAACCATGATATACATCTGTCGTTTCACCTTGTTGTTAATGTTCACATCAATCTTTTTGAAAAATAATAGTATTAATATTACTTCCAACTTATAGACAAGGAAACTAAGGCTCTGAGAAATTAACGGAATTCTTTAAGGTTACATAACTGATAAGTGGCAGATCCAGTTTTCAAACCTAGATATGTCTGACTCTCGAACCCAAATTCCTAATGTATGTGATGCTGCATTTTGAAGTGACTTCTCCTTAGACATTTTAACTTAAACATGGCCTCTTCTCAATGAAATCTTTTAAATTTCCTATTGCTTTTGGAGGCAAAGGGCTGGTCCCTGCAGGAAGGATGCAAGTACCATCAAGCTGTTCCTGTCCTTTGGGATCCCTGAGTTCATTGAAGGTTATCAGTCTGTTGGTGGACTCCTAGCTCTGGCCTTCTCTCTGCTGTCCTGCATAGCCTCCTTCTAACAGAACTTTCCCCAGACCCCAAAGTGTTGTGTGCTGGGGTAGCATACTTACCTGGGTCATTTTTTCCCGATTGGCCTTGGGGTTCAGGGGCGCCTCCGTGAGCAGGGTGGGATGCTCTTCAGGGGCTACACGAAGCTCGTTGTAGAAAGAGTGGTGCCAGATCTAGTGAGTTGGGGGACAGAGAAGAAACACAATGATGTGCTGTCATGAAGCCCTGCATTTCCCAAAAAGGGACCAGAAGCTACTTGACACCAAGCCCAAAGGAAATGCTACAAATACTCATCATGTGTCCATGGTTTTATAGATGCAGAGACTGAAGGTCTAAGTGTGTGAGTACTTTCCCAAATGATTCACATCTAGTAAGTGACTGAGCAGAATCCCTAACCCAGATCTGTGAGGCAGGATGGTATACTGGTTAAGGGCACAACCCTTGATCAAACCTTGGGTTCAAAGCCCAGCTCGGACACTTCTTGGTTGTGTGAGTTTAGGCAAGTTTTTAACCCTTCTCAGCATCAGTCCCATGATTGGTAATAGGGAGATGAAAATAATTAGTGTGTACCTCATTGGGTCTTTGTGCAAATGAATAAGGTAACCCTTGAGTTATTGTTCAGCCCAGTGTCTGGCCCAGAATCAATGTTATTATCATTCAACTCTATTTTCTTTGTTCTCTCTTTCCATTTTAATGTTCATGGGAAAATGATTTAATTTTGTAAATAAAAAGACAAATGAATGTGTATATGAATAAATGACGCTTACTTGGAAACCTAATTGACACTTTTAATGCTTCTAGAGAAGTTGCCCTTTGCAATGTTATATGAAGAAGAGAACAGGGCTCCCTGACTCTTGCCTCCATCACCCTTTTTGCTCTCGAGGGATGAGAAAAGCTTCCTCTATCAGCACACTCTGGATCTTTCACTCACAGTGAGACTTTTGGCCTTCAGCTGTTTCCAAAAGGCCCACACCTACGTATAGTGTGTCTATGTGAAGGTACTTTGGACATAACTACATTTGCTTTATGGTTGAGCACTTTCTTTAATTCCTAGATGCCGAAAAGAACAAACCATTGCAAAAAGGACTAAATTGATTAATCTTTAAAAGCTTGAAAATTCTCCACCAGAGCCATGAATATGAGATTCACCCAAAATCAAAACAGAGCAAAACAAGAACTGCTGATGAAAGCTTATAAATTAGCAAAAGCAAAATTAGCTTTCAAGACTATCTTATTCCACTTTCTTTTGTTTTGGATTTGTGGTTGATGGAAAGGAAATGAAACTTCTCAAAGTTTTGTTTCTTTAGTGGATTGAAAGCAGCAGACTGCTCAAAAAATCCTGCCAGTCTCAACAAGCAACCCTTCTCCTTCTCTCTCGCTTTCTCTTCACCCCCACCAGAAGATACTTTGAATTTAAATTTTAGAACTAAGGGAAGTTTTTTGTTCTTATAGTCTCTCTCTAGGAGGATACATTCTAAGATGTTGTCAGCTCCATGGAGAAATTCTAAAATAATATTTTCCTGTTGATATTGATATCTTTTTCTCTGTGCAAACTGCAATCTTACCAAATCTAGAATCCTCAATTAAGCAAACCTACTGATAGGAAATTTTTGTAGAAAGATGGAGCTTGGAGCATTACTGCTGATAAATTCTGACAACATTGTGTATTTTTTTTTAAGTGACAAATTGTGTGTGTGTAGTAGTAGTAGTAATAGTAGTAGTAGTAATGAGCTGATAGATAAATAAAAGGCCAGATGTTGTGATTCTGATATATCTTGCTGCATTTAAAATTTGTATGTCACTTTCTCATTATTTCTTCTGTTTTTTCTCTGATCACTGGTATCTGTAATGTTTAATGACCAAACATCAAAATCTTAGAATTTAGCTCTTCTTCTCATTAGCTCTTCTATAAGTGTTTGGGAGATAAGGCCTCATGTAATACAACACAGAGAAATAATTTTTAAAATATTTGTCATATAGCTTTTTTCAGTGGCTATTGTGCTTCAGTGTGTGGCGAGACATTCAGAAATGTAACAAATCTGCAATGTTACAGTCCTGTTTACTATAGTGAAAACAAAAACATTTTTAATTTAGATGTTTAGAGTGAGTTAATGAACACCTTTCAAGCATGGGCTGTTTAAGGTCCAGCATTTCAAGCATTTCAAGCCCTCTTTAGCTGTATTGCACTGAGAGGCATAGCCATACAGCCCCTGATGAGAATGAAAGGAGGGTTATTCTCTGAGCTGCTGCTCATGCACTGCTTGTCCGAGGAGGGCAACCGAGTTGACATGAGCAACAGATGATTAATTCCCTGCAGTGGCAAAGGGCTACTCTTCTCATCTACAGAACTGTCATCCACTAATTAGTTAATAAACCCTAATAGGCAAGGACATTGTTTTTCCTTTTCTTTAGAGACAGAGTCTTGCTCTGTTGCCCAGGCTGGAGTGCAGTGGTATGATCAACTCACTGCAGCTTCGATCTCCTGGGCCTGAATGATCCTACCACCTCAGCCTTCTGAGTAGCTGGGACTACAGTTGCATGCTACCACACACTGTTAATTAAACATTTTTTTTTTTCTTCTTAGTAGAGACAGGGTTTTGCTATGTTGCCCAGGCTGGTCTCGAACTCCTGGCTTCAAGTGATCCAAAGTGTTGGGATTACAGGTGAGTCACTGTGCCCTGCAGGATTTTTTTCTTCTTTTTTTTGAGATAGAGTCTCACTCCCTCACCTAGGCTGGAGTAGGATCTTGGCCCACTGCAGCCTCCATCTCCCAGGCTCAAGTGATCCTCCCACCTCAATCTCTCAAGTAGCTTGGACTGAGGTGTGTGCCACCATGCCTGGCTAATTTCATTTATTTTTTGTAGAGATAGGATCTCACTATGTTACCCAGCCTGGTCTCAAACTCCTGGGCTAAGCGATCCTCCCACCTTGGCTTCCCAAAGTATTGGGATTACAGGTATGAGCAACTGTGCCTGGCAAGGGAATTTTTTTTAAAGAGACATTTCAGGAATTTTTTTTCAATGGGTAATAACCCACAATGAACATTAACAAGTAAAAGTAAAGTTGAACAATGTGAGCCAGTTATTTCCCCAGCAGTAGCGTGGTGTTCTGTATCAGGGAACACAGGGATTATGTATCCTGAGGGCCCAAGCTGCAGCAAACCTCCCATACCTTTTCCATGTCGTCCCAGTTGGTAATGATGCCGTGTTCTATCGGGTACTTCAGGGTCAAGATTCCTCTTTTGCTCTGTGCTTCGTCACCCACGTAGCTGTCTTTTTGTCCCATTCCCACCATCACCCCCTAAAAAGGTTCAACACATTATGAGTCAGCATCTTCTAGAACTTGTGAATTAATTACAGTCAAGCCACAAAAGGTTAAATCATTGAGATGGAAAGTTTCTCTTCTGATTATCAGCAACAATAAACATATTGAGTCTCATTGCCACTATGCTCTTAAGCAACATTCTGTAGTTGATTGGAAAAAGACCAGAATTGCCTTCAAATAAAAGGAGATGTTGGGGGAAAGTCAACTTTACTTTGTATTTTTATCTCCTATGTTCCTTGATGAGCTTTTTTAGGGCAGAGATCATGTCTGTCTTGTCCATCACTATAGCAAATTGCATGGCATATTTGTGGCACTCAATAATTATTTGTTGAGAGAAGGATTAAAATTTTACATATTTGTTAAATTGCATTTTGTGTCTTATAAATCCTTTAAACTGTACTTTTAAAGTCATCACCTACCCAAAAGAATATGAGTATTATTTTCTAACTATTATAAGCAAAAGCATTGCATCTACAACCACTTGAGGCTTGATTTCTAATGGATAAGTTCATACCAATCAACTGTGAAGACATTTGCCTAAATTAGTCAGCTGCATTTTTAAAAAAATCATTATGGTGAAGCTCTTAAAAACTTACTGTTACTAGATTTTAAATTGCACTGGAGTGACTATTTCAGAACTACAAAACAGCCGTGGCTACTAGGGACCCTTAAAAGAGCGACTTGTGCAGAATATCTCCACTGCATAAAGATCAACGAATTCAGACAGACTGCATTCATTGGGAGAGGTTTCTATTATTTATTCTCATGAGTATATCCCAAGCAGAGAGGCATAAACATCAATCAGATAGCCCCAATGCACAAAATACATTTCTGATGTGAAGGAGATTTTCTGAGATGAAATTACTGAGTTTTTACCATGTGATGCCACCAATGCTTTGTTTACACATAATATGTAGAATTACCATGTGGCTGTCCAAATATATTTTGTTGACAGCTAATATTATGTAAAATTGCATTTGGTATCCATCTAACATCAACTCTGTATGGTTAAGTGACCTGGACTTTTATTGTAGTTTCTTTCCAAACAGTAGCTTTGGTATGCATCAGGATAATGTATAAGCATTTCTGATGGTGAGGAAATGATTTTGATGATGATGATGACTATATTTAGACAAAAAGGACACATGAAAAAGGGGCAGATTTTGTATCTGATAGACACCCATCAGATAATCTGTCTACGTTGTTTGTGAAATTGGCATTTACTCCTGGACCTTAATCATGAGAGGTATATTTTTAACAAGGATACATAACTTCTGGGCAGAAAGAGATAGACAATCTGTGGATAAACATGGGCACAGAGGAACCTGCTCTGTGCCCTGTTATGTTCCAATCATAATTTTCCTCACCTGATGTCTGGGACGTCCCACAATGGATGGGAAAACAGCCCTGGGAGCATCGTCCCCAGCAAAGCCGGCCTTACAGAGCCCAGAGCCATTGTCACACACCAAGGCAGTGCTGTCCTCTTCTTCACACATAGCTGGAGCTGCTTCACAGGATTCTATTGAAAACAGGGAGGAAGCAACCTCAGCTGTAATTGGGCATTTGTGGCACTTACCTGACAACTCCCACCTCCAAGGCTGGGTTTGGGGGCCCTCCTCTGTTCTCCTAGTGCTCTCCCGTCACCCTTATCTAATACAGCACTTATCTGGAAGTACTTTAGTTAGACTGTAAGGTTTCAGTAAGGTGAAACTCTGACTTCCGAAACTGACTTCTGTGTTTATACAACTTTAGTGTAGTGACCGGCATCTCATGTGTTCTCGTGAGCACTTTAAAGGTGGACCGAGCCAGTGAATGAATGAATAAACTGCAGAGCACAGATGGGAACTCCAGACTCTGAGACCAGATCTTTGCAGAGAGTTGCTTACCTTACGTTAAACAAGCATCTCGATTGTCCTGTCTGTATCAACCCAAATATACATTTTTCTAGATATGCTTTACCTTTTTGAAATTTTTTCAAACAGCTAGATTTTTGAGGGAGAGGCAGCATGTAAAAATTTAAAAATGTTAAAATGTCAAGTGTTTAATGGAGAAAGCTTTTTGAATCATAAGGACTTTTACTTTACCCTCAGAGAAGCTTTGAAATAAAATTTTCGGAGAAGGTGCTTTAAATTTTAGGGGCTGCAATTATCCACCATTAATAAAAGTCACTGTTAAACTAAAAGTTCAACAAGTGAGGGTGAGCCTGATGGATTATATATCATATGGTAGAATACTTTACTGCCATTAAAAAGGTAGAGTAAGAGGATAAGCAAAAGGTAGTTCTTATGTAAGTCATCGGTTAGAAAAAGTAACATTGTACATCTCATTAAAAATGTATTTTTTATGCATTGCAAAAAGATTAATCATATTTAGCAAGATGTTGACTGGGGTTGTGATGAAGTGGTGGGTTTCGTAGGTGTTTTTAATTATCTTCCCTTGGTTCTGTCATATTTTTAAAATTTTCTATATTGAATGTGTATTTCTTTGGTAATAAAACAAAATTTTAAATAACCCACTTTATACTTGGATCCTTTTGTAAAATTAGAAGGGCTGCAGCAGCATATCAACTTATAAATTTGAGAAATTGAAGGCATTTTAGAGGACATTTTCATCCAATGCTCTCATTTTCACAAATAAGGAAATCAGGAATTGATTGCTCAAGAGCACACAGGGCATTACAGGCAGAGCTCCAACCAGACATCAGGTACCCTTTAGCCACCCTTGGTTTCCAGTTCAAGCTCTCTTCCAGTTTTCTAATCACAATTAGGTTGAAATGTTCCGTTAAGAGAAGGACACCCAGAGTTTTCTGCCTGGCACTGAGATCTCAATTAGGATTTCAAATTGAGAAAATTTCTTCTTTTAAATGGGTGAACTGATTGCACCTCCAAATTCATATATAAAAAAGGCAGTTCTTTAAGGATACGTCTGAGAAGTAGGGAAATAAAATAGCTATTACAGAGTTGGAGTTCTGCCAAACCATTCCCACAAAATCAAACCTGCGTCTTGCCAAAGGCCTAAAACTTCCTTAGCAGTGCTTCATGTAAAATAATTCTTTGCAAAGAACATAAAACTGCAATTGAGATGACATATTTTAAAGTCAAGGCATGTAATATTGTATTCAACTGACAGGGAAACCAAGCCTTAAGGTTTGGTTTAAATTACTTGTCCAAGAACCTTGAACTGATACATTTAGGACAACGAAGATTTCAGATCACAGTGACAGACTGCCTGGATTTGAGTCCAGGCTCCAACACTTAGATGCTGTGTGATTTTAGTTATTTAACATCTCTAAACCACAATTTCCTTGCTATAAAACAGTAATGATATCGAGACATACCTCATGGAGTTCTTATGGAGATTGGATTTTTAAAGTATTTAAAATAATTTATAGCAGCAGAGATGCTCTAAGTTTTCAATAAATACTAATTTTATCATATTATTATTACTATCACTGTGTGATTATTTTCATTATCCAGATCTCTTTGTTTCTAACCTTTGCTTTCTTTCCACACTGCTCCAGGCTTAGAATACAAATAATCAACGTGTGGATTCCACTTGCAAGAATGGAAATGGGACTTAGGAATGGCTTGCCCTTTCCTTTCCCACCCTTCTTTTCCCTTTCCAGATGCTGAATTATGTTTGACATTCCTGTGATTTGACTTCCCCCATAGCAGATTAAGAAGCTTTAGAAAAGAGGCGAGAACTGTAAAGGAGACAAAAGGGAAGAAGCTTAAGAGCCTGGGGTATCTGTTAGAAGCAGTCAGCCCCAGGGGATAAGCAGGCGCTCTATGGATGTGCTGAGTGCACTTTCCAAACCAAAAGTAAGGGCTGAAAAGAGGACAAAACATTTCAAATTAGGATGGTCTCTGAAAATGGGAAGGTATGGTGACCATGAATGCTGGGATATTTTTAATAACTGTTTTGTTGGGCAGTGATGGCTTGGGAGGAGGGGTTGACTATACTCAGAAAAAGTAGGCTGACTCTCAGCATCAGCAAGAATGCAGAAAAATAAATCTCAAAATTCAGCAAATTTTTTTTACTTGGCCAAAAGAAAAAAAAAAAAGAAAAGAAAAAGAAAATCCAGGAAGAATGTTATAATGTCCAAAAGGAGCACTGTCATTGAAGAAGTCACTGTGTCCCTGGAAAGAGTCCGCTCAGTGGTTTGGAACTCTTCTCTAACCTGAATGAGCAGCTCGGTTTGGAGCAAAGCATTTCCTAATTAGGTAAAACACGCTTGAGTGTCTGGTTTTGGAACTGCACCCAGGTCAGGGGGTTTGCTCCAACTGACTAGAGTTCATCTTGTGCCAAAAATGAGTCGTCGATGGGAGGGGAAAGAAGATTACAGTTCCCAGCTCATTCGTCTTGAAACGCAAACCATATTTAGTCATGAATCACAAAATGCTAGGAAAATCTCAGCATGAAAACTCCAGTCTGGGCTGAAGCTGCCAAGCCTTGATTTGCAGTGAAGCTCAGCCTGGGGTGGCAGGGCTGGCTCCACAGTCACACTTGCCTCACCAGGCTGAGGGAAGCTTTAAGCTGAGAGAGATGCAAACCAGATATCCCGCCGGGAGGCACACACAGCTGTCAGATGCAGACTCTGCTCCCTCCCTCTTTCTTTCCAGAGAAAAATTCAGTTGGTCACCTGCTGTGCTCTGCTGCAAATGACCAATGATGCAGATCCGAACATGTAAGGTCACACATACACATTTCCAACAAAAAAGAGATATACATTTCCAACAGAAGACACTACCAGTTAGAGCCAGGGAAACCCAGAAGTGAATACACAAATTCAGGCGCAAAGACTAGGCAACTATTCTCTGTTCACTTCCGAAATCCACTTCCAGACACCTTAGCTGCACCAAAAATACAGCCCAGTGAAAAAAATCCCTACACCAAATCAGAACCAAAAACAAATCTCAGAGTTTCCAGTGCCTAAATACAAATAAATGTATAACTTACTGCACACAGCTAACCTGCATACCTGTGTTGTGCTGCAAGATCTGGGCTGCTTGTTTAGTATGAACGTTTTGTAAGTGACATGCATTAATAAAATTTTCATATTCTTCTCCACCCCTTCCATCATACCAAACTACATATTAGCCTTGTCTTTAATGTTAGATCATTGAAGCCAAAAGCTACAATCATTTTAGTAGAACAATCTTCATTCAGAAATATCAGTGCATGAACCCAGCCAAATCCCTGCAGATGATGTCTTGTTATTCTGGGTAATTAAAAGAGCCACTGGAATCTATAAGTCATATCCCTGGGCTGGCGCCACTTACCCTGACAGTGCTTGGCTGGGCTTCTCCACACTGGGTGGTGTTCAGGGAAGCTGAACGCTGAAGGGTTATATAGCCCCTTGGCCTGCTCTCCTCCCACTTGCTTCCCAAACAAGGAACAAAGACAGACTTGAGCCTGTCGTCAGTCTAACACAGCCATATAGGGACCTCAGCACAAAACTCTCTAATCTGGGTGGCCGGAGGCCTGGGTCTCTTCCACTGCATTCCACTGCTCTGTTCGTGAAACGGGAGGCGGCTCAGCTGCCTGTGGGAGATAAACACGCCAAGCCTTCAGAACAACTGCAGAAATGCCCAGAGACACTGAGTTAGGGTAATGGGCAGATGCAGGCATGGTTTGCACATTCCACGGAGGATGCCAGCTTGCCGTCATGCTGGAATTTCAGGCCATTTTCTAATAAACTGAGAACAGAAAGGGGCAGAAAGGGCTGCCTCTGCCTAGCACGGACTTTTAAAACTCTTATACCATGATAGCATGCAAGGAAGAAAGATATTCCTTCAGTCGTCTATAAATACATAGAGGGAGTGATGATTTTATGGTAGGCACACTGTTTATAAATCAAGTTCTTGAGGGATGTGAGTGGAAGTAGGAATTGAAGTTAGAGACAAGGTTGACAGGTCTATGTTTTACAAAGAGGAATTTGGTTGTTAGCTTTATTATAACTACATTCATTTTGTTGTTGTTGTTGTTGTTTGTTTTTTGGTGCATTAGCTTTGTCTACTAATTTGTCACTGAGCAAATTAGCAACATAAGTAGGGACCATCCTTTGACGAAAGAGTCTACCCAGCAGCCGGTCAAAGAAGTAGTTTGGAAAAGAAAGGAGATTGTTCAAAGGAAGCCTCTCTAGCCCTCCTCTTTGCCCACTAACCTACTTGACAGGAAGTAGAGAGACCAAGTGATATGGTTTGGTTCGATGTCCCCACCCAAATCTCATCTCGAATTCTAATCTCCATAATCCCCACATGTCCAGAGAAAGGCTAGGTGGGAGGTGCCTGGATCATGGGGGCGTTTTCTCCCACGCTGTTCTCATGAAAGTGAGTGAGTTCTCACGAGATCTGATGGTTTTATAAGGCAATTTTCCCTGCTCTTGCTTGCTCTCTCGTACCTGCTGCCATGTAAGACACACCTCTTCCCCTTTTGCCATGAGTTTAGTTTCTTGAGGCCTCCCCAGCCATGCAGAACTGTGAGTAAATTAAACCTCTTTTCTTTATAAATTACCCAATCTTCGGTATGTCTTTATAGCAGTGTGAAAATGGACTAAGATACTAGGTGATCCTGTCATTTCTCAAAGATATAAGCCCTCATCTCAAGCATCAATGAATAGCTTCGATGATTTTGTATTTGTCTACTAGGTTCTCACTAAACTCATAAAGAAATATTTTTGTGGGCACTATGAGTGTATCTGGACTGTGGACATGTGAGAAAAATCCCAGAATGAGTGGCTTTATTTTACAGCCATGACCAGCTGCTCACTCATATTACTATGTCAGATCTGTTTGATTAATGGTGCCCACACATATACATACATATATATCTTTGAAGATTGCACTATTGATTATTAGAAAATTTTAAACAGCATAAGACTAGATCATAACAGGATTTCTCTATACTGCTTGGGATTTGTCTAACTTTTACCAACCAGAAAACACAGCCATTGAATGTTAAAATATAAAATCTACACAGTATAACATAAAGTTGGCCATTTGGGGTTAATCCATTAGTTTTCATCCCAGGAATCATGTGAAGCAAAATTTCCATATTTTCTTGTGTAGGAGAGCAATTTGAATGGAGGAAGGATTCCCCTTCCTCATGTTTCTGACTCACGCAGTGTCTGTGTAGTCCTTGGGATCTTTATGAAGTGACTGTTCATCTAAACACCAAAGAGAAGAGTTTTTGCATTCACCTTTATGATTCTTACATCATTTCTTCCTTGATTATGGTAGTGTATATCCAAAGCACTGATAATAATCAGACTATGATGAAATAAAGAGACATACTAAAAGAGGACTCAAGGTTTAGTTTTTCTTGCAAGTTTTTTTTTTTTTTTCAAATAATCTATGATGCTTAACCAGGAAAGACTTATAATTGAAAATAAATTTCTGAGTAAGTGATTAAATGATCTTATTGCCTGGGTTTGAGATTTATAGTTTCACATCCCACCCAAATCTCTTCAGTGAGAGAAACCAACACTGTATGGGTATGAGTGTGTGTGCAAAGATATCTCCAGTCAAGCGGCCAGATAATTCCTGGGGCCAGCAGCCATGTATCCAGGGAGTTATGGAACAGTTAGAAAAACAGTAGTGTCAAAAAAAAAAAAAAAAAAAAGAAGAAGAAGAAGAAGAAGGAAAGAAAGAAAAACAGTGGTGTCTGGTAACTTGGTTGCAGTTCAGGGACACTATAAAATAAATTCCAAGCTAAAGCACATATCCAAGAATAATTTCCAGACACGTTGTTCTACAAACATCATGCACCATCTTAGTAAGATTATTTCATTATGATTTATTGTAAATTGCTTGAGCACTGGTGCAGCACTGTGTAGATTTAGATTAGGCCATGTAAATACTGACAAATATCCATAAAATATTGATGTCTGGTAAGAAAAATGATTTTCTGCTGGTGCTGAAAAATTGGGCTGTAGAAATTGTTTTTTTCTAGACTGATCATCCTCATTGACTATTTTCTTCAGCTCATAAAATTCATTTTTCTGAGAAGACACAATGAGAGCAAGGCACCCTTTCCGTTTCCCACCTTTGAAATTCTCCAGGAGAGTCACAAACAGTTCTCCTAAGACAGCCCACAAAAACAAAGGCATGGAGTCTATGCTGGCACAATGGCCATCCCGCCACATTTGCAGGGATTTACCAGGCTCTGCTCTGTCCCTCATTTGAGCATAGTTAATATTCTTTATGGGAAATTTGATTGGACACTTTCTATGAGGGTGTAAAGGCTGGTATTTCAGGGTTTTATTTTCATGTTTTCATTTATTTCAAAATGTGAGAGGATCAGAGAGAAGATACATGGTATATTAAATGTGAGAAGAACCATGCAACATGAGGATGTGAGGAAGGAATGCAGTGACAATTGGCCCTCAGACCTTTACTTTGTGTAAAGGCAAACATTTTGGATCAGTACACGGGGGTTATGATTCAGAGTTGAAATTCCAAAGCTATCATTTACTACCACTGTATCCCCTCTGTGCCTTAGCTTTCTTATAAGAAAAATAAGGTTAATATTCATGCCTTATCACAAGGTGGCAATGAGATATGAGGAGTTAATGGGAAGCACCTAGAACACTGCCTGGCCCATGGTGAGCACGATGTAATTATTAGCTATTATTATCGTCGGGTGCTCAGTAATGAGGAAGTTAGTTCTAGAGGTGACACAGACACTTTTTCAGACAACAAAAGTGCAGAGGTAAACTCTTACCCAGAAGACTGTGACACCCTGTGCTGGTTTCCTATTGCTGCTCTAACAAATTATGACAAACTTACTGGCTTCAAACAGCACAAAAGTATTCTGTTATAGTTCTTGAGGTCAGAAGTCCAAAACAAATTTTCAATGGGCTAAAATCAAGGCATTCCTTCTGGAAGCTCTTGTGGGGGTCTATGTCTTTGTATTTTCTAGTCTCTAGAGTCCACTTGGCTCATGGCTGCTTCCTCTTTCTTCAAAGCCTGCAGCAGAGCGTCTTCAAACTCTCTTTCTGACATTAATCCTCCTGTTAGAAGGACCTTTGTGAATATATTGGACTCTGATGGATAATCCAGGATAGTTCATTGTAATCTTCCCATTTTAAGAGTTTGATTTAATCATATCTGCAAAGTCACCATTTTGTGTGTAAGGTAACATATCCACAGGTTTAAGGGATTAGTAGTTGAACATCTTGCGGGAAGGGTTCATTATCCCACTTATTACATACTCCCATCTCACCACTCAATGTGTTTGCCATTACATGTCAAGGCATTTATACCAGTTTCTCAGTTTCCAAAAAGTATTTCTACCAATGGTGTTAGCATCAGATGTACTTACTACACTTAATAAACACTACCTTAGACTGTTTATTCTGCTGTAACTAAATAGCTGAGACTGGATAGTTTATTTAAAAATGAAATTTATTCCTCACATTTCTGGAAGCTGGGAAGTCCAAGATCAAGGAGCCAGCATCTGGTGAGGGCCTTCTTGATGTGCCATCCCATGGTGGAAGAAAGGGATGGACCTGCTCCCACAAGTCCTATTTATAGTGGCATTAATCTGTTCATGGAGGTGGAGCTCTTATCAATTAAACACCTTCCATTAGGCCTCATCTCCCAACACTGTTGCCCTAGGGTTTAAGTTTCCAATACATGAATTTTGGAAGACATAGTAAGATCATAGCAGACACTTAAGACATGGTACATAAGTCTTATCTTAGGAAAGGGATCAGAAAACTGTAAAGCTACAGGCCCATAATCCTGTAATGGCCAACTAGGAAAGTGGAATAAACTTGTATCCCTCCTTTATGCTTTTCAGAGTGTCTAGATAATGTAATGCATTTATAAGATTCACAAGGCACTTTCAAGAGCTTTACTGTATTTTATTTTTGTTTATGAAAGAACAAAATTACATGTCAGATTGCAGAATAGCACCTGTTAGATTTGAGAAACAGAACAACTTTTAACATCCTCTTTGTCACCAAAGATAACTTGAGAAATTAGGTTTAACCATGAAGAACAGAGAGCTTTAAAATATGTTTTAAATTCCTGGAAAAGAAGGATAATACCTATTTTTCCTTTGTCAATTGCACTTACATTTTTTTCCTGCCTCACCTACCTTATCTACTCCAACTCAGAACTCATATGTGCCAACATTGCCCCAGTGATATGGAACAATGGACTTTCCCATTAACAAGTCAGACAAGCTCATAACCGAGGACCTCTGCTCATGCTGATCCTCTGCCTGAAACAATATTTCCCCCATTCACTCCTCTAACTCCTTTCCTAATGCCATCTCTTCTTTTAGCATACTCTACATATCCTCCTAAACTCAGTTTAAGTGTCCCCTTCCCCTAGGAAGCCCTCCCTACCCACTTCCTTTTTTTTTTTTTTTTTTTTTTTTGAGCTGGAGTCTTGCTCTGTCACCCAGGCTGGAGTGCAGTGGTGCAATCTTGGCTCACTGCAACCACCACCTCCTGGGTTGAAGCAATGCTCCTGCCTCAGCCTCCCGAGTAGCTGGAATTACAGGTGCCTGCCACCATGCCTGGCTAATTTTTGTATTTTTAGCAGAGACAGGGTTTCACCATCAGGCTGATCTCGAACTCCTGACCTCATGATGTGCCTGCCTCGGCCTCCCAAAGTGCTGGGATTACAGACGTGACTCCCTACCCACTTCTACCCCACTCATTTTGGTTAAGGGTGCCTCCTATATTTATCCATGCTACTTTGTGTTTGCCTCTCTCATAGCACTCACTATATTGTTCTATAATAATATGTCCAACTTTTATGCTAGACTATAATGTGTTTGAAGGCAGACTAAATTGATTTCATATTTGCATTCCTAGAGCCTGGAACATTCAGTAAATGTTTCTTGAACTGAACTGAATTAAGCGCAGAAAATGCTTAGCAAATAGTCTAGGATGTTCTGAAGAGAGGGCAAATAAAAATAAATCAACTAACAGTTATCAGACAATGCTATGAGCTATTTGCTCTAAATACATAAACTCATTTAATCTTCAGAGCAGCCATAAGGAATACTATTTTTCCCATTTACAGATGAGGAAATGGAGGCTCAAATAAGCCAAATAACTTGCATGGCCCCGGAACTGGTAAGTGGTAGAGCAGGGATTCAAGCCCAGACCCATCTGACACCAGAGATTGAGTTCAAGCACATGCACAGAGGTGTGGGTAGTGGCCTGTGTGTCAGGCTCCACCAAGGTGGTAGGGAGCATGAGGTTAAATCATCAAGCCAAAGCCGATTACCTCACTATTCAACATCCCAGCCTCATGAAAGCCTGGGCACACAAGACAATATTAGCACCAGCTAGCTCAAGTGAACCTAATATTAGCTCTTTTCTCTCAAGCTGACTAGACCAAACTGCCCCAGCTTCCTACTGATAGAAGCTCTCCTTCACAAAAGACCTTGAATCTACAGGATGACCAAGGTTGCTGGTGTACCCAAGGGGTTTCCTTGGTCCTGGCGGGGAAGGTAGGATATGGGACTTGCAGTGCCTTAAAAAGTCCCAGGAAATCCAGGACAAATTGATTATTTGAATAATTACCAATGATTAGAGCAGCCTGTCTTGTATATTACTCATAGGGACTCTTCCTTTCAGAAGCCTTTGAAGAGTACCACAAACAGCCATTTATACCAATGGTATTGACCAGTGTTGTCTAACAGAACTTACTGCAATGATGGAAAATTCAATAGCACCGTCCAATACATATGACTATTGATCATTGAAATGTCTATAGGAATTTTTAAATTTTATTTAATCTTAATTAAATTTTAATTTGAATAGCCACATATGGCTACTGACTTCCATATTGGACAGCACAGGAGTAATAAGTTTTAAATTTGGCTGCAACTGAAATTGCCTAAGGGGCTTTAAAAAAATCCCAGTGCAGAGGCTACACTCTAGATCAATTAAATCAGGGCATCTTAGATGGGACACAGATGTCTAATGTGTATCCAAGAATAAGAACCTTCGGAATAGACCAGGGATCCCAAAATATGGCCTATGAATTGACTGCATCAGAATCAACAGAAGAGTATATTAATAATATGCAGAGCTGACTCTCTTTCCCCTTAAACACACCTCCTAAATTATAATTATAATCCCTGGAGAAGACCCTAGAGTCAATTTTCCAAAATAAACTTTTCATCTTAGAATAGAAAAGTTGTGAAGATAGTACAGAGAGTTCTCATTTACCCTACACCTAGTTTCCCCTAATATTAACATCTCACATTACTGTGGTACATTTTCCATAATTAGTGAACCGATATTTACACATTATTAAGGAATCTTCAGAATTCATTCCGATTTCCTCAGCTTTTACTTAATGTTCCTTTTTGTTCAAGGATACCACATTGCATTTAAGTCAAGTCTCTTTAGCCATGTCCTCTTAGCTGTGACAGTTTCTCAGACTTTTCTTATGTTTAATGACCTTGACAGTTTTGGGGAGTATTGGTCAGATGTTTTGTAAACTGTCTCTCAGTTTGGATTTGTCTGATGTTTTTCTCATGATTGGACTGAGATCACATGTTTTTGGAAAGAAAACCCTAGAGGTAAGTTGCTATTCTCATCCCTTGATATCAAGACAAGATGCTACCAGAATGACTTATCACTGTAGATGTTCATCTTAATCACTGGACTAATGTTTGCCACGTTTCTCTACTGTAAAATTATTTTTCTGTCAGCATCTTCCATACTATACTCTTTGGATAGAAGTTACAAGTACAGTACACACTTAAAGAACAGGGAGTTACACTTCACCCCCTTGAAGACAGAGTATTTATATAAATTATCCAAAATAAAAATCTATTTTTGATACAATCCTCAATGATTCTTATTCATAACAAAATTTGGGAATCACTCAGACAAACAGCTGAAGGAGGCAGAACCACATGACATCCAGTTTGACCCTGATTCTCTGGGTGTGGATGACATGGTGAACTGGCGGATTTGCTAGACTTCTGTGAAGACTAGCTGATAGTTACTTATTTAGTCTAGAAACCAGATCACTGCTCATCTAAACACAAAACAGTGAATAAATATAGAATTGTTGATATTACCACCAAGGAGTGTTTTGGAGTTGGAATCCAGCATATTGGAGGAGAAAAAAAGCCATACCAAGAAGGATACATATAGTGCTTTGGACCAAAATCACAGCAACCAAGAGGCATTCCCTAAAAAAGAAAAAAAATATCAGTAGTATCAGGTAGAGAACTAGGCAACTGGTGGCCCAAAGGATCTTGGGATATATATGGCCATGTGAAGAGGACCACCATGACCCATTGGCAGTACAGGACACTTCAGAGCTACAATACCATTATTGACAACAATGACAAACATTCACTAAGTCGTTAGCAGAGTTAGTTTATAGTGTAAAGGGTGATTCAGAAACTCATTTGTCACTAGTGGATTCCTTGAACCAGTAACAAAGCTATCTTACCAAGGGGAAAGTGTTTTACTATTGCTGTTTATAAGCCGCAGAAAGTCTCTGTTCTCTGGATCCCTGCTTGGCTTTGGTAAAGCTACAGTTAGAGACTCAACCTTTTGGTTTCTCAGAACATTAATTAGTGCATTGTTCAATTTTAATACTCAAGGAGTGTGTGTTGAGAATTGTGGGAGGTTCAGAAGCTTGGCCACACACAGTAGCAGCTCTGAGTAACTGAGAATGCTTCGTCAGAAGTGACAACTTCCAGGAGACACGAAGGCTGCCTTAATGCACTGAAGCGATGTGAGGTAGAAAAGTGAGCATCTTTCATGTTCCCTGTGAAAATATAAGTAGCACACATGGGTTATGTCTACAAAGAAATAGATTTCCTTCACCTTCACCTTCACCTAGAAACGTAAGTTAAAGTTTCTAACAACCTAGCAGCACAGAGGACAAATTGCCTTATGGGATAGTGAGTGTTTTGTCTATTGAATTAAGTAAGTGGATGCAAGATGACCTCAGGGCTATTGTTGAAAAGGTTTGTGTACTATGTAGAAAATGTGAAGAGACTTTTAAGGATCTTTCAATTCTTTCACTTTCCATCCTGTTGATAGAGGATGAGTGACACCATGCCAACTGTCTGGGATGTCACTGCTCATCTCTGTTTCTTCATCAATGTCAGCTGTTACACATATGCAATGTGCAGTTAGAAGAGTGTGATGCTTTTCTTAAACTGGCTGATTTATACACATCAAGGAAGACATAATTTAGGCAAGAATAGCCACAGAGTAAGAGAGAGACCCTCAGTGTAGAGATCCACAGTCCTGACTTTGCCATGAAGATGCTATTATGAAAGAGGACAAGATCTTTACATCTCTGAATCTCAATAATCTTTCCAAAAATGAAGACTTTGTGCTAATTCATCTCTCAGTTTTCTTCTAGTTCTGACATTCTATGCAGTCTTTCTTTTGTCCTTATTCTTAAATGGTGTTTGCTAGGTTTCAGTGAAAAGGCGCTAGTCTTTATTATTCAATGAAAATCACAAACCTTAGTGTTTACTGATGGTGCCTTAGAAAATATAAATGACAGGATTATTATGGCTGCATTGATTTGCCTTTCTACTTCTTAACTTCTCTAAGTGTGTACACCCTTTATATGATATTTTTGCCATGCATCAGTAATCTATATTCCAAAATCTAAGACAAGTTTTACAAATTCAGATGCCTATTGGAGCAGGGATAACTGAAAAGGCCAAGTGGTACTTCTGATAAACAGAGGACCTAGGTCTCCTGCAAGGGATGGGTCACCACTCAACCCCATCTGGTGTTGTAATGCTAGTTAAGAGTTGCCAGATCTTCCACTTTTTATGAGAAGGAAGAAATTGTAACTTTTATGCAAAAATCCCTTCATTTAAAATGATGGCAATTAGCTAACATTTTAAAAAGAGGACAACAGGCTAAATCAATGTTTTTTTGGGTCTTCAGTTTGTAAACTCTGATCTACAAACAACAATAACATCCAATCCAATCACAGCTCCAGTGCTCCCTGACACCCCAACCTACAGTATTTCAATAGGTAATTAAATAACAAGAAAACAAAAGTATGAAATGTCATCAAGGACATTGATGAGAGGAGATAGTCTCAGTTAGAATATTTCAGACAGGTATCTTCCTGCATTACTTGGTTATCAGCTTCTTAGATGTGGTTCTGTAACTTTCGCTTAGGAAGGAAGTAGTAACAAAAGCTCTTGGCTAATTGTCTTTGGTGACAAATACCACAGATGGTGTTATATCCCAAGTGTATTAACATAAGAGTGTCACACACTATTTCAGTGTCTAAAAAAGAAATGACCATTTTATCAGCACGTGATTACCATGATGTGGAATAAACTTTGTAAGTGTATTACTCTGTTCTCACGCTGCTAATAAAGACATACCTGAGACTGGGTAATTTTTAAAGGAAAGAGGTTTAATGGACTCAGTTCCACATGGCTGAGGAGGCCTCACAATCATGGTGGAAGGCAAAGGAAGAGCAAAGGGACTTCTTACATGGCAGCAGGCAAGAGAGTGTGTGCAGGGGAACGCCCCTTTACAAAACCATCAGATCTCGTGAGACTTATTCACTGTCAGAACAGCTCAGGAAAGACCCACCCCCATGATTCAATTACCTCCCACCAGGTCACTTCCATGACATGGGCATTATGGGAACTACAATTCAAGATGAGACTTAGGTGGGGACACAGCCAAACCATATCAATACGAAAATCTGGGGAAATTTCCAGGATGCAAATTTTCTGGGAAGCTTTTGAGGATCATAGGTTTGGAGCAAATGCCTACTAATGTCTTAGTGTAAATTTATTTCCAGAGATTCTCAGAGGGGAATGGAACTTACATTTATTTAATGCCTACCATGTCCCCAAGTATAGTACTTATTACATAGATAATAAGATGAATAAAGTAGTTTATTTCTTACTCTTCAGGAGTAAGGGATTAAACAGTAAGTCTGACTTACTAGGAAAAGAATGACTAGAATCTCATGAAAATTTTAAATTTTTGCACTCACCTTATTTTATTTAATCAAGATATTTTTGTCCCTCTCCTAAAGGTCACTCTGGGAAGTTAAGCAGTTTCAGCAATGCTTACCAATGCTTGGATCTCTGGACCTATTTAAACCAATAGCAAATACTTTCAGATCACTGTAGTGTTGGCACGTCTCTGTCCCTGGAGGGTGAATTTGATTTTTGTCTGCAGACAAATGCCATTCTCATTGGAGGCTAGTGAAGAAGGTGAGTTGACAAGCTTGGGCATTACAATTTTGGGTCAAAAAAGAAGTAGGTTCTGGAGTAATCAAACTGATATCCGTGTTTGACTTTCAAGGAACCAGGATGTACAGTCTCCGTTTAGCTATACATTCTGGCAGGTTGTCTTAAACTTCTCTTTTTTCCTGCATGTCCACACTTTATTACAATGCTACAGTTTCTAATCATCTTTTAGCTAGAACTAAAAGGCTCTTTCCTACTTTGGCATCTAATTTTGTATTCCTAGTTTTCCTAACAGGCCCTGTCTAAGTTTAGTTCTATGTATTTTAGTTAAGTTTACTTTGGTTTAGTTTCATATGTTTTTATATTATTTTTACTTTATTTTATAATTTCTATTTTTTGTTATATTTTTTATTTTAATTAAGTTTCATATATTTACTTTAGTTTAGTATATTTTAGTTTAGTTTCATCTATTTTGCATTGTATGGGAGGAAAAAATAATTCTCAGTCTATTCTTCTGAATTATTATCTGGAACCCCTGCAAAAAAAGGCAGATTAAAAAGAAAAGAGCAAACAGAAGTTTATTAACAAATAGGCTTCATATATATATATGGGAAGTACCCAGGGAATGAGCAATTCTCAAAGAGGTGACTTAGAACTCTGCTTTATATGGCATTGTCAACAAAGAACAACAGATTGGTTGGGAAGTGACAAGACAAGGGGAAAGGATATTGAGTTTCTAGGGGTGGCAAATTGTGGGAAAACAAATACATGGGAAACTAATGGTAGACAAAAGGTTATATAGTAAAGTCTGTTCCTCTTGCCATATTCAGGCAAGCAAGGGCCTGAGGTCATCCCTGGTGATCAACCTTTGTCCTTCTTGGTAGAGAGGGAAGGAGGGACACCTTTGTAAGTGCACGTCCTGCTTTTAAGCAAATAGGGGTAGGGCAGAGAGATTTTTTGTATCTACTTCTCGATTGCTTTCAGCTCAAAATAATCCTTATGCCAGAAAGGCATATTTTGGGGTGACATATTCAGCTACCCCTTCAGCATATAGTATACATATCTTGTACCAACTGGTCTCTTTCCCTGTCTGCAGCTATACAAATTAAACTATTAGGAAAGCATGAACATTCAAAGGAGGCATCCTTTTTGCTGCTCCTTTGCAACTTTCTTTTGCTCGCCTGTTTTTCCTTTGCCCTCCTGTTTTGCTCCTTGGCAGCCTTCACTCCAAGCTTTACAAACATTTTTAGTGTCTTAAGTTTCCTCCTTCCCCACAACACACAAATTCATGTAGTCCAGCCCTTGTGTATTCTATTTCCAGAGCTGGGGATAGCTTCCCTCTTCTTCTTCTGCCAGACCATGTTTCTGCCTTATCTTAAAAGCCTACTCAAAATTCATCTACGGCAAACCTTCTTAGATGCATTTTTTCCACAGGGAGAATTCTCCAATCGCTCCAGTGATTTCATCAGCACACTTACTTGATGTAAGCTCTTATATTCTCTCACATTTGTAGTATATTCACCACTAGGCTGTAAACTTTTGGAGGCAGCCAGTGTGTTCATTTTTCCCTTAGGGCACCCTGCCCTTCTGCATATAGTAGAAACTCAGGAATTTAGTTAAACAACTTTCTATTTTCCCCAAACCTTAAATGAGCTGTCTGCAATGACCATCTCAGACGTTGTTATTTTCAGAAAGTTTCCCTAATCTATTTTAAGGAAAGAACAGATAAGATGCATAAGAAAAGGGACGTTCTCTGGCTGTAGACTTTCTTTAGCACATTTCAGGATTATTACAACAGAAAAACCTTGCCCTATTTTCCTTAAGCAGCATGCAGCTGCCTAGTGTACTTGCTTTAGGAGGTCAAACACATTAGGTATATCAACATATCGACCACCAAAAGCCAATGCACAGAACAGAGGTCCTCAGGCAAGCAGGTGGAACCATAGTTGCAAGGTCAAGTCATTAAGCAAAGGATCCAAGGGTGACCATCATGCTTCCTCCTGGTTTTTTGGAAAAGCACAGATTTTCCGAGGAATTGCTGAGCAAAGAGCCCCTTACTAAAGAAACAGCAGACTCCATGGAAGTGTCAACTTTATGATCCACTGCTGGTTTGGGCTGATTTGCTTTTAACTAATTATTGATCACTATAATGACTAACTTTTGAGAGAGCCCTGCCAAAAATAAATATTCCTTAAATGAGGTACACCAATGTTTTTTCCACTCCAGTCCTTGAAAATAGTGAGTTAGGGCAGAGTTTCCTAAAGCATGGCCTGAATTTACAGAACCATAGTCATCAGAATCACTTGGGCAATTTGTTAACATTTATTAGGTTGGTGCAAAAGTAATCACGGTTTTTGCCATTGAAAGTAATAGTCCTAATACATTCCTGGGACTCACCTGAGCCAGGCTCTCTGGGATGGGGCCTAGAGATCTGCATTTGTTTTTTTGTGTGAATTTATTTGTATGTGGTTTACAGTATTGGTACTCACGCACCATGCACAGTTGTCTTAAATGTAGTTTTTAATGTTTGGTAAAATAATACATGCACATAATAAATAAAAATGGTATAGTTAATAAAAAATAACAGAGGGGTTAGGATGCAAAGCAATCCTGTTGCCTCCTCCCTCCCTTCCCCAGTCCTGATCCTCAGAGACGGCTGCTTCTAGCCCTTCTGGTCTTTTCTTCTGGTGGTTATGACTTTCTGTATTTTGCACCTGACATGGGTTTGCCACCATTTCCTGCTTATCAGTGTTGGACCTTATCCACTAGACTTCCTGCTCTCATGATAGGCTTCTCTATCCCCGCCTCCCAAAAGGTTATAATTCCTTTATTGGTTACTTTTTGTAGTAGCTAAGCAATAAACATTTATCTTTTTAATCTTGTTCTATCAACTCTACAATTATTTTGACCCTTGCATCCCCTTCTTCACCTAGCCCTAGGTGACTACTATTTTTGTCTGTTCCAGAATTTTATTTTATTTTAAAATTTTTTTATTATACTTTAAGTTCTAGGGTACATGTGCACAACGTACAGGTTTGTTACATATGTATACATGTTCCATGTTGGTGTGCCGCACCCATTAACTCATCATTTACATCAGGTATATCTCCTAATGGTATCCCTCCCCCCTCCCCCCACCCCACAACAGGCCCCGGTGTGTGATGTTCTTCCTGTGTCCAAGTGTTCTCATTGTTCAGTTCCCACCTACAGAACATGAGGTCTTTGGTTTTTTGTCCTTGTGATAGTTTGCTGAGAATGATGATTTGCAGCTTCATCCATGTCTCTACAAAAGACATGAACTCATCCTTTTTTATGGCTGCATACTATTCCATAGTGTATATGTGCCACATTTTCTTAATCTAGTCTGTCACTGATGGACGTTTGGGTTGGTTCCAAGTCTTTGCTATTGTGAACAGTGCTGAAATAAACATACGTGTGCATGTGTCTTTATAGCAGCATGATTTATAATCCTTTGGATATATACCCAGTAATGGGATGGCTGGGTCAAGTGGTATTTCTAGTTCTAGATCCTTGAGGAATAGCCACACTGTCTTCCGCAATGGTTAAACTAGTTTATAGTCCCACCAACGGTGTAAAAGTGTTCCTATTTCTTGACATCCTCTCCAGTACTTGTTGTTTCCTGACTTTTTAATGATCACCATTCTAACTGGAGTGAGATGGTATCTCATTGTGGTTTTGATTTGCATTTCTCTGATGGCTAGTGATGATGAGCATTTTTTCATGTGTCTGTTGGCTGCATAAATGTCTTCTTTTGAGAAGTGTCTGTTCACATCCTTTGCCCACTTTTTGATGGGGCTGTTTGTTTTTTTCTTGTAAATTTGATTGAGTTCTTTGTAGATTCTGGATATTAGCCCTTTGTCAGATGAGTAGATTGCAAAAATTTTCTCCCATTCTATAGGTTGCCTGTTCACTCTGATGGTAGTTTCTTTTGCTGTGCGGAAGTTCTTCAGTTTAATTAGATCCCATTTGTCAATTTTGGCTTTTGTTGCCATTGCTTTTGGTGTTTTAGACATGAAGTCCTTGCCCATGCCTATGTCCTGAATGGTATTGCCTAAGTTTTCTTCTATAGTTTTTATGGTTTTATGTCTAACATTTAAGTCTTTAATCCACCTTGAATTAATTTTTGTATAAGGTGTAAAGAAGGGATCCAGTTTCAGCTTTCTACATATGGCTAGGCAGTTTTCCCAGCACCATTTATTAAATAGGGAATCCTTTCCCCATTTCTTGTTTTTGTCAGGTTTGTCAAAGATCAGATGGTTGTAGATGTGTGGTATTATTTCTGAGGCCTCTGTTCTGTTCTATTGGTCTATATCTCTGTTTGGGTACCAGTACCATGCTGTTTTGGTTACTATAGCCTTGTAGTATAGTTTGAAGTCAGGAAGCATGATGCAGCTTTGTTCTTTTTGGCTTAGGATTGACTTGGCAATACGGGTTCTTTTTCAGTTCCATATGAACTTTTAAGTAGTTTTTTCCAATTCTGTGAAGAAAGTCATTGGTAGCTTGATGGGGATGGCATTGAATCTGTAAATTGCCTTGGGCAGTATGGCCATTTTCACCATTTTCACGATATTGATTCTTCCTATCCATGAGTGTGGAATGTTCTTCCATTTGTTTGTGTCCTCTTTTATTTCGTTGAGCAGTGGTTTGTAGTTCTCCTTGAAGAGGTCCTTCACATCCCTTGTAAGTTGGATTCCTCGGTATTTTATTGTCTTTGAAGCAATTGTGAATGGGAGTTCACTCACGATTTGTCTCTCTGTTTGTCTGTTATTGGTGTATAAGAATACTTGTGATTTTTGCACATTGATTTTGTATCCTGAGACTTTGCTGAAGTTGCTTATTAGCTTAAGGAGATTTTGGGCTGAGACGATAGGGTTTTCTAAATATACAATCATGTCATCTGCCAACAGGGACAATTTGACTTCCTGTTTTCCTAAAGTCCAGGACCAGACGGATTTACAGCCGAATTCTACCAGAGGTAAAAAGAGGAGCTGGTACCATTCCTTCTTAAACTATTCCTATCAAGAGGGAATCCTCCCTAACTCGTTTTATGAGACCAGTATCATCCTGATACCAAAGCCTGGCAGAGACACAACAAAAAAAGAGAATTTTAGACCAATATCCCTGATGAATATTGATGCAAAAATCCTCAATAAAATACTGGCAAACCAAATTCAGCAGCACATCGAAAAGCTTATCCACCATGATCAAGTGGGCTTCATCCCTGGGATGCAAGGCTGGTTCAACATATGCAAATCAATAAACATAATCCAGCCTATAAACAGAGCCAAAGACAAAAACCACCTGATTATCTCAATGGATGCAGAAAAGGCCTTTGACAAAATTCAACAGTCCTTCATGCTAAAAACGCTCAATAAATTCGGTATTGATGGAACGTACCTCAAAATAATAAGAGCTATTTATGACAAACCCATAGCCAATATCTTACTGAATGGGCAAAAGCTGGAAGCATTCCCTTTGGAAACTGGCACAAGACAGGAATGTCCTCTTTCACCACTCCTATTCAACATAGTGTTGGAAGTTCTGGCCAGGACAATCAGGCAAAAGAAAGAAATAAAGAGATCTGCATTTAAACAAGAACCACACAGAAGCACTTGGACAGAGGGTAACAAAGGAGTGTGATATTGAACTCTTGAAAGTACAGAACAATAGTGAGGAATGATCTTCATCAATATTATCATAGCTTTTTCTTGTTACATTATAGGATCCCAGGCTTATATCTCAGAGAACAGAATGGAGAGCAGATTTATAGACAGGGAAGTGGATTGGACAGGACTGTGGGTCTCCAGTCTATTTTAGGCCCTGCCTCTGACTGTGTAGCTTTGAAGAGTTCACTAAGCCCTTTGGCCCTCGTTTTGTAATCTATAAGTGTGTGGGCCTATTATTTTAATATCCTGTCTACCTCTAATAATTTCTGATTGAATACTGAATTTGAAAATATAAATAGGCAGTATAAACTCTTCTATTTATCTGTGATGTCTGTGAGGTAATAAGCAGAAGAGGTTGATAGCTTCACAAAAGGAAAGCATGACTTAGATAGAGTGCCTAAAATTGTGTCCCGGGAACCAGGGCCTCCTTGCCTACTGACTGTCTGTGTTTGGCCAATCACCTGCATATCAGTTTCCTCATCTGCAAAATGACGATGGCACTTGCCAGCCACCACTTTTCAGGGCTCCTGAGCAGGTCAAAGACATAACCTGCTCAAATGTTTTGAAAACTACAAAGTGCCAATCAGATTATCAGTTGTCACTCAAACTTGGATTAATTAGGGCAAATATCAGGTGTCAGGTGGTGTTTAAATCCTTGTTGTCCAGAGTGACATGGGAAGCACTGGAAGCTTAGGATAACGTTAGGAGATCCTGAGGCTTGAGTGAGAAGATCCCATAAAGAACAACATGGCTTGAACAGCGCCGAGAGGGCAGGCTGTGTGCCAAGATCAGCCTGGGAGTTTACACAACAGTTATTTTAGCATCAGACATACTTTAGCCCCTAGAAAAGAAAGTGAACAGGAAGAGACCCTTGAGATATCTTTGGATGCGTCAAGAATTTTAAAAGCTGCAACTTGGAATTCAAAGCATTCACTTCCTTTTCCAACAAAATTGAGACCCTATAGGGTAATTTTATACTGAAGAGCTCCTACTTCTTTAAACCTGATTGGAATTTGAGATAGTTGGAACAGGACAAGACTCTTATTATCTATAATAAAAGGCATCGTCAGGTAGGGGCAAGAGTATGGACTCTGGAGGTAGGTTGGATTCAGATCCCAGTTTTCAACAATTTATTTTGAGTCCCTTGGCAAATCATCTATCATCTCACCTTGGTTTTTTCAACTATAAAATGATAAGGATGTAACACCTTCTTCATCAGGTGGTGATGAGGACAGATGGGAAAATACAGTGGAATACTGGCTTTCAATATTCTATTACTCAGCACTGTCTCACGCTTACATGCATTTTATGACAATCCACATTACCTAAGCCCAAATTATTAAATGCAACACAGCTTGGCAACCTTCAAACACTAACCAAATCAGGTATCAGAGCACTTGTTTCTTGAACTTTCAAAGACAGAAGATAAACATATAAAACAGAATATTTTGTTTCATGATTTTGTTACTGTAAGCCCTGTCTGGTAAAGGCCAATACAAGGAAAATGGGCTGAATCTCTGTGAATTACATCAGTAGGTTCAGAAGCAATGATGGCTCACACACCTGAACTCATTTGAATCATCACTAAATTTAAAACAGGAAAATAGTTGGCAAAGCTGTTCCCTTTCTTCCTCTGGAGAAACTACTTGAAATACATACGAATTTGAATTTTACATGAATGATATCTCAAGAGTTTGTTAGTATGACTATCATACTGAACGTTCATGGCTTATCCAGAAATCAAGCAACTATAGTAACCAGATAAAACTCCTTTTTTTTTTTTTCTGTAACATATAACAAAAATTGGAGTCTTCTGCTTGTGACCTTAAGGTGTGTTGTCACGGTCTTCACACTTCTGCAGAAACAAACTATTCAATTCAGCAGTTTCTGTGTTTGCAGTTATTTGTATTTAACTTGTGTTTTGCATATTTAATTCGTATTTAAATACTTAAAAACTGATAACTCATAAATGTTAGGTATAGACATCCTCATTTATCCAGAACATTTAACTAACCAGACACCTAATTATGTTTGGAGTGGTCCTAGCTATGCATTTAATGAATGCTCTTATTTTGTAGCCAGGATATGTAATACAGGTGATTCCTTTCAGCGATGGGAGCTGGACAAATCTATATGCAGGGTTTTTTATCATCTTGGGTTTAAAACTCATAATGGAACAATTAAAACCATGTTTGTTTTCCTGAATCCATGACAATAACTTTATCCCAAAACCAGCTGTGAATGTTGGTAACACGGGCACTCTGCTGACCTGAAAGAATGCAGGCACGGCCTGCATTTTGCACACATATTTGTCGGTAGAGTACTTTTTTGGTAGAGAGGAAGAGAAAATTCTGGCTTCTTTAGAGAAGTGGATGTAGGCAATCCCTCCTCCAAAAGTAGTCAAAATACCACTCCAGAGAACCTTGACTTTATAAGGGAAGGCAGCTTCTGAATCACTGAAAGGCTTTTCCGCCTTAATTCTCGCTGGCTGGCCTGGAATGACGCTCTGCTAAAAATGTTCTGGGCAGCTGTTGATATAGGCATTTCTGTCCTCTTTTCTAGTAACATAATGTGTGCATGTTAAGGAGATTATGCAGGTCTCTTATACATTACTTACCCCTTTTAAAGCCTTCTTCTTGGAAAGTAGATGTGGAGGAAGTCCTAGACTTGGAAAAGTTTCTGTCTTTCAGAACTTTGTGTAGGTTTGGTATTCATAAAACATTACATTATTTGATGTCTCCCCCCCATCCTCTGCCCCGCAATACTACACAGAGAAGAAAAATGTGTTTAGGTAGAAGATCCTCCTAAATAAGAAGGAAGGGTTTGGAAAGCTGTTTTCTGGGTTGTATTACAACTTTGTGGGTTTTTTTTTTTTTTCTCTCTCTCTCTCATTAAATAATATTTAAGACAAGTATTATTTTATAATACTTTTATAAGTAGGATCTTGATTATTATTGATTATATTGAGGCAAGAAGTATAATCCTAAGCAGTGAGAATGGGGGAAGTTGGAGCACATTATTATTTCCATAGGATCAGCATAGAGTTTTGTAATGTTCAAATTACCTTGCCATTTCTTTCCTTTCCCGAAAAAGGTCTTTAGTATCAATTTTTTCCATTAAAAAAAAAAATCTTTGGAAGAAGTATTTTCACGTTCTGCTATGCCTTAGGGCATCAGCTGTGCCCAAATTCATGCTTGTAAGGCTGAATGGTCACTCTGCTTTTGATGTCTCCATTTGAAAAAGCCTATAAATCCAAAGAAAGCGTGCCCCCATTGGCATAGTCTCTGTTGTGCAAAGGAGACTTTCAGAGTTTTAGGCTCCATCTGTCATGATCATTTTTCAAGCAGACTATTTTTTTTTTAATCAGTTTTATGTTCACAGCATCAACCAAAAAAGCACCACTGTTTTCTGACTGGTTTACTCCTACTCAAATTGTTTCTGGCTCTCTGGGATAACCAGTTTCTCAAGGAAAGAAGCCTCCTCTGACCACCATACCATCCTCCCAACTGTATCTTTTCATATACGTTAATAGCACTCTATCTTTCCTTCATAGTACTTATTGTAGTTTGTAGTAATACATTTGATACAATTATTTCCTTTGTATACATCTTCCTCACCAGCCTAGGGCAGGGACTCTGATTGTTCACCATTGTATCCCCGTATCTAGCACAGTGCCTAGGGGATAGGAGGGGCTCGATAAATATCTCTTGAGAGGATGTTGTTTAATTGTAAACTCTGCCAAGGCATTTATGTTGAATGAATGAATGAATGAATGAATGCCTCTAACTCTTCATAAAATAAACACTTTTTGGAAAAAGTATGCTCATGGCAGACCTCAGATGTAATCACACCGATAACTGGAAAGAAAAATGAATTTAGATGGGTTTATAAAGATAGAACAATGTTTCTAATATATTCAGGCAGTCCATAAATCCCTTATACTTAATGTTAAAATTCAGGATATGATACCTAAAGAAAGGTTTTGCTGTACCTGGATCAAGGCACCTACCAACTTTTTTCTGCTCATAGGCAAAGTCACTACCCTGTTTAAGTAGGTCTTGGGATGTTTCCATCCAAGAAACATCTCTTCAATCTCTGCCTTGTATTCCACCTTCCAAAACCACCCAGAAATTCCAGTAAAGTCTTATTGACCTGATTGTCTGTCCTCTTCACTGAGTTCCTTTTGAATGCAGCAAATTGCTGTGCACTTTTCTGACTTCCATTTCACTGTTATCCAGCTTCATAGGAGCTTAGGCCCCTGCAGTTAGCAGTGCTGAGACTATGTGAATAGGTCTGATTCTAGCTACTCACCACTCAGAGAGGTAGTGAATGTTAGGAGGTAGGAAGAAGGACATTAGACCAGGATACTAAAATTGCATTTTAGATAGTACATAAATTAGACAGTTTGCATAGCATTAAAATTCCCCATTTAATATTTATACATCCAAAAACTAACAAAAAGAATGTCGGAGCTCATGTCTGGCATTCGGATTCCTCTGCCCAAAGGCAATAAATAAAATAATACTAAAACGTAAAGACAAACCTTGTCTTCTCCTGTCACGATCTATAGAGGGCACAAATAATAGACATTTTCCCGAATAATGGAGTCTGATTTCCAAGCAATGCTTAGCCAACTGTAGATTTGGGCAGAAAAGGTTTGTGCCGAGCATCTGAGCTGGAAAAGACAGATACTTTTCTTGACCTCACTTTTCCTAAAGTTCACAACTTCTGCTACTTGAATGGGTATCTCATCTCCAAGTGTGTGAAGTAACAGGTGATGTATCTGTTTTCCATCCTCAAAGAGTTAACTTGATAAAATAAGTACAGCTAAGGACAAACACAGGCACAATATGAGAAAACGTCATGCAGTATGTTTTGTAAAGGGTGTCAATGGCATGGAGCCATCTGATTCTGTTGCAGTCTTTGGCCCATTTAAATTCAAGTTAGGATCTGAGTGTTTGGGTAAACAGAATAAGCTAAGAATGAGTGGCAGACATATTTCCTCAAATCCCATCTGATACAGGTTTAGATCCAGATTTTGTCATTGACTAACTCCTTCCTTTTTTTTAGATGATTTGGATTTTGCCTTTTTTTCTTATAATAAAAGTCATAATGCCAACCACTTTAAGAGTTCTTTTGCTGCTCTTTTTTGTTGCTACCTTTTTGTAATTAATAGGACATTTGTAAAAGTAAGACTATAGTACAAATAGGAGTCATAGCATGTAATGGCTTTAGTAATTTGTGCAATATCCCTCTTTTTGTCCCTCCTGCATATTTTCCCCCTAGAAAGCAGCCAGGAATTGGTGTTCAGAGGGTGATGCTCTGATGGTGAGCAGAGCTACAGTTTGCCTAACAGTTTATTTAAGCCAAATTTATAGTTTCTGAAGCGCTAGAAGGCTGCTGTCCAAGGGGACTCCTTTTTTTTTTCTTTTTTTTCTCTAGATGGAGTCTTGCTCTGTCACCAGGCTGGAGTGCAGTGGCTTGATCTCAGCTCACTGCAACCTCTGCCTCCTGGGTTCAAGCAATTCTCCTGCTTCAGCCTCCTGAGGAGCTGGGCTACAGGCTTGCCCCTCCACGCCCAGTTAATTTTTGTATTTTTAGTAGAGACAGGGTTTCACCATGTTGGCCAGGATAGTCTCGATCTCTTGACCTTGTGATCCACCGGCCTCATTCTCCCCAAGTGCTGAGATTACAGGTGTGAGCCACCGCGCCCAGCCAGGAACTACTTATTAACTGGCCATTTAAAATGAAATGAAACAAAGTCCTTCATTGCTAACGATTAAGGGGAGAGGAGTGTATTGTCTGCTCTTCAGGCAGCAGGAAATTAAGGGATTGGCAACTGTTATTTGTAATAGTAATTGATGTCACAGGAGTTTTGAGAACAGGGAGTTTAAGGGAAAAAATGATCTTTTATTTTTAGTCTGTTAATATTTAATGTAATATTTGATATTGTTTGATTTAGATTTACTGTTCTTTGATCTATTTTTATTTGTTGCCTTTTTTGTTGTTCTCTTTCTTCTCTCCTGCCTTCTTTTATACTGTTTAAATTTTTTTCTAAATTTCACTGTAATTTATCTATTAGCTTTTTAAATGTATCTTTTGGCATTATTTTTACAAAGTTGCTCTAGGGATTACAATATACATCCTTAAATACTCACCATCTACTTCATGGAAATTACTGTAACTTTACAAATGTATAAATCGATTTTATCCCTGTTCATTCTGTTATAATGTATATTATAAGCCTCATACAATGGGATGATTTTTACTTTAATATTCTCTGCGTTGTTTCTAGTTAACAATATGTGCTATCAAAGTGAGACCCCATTTATCTTTTAATCTGATTCTGATTGTTTTTCCAGTGTCTACTTAACTGAGACTCTTACAGGTAATTTTGTAGGATACTAGGTGTTTTCGATGGCAAATACAAAGATTGTGTTTGTGTATGTGTATGTGTTTATATGTCGGGTCAATCTATTGAAAAGAAGCATTGCAGAATACTAAAGCAAAATTGAAACCATATGGAGTTTGTAGTTGTTTTATTCTAAAAGCTAACCTTGTCAGTACTTAGTCTTTCAAAAAATAATTTTAACTTCTATGTTTTATTTTTCTATTTTAATTTTTCCTGGGCCTTGCCTCCCAAACCTCCCACCCTCCCTTTCTTTTTTGTGACCCATAGAGTCAGAAATTCCTTGTTGGGATAATTTCTGGCACTGCTTTGAAGACAGAGCCCCTGAAAATTGGCTATGGACCAAATGTATTCACACTCTTGGGGATTTCTAGGTCATCATCACCATCTGAACAGCTCTGAGAGAGACAAGAAGTGGAATGGAGAAGGTGATTAGGTAATCCCAGAGTTACCAGGGGAAAAATTGTGAAATCCTTTCATAGAGTTCCCAATGAAACACTCTCTTTCTTGTTAGCCATTATCTTTGCCTTTCCTGTCTAAAGAAAAACACGTTGTTTCATCTTGATTATCAATTTCTCAAGTACTCATGGAAGTGAGGCCAGGTACCCTGTCACCTTGGCTCTGTTTGGGATGCAGTGTTGTGCTTGCCACCACTCCCCATTCCCCAAAAGTGTCTTTAACATAGACCATTCATTCTTCAGATTCAAAATGCTTAAGCTGAACTAACCTTAAAGGGCCCTCATTAATTTACAGACATTTGATTAACACCCATATTCATTTCTGCTACTGAACCAGTCTTTTCCCAAAAAATAATCTAGCAAACTAGTTTCTGCCAGGCCAAATATTAACAGGTATATATATTTACGTACATAAATATTTACCTCTATGTCTTGTGTGTTTTTGTTTTTGTTTTGAGACAGAGTCTCGCTCTGTTGCCCAGGCTGGAGTGCAGTGGCACAATCTCAGCTCACTGCAAGCTCCACCTCCCAGGTTCAAGTGATTCTTGTGCCTCAGCCTCCTGAGTAGCTGCGACTACAGGCATGCACCACCACGCCCAGCTAATTTTTGTATTTTTAGTAGAGATGGGATTTTACCCTGTTGGCCAGGCTGGTCTCAAACTCCTGACTTCTGGTGATCCACCCACCTGGGCCTCTCAATGTGCTGGGATTACAGACATGAGCCTCTGTGCCCTGCCCCTGTTCTGTGTATTTACATAAATACATGTCTCCAGAGCTTTAAATTCTTAAATTTTAAAACTAGGACTAACCTAGACATTGAGAGAACCCAGAAATATACCCTGACTAAAGTCGGTGGAATTTCATTTGGCTTGACTCTTTGGTGGAAAAAAAAAAAAAATCAGGTTCTTAAGGACTCAATTTAGTGAACCGATGACAAATAGAAAAATGTTCTTGACATTTTCCCCAAAATAGATGTCGAAAGATTTTGCACTTTAAATTGGTACTTTATTTACTAAAAGTGATATTGAAACTAAATTCCTACCCAATAGTTGGAAAATATGAAAAAGCGATTGCCACAGAATGCAATTTATTAAATGTTGATGGTCTTTTTTTTTTTTTTAAATATACTTTAGTTCTAGGGTACATGTGCACAACGTGCAGGTTTGTTACATATGTATACATGTGCCATGTTGGTGTGCTGCACCCATTAACTCATCATTTACATTAGGTATATCTCCTAATGCTATCCCTCCCAGCTCCCACCTCCCCACAATAGGACCTGGTGTGTGATGTTCCCCTTCCTGTGTCCAAGTGATCTCATTGTTCAATTCCCACCTATGAGTGAGAACATGTGGTGTTTGGTTTTCTGTTCTTGCGATAGTTTGCTGAGAATGATAGTTTCCAGCTGCATCCATGTCCCTACAAAGGACACGAAATCATCCTTTTTTATGACTGCATAGTATTCCGTGGTGTATATGTGCCACATTTTCTTAATCCAGTCTGTCACTGATGGACGTTTGGGTTGATTCCAAGTCTTTGCTATTGTGAATAGTGCCACAATAAACATACGTGTGCATGTGTCTTTATAGCAACATGACTTACAATCCTTTGGGTATATACCCAGTAATGGGATGGCTGGGTCAAGTGGTACTTCTAGTTCTAGATCCTTGAGGAATCGCCACACTGTCTTCCACAATGGTTGAACTAGTTCACAGTCCCACCAACAGTGTAAAAGTGTTCCTGTTTCTCCACATCCTCTCCAGCACCTGTTGTTTCCTCATTTTTTAATGATTGCCATTCTAACTGGTGTGAGATGGTATCTCATTGTGGTTTTGATTTGCATTTCTCTGATGGCCAGTGATGATGAGCATTTTTTCATGTGTCTGTTGGCTGTATGAATGTCTTTTTTTGAGAAGTGTCTGTTCATATCCTTTGCCCACTTTTTGATGGGGCTGTTTGTTTTTTTCTTGTAAATTTGATTGAGTTCTTTATAGGTTCTGGATATTAGGCCTTTGTCAGATGAGTAGTTTGCAAAAATTTTCTCCCATTCTGTAGGTTGCCTGTTCACTCTGATGGTAGTTTCTTTTTCTTTTGCTGTGCAGAAACTCTTTAGTTTAATTAGATCCCATTTGTCAATTTTGGCTTTTGTTGCCGTTGCTTTTGGTGTTTTAGACATGAAGTCCTTGCCCATGCCTATGTCCTGAATGGTAGTACCGAAGTTTTCTTCTAGGATTTTTATAGTTTTACATCTAACATTTAAGTATCTAATCCATCTTGAATTAATTTTCGTATAAGGAGTAAGGAAAGGATCCAGTTTCAGTTTTCTACTTATGGCTAGCCAGTTTTCCCAGCACCATTTATTAAATAGGGAATCCTTTCCCCATTTCTTGTTTTTCTCAGGTTTGTCAAAGATCAGATGGCTGTAGTTGTGTGGTATTATTTCTGAGGGCTCTGTTCTGTTCCATTGGTCTGTATCTCTGTTTTGGTACCAGTACCTTGCTGTTTTGGTTACTGTAGCCCTGTAGTATAGTTTGAAGTCAAGTAGCGTGATGCCTCCAGCTTTGTTCTTTTGGCTTAGGATTGTCTTGGCAATGCAGGGTCTTTTTTGGTTCCATATGAACTTCAAAGGAGTTTTTTCCAATTCTGTGAAGAAAGTCATTGGTAGCTTAATGGGGATGGCATTGAATCTATAAATTACCTTGGGCAGTATGGCCATTTTCATGGTATTGATTCTTGCTCTCCATGAGCATGGAATGTTCTTCCATTTGTTTGTGTCCTCTTTTATTTCACTGAGCAGTGGTTTGTAGTTCTCCTCGAGGAGGTCCTTTACATCCCTTGTAAGTTGGATTCCTTGGTATTTTATTCTCTTTGAAGCAATTGTGAATGGGAGTTCATTCATGATTTGGCTCTCTGTTTGTCTGTTACTGGTGTATAAGAATACTTGTGATTTTTGCACATTAATTTTGTATCCTGAGACTTTGCTGAAGTTTCTAATCAGCTTAAGGAGATTTTGGGCTGAGACAATGGGGTTTTCTAAATATACAGTCATGTCATCTGCAAACAGGGACAATTTGACTTCTTCTTTTCCTAACTGAATACTTTTCATTTCTTTCTCTTGCCTGATTGCCCTGGCCAGAACTTCCAACACTATGTTGAATAGGAGTGGTGAGAGAGGGCATCCCTGTCTTGTGCCCGTTTTCAGAGGGAATGCTTCCAGTTTTTGCCCATTCAGTATGATATTGCCTGTGGATTTGTCATAAATAGCTCCTATTATTTTGAGATACTTTCCATCAATACCGAATTTATTGAGAGTTTTTAGCATGAAGGGCTGTTGAATTTTGTCAAAGGCCTTTTCTGCATCTATTGAGATAATCATGTGGTTTTTGTCTTTGGTTCTGTTTATATGCTGGATTACATTTATTGATTTGTGTATGTTGAACCAGCCTTGCATCCCAGGGATGAAGCCCACTTGATCATGGTGGATAAGCTTTTTGATGTCCTGCTGGATTCAGTTTGCCAGTATTTTATTGAGGATTTTTGCATCGATGTTCATCAGGGATATTGATCTAAGTTGGTGGCCTTTTAAAAAATGAATTCCTGTTGCAGCCAGTGAGATCAGCTATTTATTTATTTATTTATTTATTTATTTATTTATTTATTTATTTTAATAGAAACAAGATTAAAATTTATTTTGATAGAAACAGCCTGGGCTATATTGCGGAGGCTGATATTGAACTCCTGGCCTCAAGCTATCCTCCCATCTCAGTTTCCCAAAGTGCTGAGATTATAGGCATGAGCCACCATGCCTGGCTAGTTACTGGTTATTAAGTAATAAAAACATTTCTGTGAATTCCACCAGATCATTGACTTTGGCATAGTTCACTTAAGACTTTGTTTGGCAAAATAAATCTCTTTCACATTAATTATGAAGCATTTTTGGGAACCTGATTAATACTCTAATGTTGTGGGGCCAAAAAATATGTGGAATGTGGCCCTGCAGTTAGATGAACTGAGATCATTATAGTACTATACAGAGCTCTAACTCCTAAATCCTAGATCCACTGTAATACTATACAGATCAGCCACTTGCTGACTTTGTGACTCTGGGTCATTTACTTCACCTCTCAAAAGGCATCTTTAAAGTGAGGAAAATAATAAGGTTATTTTTGGAATTCAATTAGATGATGAAAATGTTTATTGTAATTTCTAGCATGTAGTTCATGCTCCATGCATTTAACTGTTATTACAGGTTGTTTTAGTATCACATTAAATTACCAACTGAAGTGAAAGTAGAACCAGAATGCTGTCAACGATTAAAAAAAAAAAACTCTCAAGCAAGAGCAGACAATGACACTGCCTCTACATTTTTCAAATCTTTGAACACTTGGCTATTTTAAGGTTTGTGAAGAAAACATTGCTAAATTTATACAAAAGGAAGGAGATAAATTAAAGGTGGAAGAAACCGTGTACAGAGCAGCATGTGCATTTGAATGAGGTATTAGCTCCACGCAGAAAAATTAGTTGAGAAGGAAAATAGTAATGTCATACTTTTTAAAAACTGAAAGTACTGAAAGTGTTTGTTTTTTTCTTTTTACAGACTAGACATAATAAAAATTTTCCTGTCATTCCTGCTTTCCCAGTGCTCCAATATGTAAAGAATCAGGTGGAGCAGGAGAGAGGGTATAGGAAGGGGCATTGAGGGCAAAGGGAGCTATTAGCAAATAAATGTGTGGGCTCTGGGCTTAGGAAAATGGGGCCCTGACTACTTTTCCACTGGATCGTAAGTTCCAAGGGAGTAGGATTTTTTTTTTTTTCAATATTGGTCAATGCTGCACCTCCAGGTCATAAAACAGTGCCTGGCACATAGTGGCCTCTTAATAAATATTCGAGAATTAAAGTAAGGCCACAAACTAGGAGATACTTGACAGAGCAGGAGGTGCCTTGGTGACTTGAGCTTTTGAGGCTCATCTCCATTGAATCTGTCCTCTACGCTTAGATTTGGGGAGTTTTTAGTGCACTGTTAGGATATAGTACTACTCTCATTGTGTTATACCATAATGCTATGCAGTGAGATTAATAGAAGCCTCATTTTGTCCCTCTTCATTTGATTGACAAATTAATGATCACCAAAATCTGATGTATCTCTCAAGTTTGAGGTAAGATCAAATGACCCAGCCACTGAATCTTATGCCCCATCCAGATTAAGACCCAACCATAATTTCTATTATCAATTAATTATAGTGATAATATAATGTATAGTACAGGGGTGTCCAATCTTTTAACTTCCCTGGACCACATTGGAAGACTAAGAATTGTCTTGGGCCACACATAAAATATGCTAACACTAACTACAGCTGGTGAGCTTAAAAAAAAAAAAAAAAAAAAAAAAAAAGCCAAAAATCTCATAATGTTTTAGGAAAGTTTGCGAATTTGTGTTGGGCTATATTCAAAGCCATCCTGGGCTGCATGTGGCCCACGGGCCATGGGTTGGACAAGCTTGGGGTAATGGATAACATATAATTAATATATCGATATTATCACAAATGCCAGAGTAAACAAGGGGAAACTATTTCGTCTCTAACAAAAGGATTGATATGGCCAAGGAAAATATATTAGTTCATTATGAGGATCATGCAGAATGGAGAAAATCAGTACATTAATTACATTTGAAAAGTCCTTCCATTGTACTGAACTAATTCAAGTGTTTTGACCCTAAAATTTTGTAGTTTTACAGCAAAAACCCACTTCCTCTCCACTAAATTGAAAATGACTAATATATCTCTAACGTACCCTGAACATAATGAGCAGTAATTCAGTGATATTGTGTTATTTTAAAATATATGCCAAGTATTGAGACTGATTATAATTTTAAATTAACACAATTGTATTCATAATTAAGAAGCTATGATAGAAATAAAGTGTTGAACAGCATTTCTTGAAAATATTTTTACTAAATAAAACCAAATGTAAAGTGCCAGGTGTTGGGTAGAGTTGAAGTTTGAAAATTGAATAAAATAATTCTTTCATTAAATATTATTAGAACTTCTTAGAGGTTCAAACCAATGCTGATGTTTGTAGAGAAGTTGCATGGTGCTTGAGATCCTTATATCTGGTGGAGGTAATTTTTGCCCACATTCCCCAGATTCCTTTAGATTCGAAGTAAAATGTATACCTACATATCCCAAAGGAGAAGCTTATTTTCTGCTCTTTTGACATCTAATGAATTAACGGTTGTGTGGACTGAATTGTTAAAAAATCTAAAATAAGCTCTTGACTGTTCTTTTCACATAAGTGGGTGAAGTTGAGAAAACATAACTGTGAGTAAATTTGTTGTACTCTGCTAATCTGCTTGGGCTTTCATCACCCTTGCTCTGACCTGTCAGAAAATGGTAAGAGAGAGAAAAGATTCTGTTCTATTGAAAGCCAATCTCAACAGGAAGAAGTGACAACCAGTCAGGCTCATGCTGAGAGATGGGCCTACTCGTGGGCCAGGCTCAGTTCATTTGCACCAGGGCTCCAGCTCACTCTACTTCAGGGAACCGAAGATGTCTAGGTGTCTGGGTCACCTAGAGAGGGGGAGTTTATTAAAATGAGTCCTCTCTTCTACAAATTCATGCTAAATTGTTCCACGTCTAACAGTAATTTCTCCAAAAAGCCTTCTATAATACCTGAAGCTATTAGAAGCAACCTTCCTTATTCTTTCTGTCCTTGAATTTGATCTCTTCTCTATTATTATTATTAATAGGAATTAATATTCATCGAAAATTTACTGTTTCTGGCACTGCATAGCATCTTTTCTATGAATTACCTCCTTTAATCCTCCTAATAAGCATGTAAAGTTTATTCTGTTAACATTTGTTTTACAAATCAGAAAAATGAAAGCTCAGAAAACCTTTTTATGTTTAGAACCACTGTCCACTGCCTGAAACACTGAAAAAATGGATAAAAATTAAGTACAGTTAAAAGCATAGATTCTTTAGCTTCTACTAAGCTTTAAGTTTTAATGGGTTATGATGTTGTGTGTAAGTGTAGGGGTCTGGGGAGAAGAGATAAGGGAGGGAAGAAAGTGAGCGCTGAGGTAAAAATGCAGTAAAAAAAAATGGGGTCAGTGAGTTTCCTGGCTCTGCAGCAGGGTGCCTTGCCAGCCTTGGCTCCTAGGAAGGGAAGGCTTGTGACTTACCACAGACCAGATTCTTGCTGCCTTCAAAGAGAGATGTTCACAAGCAGAAGATGCCAGCATTCGGGAGAGATGGGAGTCTGGCCAAATAATTGTCAAGAACCCTTAAAATGCAGGCTACTTATCTTGGGATTATTTTAAACAGTAATAAGCGTAGGCAGCAATAACCCTCATGAAGTATGGGGAAAGAGAATGTGAGTCTCAAACTAGGGCTGTTCTCTCTCACTCTCCCTCTCTTTAATTGTTATTGATGACGTTGTTTTTCCTTAACAAGTCTATACATCCTGAGAGATGGGGTGAGGACAGCATAGATGCTATGGTTTTGATCTTTCTATCAAAAATCAGGACAAAATCCAAACTCAATTCAATCAGAAAAGGTTACATGTGCTTGACTGTATAATTTGCTAGCCATGTGTTTAGTCCTGACTCTCTAATCAAACGCCAGGAGGATTGAGAGAGCAACAGCAAAAGTCATTTCTAGTGCCTGTGTCCTCACCACACACCTCCTCACACGTGTGTAAAGCACGTACGAAGGCTTTGGGGTAGATCCTGGCAAAATGGAATAATAGAAGATATAGTTCTTACATTCAAAGAGCTTCCAAGCTATTTATGGAGCTTGACAGATGCAGAAAAAGGCAAAGCGAATTTGCAAAGTCTGTAGTTTCAGAAGATGGCCAGATGAGCCGAAAGATAAAGTGGACTTCTTTCCACTGGAAATTTTATTTCATTTATTAATTTTTAAGTTTTGTTCACCACTTCTACTTTTCTCACCCTTCTGGTCTGGATAGAAATGAAATAGTTGAGTTTTAGGCACGATAAGAATTCAAGGTGGTGAGTGGAACATGAGCAGAAATTAAACATAATGCACTTTAAATGTAAAACTAAGAAGTCAGGGCATGAGGTGTAGATTTGAAGAGCATCTGGGAAGAGGTGATGGTTGGCACTTCAGGCCATCTTTGAAGCTAGGAGACCTGAGGACTAAGGAGAGCACTTTAGGAAGCATCAGGACACTGAACATAACCACAGTGAAGGTGGCACGGAAGCAACAGCCAGGGATAAATGAGAGCCAGAACTGTGGTGTCTGGTGAGTCAAAAGAGAGATGCATTTCACAGGCAAAGAGAGGCCAGGCCTGATGCTTATAATTAATCTAATTTGTCATTCCCAGTAATCTGTAGAGTCCAGGAAGGCAAGGAATGTTCTTATCCTGCCTACTGCTATTCCCTGATGCCTAACACAGTCCATGGTACAAAGTAGGTACTCATAAGTATTCGTTTAGTTAAGGAAAATTGTTGGGATCTTAGACTTAAGCTCGAAGCCTCCATTCAAAGAAAGTGACCAGTATGTCCCCCCTCTGGAGCAAGTTGCATTCTGATTAGGAATGAGACTCAAGCCATATAAAGTCAAGTACAGTTACAATGCAATGATAAGAAAGAATGGGATAGCTCAATTCCAAATGCATCTGGATTTATCTGATGTGTAAATTTAAAAAGAGAGAGATAATTTTCCCAGACTCCAAATGCTAAATCAGTTTCACTCCCTCCTCAAAAGTGCTGAGAAAGTTCTAAATTTGGAAAGGTCACAAAGGAATAAAGTGAGTCAGAGGAGGCTTTGGTTTTGCCTAATATGAAAAGTGGGATTTGGACTATGGAGGAAGAGGGTCCTTCCAGAGGGGATGTTTGAATGACAGAGTAGGAACAGGGCATGGGGAGGCCAACTGCGAGGAAGTCAGCACAAGCAAAGGGCAGGCCCAGCAACATCCAAGAGAGAGCGGGGCCAGACTACCGGATGTTCGGTTTGGAGCCTCCAGACCTGTGTCCTAACCCAAGCTCTGCCACATACTAGCTGTGTGCAAATTACTTAAACTCACCCAACCTATGTTTCTTAATCTGTAAAATGAGGATAATATTAGATGTTAAGATTATGTGAGAATCACATGAGACATTGTATGCATAAAGCACTTTTCCAGTGCAGTTAAACCCTTGATAAATATTAGCTACTTATTAACCATGGGGTTAAGAGAGAAATGACTTTTTTTTTTTTTTTTTTTTTTTAAAGAACTGGCCATTGCTTTATCTTCCATCATTGTGATTTATACTTTTTAATTATATTCACACCAGGAAAAGTTGATAGTAAATTCATTTTGGGTGAGGTCTAGACTAGTATCCATGGAAAGGAAGGCAAATTGAAGAGGTGTGATCCTAGGACAGGTGAAAAACCAAGGTCAAAAGGGGGACAGTTCCCAATTCAATCCAACAGCTGCTTTGTTAACAGTGCCACAGGCAGTGGGGTGGGCAGGGTGGGAGATGCATCATGTCCTGGGAAAGGAACACTGTGGGGAGCGAGAGAGAGGCTGGATGGGGGAAACGGTGGATAAAAAGTTGGGCGAAGTAATTTAGTACCAGTCCCAGAAACTACGTGTTTCAGTCTGTGCTGGGTATGTAAATGTTTCAGATGGGCTTTCTATGAAAAACAGCAATGAGGCAAACTGTCCCATTCACTAAAAAGATAGGAATTATCATGATACTGTGCAAAGAGCCCAGGCTTTAGAGTCAGGCAAATCTTGATACCTTTACTTGACACATGAACTTGATCGAGTAACCTCTTTATGTGAATCAGGAAAGTTATTCTTTCCCTATAGGTGTGGGTATGAGAATTAGATAAGTTAGTATATATAAAAGGGTCTAACACATAGTGAATGCTCGATTAACTGGTATGTGTTGGTTCAAGAAGGCAGTATGTTATATGTGAGAAGCAATTGCTTTGGTTCAAATCCCAGCTCTACTGCTTACTGGTTGGGTGATTACTGCAAGATCCTTAAGCGCTTGGGCCCATGATTGTTTCATCTATATCATGCACACAATAAGAAGACCTACCTCCCAAGATTTTTATGAGCATTGAATGAAATCATATTTATAATACCCACTAAATGGTACCCAGCTCATATTAAGTGATCTAAATGGAGAGGTATTATCATTAAGAAGCAATTAAAAGTTGTATGTGTATGAAGTGAACAGCTTTTAACATAAAAGACAATGGATTATTTGATGAGAGATCTTACCGAGCTTAATTTTTTTTTTTTTTAAAGAGGAAAGTAAGACATAAAAGGCAGAATATGTGGTACAGAACTGTAAAATACATGTCCCACGACAGAAATAAAAAAGGCAGAGATTCACTGAGGGGGGAAATTCATGGACATTTATGGTCACATTATCCTGATTGGCTGAGGAATTCAGCAGGCTTCTAGCCAGTTTTCTTGCTGTTCACAGAAATAAAAGCTCAGTGTCTTTGAAAATGAACTAAGTTTTTTTTTTTTTTTTTTTTTTTCTTGATAGGAAAATGTATTTATGTGGTCAAGTAAGACTTGTTTCTGCTAAGAAAAAATTCGGCCTAAGTAGTATAATATGAAGCTAAATTGAAACTGGATACAAATATGTTTATAATGAGATTATTGAATTTGTTGATTTCCCCACATTTCCCATCTACTACCACTAAAGAAGTGCTGTAATAATAATAAAACTGGCCAAAGTGGTAAAAGTGGGGTTGGTTTGTCCTTATCTGTTTGAGGTAAACAACTGAACTGACGGGTGGTTTCCCTGAGCAAAGACTCTTGCTACTTCATGTGTCCTTTCCAGAAGGTGGCATCAACATCACATGGGAGCTGGTGAGAAATTCATAACCTCACGCTTCTTAGACCTACCAAATCAGAATATTAATCTTAATAATATTGACAGGTAGTTTATATCCATATTGAGGTTTGAAATGCACTGAGTTAGAGTGTGGAGTTATGGCCACACTATCTTAATTAGATTATCTTTATTTCAATCCAATTTGCATGGCTATGTGAGCTATGATTCTTAGATAGAGGAGTGAAAATTAACAGCAAAAATTCTTACTTAACAGACTTACTCAGTGCAAGAAAGAGTTCCCTTAGCTCACTGTATTATGATCTTGGTCAATATGACCCGGAATTTAAGAAAATAATATGACAAGAGTATGGTGTTAATCAACCGGAAACCGTGTGTTCAACAGAACAACAAAGCAAGAAAGCTTTGTACTTACTTAGGGAGTTTACATCTTGATGATAAGGCCACTGAGGTAATTGAAGAGGAAGTGGATTCAGCACAGGCTTTGGAAGTTCACCTCTGTCACCTAGTAACTGTGTGACTTTGGGCAAGTCATTCCAAGTTTCTTTTCTGTAAAATAGGATGGTAACAGTTTCTTTTCTATAAAACAGTTTCTTTTCTATAAAATAGGATGGTAACAGTATCTGCTTTATGGGGAGTTGTAAGGTTCAGATAAGTTAACAGGTATGCCAAAACAAGCAAACAAACAAAAACCACACACACACACAAATGTTCTGGACATTATGTAAACATTAGATATTACTGATATCTTATTTTTGTTTATTTTTAAATATCTGTCCCTTTAAACCATTCTTCTCAACATTTATTTGATTTACTTGACTTAAATAAAAATAAATTTGAGGAAATTTCAGGAAGAACTTTGATAAACACATTGAATGACTTGGAAATTCTAAGAGGATGTCAAAGCCAGGTGGAGGAATGCCTGCTTAGTGTCTTTCCTCAGTGTAAAGGCTGGTAAAGGCCTCAATTTCTCCCTCAGTTTACTGTGATCAGAGAGTCAGGCTGCCTAGATATCCTTGTTGCCTGGACAAAAAACTCTTTAGAGGTAGGTTTGTGTAGAGTTTGTGGGGAGTTTTCAGACGGTAAAATGCCTCTTCCTACGTCAGGTGACGGGAGGGTTACTATCATTCCTTTTACAAGGAGCTATTCCGGGGAGCTATTCCGGTTCTGTTTATAAGTAGTGTTCTTTGTATAGTGGATGTTGAGCAAACACTTGTCAAACTATAGGAAGTTATAACATCGGGAGAATTTCTAACCACTGCAAAGTGTTCTGATATGTAATAAATTGCCTTGAGAAATAGTAGGAGCCAGTGCTGGAAGGAGTCAAGCTAAGGCTGGCATAGTCTCCTAGGGCTGTTGTAGAGAAGAGTCTGAAGTGGGAGGTGTTGATCTTATGGTCCCAGAGGTGTCTCCCACACTACTTTTCTGCCTGTATAGGTCAGAATCTATTAAGAGTGAGTAGGAATGGGTTACACCTCACATCCATGAAGGGCCTTAAATGATAGTAGCACACTAGTGTCATATGTCAAGTGGCAAACGACACTAGCACCAAATGTGATTCTGCATTTAAGTTCTAAGTATTAAATGCATCTATTTGCTCTATGAAAACACAAGATATCCCACAGTGTTTGCAAACTGGTTCAATATTGTGTTGATTTTTGTTTTGCTTTAATACACTAAGGGAACTTCAAAAGACTGACGTAGTCCATGCTCTCTGAGCCAGGCCTTTCTTGACTTCTTGTGTTTAGTTATTCATGAAACCATTGGGCCTGTCTAAATGGGCAAGTCATATAGGAAGAGACAGAGTGAAAGGGAGAACAAGAGCAAGAGCTAGAGTGAGAGAGAGAGAGAAAGACACCTTCTCACCTTCAGACCTGATCAGAGGCAATAATGGGAGACCATGGGAGGGGAGAGACTGATCCAATGATTCATTTTTAGTTATTTTCTGGAAAGTTTTACAAATATGGTATTCTTCATGGAGAAGCCAAGATGTTAGGCGACAGGCAATGCTTATGCTGTCTAGCCTAGTGAGGAGGAAAGCAGTATGGGTAAATAAAAGGGCATTTAGTTGGCAATATAGGCAGGGACTATATCAGTTGTCACCTATGAAAGGTGTTGGTGATGGTCTTTAGGGGGCCATTGGCAAATTGCTACAACAAAATAATAAAATAAATAAAATAACAATATCCAAGTTTATTTTCCAGAATCTATCTGGGCATATCATTACTGTTGGAGAGACTTATATTTACCGGGTGAGAAAATTGAGGCTGAGAGATGTTAAATATTATGCACAGCTTCTCACATCTAGTGAAGTAACTGAACTAGGATTTATATCTAGAGATGCTATCCTTCATAGGACAAGTTGCTAATTCGGGGATGTTCTCAGGGAGAGGAAAATGTCTATATGCTCATATACACACATTATCCAAATAAAAACTCTTACTCCCCATTCTTCTTTCTCAGTTTAACTAGATATTAATACCACTATTGTATTAGTTGACTAAGGTTGCCTTCTGCAGAAAACCATCTATGTCTCCTTTCTACCCAAGTGCTCTGGGCTCCCCTGCCCTTTCTCCTCCAACATCCCATTCCACATTCTCTCTCTATTTCTGCAGGACTCCCTGTAGTCCTCCCTACCCATCCATTATCTCCCTCAAGCTGTCCCCTCAGCCTTTTCTAACAAGGAAAGGCTGGTGCCCTGGTAAAGAGTCCCCCACCCCTATCCCACTCCCCAGCACCAGAGGGGCTTGGGAGACAATGACTGCCCCTCCCTCATTCTGTTCCTTCCAGTCACCTCCCTTCCAGTCCCATGAGGAGGGCCTGAGGCCCACACTAGCTAGTCTTTTCTCTGGAGGTTGTTTGGGGGCAGGGAGGAAGTCTAAAGCAGAGAGAAGGCGCTGCCATGTCTTAAGCCAACCTTTCCAGAAGTATAATGCCCTTGCCACTAGTAGTTTGGGAAACAATTTTTATTGGCATGTAGGCAAATATTTTGTTTCAATAGTGGCATATTTATTTTTATGGATACCTTCTATTTTTGGCAAGGAATGCTGATTTTCCATTTATGGTTATAATGTAATGTTTTATTTTAAAAACAAAATGACTTAGGGAACAAAATAAGTTGATTTAAAAATACATATTAGTTAAATATATATTTAGTATATACAAGTAGACTACAGAAATGGCAAAATAGACTGAAGTTGAAGAAACATTGCCTTAAGCTAAGCCCACTCAGGATTAAATTTTATCTGCCCCCAAATCAACACCTCTTGAAAAGTGGTCCCTATCTTTCCTTGTGTCAGTTCTTAACATCCAGGGCGTAGGCATGCTTCTCATGTTTGGTTTCATAGAATATCTGTGTTTTCAGGGGACCACCATATGCAAAAATGTCAGGGGAGGGGTACTCAATTGGATTAAGAAGCCAGGGTCCACAGAACAGATGTTTTCACCCTACTAACCCAATTGCTCTCTGCTTCTTAGTTGCCACAGTCTAAACATTCTTTACTGCATTGCATTTTTCAGCCATTGCTCAACAGGTAGGTTCGTATACCAGTTTTCATAGTGGGAAAAATTAGGAGACTTAATAATTTGCTCCATATCTTGGTGGCCAAGCTTTCCAGCCCTGGTCAGTTAGGCTTTAGGACACTTTTACTAGACCTGTGCTGCCCTAGCCTTCAGGAATGTGAGCATGGAAGTAGTATAGAAAGGAAGTAGCACAGGAAGGAAGTAGTGTAGGAAGGAAGTAGTGAAGGAAGGAAGTGGTACAGGAAGGAAGTAGTGCAGGAAGGAAGAAGTATAGGAAGGAAGTAGTGGAGGAAGGAAGTAGTTCAGGAAAAGTGGTTGTAAGCCATTTAACTTACTTTTTTTTCCATCTGAACTGTGACCCCAAATTATCAATTTGTTTTGTGAAGGCACTTCATTTAGGAAAAGCAATGTAAAAGTAAAAAATAGATTTATTGTGTGTACTAGGTGCTTTGCATATGTCATTTCTTTAATCCTGTAGGAAAGAATATGTTCTCTGGGAAGTGAAAATGTCTATATGATTAGATTCACAGATTACCTATCCAAATCTAAGATCTCCCTCCTCTCTATTCCTTTCCCAAGAACCCATACACATTTCTGTTAATCGGTAGAAACAATTATTAATAGATTTTGTCACTTGGCTGCTGTGGGCTCTGACGCCCTCTAGTGACAGAAAAATTCTTTGGTAGGAGAAGTAATGTCCCTAGATACTCAGCCGTCTACAGGATTGTTTATGCAATTATCTTCACTTGAGCTTGAAACTAGAGTAGCTAATTTGTAACAATTAACTTTTATAACAAAAGAATTATTATACAGATCAAAGTTCTGATAATTTATCAGTTAAGATTTTTTTAGTTGTAAGAATCTAGCTTAAGCAAAAACTAAGAATTTGTAGAGTTGGGTAACTGGGTAGGGGGTGGGGGTGGCGGGGGGAGGGGAGGTGGCGGGTGGGGGGGGTCCAGAGTTCAATTTCAGAACCAAATGCACCCAGAACTTGGATGACTCTACCAACCTTGATCTTTCAGCATGGTTTCCTCTCAGTGTGGTTTCCTCTCAGCATGAGCTGACTGTTTTCAGCTCTGGCAGGACCACAAGCTCCCTTCACAACCAACCACATCAGTTTCACATCTCACATATTTCTACTTCAAATCCAGTGAAAAATAAAGGGTTTGTGTCCCAGTGTTTCCATAACGGTCCCAAAATCTACTCCAACTGAATGCGATGTGCTGACTGACTTAAGCCAAGTCATGTTTCCCACCTACTACCTCCCTCCACCTACGTGTATACCCAAGCCCTGGGATTGGTACCAATGCCACTGTGATGGTTAATTTTATGTATCAAATTAGCTAGCCCATGGAACTCAGCTATTTAGTCAAACACTATCTTAGATGTTTCTGTAAAGCTGTGTTTTGGATGGGATTAACATTTACATCTTTAAACTCTGAGTAAAACATTCGCCTTCTATAATGTCAACAGTCCTTATCCAATTAGTTGAAGACTTAAAAAAAAAACAAAAACCATACTTATATGGTATGGTTTGAAAAAGGATGATTGTCCAAAATCTCCAACATCTGGTAGAGTGCCTGAAATTCTATTATTAAGATTTTATTACTTTGCCCTTGAAGGACTCTCAGGAATATGCTGGCAAAATAAAAATAACCTTTAGAGATGCCCAAACTGTTTTCCCCAGAAACACCAGCATTTATTAGGTGTTCATTCAATAGATTCTTCAAAGAGTTCCATAGACAAAGAAGTTTGGGGAACAGTATACATAATTACCCCACCCTTTAATATTAGCATGTTAAAGGCCCTGAGAAGTTTTGGATTAAGAAAGTTTTCAAATTAAATTAACCCAGAATTTTCTAAGATTATTTGACCATGAAACATATTTCTCCCCACACAGCACCTATTCCTATCTCCTTGAACTTGAGGATAATTAGATGTACAAGGGTAGGAGGTAGGGGAAGGGGGTATGGCATAGAAAGAGCAGGACCTTGGAAGCAAGAATAACCAAGTTTAATTCCTGACTCTGCTGTTTATTAACTAACCAACGTTGCCAATGTTGCTGAAGCTTTTTTTGGCTACTTTTTTTTTATTTGTAAAGTCAGTTTAATAATCACTCACCTCACTGGGCTATAATGATAAGTATTAAGTAAGGAAGATCCACATATGCGAGTTTCTGGCTTATAATTCACATTCAAGAGATACTGATTTTGTCAGTTGTCCTTTCCCCTTTTTAATCTCTTCCCTCCTTCCATTCCTTCTTCCCTTACCTCTCCTTTTCTTCCTTCCCACCTCTTTTCCTTCCTTCTTTTTACATTTTTTATTTAAATGAACTTTTTATTTTGGAATAGTTTTGGGATTTCAGAAAAGTTGCAAAGATAATACAGAGAATGCCCATATACCATCCTCCCTGTCCCACTTGTTTCTGTGCCTATTAGATGCTCAGAGTGTGTGCACAAGGCTGGCACACCCAGGGTCTTCCTCATGGCACTAACAGTCTACTGAAGGGTGGAACAGAGACAAACTAGTTATTAAACTTACCTACAAGACTGCTGGTAAGTGCAGTGACAGATGCAAAACACAGGATGATGGAAAGCACTCAGGAGGGTAACCTAACCTAGATTTGAGGGCCCGAACAGGCTCCAGAAGAAAATGTCAACTAAGAGGAAGCCTGAAGGATGAACAGTGAGCCAAGCAAAGGGTTATTAATGTGTTACTAATGGGTTGAATCTAACTGGGAAGGGAGAGAGGCGGCAGAGTGAGGTGCACAGCTTGGTGGATGATGCCAAAGGAATACTGAAACCTTCAGTGTGTCCAAATTCAGGTTCAGTAATGATGGTATTATCCAAACATACCTTCTGTAAAATTCATGCAAAACTACCTAAGAGCTATCTACTATTCCAAAAGAATAGTAACTTTGAACAGTGTTCACCAGAGCACGAAAGAATTAGAAGTTGTTTTTTTTTTTTCTTTAAAGAAAACTGGCCAGGAAATAATGAGTAACGAAGGACAGGAAGTAATTCTGAATGTTTAATATAGCTGGGGCTGTGCAATCTGCCTTAAGTTGTTAGCTTTGTTTTCCTCTTGAGAAATAAAAAGGGGCCCTCCCTTTTCAGAGCCCTATGGCGCAATATCTGTACTTTTTCATATGGCGACCTGTCCATTGCAGGAACGTCTGTGAGCCTCTGTTGCAGCCACAACATGGACAGCTCAGTCAAATGCCCCGCAAGTCTTCCTCTGACTGACTCCAGCTATTAGCCAAGGTTGTGCACCCAGGCAGGACCTGTGCACTCTGAGCTGCTTTCTCCTTCAAGACGTCTTCAAATTCCCAGGTTGAACTGCAGCGGAAGTCTTTAGAAGGGTCAGCAGGCAGGCTCTCGAGGTCCTCACCTGAAGTGAGCTTGCCAGCCACTGCAGGAACGCCCCGGGACGGGGAATGCCCATTTGTGCAACAAACCCTGACTCCTTCCTCACCCTGACTTCTCCCCGTCCCCATCCGCGCGCAGGCCAAGTTGCTGAATCAATGGAGCCCTCCCCAACCCGGGCGTTCCCCAGCGAGGCTTCCTTCCCATCCTCCTGACCACGGGGGCTTTTCGTGAGCTCGTCTCTGATCTCGCGCAAGAGTGACACACAGGTGTTCAAAGACGCTTCTGGGGAGTGAGGGAAGCGGTTTACGAGTGACTTGGCTGGAGCGCCAGGGGCGGGCACTGGCACGGAACACACCCTGAGGCCAGCCCTGGCTGCCCAGGCGGAGCTGCCGCTTCTCCCGCGGTTGGTGGACCCGCTCAGCGCGGAATTGGGGAGGCTCTTTCACTTCGGAGGATTGCTCAACAACCATGCTGGGCACCTGGACCCTCCTACCTCTGGTGAGCCCTCTCCTGCCCGGGTGGAGGCTTACTCGGTCTTAGTCCCGGGGATAGGCAAAGTGGGGTGGGCGCGGGACGCGTGCGGGACTGCTGCGGCAGCGGCGCACGCGGGCACCTGGGAGCGGCGGGCTGCTGCGGGAGGCGTTGGAGACTGGCTCCCGGGGGCTGTTGGGATCTTTTCTCGGGCCCGGGTGCTCAGAACGCTGGAGGACTCGCTTTTCTAGGGACTTGATGCAAAGTGCTGACCCCGCGGGGCAGGCGGGGCAGTTCCGGCACTCCTCGGAGACCACTGTGCTCCACGTAGAGGTGGGTGTGGGGGGCGGACAGGAATTGAAGCGGAAGTTTGGGAAGCTTTAGGGTCCCTGAAGGAGGACCCCGGTTGGAGAGAGGAGCGGAACTCCTGGACAAGCCCTGACAAGCCAAGCCAAAGGTCCGCTGCGGCGCTGGTGGGTGAGCGCGCGCCGCCCCGCGGGGGCGGGGAGAGAGACTGTAGCCTTCAGAACAGATATTGCTCATTTTCTGGCAGTTCTCAGACGTAGGAAATAAGTCAGCCCCGAAGCAGTGGTTAAACCGGAGGGCTCGGAAGAACGGCACCGTTTCTTTCTCGAAAAAGTTATATGGGGGCTGAATGAGTTTCTGGAGGCTTGTTTACCTTTTTTTATTGTCATACAGAAAAAGAAACTGTCGTCTCCCTTCCGGGAATTCTCTCCTTAACACTGTAAGTCGCTGCCTGAGTGGTTTCATTTTGTTTTGTTTTTCTGCCCTTCTCTTTCTTCTTTTGCCCTTTCTTAGCTTGCACTCCCATGGTAGTTTCTGCCTGGTCTCCTGCTGGGGTGGTACCCGTTCCCACCACACAGAACCTGGCGCCTATTACTGGCCAAGAAACTTGAGTAGCCTGTTTTGAAAAGTCCCTCGCTCAGAAATGCCAGCTTGCGGATGGCTGAAGGAAGAGACGTGGATCCAGGAGGCTCATTGGAGTACCGGAGCCTCTGAGAGTCCATGGAATTTTTTTTTTTTTTTTTTTTTTTTTTTGGCCCCAACAAAGTGCCAAGCATAGCAAGAGAAATGTTTACAAATGTGCTCTCCGTGGATTCTCAGGAGAGCCATGTAGTAGGGAAGATGACCACATCCCCACTTTACAGATGGCGAAATGAGGTTCAGAGAGCTTCAGTAATTCAACCAAGATCACACAGCTAGTAAATGGCAGATATGGGATTGAACTCAGATCTAACTCCAAAACTCAGGCTGTTCCCTGATTGCATCTGATATCCAGATTACTGATATCCAGATTACACCAAAAGGCTGAGATGTCTGGGTCCATTTTATGATTAGAAAAAAAAAAAAAAATCCTCCTGTGCCTTTCAGAAATAATGTGCACTATTTGGGCTTCTTTAGAAACTTCCTTGGAGAAAATTTATGATTCAAGATTGAGAAACCATTTATACAATCTCAGACCACACTCTTCTCTCCCTTGTTATTAACCATTGCACTAATGCAATGTTGGCTGCTTTGAAAATCTCTTAGTTCATGGACAGCAGTATTAGCAAAGTGTAAGAAAATTGCCAAAGCTTGGAGCTATGCTTATTGAACTATTGTACCAATAGCACCTTTACCAGAGGCTGCGTGTGTTTAAAGCCCAAAGAAAACTTTGCTTTTCTGAAAGAATACAGACACACACACACACACGCATATATAAATACACATACATTTATGTATATATACATATTGTAATACCTATGTTAGGTGTAATTTATAATATTTGTATATGATATATGGCCTAGGAAATTAAGGCTTATTAAATAAAATTTATAAATGCAGATGAGTCAAATACAAAAATCAGACATAACCCTATCACCTAAGTAATCATTTTTTACGTTTTGCGGTATATCTTCCATTTATCCCCTTTAATAGAACTCTTTTAAATTTAGTTACACAGAAATTGGTTTTGCACTCAGGACATGCCTAACATCAGGCCTTTATCCTTAAAGAAGTTTCGACACTCTTGTGTCACCTCATGTGTCTCCAGAAAATGTTTGCTTTTATGCCTTCACAGTTAGTGCTTTCTTAGTAGTAGCAATAAATAAAATGGATGCAAAATGCTAATTACTTGGAATACAGAAACAAATTTTAAATTCTATTAATGGGCTGGACGTAGATGGGTGGGGAGCTTTTTTCTGCTTTTCCCCTCTTTCCCTAGTCCTCTGACTCTGATGATAACTACAGTCAACAAATATCCCCATCCTTAACCCCTTTTGCTTCTCTTTCTCTTTCCTTCTCTCAACCTTCCTGGTATTAGTTTTCTCTTTCCTATTTCTCAGTGTTTTCACTTCGACACTTAACAATAACAAAGTTCGAAATCCCAAAATATTGGCAAATTTCTAAAGGAGACAGAAAAAGAGTCAAACTTACTTTACAAATTTGTTTGAGAAATAGCTGTGTTTGCTTTTTTTTTTTTTTTTTTAATTGTGCATGACCCTGTTATTGGCCAAGAAACTTGAGCAGCCTGTTTTGGAAAGTCCCTCACTCAGAAATGCCAGCTTGCAGATGCCTAATCGAAGGGATGTGGATCCATGAGGCTCATTTGAATTCCGAAGCCTCTGAGAGTCCATGGATTTTTATTTAATTGGGCCCCAACAGGTTTTGTCTTGCATTATTTAGGACATTGGCCAGGCAATCACTGGACAGCCAGTTTTATCTCCTTTACATTTTTTAGAATGGTTATCTTATGGTCAAAGGAAGGGAGAGGGCCTTTGGAAAATAAAGCTGTATATTTACAAGTAGTCATACAGAATAGTTTTGTGGGGAAAACAAAGAAAGTTATTTAATTTGTAATTTAATCATTTTTCTTAATCCAACCCAATGAACATAAAACGGACTATTTAATCATTTTTGTAGTTTAATTTGTAATTTAATAATTTTTCTTAAGCCAACCTGATGAACATAAATTGGGCTATTTATTTTCATTTTTAATGGGCTGTACTTACATCGCAAAGGACTTGAGAAGTCTTATAAATACAATAAAATAATAAATGTGAATTAAGACATTAGCAACCAGGATGGAAAAACCCAAATTTATAAATGATGGCAAGGTTTGCAAGCAAAAATTAAATTGATAAATGGCATCACCCCCACTACCAGCTACAGTTAGGCTAATGAAAAATCCTCTAATGTTCGTGCCTGAAATACAGTTACCACCCTTAGTGGCAAATTAGACTTTAATTTAGAAAAAAAAAAATTTCTTGCACTGACTTTAGAGAGGGGAAAAGATAAAATAATTAGAGGCAAAGAAGATCTGGAATTTAGACGTTGTCTCTGAGTAAGGTCTTTGAGACACTGGACAAGTAATTTCCTTCTGAATACTCTCAAATTAACACATAGAAGAAGTGACAATGTTTCAAAGGAACCTCTTTGAAGGCTACTAGAATGCTTTAGGGGTGCCAAATTACCAGAGTAAACCGCCAGTTTGAGAGAATAACTGTTTGTTAAGAGATGGTCTGAAACCTAAGTAAGGAAATCCCCCCACTTGAAAGCCCCTAGGAAGTTAATTGCTTTTGGCGAATTATCTTAGGCCCCAAAAGTCCCTTGGTGAGCACATGTTTTGTAATAGGGACTAAAGACTAATGACTTATGGTGAAAAATGAAATAACACCACTTAAAACTTGAAATTGACAAAAAGCAACTTGAAACCAAATTTAGGACAGTGAACCCATCCGTTTCTTCTTTTTAAATAGGTAAATGTAGAAAAAATGACCAGACAATGTAAAATAAAAAGCAAATATTTAAAAACTACATTTATACTTTATCTCACCCAACTAATGTAAAGAATTTTGATTTGACTTATAAATTCCTAGTCTTGTCTACACATATACATAATTGCATGTTTAATTTGAGCTATATATAGTCTGCTTTTTGTTCCTTTGAATGTTACACAAACCTTTTTCTATTTCTGCATAATTTTTATCTTGTGTTTTTTATTGGATACATTATAGAGAGAGCATTTATTAAATGAGCTGGGATTACTATAATTTTTATTACTTTTTAATTTATTTATTACTTATTTTTATAATTTACTATTAGAAAAAAGCATTTCTTGAATGTACTGATATATATATGTGTGTGTGTGTATATATATGTGTGTGTGTGTATATATATGTGTGTGTGTATATATATGTGTGTGTGTATATATATATATGACTTTTTCTTGTTACCCAAAAATTACTCATAGAACTTACATATGAAAATTGTAGTACTTATGATGAAAAATCATAAAATAAGACAATTTAAAACTTGATAAAAAGCAACATAATATTATATGTTGTATCTTGTACTTCCTTATAAGGTACAACACTGTAAGAACCTTAGTGTATAGTTTTCTTTTTGCTATATATGTATTCATAAAAGTGGAAAAATAGCATTTAACTAATAAATCCTCTTTATTTTCTGGAAAATCCTTGCTTTAAAAAAAGTCTTTAGCTTTTTATATAGTTAGACTTCTAACACCAATTAAATATCTTCAATTCAGTCTCAAGCAGGAACAAATCTTCAGTCCACTTGCCTACCTTTATTGTCTTTGAAACGACAGTGTGAGTAGTAAAGCCCAAATCAGAGAGAAGTTGACTTTTGTAAGATTGGTAACTTCACCTTCCCCGGAAGGAAATGAGGTGGTTCTTCCCTTTGATCAGAACTGCTTTCTTGATTTGAAATAAACTGTTGTACAGCCCAGTCACCCCATCTTTAGGCATTTAGAAATAGCAATCATAGTTATATAGGACAACTTGCCTGAGTCCCACTAAGTAGAAATGATAGTGAATTTAGTATAAGATTATACCTTTAGGCTGGGCAGTTGACTCACACCTGTCACTCAGCACTTTGGAAGGCCAAGGTGGTTGGATCATGGATCAGTTGAGATTAGGAGTTTGAGACCAGCCTGGCCAACATGGTGAAAACTAGACTCTATTGAAAATACACAAGTTAGCTGGGTGTGGTAGCATGCCTGTCATCTCAGCTACTCGGGAGGTTGGGGCAGGAGAATTGCTGGAACCCGTGAGGCGGAAGTTGCAGTGAGCCAAGATCATGCCACTGCACTCCAGGCTGGGCGACAGAGTAAGACTCCATCTAAAAAGAAAACAAACAAACAAAAAATTGTATCTTTAGAGCAAGGCCAGCCTTGTAAATTAGCAAATCTGACTACAAATTCAATCAGCAGATATACTCAGCCCAGCAAAGTGAGCAAGCTTACTGTAGGTTGTGTTAAGGCATGGACTGGGATAAACAAGCAAAATTAGAGTAAATTTGACAATTTGACATTGGATTCATTAATGACAGCCTGTCCTTCGATGAAGTCAGGCAGCATTGTGTTTCTATTCACCTCTGTGTTTTGTGAGGCTATAAAAATATAAGATGTGAGAAATGTGAATACTTTTTATTTGTGAGGGCAGAGATCTTGAAGAAGAGAGTGAGAGGAAGTCAGAGTATGAGGGTGAAGGCTCTTGTTTTCTGCTGAGGATTTAGCTTTGGTTTTTAGCCATTCTCACAAAGAGATCATTGGTCCTAATTAACTGGTTGTTGTTGTTTTTCACATGAATGTCTGTAAGGATTTAGGCTTGATTTTAAAAATTGGGCCTATACTCACAGAAAGACAAATACTGCATGATCTCACTTATATGTGGAATCTAAAAGATTCGAATCCATAAAAGTAAAGAGTAGAATAGTGGTTACCAGAGGCTGGTAGGGGGCAAAGTTGGGAGAGTTAGGGAGATATTGGTCAAAGGATACAAAAAGATACAAAATTTCAGTTAGGAGGAATAAGTTCAAGAGATCTAGTGTACAACTTGATGTCTATAGCTAATATTAAAGTATTGTATACTTGAAAATTACTAAGAGTAGATTTTAAGTGTTCTCCTCACACACAAAAAAAGAAAATGAATAAGTATGTGAAGGAATGCCCAATGTTAATTAGCTCAGTTTAGCTAATTATCTTCCAAAATATGTACACAATTCAAGACATCATGTTACATACCATAAATATATACAATTTTTTATTTGTCAAATAAAAAACAATACAAAAAAACCCTGGACCTATACTGCCTACAGGCAGTCTTGTTAGCCTGCAGATAAAGCGTGTATGTGTATATGCACACGTGCATTTATTTATTTTTAGTATTAGTCACCACCGTCTAAGTGTTGGGGGATTTTGCTTTCACTTGAAAAATGGAAGATCTGGGCTCCCATACCACATGGCCCCTGTTCCCCTGGGGCTCAGCAATGGTTGCTCCTTTGCCCCTCCTCTCTCGGTAGTCTCTTATCCCAGGTTGCTTTATTCTTGTATGACCCAGGTGGCCCCTCTAGGCTTGTAAGGACTCTGGGGCTGTATTTTAGGGCTCTATAGCCCTCACATTACCCATTTCCTCTACCAAAGATCATTTCTTTTCTCTTACCGGCTTATTTTTGGAAGGGTCATTATTTCTTCATGAGAAGTCAAATTCTGATTTGCAAGTGCTGAACACAGATGCCTTTAGTCTGTAAAACTCATATTCTCACATGTAAATGTAGTAACCTGCTAACCTCAGATTTTGCTTCCTCTAACTTAGTTGCCCTGCAACTGTGATGAGCATCAGAATCACCAAGGGTACTTCCCCATTCTCAGAGATCCTGATTCCTTAGGTCTGTGTGGGGGCCTTAATAAATAATGCATCACTACAGGATTCTGATGTCTGTCGGGGTCTTGAGAACTATTTTTCTAACTCTAGCACTAAAATCAAAATGTAATTTCAGATGGAATTTCCTAGGCTCATTCGTTTTGTTTTATGTATGGCTTGGCCAGTCATGGATCTAATCAGTAACTTGCAACTGTTGCTTCAACTACCTCTGTCCTGGACTTTCCAGAGATTCGCTTTAAGAAAGAAAGAGGACATCCCTGGGATAAGACTACCATGTATATTTTTATGTACACATGTTAAAAAACATATAAACAAATGGGATCTTTGCTTATCTCTTTCATGTAGAAAAATTTATTTCGCTTCTATTTCAGGTTTTTGGTAATGTAGTAGGACAAGATGGCATCACTATATCCCTGTTTTTTACACAGATATATTAGAGATCTTATTGGAAATGTTAAACTATTCAATAATAAACTATTCGTCTTTTAGAATTTCTTTTTCCTCAAGTGTTGATAAGTACCTGAAAGTCTACAAGCAGACAAGAAGAATTAGTCAGTGGAACTTCATTTCTTGCTCCGTTTTTGTCCTCAGCAGTAGAGGGTGGTAAGATTTCAACCCAGCCTAGCAGGACCAATAAGTCTGGAAAGAAGTAGCTCCAGTTCATATTGGCACCTGCTAATTCTAGTTCCGAACACCATGGGAAATCTCTTGCCTATTTAGCTCAGTGATCATCCAAGATGGAAAATTCTTGGGCTCAGCTGTGAGGGATCCCAAGTTTATATGTACCACTAATGTCTCACAAATCAAGAATCCAAGAGAATCAAGAATCCAAGAGAATCAAGAGACTGTAGTTCATTCCTTATATTAAATTCTTAGGACTGCTGACTGGGTCGGCAGTTTTGGGGGCTAGAAGCCTGATATCAAGGTGCCAGCTGGACTGGTTCCTTCTGAGGACCACGAGGGCAGGATCTGTTCCAGGCTTGTAAATGGGCTTCTTTTCCATGTGTCTTCACATTATCTTCCTCTGTTTGTATGTGTGTCCAAATTTCCTCGTCGTCATCTTCTTTTTTAAATTTAGAAGTGTATACTGTGTAATCTACAAGGTTTATATAGCTTTAGCTAAAAATAGAAAAAAAAGCAAAACAAAAACAGTAAAGCCAAGACACTCTTCCAAAGTCTGGACCCTTCCAGCCTTCCAAATACAAGAGCTCTGGAAGTTGTATATACCAAATTTCCTCTTCTTAAAAGGTCACATTGGATTAAGGCTCACCCTATTAACACCATTTTAACTTAATCACCTCTGTAAAGGCCCTATCTCCCGATACTGTCACATTCGGAGGCTCAGGAAGTTAGGGTATCAGTATCAATGTATGAATTTGGGAGTGGGGGGAGGACACGATTTAGCCCATGACAGTCCTGAATCTCCTTTGCTGGATGCATGACTGCGGGCCAGTCACTTCACCAGTTGGGACATTGCCATCTCTATCAGAAAAGGGGTTTGGGCTAGGTCATCTATAAAGTCCTTTCTGCTCTAAATTGTAAATATAATGAGATACCAACTTTTAGTTTAATTGTTTAAAATTTTAGAAGCTAATTGGATGTTTTGCTGGTGTCAACACCCCCCTTTAAAAAAAAAAATTCGGCCGGGCATGGTGGCTCATGCCTGTAATTCCAGCACTTTGGGATGCCGAGGCAGGCAGATCACGAGGTCAAGAGATCGAGACCATCTGGCCAACATGGTGAAACCCCGCCTCTACTAAAAATACAAAAATTAACTGGGTGTGGTGGTGAGCATCTGTAGTCCCAGCTGCTCGGGAGTCTGAGGCGGGAGAATCACTTGAACCCAGGAGGCGGAGGTTGCAGTGAGCTAAGATCACGCCCTGCACTCTAGCCTGGCAACAGAGGGAGACTCCATCTCAAAAAAAAAAAAAAATTCTCACTTTTTGTTTCTATTGTCCTCTCAAGTACCCCTCTGCCTTCTGTTACTTCTTTGCTGCATTCTGAGAGGATTGGGGTGGGGAGCACTCTTTCCTGTAGAACCCCATAACCCATCTATTTTCATCAATCTATTTGAAATTCAAAGCCAGGGGTTAAAATGTCCATTTTCAATTTGAGATGTCTAACTTTCAGATAAATCTATTAACATACATTTCTAAGTGACTTTTAAGCTAAGCATTTTATTTTATTAAGCTTGTATAGAAGGGTAACCATTATACTTATATAATAAAGTGCACTTTCAAAAATAGTTCAAATATAAAATAATATTCATAATATTTTATGACAAACCTCCTAGAACTTATATGTGTCTTTCTCCCCAGAGTAGTCTCTATGGGTGCCTAAACAATACTGCATTATTAGATTTTTTTCAGTTTATAAGCCACACAAGAAAGTTAGCCCATGTCATCTCTAGAAGTATAAAAATAGGCAGTGTTCTGAGAGATATATCTGTTTATTCCTAGTTCAGTAACAGCACAATGAGATGCTAATTTATGAAGCACTTTTTGTTTATCTTATTGTCTCATTGGCAACCAGCAACTCCTGTTGCATTTTTGACATGGGAATCTATCAGGGTGTGGTTAATAAAGTACATTTCCATGGTAAGTATTCTCTAAGAAAAAATAAACCAAGATTTCATCAGAGACAAAAATTACTGCAAACTGTAGTTACCAGTTTCTGGTGATTTGTATAACTGAGCTTTTGATTTCAAAAATTAAAAAGTTCTCTTTAGTGTAACATTTTTGTGTCCAATAATTTTACTTCAAAAACAAAAGAGAATTTTCTTTACCATCAAACAATGTTGCTATAATGAGTGGTGATATATTTAGTCCTAGTGGACCAAAGAGAAATAAAACGGCTTTGATTATGCTGGTTTAAGAAAATATATTCGATTAAACAAAGGTTAATATTTATGATGTTTGATTTAGTAAAATTATAAGACTACCAAAGAAAGCCAGAAGAGCAAAAGAACCCAAAATTTATATAAAGAATTAAATGTTAATAATTCAAAGGTTTAGAATTTTTTCCACCTTTCGAATACTAAGTTGCTGTTATAGATTTACTACCGTTATTACCCCTATTTTCCATTTTACTAAAAAATAATAACACAGGTGATTATGATAAATCAGTATAGATCTTTAGGCTCAACACAACCTTGCTAACTTTTAAATCTTTTCATTATACAACAAACACATATGCGTTATCAAGAAAAGATGAGTTAAGCAAAATGAAAAAAAAATAGTCTTAGCAACTAGAAATAAGCACCATTAAAATTTCTGTGTATTAAAAGATAATATACTGCTGAATTTTTTTTTTCTTGAAATGTCCCTCTTTTCTTTTGCTTTTCGTTTTCTTAATCCCTAACCTTCTAGTGTTGAATTTTCTGGACCACCGTTATACCCCCTCATCAAGAGGGCATTTTTTCCTGCAGTAGCTGAGCACAATGGTCATATTGAAGAAATTCTCTTGTGGGGCTTTGCCTAGAGGTAAAATCCTCTTGGCCGGGTGTGATGGCTCATGTCTGTAATCCCAGCACTTTGGGAAGCCGAGGCGGGAGGATCTTCTGAGGTCAGCAGTTTGAGAGCAGCCTAGCCAACATGGTGAAATGCCATCTATACTAAAAATACAAAAAATTAGCCATTATAGTGGCGCATTCCTGTAATCCCACCTACTCCGGAGGCTGAGGCAGGAGAATCACTTGAATGCTGGAGGCAGAGGTTGCAGTGACCCGAGATCTAGATTGTGCCACTGCACTTCAGCCTGGGTGACAGAACAAGACTCTGTCTAAAAAAAAAAAACAAAAAACAAAAAAAAACAAACCCACAAAAACAAACAAAAAACACCAAAGTAAAACCCTCTTCACGGTGATGACTATAAAGCTTGCTTTTGCCTCTCTCTGTCACAACAAACTGTTTGCAGTCTGATGCTGTGCTCAAAATTGAGAATTCTCACTGACTGTTCCAGGCATCTGTCTACTCATTCTTGCCATGCTGAGGGCTGTCATTTCTCACCGCTGAATGCCTTTTTTTTTTCTGCTTTTTAAAAATCTTTTCCTGTTTGCTTTGAACTTCAGTAAGAACAGTTTTAAAAAAAAGTATATTAAGAAGGTAATATACTTTTATTTATTTATTTTTTGTTTTTTTTTCTTCTTCTTCTTTTGGTTCCTTTTTAAATCCATTTGCCACACTGACACTGGAATAAGCCCTGAATGGGGGTCTGTATTTCTTCCAGTAGTTAAATTCAGTCACTGAGCTGTTGCTGTATTTGTAACTGCCATGCTAGATCCGGGGCTGACCATTCCTGAGAAAGTGTGGAGATCGTTTTAGACTGGCATGGTGCTGGGGCAGGGCGTCAGTCATTATCTTCTGTGTCTGCTAATTCTTGCATCATTTCTTCTACTCTGTAACCTGGTTGGCTATGAAGAGTAATTCTTCCTCACTGATGCTGCAGGCAATGGGTGAATATCCAATTGTTCTCTGAGTTTCTTGTCATGGGATACAAAGAACAAATCTCATGTGTCCCTGTTTCTGAGAGGTTCAAAGGGAATGCACAGATTCTGGCATAGGATGACTTCCAGCTTCTAACTATTTGTCTATGCATTCCATTTCCTCACCCCTGCCAGAGGTTACAATCATGGTCACGGCTGTTCTGAGAAATTCAGTGCCAAAACTGGAGGGAGGGAAATGCAAACTCAGCTTCTTCCCAAGCTTCTGGGCGCGGCTGGCAAGTTTTGCATTCCCTGCCAGCAAGAGCCCTGGCTTTAGGAGTCTTGCTACAGTTTTCCCAGACTGGAGGTCTTCCGGCTGACTTCTGGTTCTTAGCGAATTCCTGCCAAACACCTCCCCTTTCCCCAGTATCCATTTGTTTTGAAGGTTCTTTGCAGTCTTCTTGCCAATAATTGTCTATAAACAAATGGAGTTGTTTGCATGCCTAGGTGGAGTAAAATATTTAGGAAACTATTCTATAAATATGAAACAGCCCAGATTTGGGCCAGAAGTCCTGGCTCTGAGTCTCTTGTTAGCCACTCTTAACTGTGAGTTTTTGGACAAATCTTTTCTCGCCCTCAGAACCTGAGGTCTGAACTGCTATACAGGTGACCTGCTGCCTTCTCGGAGAGAAATCTGAAAGACAACAGAGCCCTCACATTGGCTTTGCCTGTGCACAGCAGATACCGCCAATTTTGGGCGGGTTACACTTGTTTACCATGTTACTTACTTCAGAAATCAATAAAACTTGTTTACCATGTTGCTTACTTCAGAAATCAATAAAATTCTCTTCATGCTTTTATTTTACAGGTTCTTACCTCTGTTGTTAGATTATTGTCCAAATGTGTTAATGCCCAAGTGACTGATATCAGCTCCAAGGGATTTGAATTGAGGAAGATCGTTACTACAATTGAGACTCAGAACTTGGAAGGCCTGCATCACGAGGGCCAATTCTGCCGTAACCCCTGTCCTCCAGGTATATTACACAAAACATCCAGAGATTACAGTGAAAGTCACAGTTAGGAATAGCACATAGTCATGGCTATAATAATTTTACAGATTTTGGTTCTCCTGTATTATATAGCATAACTGAGAGAAAAACAACTATGAAATTATTTTCCAAAGATGAGTTTTATTTATATTTAGCATGCTTATTTGATGTGGTTATGGATAAATTTAATTTACAAGTGGTCTATTTGGCTCCATTTTTTTCCTAAGAGAAAATGACTCATTTGTGAATATGAAAGCTTATCATGTCAAAACTGATGCATCTATCATAACAATAGTGGAACTCTGAAAGCAAGAGACTTCTACTCTTAAGGGATATGTCTCAGCACTTCCCTTCAATCAGAAGGTCTCTAAGAAAGCTGTCCTGGCACTGAAGCCTGCAAAATATATTTGCATTTTGCAGCTGAATAACTAGATGAATAAGAAAAGCAACAGGCAGAAACCAACAGCTTTTTTTTTTAAAATCAATACTTTGAACGGCAAACTAATTTCAGATGAGAAATCCTTCAAACACTGGTAAATTAAAAGCTAAGCAAAATACAATTGTGCAAACATTTCTTCAACTTTGAGTAGAGTCGAAAAAAGGAAAATAGCACATGGGTTCATGTGATAGATTAGTAGAACAAAAAAAGGACTGTAGTATGTTTCATGGTTGGCCTCCCAGGCTTCCAGCACTCAAGCTGCAAAACATGATGGGTCCTGTTTGTGAAAAGATTCTACCAGTCTCCCTATGCTTCCTGTCCAGATTTTAATAACCCTTATGGAAATATCTCCTTTGTAACCCAACCCGTTTTACTTAAATCCATTTACACTTAAATCTTCTCCGACACAAATAAAAAATGGCTTCCTGGCTTTATTATGACCTGCTAAGCACAATCAATTTGCCCTATGAATCGAAATCTTTGTTCATAATTTTAAAACCTAGAATGCAAATTAAAATGAGCAAAATATGCTTTGCACATCAAACTGTCAAGGATTTTTGTCTATTGCTTTTTTGATTTTGCTTTGTTCTATTTTCATTTAAGAAGTGAAGTAAATTCTTATAAACTTTTAAGAAAGACATTTGAATATATGAGTCAAAAATTTAAAAATGTTTAGACTCGCTAAGATAGCAATTAAATTTTAAGAAAATACCTTGAGAAAGTAATCAAAAATAAAGGAAAATATTGTACACATGATATTTCATTATCAATATGATGTGGGATTCCTTAGGTAAATTTTGGAATATTTAAAGACTGAAATAGTATGTATCAAACAAAGTCATATTTTCTGATACATTTCTAACATAATCCTCAATTATATAAATCTTCTTAAGTGATTTCCAACTGATCTGGCTGGATTCACTGATTCTCCCTGATTCCTCTATAAAATATCCTGGATGGCATCCAACCATGTTAAATACTCTTCCCACTTCAATTCCCTTTTTTTGAATTTTAGGCTTATCAATATTTAAGTTGCTCCAAATCTGTTTACGCTCATTGGTGTTGTGATATTCATATGTAATTTGATTGAATATTATATAAATTAATGAAATACAAATACAGAGAAAAGACAGATTTTATCTCTATGAAAATTAGGTTCAGTGCTTTGGAGAATTTAGTAAAGATGAGATGCTAAAATGTTGTTGATGAATTTTGTGAGAGAAAAATAAAAGTTAAGTGGTAAGAAAAATCACAAAAATCTCTAAAGCCATTCATACAGATTATTGGTATGTCTATGTTTTCATTTCATCAAAAAGGAAGGCAGGGAGGGAGGGAGGGAGGGAGGGAGGAGAATAAAAGAAACAAAGAAAGGAAGAGAAAAACAGACAAACAGGAAATTATAAGTGATGCATTATGGATGTGACTTAAGTAAGAAAGAAACTGGGATTCTAATAACTTCTATATCACAAAATTGTCAAATGATTATAAAGTTATATTTTATAAATTAAAATAAAATATTTACAGTATTTTTAAATTGTTTCCTATGTAAATTGACATTTTTGATTAAATGATCAAAGAAGTCTTCCCCACATCATCATATTCAATAGAAGGATTCTGTGGTATACTGCCTACGTATTTCATATATACACATTATACATATATATACACACACACCTGTTATGTGTATGCTCATGCATATACATGTATGTATGTATGTATATGCATAGGAATGCAACAAAATAACAGGCAGTATCTCAAAGTTGTTGATATATAGTCTTTTGTTTGTTTGTTTGTTTGAGATGGAGTCTCACTTTGTAGTCCAGGCTGAAGTGCAGTGGCATGATCTCGGCTCACTACAACCTCTGCCTTCTGGGTTCAAGCAATTCTGCAGCCTCAGCCTCCCAAGTAACTGGGACTACAGGAGCACACCACGACGCCAGGCTAATTTTTTGTATTTTTAATGGAGACGGGTTTTTGCCATGTTGGTCAGTCTGGTCTCAAACTCCTGACCTCATTTGATCTGCCTGCCTTGGCCTCCCAACCTGCTGGGATTACAGGCATGAGCCACTGTGCCCGGCCTGATACCTAAGTTCTTATTATACTTTCCTGCCTTATCCAACATTTCTATAATAAGCATATGTACCATTATACTTAAAAAAGTATTTTAAAATCTGATTTTAATAAAACAACTACTTATTTTCTTATTTTAATAAATTTTGTTTTCATACTTTGGCAGAACCAAAGAACTTGTGGTTTATTGTCTCTCCATTATACCAAGGATGTTGTGCTAGGCACATTCTGCAAGATAATTTATTAAAGAGGCCAATTCATTCAGAGACCAGTATAATACCATTAGCAAAAAATAAAATTATACTTGGACTTGGGCTGTGTTTTCTTTAAATATTGCTACAATGTTATATAGCCCCATGCACTATTTTTGAATTTTGTTCTGGGAATCTCCAGTTTGTCTTTTTTCTATTGACAGACTATTGTCTTTATTTACTAAAATAGCATATATATTTACATGTCATAATTTGCTCATGTAGTAAATATTTTATTTTGTCAAAAAGAATAAAAAAGAATATATGAAGTTATTAAGGAATTCATGTTCCTAGGAAACACAGCAGAAATTAATTTTGCTGTATGGGTGAGCAGAGCAGATTAAACTGCTTATTTTTTTTAAACTAGTTATACCATTAACAATTAGAGTCACTAGTAATGTTTTTCTCAGACACTTCTCTTGGTATTTTCTGTCACTTTCTTCTTCATTCTCTATAACCTTACCTTCATCTAGCTTTCTTTTTCTAGCATTTTTTAGCACTTGATATCAATATATTTATTTGTGTATTGTCTGCCTCCATCCTGAGAAGGTGAAGTCTTTGGTGATGAAGGCTTTATCTTATTTCCTGCATAATATTAAACTTCTAAAAAGTTCCTAGCACTCAATAGGCATTTAATAAACACCTATCAGATAAATGAATTTTTTAAGAGAACACATTACATGATACTTACTAATAGCAATACAGTGACTCACTTTATTTTTAAAGTAAATTAATGCAAATGTGTATATTATTTAAAATTGTTTGTTTTAAGATAGCAAGCCTGATAGATAATAAATTTTGGTATAAATATGTTAATGCTTGTCAAAACTCATCAGTACATACCCTGTCTTTTGATGAAAAAGTAATAGAAAGGGGAGAACAAAGAGAACTGTCATGCTCACTAGGCAGGCCGAGTGCAGTTCTGACAGCAATGCAAGAGAAATATTACTATCTCCGTCATATGCAGGATGAAATTTAGGCTTGGCGAAAACAACACTGTTAAAGATTTTATAGCTCTTCAAGATTTGACCAAGGCCTTTAAAACTTCAAATGTTCTTTTCCTTATTACACTATTTCTTATCAGGGTTTGTGGACTTTGGAAAGTAAAACGAAAAGTCAGAGCAATGTGAGTCAGTTTGATAATCTCAGTGTCCAGTAACAGCTATCCCCACTCTGAATATATACCCACCAACCTCTCCCCTTTCTCCAAGGAAGTTGGTTGTTGGCAAAGGCATTTCGTGCAGTGCACTTTGTCATTCTAACCTTCCTTGGTTTTGTATGCTCCTGTTGCTAATCATCCTATTTCTATGGGCTTTCATCACTCTTTTAGCTTTTGTCTTGGGAGACTTCCTGGCTCTTGACATGACTTTTACAATAATCTTCTCCCCCATTGTATTTATATATCATTAGCCTACTCCGCTCCCCTTGTGTTTTAGAAGAGTTTTATTGTCTATCATCCCTGCATACTTCCCACCCTGTTACCTGCCTATGTCCTGTTCATACACTTGCTCCTTTTTCCCTTGGGCAGGTGAAAAGAAAGCTAGGGACTGCACAGTCAATGAGGATGAACCAGACTGCGTGCCCTGCCAAGAAGGGAAGGAGTACACAGACAAAGGCCATTTTTCTTCCAAATGCAGAAGATGTAGATTGTGTGATGAAGGACATGGTAAGAGTCTTAAAAAGCAATTGAAAGAGATCAATCTTGGAATTCCATGTAGAACCATTTATAAGACAATTTGAAATTGGGGCCTACTGTGGTGCTGTGTTGACACACAGGAAAGGGAAGGACAGGTAACTAGGGTACCGCAGGACCAGGTACCGAGCTAATTACTGGTCTAGACCTTTATGAGTAAGTCTAGGCAATTCTTCCAGATATAGGAGAATGACTAAATATGAACCCTAGGAACAGGGTTCATCAGCTCAAATCAAAATCTCAGAAATTATTTTGTTTCTGGCCTTGACTTATGCTTGTATAATAGTGCTTGTTCACGACCAGAAAAAGCTCAGAAGCCTGCAGATACAAGGACATAGAAATCCAACAGTTGGGTAGGAATGCTCCCCATTTCTTTGGAGATTTAGTTGTTCTGATAATTCCAGCTGGGGACCTGAATTTTCATGGATATCCCAATGTATTCTAAGGGCCCATATTAAAATATAACACAAGTATTTCTAGTTTTGTTTGACATGGAGAAACCCCTGGACATAAAGCTTTTCCCCTCCCTGTTCAGCCTATAAAGCAGTGTTTCTCGTCCCTGGCAGTGCATTAGAATTGCTTTGGGAGCTACTAAAAATGTTTCATGTTTAGGTCCCACCTCAAGGCAATTACATCAGAGTCTCTGAGTGAGGGCCTTGGTATTGGCTTGATTGAGTAAATCTAGGGTAGAGCCTAACATTCTACATTTTTACAAGCTCCCAGGTGATGCTGATGCTGCCAGTCCCCAAGTCACCCATTGAGTGTTAAGGCTGGATACTAGAGGAACAGGGGAGACATCTAAGCAATGGCGAGGTTTGTCTTGGTTTGTCTGCTAAATGATTGCTGGCCATTTCAACCTGGGGTTTCCTGTTCTGTGTTTAAACACCAGCTGTATTACTGGTGTCATGCTGTGACTGTTGATATAAGCAGTGGATCTCAAAAATGCATGCAGCTCCTGCCCACCATTTTCATAGTCCACTTTTAATTAGCCGCTATAACTAATAGTTTCCAAACTGATTTTCTAGGCTTAGAAGTGGAAATAAACTGCACCCGGACCCAGAATACCAAGTGCAGATGTAAACCAAACTTTTTTTGTAACTCTGCTGTATGTGAACACTGTGACCCTTGCACCAAGTAAGTTGTAGTCTTTTTCTGATTAAACCACTAGCTATAACATGAGAGTTATCATTTTCCTAGGGAAGTAACACTGACTGAGAGTTAAGAATTAGGGTTCTAGTCTTGCTTTGCCACCAAGCAACTAGATGACTGTTTGCTCATTTAAACATTAGTGAACACTTCCTGTGTAGGTGACACTTTGCTGGCCACTTAAGCTAAAGATGTGAGCCAGACACATGCCTGGTATCAAGCTGTCAGTCCAGAAGATTATGAAATATTTGGAACTACTATTATTGTAGTCAAGAAAAGCAATGGCTATTGTATTTCAGCAGCATGAGAATAGCATCAGAAGAGACTTATGTTCCAGGTGTTACAAATTATGCAGGAAAACTTTTCAGCTCTGCCTGAGGAGATGGAGGTGAAGACATAAATGTGTCTCATGGCTTGAGTCTTGAAGAAAGAAAAGAAAGAGCATTAACAGGTGCACACGGAAGGAATGCACATTATAGGCAGGGGAACAGCAGCTGCAAAGAGACAAAGGAAGCACAGGAAAACAGAGTACATGGCTGGAGTGTAGGAAAGACTAAGAAGGGGTCAGGGCTGAATCATGAAGGGCCTTGTCTTTCAGGTTAAAGAAGTTGGTTTTGACCCAAAATTAGAGAACCTGACTTGTAATTCATCTTGGGAAGCTAATAGGCTTAAGAATTAAGGGCATGATGCTTTATGTTTTATTTGCTAGGAAAATTTTATGTACAGTTGTCCCAGGCTCTCCCCTGGCCCCAAGTGTCTGAGAATGCCCCTATGATGACAGGCTTGGTAGGCACTTGGGAAGCAACTGACTTAGTAAAATAATAACAATAATAGTAGTTCCAAATATTTCATAATCTTGATTTAATTTTCTTCTCATCATAACCTTTTGAAATAGATAATATTACTTCCGTGTTATTGATGAGATAATAGGCTCATGACAGTCTGACTTCCCAAGCTCACCTAGTCAGGTAACGGGCAGAGGCTGTGAACTCAGACAACCTGACTGTGAATGTCTGTCTGTCTGAAAGAAATCACATATGAACCTCTTGAGTCTCCTGATCACCACCGTATGCTAAAAGTAGCAGCCTCTAAGGGCCAGCTGAGTACCCTCCCTGAGCCGCATCATGGGCATGGCTATCACCTGGCCATTTTCTCAGCTATGGGAATTTTTTGGAATTACTCTTGGCAGTTTAAGAGCTAGTTTAAGCTGTAGGATTTATGTGTTCGGTTTATTACCAGGTTTAAGTTTATTTTTGTGTCTACTTCATCTCTCTTGTGTGTCACTATTTTCCTATCTTTCTTTAACTCTTGAAATCTTAAAACAGAGTCATTCCTTATGATATTTTTCATCCAGCCATCCAAATTATATCAACTTGTGCCTGCTTTAGATACTACTCTAGAAATATTTGAGGGAATATGTTTGCCAGAGATGCAAAGACGAATAAAATGGCCCCTAATTTATAACGTGCCATTGAAAATGATCAAGGAATCATTCCTCCAGGCTTTTGAATTTCCCCTGTATTTTGTTTTCTAGGTGTAAACATGGAATCATCGAGGAATGCACACTCACCAGCAACACCAAGTGCAAAGAGGAAGGTAATTATTTTTCGACGGTTATATTCTCCTTTCCCTCATCCCCATGGAAAGATGTGAAGAAAAACCAATCACTCTTGATTATTTGAGAGTCCTTTGTTTAATCTTAAAGATTGCTTATTTTCATATAAATGTCCAATGTTCCAACCTTCAGATTCCAGATCTGATTTGCCGTGGTTATGTCTTCTTCTTCTCCTAATTCCACCAATTGTTTATGGTAAGTTCTTGCTTTGTTCAAACTGCAGATTGAAATAACTTGGGAAGTAGTTCACAAAGATTTGCCTTATTCTTACCTATAAAAAGCTACCAGTTTGGTAGATTTATGTATTGTTAACTTCTTGCCTCCGAATGCAGCCTTGAGAGCTGATAGATAAGAACAAATGAAATTATCCCTCAGCTAGTTTCTGAGCAACGGTTTTGGGGCATTGAGTGGTATTCTAATCCTTCCTATGAATAAGGGTTCTCTGCAGCAGTGGAGTTGGCCAAAAATCAGAAGTAATTATTCACTATTCACTGAGATCTCCCTATGCAAAAAGAGAACACAAGAAGCAAAGGCATTCCCAAGAAACACATTGCAGGGAACAGTTAAAAAACTTGTACTTCTCTGCCTCCTCTTCCTTGGCCTAATGGCTTGTTTTTAATTATTTCTCCTCATTAACTTAAAATACTATGGGAACACATGTTATACAAAGGTGACTCAGTAGAGTCAGTAGAAAAGCCAAAATTAGGTATAATCATAATTAGTCTAGAAAAATCCCTTTAAGTCATTCATCAACTACAGGGTCACACCAACTTTCGGTAACTTAGAAATATCCAATTTTCCCTTCTCTGTCAGAACAATTCTCTGTTTCTTCGGTTCAGTTGAAGAAGAAAGTTTGCCTTGCCATTAGCAGTTGTTTAGCTGAAAATACATTTGGGATATTTAAACACTCTAATTGTGCTCAGAGACATACAGATTCTTCTATCTCACGTTGACGTTAATGCATACACCTACTGAGTATGTATACTTGAGTTATTTGTGTGTGTATTTCAATTTCTGGGCATCCATAGTAAGTTGATGTTGACTTGCTTGTTCTGCAGCTTCTGTGTCCTGCCATAGTCTTGCCGTCCACATCTTTGCTGGACAGGGAGTGATGCTTGCCATATAAGTCAAAAACCATCTTCATGCTAGGCCAGCTCGTGGTAATTAGATGACTAATTAAGATATGTCCTTTCGCTAGAACACTTGACTTAGTGGTACGAAAGTTTCAAAATCAGCTGCCTTCTGTGGTGTTTGGCCACTTTTAAGTTTCAATGAATTTCTCCTTTTCCCTTATACTTCTCTTAGTATGAAAGTATGTTCTCACATGCATTCTACAAGGCTGAGACCTGAGTTTGATAAAATGTCTTTGTTCTTTCAGTGGTGATAAAGAAAGCATGCAGAAAGCACAGAAAGGAAAACCAAGGTCCTCATGAATCTACAACCTTAAATCCTGTAGGTATTGAAATAGGTATCAGCTTTCCTTAAAAAAAAAAAAGAAAAATAGAGAAATTAGTGATTTGGCTTTTTGTTACTTCCTTTTACTTTTTTGTTTCTTGTTTGTTTGCTTCATTTTGTTTGAGATGGAGTCTTGCTCCATAGCCCAGGCTGGAGTGCAGTGGTGCAATTATGGCTCACTGCAGCCTCAAACTCCTGGGCTCAAGTGAACTTCCTGCCTCAGCTGGGACCCTGGGACTACAGGCATGCACCACCATGCCAGGTTAATTTTTTGTTTTTTAATTTTTTATAGAGACAGGGTTCACTTTGTTGCCCACACTGGTCTCAAACTTTTGGCCTCAAGCAATCCTTCTGCCTCAGCCTCCCAAAGTGCTGGGATTATAGGTGTGAGCCATCACATCTGGCCTGTTACTTTTTTTATTTAAACATTGCTTGTGTTTGTGTGTGCATAGGTTAAAGGGGCCTCACAGATGAATTATGATATGGTACCCAATTTAAAAGTAAGCTTCTACACAAAAACCGTAAGAATCAACAAAGGAGGGAATTGAGAGTGTGCTGAAAATGAGCTGAAAAAAAAACATGGCCAACCTCCATGGTCCGTGTTGTTGTTATCCCTGCAGAGAAACAGCCTTTACCAGGCATGGGTTCAGTATCCAAGCCTGAGCAAAGAGATTGCTCTTAAAGTTTGTCATAAAGGCTTAACTTTCTCTGGCTGCCGGTTGACCTTATGTCTCACCATATCTTTTCCCAACATAGTATCAATACATTTCAGATAGCAAGAAATACGCCGAGAAAAGAAACCAGGTGCGCTTGATGGAATTATTTTATTTGGGACCAGGGCTCAGTGGGAGTTAGGATTCTTTAAATTAATATGGTAAAAAAAATTTCAATTTGAGCCATTTTCTGGTATTAAAAATAAGAATAGTTACAGGGAAGAAAATTTTAGAGTGGTTATGTTTATCGTTTAATAAGTCTACATGAAAAATAACCTCAACCTATTTTATGAATTCTTTAGGTTTCTTGCCTTTAAAAACTGAGACAATATTGCTCAGTTTCTGGCAAGGCTGGAACCTTTCAGAATAAAAATTGAATGGTAAAAGTATGCTTCTTAATCACTTAATCTAGCTTCCTAATTTTATACATCAAGCAACTGATTGTACTTCTTTCTGAATTAAGGAAAAATTAGAAGTTTACATTTAGAATATGCTAAAGATATATTTTTATTTGTCTTTCTCTGCTTCCATTTTTTGCTTTCTAGGAAACAGCAATAAATTTATCTGGTAAGGCTTTTATTGTTTTATTTCATAGAGATGGCTTCCTTTAGAGTAATAGGCCAATTTCAGAGTAAAATAATGTTGCTACTTTCAGTGACATATTGTGGGATCTTGTTATTTCTCATACAATTTTACGTGCTCAGCATAAAGCATTTATCAGGCAATTTGTTTAAATTTATAATGAATATTCATAGATAAAATAATCAAGTAACAATAGGACACAATAGTCTGAGGCTTAAGAAGCTTCTCCTACATAATCAGCGAGATGTATTACAGAACTCCTGCCTAAACGGATCTAGAGGTTAAAGTGCACTGTAGACTCAGGTATTATCGGTGTACCCAACTCTGTAACAACATACATGATTCCATTCAGTTGTTCTTTGATCTGTGATTTAGGGATAAGATGATCTTAAACTCTTTGCTTATACTTTTAGATTTGTGGATCATTGATCATTGGATCCATGAGAGATGTTATAGATGATCTTTTCCAATCCTCTTATTTTAAAAATGAGAAGACACAGAAATGTTATATATTGTGCCCAGGTTATTTAACAAATTACCGGGTACATGGCAGGATTTGGAGTTAGAACTCAAGATTGCCTTGTTTCTGTATTCCCGCAGTCAGCTCTTCACAGATCTTTAGGACTTAGCTATATTCTGAAGTACTATAAAAAGAGAAATAAACATGGTTTTCAGTAATGGGAATTTCATTTAGAAAAACAAATTTTTAGACTATTTTCTATTTTTCAGATGTTGACTTGAGTAAATATATCACCACTATCGCTGGAGCCATGACACTAAGTCAAGTTAAAGACTTTGTTCGAAAGAATGGTGTCAGTGAAGCCAAAATAGATGAGATCAAGAATGACAATGTCCAAGACACAGCAGAACAAAAAGTTCAACTGCTTCGTAATTGGTATCAACTTCATGGAAAGAAAGATGCATGTGACACATTGATTAAAGGTCTAAAAACAGCCGATCTTTGTACTCTTGCAGAGAAAATTCACGCTGTCATCCTCAAGGACATTACTAGTGACACAGAAAATTCGAACTTCGGAAATGAAGTCCAAAACTTGGTCTAGAGCAAAAAACAACAAATTCAGTTCTGAGTATATGCAATTAGTGTTTGAAAAGATTCTTAATAGCTGGCTGTAAATACTGCTTGGTTTCTTACTGGGTACATTTTATCATTTATTAGCTCTGAAGAGCCAACATATTTATAGATTTTTAATATCTCATGATTCTGCCTCCAAGGATATTTAAAATCTAGTTGGGAAGACAAGTGTCATCAAGAGTAAATGCAGTGGCATGCTAACTACCCAAATAGGAGTATATGCAGAGGACGAAAGATTAAGATTATCTTCTGGTATCTAACATATGATTCTGTAGTATGAATGTAATCAGTGTATATTAGTACAAATGTCTATCCACAGGCTAACCCCATTCCATGAATCAACAGAAGAAGCTATGACCTTCTGTTGGAATGTCAGTTACTGAACAGGCCACTGTGCCTCTAAATTACCTCTGATCATTCTAGAGATTTTACCATATTTCTAAACTTTGTTTACAACTCTGAGAGGATCATATTTATGTAAAGTATATGTATTCGAATGAAGAATTTAAATAAGGCTCTACCTCAAAGAATTTTGCATAGATTAATCGTATCATAGAATACAATATTTCAATTGTGAATTCCCATAGAAAACATTAAATTATAATGTTTTACTATTATGTATGTGTATGCATTTTACCGGCTCAAAACCACCTACTTCTTTCTCAGATGTCAAAAGCATTTTGAGCAGGAGAGTATTGCTAGAGCTTTGCCACCTCTCCATTTTCTCCTTGGTGCTCATCTTAATGGCCCAATGTACCCCCAAACATGGAAGTATCATCAAAAAATTACTTAATCCACCAAAAGGCAAGACTACCCTTAGAAATTCTAGCCTGGTTTGGAGATACTAACTGCTCTCAGAGAAAGTAGCTTTGTGACATGTCATGAACCCATGTCTGCAATCAAAGATGATAAAGCAGATTCTTATTTTTCCCCCACTCCCCAAAATGTTCAATAATGTCCCATGTAAAACTTGCTGCAAATGGCAGCTTATACATAGCAATGGTAAAATCATTATCTGGATTTAGGAATTGCTCTTGTCATGCCCTGTAGGTTCTTAGATTTAAAAGCCTTCTCATTGCTGCTATCCTACATTTATATACCTTTGAAAGTTTGTATTAAATGTGAATTTTAAGAAATAATATTTATATTTCTATAAATGTAAACTGTGAAGAGAGTTAAAAACTGAAGCAGATACCTAGAACCACCTAAAGAACTTCCATTTATAGAGGATTTTTTGCCCCTTGTGTTTGGAATTATAAAATATAGGTAAAATTTTCTGGTTTTCTCTTTTTTGGTAGGGGCTTGCTTTTTGGTTTTGTGTTCCTTTTCTCTAAATGCTGCTAAATATAACTTGTTTATGAATCTTTAATGCTTCTTGGGTTTCTTAGAAGATACTTCCTTTTTAACCTGAACACTTTTAGCAGGTAAATAATTATTTCCATAAGTTGCAACTGCCAAGAAGACCTCTTCCAAACAGCACATGATTATTTGTCAAACAGCGTCATATTCCAGATACTGGAATGTGGATAAGAAAGTATAAATTTCAAGGGGTAAGTTTTATTATTATTATTATTATTATTATTATATTATACTTTATGTTCTAGGGTACATGTGCACAATGTATAGGTTTGTTACATACATATACATGTGCCATATTGGTGTGCTGCACCCATTAACTCGTCATTTACATTAGGTATATCTCCTAATGCTATCCCTACCCCCACCCCAACCCCACAACAGGCCCTGGTGTGTAATGTTCCCCTTCCTGTGTCCAAGTGTTCTCATTGTTCAGTTCCCACCTATGAGTGAGAACATGTGGTGTTTGGTTTTCTGTTCTTGCAATAGTTTCCTGAGAATGATGGTTTCCAGCGGCATCTATGTCCCTACAAAGGACATGAACTCATCCTTTTATATGGCTGCATACTATTCCATGGTGTATATTTGCCACATTTTCTTAATCCAGTCTGTCACTGATGGACATTTGGGTTGGTTCCAAGTCTTTGCTATTATGAATAGTGCCACAATAAACATACGTGCACATGTGTCTTTATAGCAGCATGATTTATAATCCTTTGGGTATATACCCAGTAATGGGATGGCTGGGTCAAATGGTATTTCTAGTTCTAGATCCTTGAGGAATCGCCACACTGTCTTCCACAAAAATCCCACCAACAGTGTAAAAGTGTTCCTGTTTCTCCATATCCTCTATTGTTCCCTGACTTTTTAATGATCGCCATTCTAGCTGGTGTGAGATGGTATCTCCTTGTGGTTTTGATTTGCATTTCTCTGATGGCCAGTGATACTGAGCATTTTTTCATGTGTCTGTTTGCTGCATAAATGTCTTTTTTTGAGAAGTGTCTGTTCATATCCTCACCCACTTTTTGATGGGGTGTTTGTTTTTCTCTTATAAATTTATTTGAGTTCTCTGTAGGTTCTGGATGTTAGCCCTTTGTCAGATGAGTAGATTGCAAAAATGTTCTCCCATTCTGTAGGTTGCCAGTTCACTCTGATGGTAGTTTTTTGTGTGGTTTTTTGTTTTTTTTTTTTTTTTTTGCTGTGCAGAAGCTCTTTAGTTTAATTAGATCCCATTTGTCAATTTTGGCTTTTGTGGCCATTGCTTTTGGTGTTTTAGACATGAAGTCCTTGCCCATGCCTACGTCCTGAATGGTATTGCCTAGGTTTTCTTCTAGGGTTTTTATGGTTTTAGGTCTAACATTTAAGTCTCTAATCCATCTTGAATTAATTTTTGTGTAAGGTGTAAGGAAGGGATCCAGTTTCAGCTTTCTATATATGGCTAGCCAGTTTTCCCAGCACCATTTATTAAATAGGGAATCCTTTCCCCATTTCTTGTTTTTGTCAGGTTTGTCAAAGATCACATGGTTGTAGATGTGTGGTATTATTTCTGAGGGCTCTGTTCTGTACCATTTGTCTATATCTCTGTTTTGGTACCAGTACCATGCTGTTTTGGTTACTATAGCCTTGTAGTATAGTTTGAAGTCAGGTAGCGTGATGCCTCCAGCTTTGTTCTTTTTGGCTCAGGATTGTCTTGGCAATGCGGACTCTTTTTTGATTCCATATGAGCTTTAAAGTAGTTTTTTCCAATTCTGTGAAGAAAGTCATTGGTAGCTTAATGGGGATGACATTGAATCTATAAATTACCTTGGGCAATATGGCCATTTTCACGATACTGATTCTTCCTATCCATGAGCATGGAATGTTCTTCCATTTGTTTGTGTCCTCTTATTTCATTCAGCAGTGGTTTGTAGTTCTCCTTGAAGAGGTCCTTCACATCCCTTGTAAGTTGGATTCCTAGGTATTTTTTTCTCTTTGAAGCAATTGTGAATGGGAGTTCACTCACCATTTGGCTCTCTGTTAGTCTGTTATTATTGTATAAGAATGCTTGTGATTTTTGCACATTGATTTTATATCCTGAGACTTTGCTGAAGTTTCTTATCAGCTTAAGGAGATTTGGGGCTGAGACAATGGGGTTTTCTAAATATACAATAATTTCATCTGCAAACAGGGACAATTTGACTTCTTCTTTTCCTAATTGAATATCTTTCATTTCTTTCTCTTGCCTGATTGCCCTAGCCAGAATTTCCAACATTATGTTGAATAGGAGTGGTGAAAGAGGGCATCCCTGTCTTGTGCCAGTTTTCAAAGGGAATGCTTCCAGCTTTTGCCCATTCAGTATGATATTGGCTGTGGGTTTGTCATAAATAGCTCTTATTATTTTGAGATACGTTCCATCAATACCGAATTTATTGAGAGTTTTTAGCATGAAGGGCTGTTGAATTTTGTCAAAGGCCTTTTCTGCATCTATTGAGATAATCATGCGTTTTTTGTCTTTGGTTCTGTTTATATGCTGGATTACATGTATTGATTTGCATATACTGAAACAGCCTTGCATCCCAGGGACGAAGCCCACTTGATCATGGTGGATAAGCTTTTTGATGTGCTGCTGGATTCGGTTTGCCAGTATTTTATTGAGGATTTTTGCATCGATGTTCATCAGGGATATTGGTGTAAAATTCTTTTATGTTGTGTCTCTGTGAGGCTTTGGTATTAGGATGACGTTGACCTCATAAAATGAGTTAGGGAGGATTCCCTCTTTTTCTATTGGTTGGAATAGTTTCAGAAGGAATGGTACCAACTCCTCCTTGTACCTCTGGTAGAATTCGGCTGTGAATCCGTCTGGTCCTGGACTTTTTTTGGTTGGTAGGCTATTAATTATTGACTCAATTTCAGAGCCTGTTATTGGTCTATTCAGGGATTCAACTTCTTCCTGGTTTAGTCTTGAAAGAGTGAATGTGTCCAGGAGTTTATCCATTTCTTCTAGGTTTTCTAGTTTATTTGTGTTGAGGTGTTTATAGTATTCTCTGATGGTAGTTTGTGTTTCTGTG